>NC_140594.1:399385846-399985846 GCF_964204655.1 Triturus cristatus | reverse complement strand
TACTACTACAATTCCAAGTATACACTGGGGCTTTAGGACGTCTCCCCATAACCTCAGCCGCCATCACTTCTTCCTCATTTCTTGGAACCATTTTCTCCTTTTCCATTATACAACCATCTTTTACTTCATATGCTCGTCCAGTGGTGTCAACTGCATGCAGCAAACTATTACTTTGAAGATAACTCTCTTCATTAAAAAATGGTTCATTACTTGAACTATGCATCCATTCTCCTAAAAACACTTTACAAAAGTTATTTCTTTTCACTACTCTTTTCGTTTTGCTTTGTGACTTCATTACATTGACCATTTTATCTAACGTACGCATCCTGTTCAAAATTAAGATGAATAGTTTTCTTTTTAATTCTAAAGCCTTAGCTACAATGGCTTCAATATCTTTTTTTCTCTTGTAAAATTGAGCTCTTTTCTTATATTTTTTCACATCCTTTAGCAAATTGGACATCACTCTTCTCTGAAACATTTTCCTACGGATCTCTTTAAATGCTGATTTTCTTTTCAAGTCAATTTTTATTGCTTGTGCTTCTACATTAGCATTTAGTAAATTCTCACTATTGTCCTGTTGTTTTCTACTTGAAACAGTTTTTCCAATGGGGACATTTTTTAAATTTTTCCTTTTTTTGAATATATTTTTAAAGAATTCCTTTGTCTGCTTACCAGAAGACTTTTTCTTTTTCCCAACATGAGCATCTTCAACTAACTTGGGTCCTCCAGTTGTCTTCAAATATACATGTTTTTTCTGTTGTTTTCGCTTTCTTGATTTTATAGGCATCTTATATTTCCTTCACTGCTCTGCAGCAATACCTGAAAGAAAGTAAAAAAAAATACCTTTTTGTAATTTAAATATATTACTATATTTGTTATGATCTTTTCTAATCTTATAACACTATCTACCCCTTTCCTACAGGTGAAAAACACAACAAAACCAACACAAATTTAATCTCTAAGAACAATTCCTGTGTGCACACAGACTTGGTGTGATTCTAGGCAGAACACGATATTTGATTTGCAATTCAAAAGCACTTACTTTTTTTTTTTTGCAACTGTTAATTACTCTAACAGTCTGACACATTTTCTTTATAGTTTAGAGAGTCAGAAAAGAGCACATGTCCAAACAGCTTTTTCAAAGCATGTACATGTGTAACCTGGCTGACTGACTACACTCCAGCAAAGATAATAAGCCTTGGTGATGTTCAATGTATTAGCGTTCCTCACTCCTACCTAAAACACCACACAGTGCTGATTAGTAAGCACGAGTGTACAGGAAAAACAGCTAGCTCTCTGCTAAGAGTGTGGTTCTGGAGACTGTCTACTGTCAGGTGCAAGAGAGACTTGAATGGACCCTTACATAACTGCTTAAACACTGTAAACATGTATGTAAGACTACATGTGTGTTAAGGGTTAATATGAGTTTTTTGTATGTAGCAACTACATGACCCATTGCAAGAGTGTAAGAAAAATCTACCATGTTGATTTCAAACATGTTAGCATTTGCCTCTTATTTGAGAAACTGTTTTGGGCTGAATGCTAACCATCACATTTCCAGAAATCAAGCTTCCCCTTTCATACGAATGCAATTCTAAATGAAGCAGAGTTTCACGAATTGAATCTCTGACAACAATTCCTGTGTGCTCACAGACTCATGCTGTGATTCTAGGCAGAAAACTAAATTTGATTTGCAATTTGAAAGCACACTTACTACTGTGGTAGAACAAGTGATAATTACTCTAACAGTCTGATACATTTTCATTATAGTTTTCAGAAACAGAAACGAGCACATGTCCAAACAGCTTTTTGAGACCATGAACATGTGTGACCTTGGTGACTGACTACACTCCAGCAAAAGTAATCAGCCTTAGTGATGTTGAATGTATTAGCGTTACTCACTGCTACCTGAAACACCACTCACTTGTGAATACTAAGCATGATTCTACAGGATAAACTGCTGGGTGTGTGCTAAGAGTCTGCTTATGCAGACTGTGTATTTTCAGTTACAAGAGACATATGCATGGATACATCCAAAAAGAGCCAGAGTGACACGAAATACATCTCTGACAACAATTCCTGTGTGCTCACAGACTCATGCTGTGATTCTAGGCAGAAAATGAAATTTGCTTGCCAATTTCAAAGCACACTTACTACTGTTTTCTGTGATTTTAGGCAGAAAATGAAATGTGCTTGCCAATTTCAAAGCACACTTACTACTGTTTTTTTCTGCAAGTGTTAAGTACTCTAACAGTCGCATACATTTTCATTACAGTTTTCAGATACAGAAAACAGCACATGTGCAAACAGCTTTTTGAGACCATGAACATGTGTGACCTTGGTGACTGACTACACTCCAGCAAAAGAAATCAGCCTTAGTGATGTTGAATGTATTAGCGTTACTCACTGCTACCTGAAACACCACTCACTTGTGAATACTAAGCATGATTCTACAGGATAAACTGCTGGGTGTGTGCTAAGAGTCTGCTTATGCAGACTGTGTATTTTCAGTTACAAGAGACATATGCATGGATACATCCAAAAAGAGCCAGAGTGACACGAAATACATCGCTGACAACAATTCCTGTGTGCTCACAGACTCAAGCTGTGATTCTAGGCAGAAAGTGAAATTTGCTTGCCAATTTCAAAGCACACTTACTACTGTCTTTTTCTGCAAGTGTTAAGTACTCTAACAGTCTGATACATTTTCATTACAGTTTTCAGATACAGAAAACAGCACATGTGCAAACAGCTTTTTGAGACCATGAACATGTGTGACCTTGGTGACTGACTACACTCCAGCAAAAGAAATCAGCCTTAGTGAGGTTGAATGTATTAGCGTTACTCACTGCTACCTGAAACACCACTCACTTGTGAATACTAAGCATGATTCTACAGGATAAACTGCTGGGTGTGTGCTAAGAGTCTGCTTATGCAGACTGTGTATTTTCAGTTGCAAGAGACATATGCATGCATGCATCCATAACAGCATAAACATTGTAGTAATGTATGTAAAAGTACATGTGTGGCAAGGTTTAATTGCAGTGTTGTATATGTATGACCAAGCTCAGCAATTGCAAAAGCAAAATCTGCGATATCAATTTCAAATGTGTTAGCATTTGCCTCCCATTTGTGTCTTACTGATTTATGCTGAATGGAAACCATCATATTTACAAAAAGAAAGCTGCCCCTTTCCTACAAATGCCATTCTTACAGAACCGGACCATCACTATTAAAATCTCTGACAACAATTCCTGTGTGCACACAGACTCATGGGTGGATTCTAGGCACAAAACAGTATTCCTCAGTGATACCAGTACACCTTAACTTATGGTAAAAACACACTCCATAATATTTAAATAGTTAAAGACAGTTAAATATCTCCCAAACCACAAAATGTAAAACATAACTTTTAAAGAAGAATCACAATTCTAATATTTATATCAAAAATCACCGCATACATCCCCTCTCAAACTTATAACTCACCTTTAAAATTAGTTAGTTGAGAAAGAAATGTGGCACTCAAACAGCAGACTATCAGAGTCAGAATATCAGAGCTCTACACCTCTCTCCTCTCTCCAGAACCAGTAAATGGCAATGTTTCCCTCTCTTTTTTCACACATATACATGTTAATTACAAATCTCAGTGCTTCCCACTTTTTTTCAAATGAAATCACACATTTCTATTGGTTGAAAACTTCAACCCTTTTCCAAATGTACCCTTCCCCCAACTTGACTTAACAGCTCATGGAACACTGCTGTGAGGAGAGAGGTCAGAAGTTCAGCACACAATGTTTCAAATCCAAAGAGCAAGAGTGCTTCACCTGTCCAACCTAACAGCAAATCCAAACTAATCTTCTGTGGGAACACAATTTTCTGAACCAATACAAAACATGCTTCTAAAAATGTACATATACAGCCTACTTTTTACTGTAAAAAGATTTGAATCAGCCAATGAGTTCTTTTTATTTTAAAAAAATATGTATGCCTCCATTTTACAACTGTCTTTCATTTCATATTGCCATTCTACTGAAAGACACCTTCTGAGTGCATCCAGATCTCCTTGAAAGATGTTCACAGTGTGGATTGTAGGTCACAGCTATGTCTTCTGGAGTGAAAAGTATGCAGAAAACAGAGGTATGGTGAGAGACCTTGCTTTGCCAAATGTAGACATTAAATGGATTGGTCAGAGAGGGTTAAAGTGGCACCAATTATTGCCTTTGGTGAAAACCTTTCAACATCTCCCACAGCCTAACCTTAGTTTTGTGCACTGTGGTGGAAATGACCTAGGCACTTTAACTGGTGTAGGTCTGGAAATGCTTATTAAGGACACCTTTGTGCAATTGATGTCGCTTTTTCCTCAATCTGCCTTCGTATATTCTAACATATGCCAAAGGCAAAAGTGGAACTGGTCCAACCAATTTTGTCCGCAAATTGACAAAGCAAGAAAGCACGTCAATAAGTCTGTTTCTGCTTTCCTCAGAGACTATGGTATGGGTTCTATATACCACAACAACTTGTGTTACAACATGCAAGACATTTATAGAGGAGACGGTGTACATTTCAATGATGAAGGCAACAGAGTCTTCCTCTTGAACTTTAGACTCTGCATCGGTACTTACTTATAGGTACCAAAAAACACTTCATAAACACAACGGCTCTTTTTAGAGCCCCCTAATATCTTAACACTTAAATTTGTTTTTTACTTCTATTTTTTTTATTTATTTTTTTTTCTACCGTACGCGTACGGTAAGCTTACCGTACGCGCACCATGCGATTTAAAAAAAAAAAATTTACATTTATTTTTCATACTTTTATGACCTTCTTGGACCCCCTGACAAACGTTAGGGGGTCTGCAACTCTCTTCGTTGCCCCCTTTCCACGTTCTCCTCCTTTGTTTATCAGTGTGAGACACACAAAATGGAGGCCGACACTTCCTGATTTCGACCGATTCGAATGTTTACAGTCATGTAACTACCAATCAGAATTAAGCTCGCGCACGGCACCGTACGCGTACGGTAAGCTTACCGTACGCGCTCGGAGCGCGCCTATAGATATATATATTGATTCAAATGCTATTTTCTCAGCAAATACTGAACACATTTACACCAGACCTACAAAAGGCACATCCCTGACCTGAGGACTACCTCTCTGCCAAATTTCAAGTAATTCTGTTCAGCCGTTCGGGCTGTAGCTTGGACTAAAGGTCCTATGGAAAAATGCATGGGGAAAACACGTTTTGGGACCCCCCTTTTTTCTCAGCCCCCACTTGATGAATCCCCCCGAGACTTTCGGGGTAGGAGCAGAGTGGAGCGCCCCACCTATTTTGAAAATGTCGCCAGGATTCGTCAATTGGCGCCAAAGTTATTCAAAATAGAATGTTGCGGATTTCCTATGGAAACACGGTCCTAACTATAACTACCTACCTATATATATATACTTGAAGATGAAGGATCACAAGAAAACAACAGCCAGCCAGGGCAAAAATCTGGATCCCAAAGGATATCTATAAATACAAATAACTTATCTAATCACCAAATGACAGAAATGGAAATATCTTTGTATTCCTTTATCTTTACTGAAAAAAGGAATACATTTCTGTCCAGTACAAAAAATGGATCTGGCCCGGACAAGAATAGATCTATATCTATACTTCAGAAAGATAAAATTGGCACAATTGTTTATGCAAAACAAAATGAAAGAACCAACAAAAATACAGATATCTGAATCAACCCTAAAAGCAAAAGAAGCAGAAGAATTTTTAACACTACTAAATCTCAATTCATTGGAAGGAGAAGAAATTAGCTTACAAACAGCATGTCTACAGGTGGGTGCAGGGTTAAGTGATAAATGTGCAAATTCCAAATTCTATCCACAATTACCACCGGGAAATAAGGCAGACTTCTTCCAAGAGGATGTAATCCAAGATCTCTACAAGATGAAACAATCGAATTATAGTGACAATCTGACAAAAGCAGAAAGGGAAGCCTGAAAAAATCTAGCAATGGACACAAATCGAAATCAAAATTGCAGATAAAGGCGGTAATGTTGTGATTTAGGGAAGAGAAGCATACATTACAGAGGCACACAGACAACTGGAGGACATGACATATTATGAACAACTATAAACTAATCCTACGACATCGATTAAGAGAGAGATTGAATCAAAATTACACGAATGGACTGCCAATAACTTAATTGACGAGAAGAAAAGAAAATATTTAACAGTAGATCACCTTGTGATGGCTACAATATATTTTCTCCCAAAACTTCTGGGAGTTGAGAGTGCTGGAAATCCACCATGGCCGACCAATCCTGTCTGCAAGAAGCTCGTTGCTTGAACCGATTGCCAACTACATTGACTATTTTTTTAAACCATTCGCAGAGAAACTCAGCTCTTATATCAAAGATACCAGTCATATGTTGAGAATATTGCAGAAAATAGAGTGGAAAGAGACATACCAACAGATAACAGTGGATGTTATCTCACTCTATACTACCATAGGAAACGATCAGGGATTGGCGGCAAGCAATTATTTCTTGAGAGAAAGGAGCATCCATCTAAAAGATCACAACACAATGCTCATAGAAATGATGCAACTCTGTCTAACGAAAAACATCTTCCTTTTTGGAGAGAAAATTTTCCGACAAAAAAACGGAACTGCAATGGGTTTTTTCTTTCAGCCCAAATTACGCTTGCCTACTAATGGGTTGGTGGGAACAGGAAGTGGCATGGAATCCCAAACACAAAAGATTTGTAAAAAAGATCGTAAACTGGTCAAGGTTCATAGACGATTTATTAATCGTCTGGAACGGAACATGTGTGGAGTCCCAAGAATACTTCAACATCTTGAATGAAAGTATAAATACTCTAAAATTCACCTTCGAATTAAGCAACCAGAAGGTAGTATTCTTGGACACAGAAATATATATCAAAGACGGTAAAATCCATACTACACTCCACCGAAAAAGCACAGCGACCAATGCAACCCCTCAAGCAAACAGCTTCCATCAGCCATCACTCATAGCAAGCATACCATTTGGAGAATTCCTTCGAATTCGGAGGATTTGCAGCGAAGAACCAGAATGGTTAAAACATAGCAGGGTCACAAAGGGGAGATTTAAAAGCAGAAAATACAACGCCAACATAGTAAACAGATGTTGGAAACGTGCAAATAATAAATCTACAGAAGAATGCTTGGCACCTAAAGTGTATAAAGAAGACAGCAATGATCAGAGGAAAATAAGGCTAATCACGGATTTCTCTCAAGACTCAAAAGCAATAACTGCAATATTCAGAAAGAACTGGAAGATTTTGCAATTGGAAAATTCAATAGGCAAATTAATGGGGAATCACCCTATTATAATCCATCGCAGAGCCAAAAATCTAAAGTTCTGCTTGATACACAGTCATTTTCAAGGAAAAGAACAAAAAGAATTCTGGCTACAAACAAAAGGTTTTGTAAAATGTTTTAATTGCAAATTCTGCAAAATCGCAAAACCAATGACTTAGTTCCAAATGGCGAACAAAAAAAGTTGGAAGATTCAGGAATTAATCACATGTAAGAGCAAGTACACAATTTATGTGATAGAATGCCCTTGTGCCCTCAAATATGTTGGGAGCACCACATGCGAGTTGAAGAAAAGAATCCTGGAGCATGTTCGTGCAACAACGCGGTGGGAAAGCACATGGAAACCACTCATCAAAGTGACTGGATGACTCTCAAATTTTATGGAATCGAAACGGTACCGTATACTACAAGAGGAGGAAACAGGGAGAAAATCCTCCAGCAAAATGAGTCACAACACATCATAAACATGAGAAGTATGATGCCATTTGGTCTGAACCAATCAGGGGAGCTATACATACATTTATAAATAATTACAATTAGATTTTGGCATGAGTGGACATAAATAAAAGGAATAAAGAAATATGGGCCCCAACACAGAACCCAATATGCAAAATGAATTGAAATTAACAAGGGAATCAAATATGGACATATAATGACAAATTGAAAACTGAACTAATTTGAAAATAAGGGTTCTTTCGAAAAAAAACTGTCTGTTGAAAATGCTGCCAAAATCATATAAATGCATATATTTTTTCGTGTGATAAATATAATGGTCAAAAAAAGATTGCACATATATAGAAATGACACATTATTCCGAGTCGACGTTTTCACAAACTGAGTTGTTGAGCTAATCATGTGATACTACAAGTCCCAATAAGACATGGGGTATGAATGCACGTATTGGAAGGAAATGATGTAATCATTGTGTTTAAAAAACTTTAAAAAGTTGAATTTGAGCAAGAAATGTATACCGTGAGCAAGGTATTTGCAATGCCGAAACGTGTAGGAATACATCGTCTGTAATGCCGAAAGATTCTACTTGATGCTTGACGCATATGGAAAATAAAAAATGTCATTGCGACCTGTGAGGAGTGCAGCCCGTCCTTCTGGGATACCAGGATACTTGCAGTAATATATATATAGGTGTGTGAACAAGGGCACGGCTGTGCTCGAAACGCGGTACGGAGTAGGACAATAAAATTCTACCTGCCATTTCTATCGGGGTCTGTTTCCCTCTGTTCGCCGCTGCTGTTGCTGTCGCGCTGCTTTGGAGGTTCGGAGAGTTCTTGGCTGTTTCATATATATGCTTCTCTCCTAGCTACGCATGTTTACATGTGGGCTGGTGGGAGGAGCATGTCCTCATGGGCTACCACAGGGATCTGTACGATAGACATGTTATAGCAATGTGGAGATATATCGATGATCTATTCATAATATGGGATGGTACATTGCAACAGGCTGAAGACTTTGTAAGAGTGATCAAATGTAATGACTTAAATTTGAACTTCACCTCACATATAGACCCGGTGACAGTTAATTTTTTGGATGTTACTGTCTATATTCAAAACAATTCTATTGAAACATGCTTATACAGGAAGTCAACTGCGGGCAATACCTTGCTTCACGCCACTAGCTTTCATCCTCACCATACTATATCCAGCCTCCCCTATGGGGAATTTTTGAGAATTCGTAGAGCCTGTAGCAACGAAGAAAAATTACTGATAGCCCAGGAAGCAGCTAAAATCAGGTTTCTACAGAGACAATATCAAGCTAACCAATTAGATAAGGCTCTAAGCAAGGCAAACAGCAAAGACAGACACATTTTGTTACTCACTATACCAGGCCCCAATACCAATATTATGGGTCCATTAAGTCCAGAATCGAGCAGTAATAGTGAAATCAATCAAGACAAGACAACTTGCAGATTTGTTTCTACATATAGCAGGCAGGCCAATGTCATTTGTTCCATTATCAAGTCTCAATAGCCCATAGTTTTAACTGACACGGTGCTTTCCCAAACATTGCCGATACAGCCCAACTTCACTTACCGCAAGGCACATTCCATGCGGAGTGATTTAGTTAAAACGAGCCCAGAATTAGACACAAAAAGCATCTGGTTATCCCCTAAAAAGGGTTTTTATAAGTGCAGTACATGTAGGGCGTGTAAATTTGGTATCAATACCAAATCCTACTGTACTCCATTCTCTGATTCTTTTATTAACATCAGAGGACATTACACATGCCGTACGGACTATGCTGTATACATTTTACAATGTGTTTGTGGATTACGCTACGTCGGTAGTACCAAACTGCAGGTGTATGTGCGCATTTTATAGCACTTACGGGCCATAGTAAATTCTGATCCCTCTTACCCCGTGGCTCGTCTTATAAAATCAGAACCTGATAACAAACTCAATGTTCTTCAATATTTTGTTATAGACAATGTCCCAATGAATAAACGAGGGGGTAACCGCGAAAACGAAATACATAATTGAATTGGATTCTAAGCCTCCAAGGGGGTCTTAATTTATGTGAAGATTTATATAATTTTTTGTAAATATTCCCAATTCTAATTGGATCTACTGTTAAGAATCACTTTCCATTTCTGTTTATTTTTACCTAGGAAACCATCTTAATATAGTCCATTGGTTCCTTTGCTTCTCAATGTCTCTTAAGTTTAGATACTGATGTTATGTGATTCATTTTCGATGGTAGTTTTTGCTGAAGATGTGTCCGCTGCTTTCATCTCATTTTTTTCAAACATTTTTTTTTCACTTTTTTTCACTTTATTTGGTTTAGGAAACTTTATCTATACACCAAAAAAAAGCTTTTTTGATTAAACAATTAGATTGCACTTTATACGGTTAGCACTTTAGGGTTTCTCAACATTGTCCATTGTTCATAGAACTGATGTGATAGGCTCTAATAGACTTTATAAATGTTACATATGAATTCTTCAGGTGTGTTCTATAGAGTGCTCTATGGAAAAATTTGGTTCAAACAAAGTATTTGTACTGAGAATCCAAAATGGTCGTCAATTTATTGTGAATATTGAAAGTCATATGTTGATATATTATGCTTTATGCTTTACTACGTATTGACTACAATTGTTAATAAGTACATTTGTAGAGGAACTTTCTATACCCAATTCCAATTTAGTTCCCAGTAAATAATAACATATAGCACAAATTTAGCGGGATTACCCATTTTTTGTGCTTATTATGTTGTTTCGGCCATGCGGACACTAAGTCCGAATATCAGCTAAACTAAGTATTGTATTATATGTATTTGCACATTAAGACACACTCGAGAAATTACACGGATGAATTCCTTATGTTAAAACAATTTAAAGTTTTGTAAGATGTTTTTACTATGTCTATTATCATGTCATCAGCTAGTAGCCAATTATGACGATTGTAGAGTTTCCTTCTATGTATAAATACGTCACTCTCTTGCGACGCGCTCATGTGAGCAAGGCCACCCAGTTGGCCGAAACGCGTCTTCCCGACTTTTGCACTGAATCGATGATTTAAATAAAATGTCACTGCGGCTGCAGTATTAACAAAAGAAGAAGGTGTCCGTCTCTCTGTCTTGGTGCCGAAAAGCGCTTTAGAGTGGTATTTGGATATATATATATATATATATTCACTGAAAAAACCATAGGTTTCACACACGTTATAGTTAGGAATTAGCATTTAAAAAACCTTGCAAATTCACTGAAAAAACCATAGGTTTCACACATGTTATAGTTAGCTGTACATTTCACTCGTAAAAAAACAATGAAATTCCACGTTATAGTTAGATCAGGTAACTATAACTTGCGCGCCCACAATAAACTGCTGATGACGTCACATATTACATCACTCATGACATGGTCAGTGACATCACTCATCACATCAATGATGACATCTGAAATGACACATTGTGGATTGCGGTAGCGCAAGTTATAGTTACCTGTTCTAACTATAACGTGGAATTTCATTGGTTTTTTACGAGTGAAATGTACAGCTAACTATAACATGTGTGAAACCTATGGTTTTTTCAGTGAATTTGCAAGGTTTTTTAAATGCTAATTCCTAACTATAACGTGTGTGAAACCTATGGTTTTTTCAGTGAATTTGTACGGTTTTTTAAATGGCAATTTTTTTTTTAGATTTTTTGTAAACGTATGTATAAAATAATATATGTACTATATCCTGCATTATGGAAAGGTTTTTTTTTTTTATGCATTTTTTTCCGTGCGCGTACGGTAAGCTGACGCTACGCGCTCTGTACGTCATAAGTACGGTGCGCGTACGTAATAGGATACGCGTACGGTAAGCTGATGCTACGCGCTCCGTGCGTCATAAGTACAACGCGCTTACGTGATACGTACGTGACGTACGCGTACACGCGGAAGCAACGTCGCGGTAACGCAGGGGCGTGTAATGCGCATGCGCGAGTGCATCTTACGTACGCGCTCCGTAAGCGCTCCGTAAGCGTCACGTTTGCGCATGCGTACTTGTTTACGAGCGCGTACCGTAAGCTTCCGGAGCGCGCACGGTAGGTCATGTGATCCACAAAGAACACTTTTCATTGGTTGAAATTACTTTCAGTTCCAGAAACTTCCCACACCACACCCATTTCCCTCATTACTGCTTGAAAGAACACTTTTCATTGGTTGAAACTACTTTCAGTTCCAGAAACTTCCCACACCACACCCATTCCCCTCATTACTGCTTGAGATCCCTTAGGAGAAGGAGCTGAATTGACATTGAGATACAATGGCAGAACAGCAGACCTCTTCTGAGAGTGAGGCTAGCAGCACCACCATCATCCAGAGAAGGAGGAAACAGAAGAATTCTTTTGTATGGGAGTATTTTACTTTTCCAGAGGCGGAGAAAAAGGTCAATGCTCCATTGGTCACTTGCACACTCTGTGACCGTGTTTTGTCTAGAGGAAATCCAAGGAAAAAGTATTCCTTTGGAAATCACTCTATGATGAGACACCTTAGGGATAAACATCCCAGGACCTTTGCTCGACATACTGGAGAAAACTCTTCAGTAAGTCACCAGAGCCCAGCCTCAGAAGCTCAGCCGAGTACATCATCGGCAGCTCAGCTGAGCCCTTCCTCTGAGGTGGGAGCATCACCTTCTTCTGCTCCTCTGGATGTTAACCCTCGATTTGGCAGGGTTGTAATGAGGTGTATAACATGTTCTGGTCTTATTGTTTTTGGGGAGACCAGTGTTCCCCTTATTAACAATAAGATAGACCAGCACGTTTGTAGACGCTCATAATATTCCCATTCTTTCTTTCCTCCATCCCTCTATGAACCCAACGGCTCTTTTAAGAGCCAACCTTACCTCACAATTATTATTTTTTTTTTAAGCTTTCCTTTTTGAATTTTTTTTTTTACCGTGCGCGCACGGTACGCGTAATTTCGTGAATTTCGCGGAATTTCTCCGTTTACGCCGTGCGCGTACGCTGCGCGCATTTGGCGATTTTTTAAAAAAAAATTTAAATTCATTTTTTGCCCTTGGGGGTCCTTCTGAGACCCCCTGACAAAGGCTAGGGGGTCAGGAACTGTCCAGCCTGCCCCCTTTTCACGTTATCCACCTTTGTTTTTCACCCCCTCAGACTGCGAGAGACAAAATGGCGGCCGACACTTCCTGATTTCGACCGATTCGAATGTTTACTTTGATCTAACAACCAATCAGAATCGCGCTCGCGCACGGCACCGTGCGCGTACGGTAAGCTTACCGTAAGCGCACGGTAAGCGCACGGAGCGCGCCCACAGATATATATATTGATTTAAATGCTATTTTCTCTGCAAACCCTGAACACATTTACACCAGACCTACAAAAGGCACATCCCTGACCTGAGGGCTACCTCTCTGCCAAATTTCACATAATTCTGTTCAGCCGTTCGGGCTGTAGCTCGGACTAAAGGTCCTATGGAAAAATGCATGGGGAAAACGCGTTTTGGGACCCCCCTTTTTTCTCAGCCCCCGCTTGACGAATCACCCCAAAACTTTCAGGGTAGGAGCGGAGTGCAGCGCCCCATTAGTTTTGAAACATTCGCGAGGATTCGTCAACCGACGCCAAAGTTATTCCAAATAGAATGTTGCGGATTTCCTATGGAAACACGGTCTTAACTATAACTATCTACTGGCGACCGCCAGTAGATAATATATATATATATATATATATATATATATATATATATATATATATATATATATATATATATATATATATATATATATAGATATATATATAGATATCTCTCTCATAGGGGCTCATTGGGATGGCGGACGGATGCGCATCCGCGGTGCTGGCGGATCATGTCCTTTTCTGCACTCCTGCAGCGGTCCACGCGCCCGCCTTGTTACGATGGGCAAACATAGACCATTTTCTGTCCGCTGCGGAGTTACGTGAACCGCCAGAAATTTGCCCCCACCACCACAGCGGAGGCAGCCAAGGGAGACACACCGCCATGCGGAATGACGTCCCACCCGCCGTACAAATCAGGATGCCGCAAACAGCCCATCATACCACAGCGGAGAATCCACCCACCTGGAGACGGCCGAAGTACAACAGCGGAGAGCAAAACCCGACTCCCGGTCAGCTCCACCCGGTTCTCACCACTATGGATCCAGCTCTTCAAACCTTTCTGCTGCTATACTTCATCCACTACCAGCAAATAATGCACCGTCGCGGACAATGCCGCAGATAAGCAAATATAGATACACAACTTCGCACACAACCACAACACACAACTCCTGTGCTGACATACGGTTCCTGTCCAAATCAGACACTCTGGTGGGGACAGGAACATATCCCCTAGTGTACCCGCACATGTCCTACCTGTCAGAAACTCACCACTCCGCATCAAGGTCATCCATCAACTGTGAAATCACTGCAATCTCCCGGTTACGTCACCGCAGTGGTGAAGACGCAGGAAAACCTGCGCACAATGTAGTAGGCAAGGCCTGCGCCAGGCATGGGCAGTGAGGCCAGATTCACAGGGCTCCACCTTAACCCTTCCCACACTACGCTTCCCACACCCATTTGGGCACATGCTATGTGCTCCTCCTGTGTCCCCATGCACAATTAATATGCCAGGTGTTGCCAGACCTCGCACATCACACATCAAAGGACAAAGGAGATTGACTGGGAAGGTGGGTGTGAAGAGGAACTCCCTGCACAGAAGCTCAGGGTCTGGACAACCCTCTTCCTCACACCTACCTTCCACTCATGTGAAGCAAACTGAGTATAATTACAAAATGAAGACTCACACTACATATGAACATCCACTAAACTGTTCACACTGCCTGCCAAGTCACTCAGAAACACCCCACACTGACACCCAGCCATATACTCATACCATAGGTCAACAGGAATGAAGAACAATAAATGGGCCAGCCAAAAGTGAAGCGGACAGTGCTGGAAAACAATGGAGAAAGCCACATAGCATGTGTACATCACATGCAAGAGAAGGAACATTTCACACCACCCTTAGGCCATCAAATCAGACATGGGTGGCACAGCGAGTGGAATTAAACCACAGTGACCTCTGTGCAACAACTCAGGGATACATCAAGGCAAGCCATGCATTGGCACGGGAATGATAGGAAGTGTCTGAAGTCATACAGTGACCAGCCACACATCCATGTCAACTTACTTGACATGTGTATGTCATCAGTACAACGCACATGGCTCATTGCGACACTCCCTGACTGCCAAACACAAGTAGGACCTTCACACATACCCGTCCTCTACCCACCTCACACCTGCAGCACCCAACACCTGTGAGAAACACACATAATGGTGCAAATGATGTCCTGTGAGTTCACTGACAACCAATCAAACTCGCTGTGGTGCATCCACAAATGTCAGACTCACACTCAGGGATGCCTGAACCAATGCTGACACAAAAACAATAGCCAAACACAAAGATCACAAACCACAGCCACAGAAGTCCAACAAGCCCAGACATGTGCAGCGAAACAGTGGAAAGGCAATGTGACCCTAGACAGAACAGAAATACACAACATTGTCAAGTGGAAAGGCAATGTGACCCTAGACAGAACAGAAATACACAACATTGTCACTCAGGACCAATGCACAGACACCATACCCCAACACAAACAAGAATTGCATCATCAAAAGACAATCATGAACATTAACTGGGATCAATGGGGCAAATCAACTAACACAGACAGAGACACGACACCAGTCATCAAGTGAACATGGTGTCATAGTGTACCACAAGCATGCACTTGCACAATCCTGACAAGTGACAGAGCTTTAGCTATTCTAGTGTTCTATTCATTTCCGCCTTATTCTCCCTGAACTTTGCCTTATACACCTGCTATGGCTATTTTAATAGTATTTTTGTGCAACTTACTGAATTAGAGGCATGTTCCACTTTTCAGACCTAGGAATCATATGCCGTGTTGAATTAGAAGTAGCGATGCATATTACACTTAGTGGTTATTTTTTCCATCTTTCAAAATGTATTGTTCACTATTGACAGCATCCTCGGCATTAATGACGTCATTATGACAACTTGACCCTGTCTGAGATTTTTGCATCTGCATTGCCGCAACAACCGAGTAAGTTACTCGTAGGTTCTTAGCACTCTTCGTCTTTCCTGTTGCTTGGGACCCTTGCCCAATCTCTGTTCCTATTAGCAGTTGGGACTGGCACCACTATACATACACTCACCGTAGGATTTTAGTACTTTTACTACTTTCTCGCATAGGACTTCTGCCCGATTTTCAACCCACTGACACTTGACATTGGTGTTATTATGCACATGTTTCCGCTTACACTGGTATCTATCTATTGAGTCTGTCTCATTTGCACTTTCAAATTCGGTCTTTCCCTAATTCATCTTCACTACAGCTCCTAAATGTATTGTTTATGCTAATATACTTATGCTTTTTCATTGTCCCCCAATGATTATGTGTATACGTATGAATATATTATGACAAGGAGCCCCTCACACCACATTATAAATATATGTCTATGACTTATGGATGGCATCTGACCACCCAGTGAATTGTATCTTCTGCGCCCTGACGAAGGAACTGTTGGCAAAAGTTCCACTCCGAAACGCGTGTCGGTGCTGTTTGTTGTTTTGAAATGATTTATGAATTTCTTGTCTTGTAACTTTTTTTGTATATAGTTTGTTGTGTGCATTGTTGTCTTTTTCATTTGAGCTATGTCTGGTATGGTTGGTGTGTGTGTGTTGTGTGTGTGTCATATTGTTTTTGCATATCATGTGTCATGTTATTTTGGGGCTGTTCTACTTGTATTGTGTACAGTAAAGAATTTTATACAAATTAATTTCTATTTAAAATGATAAAAAAAAAGAGATGTTTTGATAAAATAAAACTGGAAATAAAATATTGGCTTGTGGGACAATGATGTTGTTTCTAATTTTGGAGGTATCACTAATGTATTAATTAATTCATTGGGAGAGGTTTGTCGTTATTGTTTCTTCATTTTCCCTGTCCCCCTCTCCCTATATTCAGAAAGCCCGGTACCCTCTATAGTGTTTCTAGTGATATTCCCAGCACGTTGCTGTGAGGGTAGTTAGGCCTTGCTGTTTGTATTGGAGCTTACTTCAGGCTGTTCACTTTTTTCTTTTTCCATTTATCTTTGTACTATTATCTTGTACCTCTGGCCTTTTTATAGCTGATGATTTATTTTCTCTGTGGTGCTAGGTGTTTCTATTCACTCCTCTCACCCTGCTCCGTGACTTCCGTGTGCTGTACGTGTCTTTTGTCTCAATAAGTGAGATTTCTCCTATCTGCACAGATCTATCTATCTATGGAGAGGATCAAAACCTTTGGTTTCAGCGACAAGCATTTCTCTAGACTCATCAGGCAGAGTACCTCGTCTGACCGTCCCTTTGCTCTCAATAAAACTGACAATGATGAATGTTTCAAACTATTGAACCTAAAAAAGAAAACAAGAACAGAATCTCACGCTGACTTCATCCTTGAGTATTTGAAGGCTGGGGTCATACCTAATGGGCTATGGATAAGAAATATACCAGGCCTCTTTGTTGAAATTAGGAAATTTCTAGAAAGATGGTCGCTCATTGCTAATCGCTGCTCAAGTGATCTCATGAGCTTCATCATAGAGACAGCCCGTGAAGTAGTGTACACACTCCTTAAAGAAATAGCAGAAATCGAGGAGTCCCTAAAGAAAAACAGCCCGGTTGAAGAAGCTAAAAGACATACGCTACTTTTCAGAAGAATAGGTATACCCTTATTTGGGAGCCCAATACTATAATACGCCTAGGGACCAGACCTATCAAGGTGATTATCAACACTGGTCTAATAAGAAGATGCTTACATTCTCTGATTCCTCAGAATCCGAGGGTGAGGGAGGACCTAGTTTTGCTAGGGGTGCCAACTTTAGGAGACCCCCTTTTGAAAACTACAACAGAGACAATCTTTTTTTAGAGAACCAACATGGTACACCTTGAGCAAGATTCAGAACTCAGGGGAGGGGTCAGTATCAACACTCAGAGAACCAGTACCAGCACTCAGAGAATCATCCTCAATATCTACAAACGAAGGAATCAATACTGGAGGGACTGAATACCTCCACACACATGAATCTTATTCCAATTTTTAATCTATCTAAAACCCCAATGGGTGACCATGCGTTGAGATTACTTTCACGTGGACTATCCTTTGTCCCTAGTACTGGACTCAAAAAATTTGAGTTTAATCGGGACTTACAGTCTTTTTTTAGGAAAATTAGACTAAAAAAATTCTTTGACAATCATGGTCCCCCTTAGGTTGTCAATAAGACGGGATTGTGCCCAGACTCCACTTTCACCCCATCCATTAGATGAAGTGGGGCCTGAAGTAGGCATTTTTGAAAGGACTGTCACTACGAAAATACATAACATGACGAGATTTTTCCCTGAGCCCATATACAATCTCAACTATGAGAAATATATGGCCCCTAAAGAATTATCTACCAATAGGGAGATCACCATCAAGCCCTGCAACAAGGGCGGTGGCATTGTGGCACTTAACAGCTCAGACTATAGAGAACAGATCGAAGCCATGTTAAATGTCCCTGAACATTATCTTAAAGTCAATTACTATCCTAGCAAGAGAATTAAAGACAACATCTTACTCACGACACAAAGAGCGCTGGAAAGAGGATCAATTTGCCAACAAGAATTTGACTATCTCAATCAACCCTACTCTAGTATCTCAGTATTATATGGGGTCCCCATAACACACTAAAGCCTCACACAACCCCCTTTCAGACCCATTGTATCCACCATTGGCTCCAATACGGAACCTTTGTCGAAGTATGTCGACAAGTTCATGAGACCCATGGTGAACGTCCTTCCCGCATACATAAAAGATACAGGCCATCTGATTAGTAAAATTGAAGGATTGGCGTTCAACCCTCAATCTGATATTTTGGTGTCCATGGATATAGAGGCGCTTTATACTAATGTCCCCCAGAGGGGTGCCTTAAAAGCAGTAAAAAGCTCCCTTGAGAAAAATAATAGTCTGGATGACAAGTTATTTATCCTTGAATGCCTGAGTACAGTACTGCAAGAAAACTATTTCAAATTCAACAAGTCCATTTTTAAACAAATCCAGGGTGTCAGTATGGGCGGAGCTTGTGCCCCTAATGTCGCCAATATCTACATGGGGGAATTTGAGGAACGATTTATTTTTAATGAGATCGCTCCGTTCTTTGAAAATATCCAACATTGGCATCGCTGCATCGATTATATTTTTTTCATATGGAGCAGCCCGGAAGAACAACTTCTTGAATTCACATTATGGCTTAATCTGTGTGATCCCCATCTCAAATTCAGCCCCAATATGAGCAAAGAAAAGATCGAATTTCTAGATATTTGGATCCAAGTTGTTGAGGGTTTCATTGAGGTATCTCTCTGCTCTAAACCGACCGCGATAAATACCCTGCTTCAGTACCAAAGTTTCCACCCCCGCAGCTAAAAAGACAGTATACTATTCAGTCAGTTTTTAAGGCTACGCAGGAATTGTACTAGAATAATAAAATTTGAGATACATAAGGAACAACTCCGAAGTAAACTTCTCAACCGTAGATACCCTCACAGGCTCATCAGGGAGGCCTATAAGAGGGCTAAATATTATAACAGAGATGCTCTACTCCAAGACAAACATAGTGCTGAGGACACTAAATTAGTGTGCATTACACGCCATTCTAATTTCAATAACCAATTGCGTCAAGTTATATGCTCACAATGGCATATTCTGAATTCCGGTGACCAGTCAAACCTTATGCCCAGACCGGTGTTTGCATTTCATTGAAATAGAAACCTCCGGAACTTCTTGGTCCAATCTAAGTTTGATACTTCCAGACAATTCCTTCAAAAATCCATCACGGGCAGCCGCCCCATTAGTGAAACCCACAGATGTGGTAATTGCCATGCTTGCAGTTCAGCTATAGTATCTACCGAACTACAATGGGGCGAAAGAAAATTCTATTTCAAGGAAATGACGAACTGTAGATCTGCCAATGTAATTTATCTTATTTTGTGCCCTTGCCATAAGGGTTATGTAGGCGAGACCAGCAGAGAATTCAGAATCAGGCTCAGAATCAGGCTCAGCGTGCGGCCATCAAAGATGGCCGCACGCTAGGAGAGCAGCGCTAGTAGTCGACTTTCACACTCCCAAATCCGGCAGTATCCTGAGCAACAGAGGCATCTAACGGCGTCGGAAGACGTCAGAAGGCGGTGGGGTCCAGCGGAGAACTGAGGCAGACCCCCTGAGCATCCCAACGCTCGAATCCAGAGGTCTTGGCTGTCCATGCCGGGATGACAAAATGGCGCCTGCCTGTTAAGAGCGCTGCGACTGTGAGACCCTTGCCCGGAGGAAGCAGAGTGCGGCACAGGAAGTGTTCTCTGATGGCTTCGGCAGGAGATGACGGCGACTGCGTGAGCGAAGGGAAACGCTGCGATGCGCACACTTCCCACAGTCCCGGGGTTACCAGTGCCCGGGGGCGGAGTGACGATCGGAGTGGCGAGCTCTGTGGCGTACCCCCGCTGGTGAGGTCTCCAGGTGGCAAGATCCCTGGTGAAGAGCTCCGAGCAAGTGTAAGGGTGAGCGAGCAACCACCTTGACGGGAGGTTTGTGGGACCGGTGAGGTCTGATTTTGGTGCAAATTGGGCCCGGGTTGGAGCGAGCCACCAGTGCATGTCGCGCGCCTGGTGGTGGGGGCCCTGCTGATCGGTAGGTGGGGTGAGACGAACCGCGCATGGGCTGCGACTTCCCTCGCGGTGCCTAAATAACTTTAATCCTGCGAGGATCACCAGGAGCGGAGGCCCGAGTGAGGCGATGTAATCCCGGGTCAGGCGATTGGGGAGAGAGCAATGGGAGCACCACTGACACGGGCATATCATAGCACGTGAGCAGTGAGGAGGGAGTAAGGTGTGTGGGGTGGCGGCACTGAACAGCGCAGGGGCTGAGTAGGTCTGAATCGGCCTGTTACAGCGGAAACCTAGCCGGCCTATTGTCAGCAGCGGACGCGGCCCCTGGGGACTGACTGCGGGGCACACAGGCGCACAGCAACACAGTCAGAGGCGCTCCTCACCATACATGTGACAGGCCTGCCCACCCAGATATGGGCCGCAGCAGACCGTTAGGATAAAGGCAGTCCAACCATATCGACAAGTACACTGTGGCCATGTGAAGGGATGATGTAACTCCAGGTGGCAACCAACAATGGGAGCAAGTAGACAACGGGCCAGTCCCGTCGCTCAGAGACATCATGGCGGCCATCAGAGAGTTGCATGGAACCCTGGAAACCAAGTCGGACTCAGTGACGGAGGAGGTCAATCTACTGCGCGCGGACTTCCAGGAGGTTGTCTGAGAAGGTGGCTGTGGCAGAGACTGGGATTGGTAGCCTTCAATCCAAAACAAAGAGACTAGAAGAGCAGGTGGCCGCCCTAACAAAAAATCAAACCAATATCTACTCCCGGCTGGAGGACCAAGAGGGACGGGCAAGGCGCAACAACATCCGCATAGTGGGGGTCCCGGAAGGTATGGAGGGGCCATCCACGGACTGGTTTGTAGAGGACTTGATTCTCAACCATTTGAAGCCGAAGTGTCTGTCCAATTTCTTCTCGGTTGAAAGAGCCCATTGTGCACTGGGGGGGAAGCCTAAGCCAGGGGCCCCCCGTGCACTATTATTGCCCAAATCATGAACTCTAGAGATCGTGATGCCATCCTACAGGCGTCAAGGGTAGCCGGGGATCTCCAGCTCGACAATGCCATCATCCGTTTCTTCCCGGACTTTACTCTCCATGTTCAGCGTCAGCAAAGGTCCTTCGAAGGGGTAAAAAGAGCTCTCCGGGAACAAGGTGTGAAATATATGATGCTCTTTCCAGCTCGCCTTAAGATCTTGGATGGTTGCAAGTCGTACTTCTTTGAGTCACCGGAGGAGGACAGTGACTGGCTGGAGGGATGGCAGGCAGTGGGCAGAAACGGAGGCCCGCGCAGAGATGAACAGCGCCCACCAGGACGAGACGCAATGGGTGTGGACAGACAAGCATCGGACAGCCAAGGACATGTTCAAAATGGGTCCAAGTAACTATGGTCGGCGCTGCTACTTGAGGTGACTCCGGTCCTCAGTAAAGGAAGGATCAGCAGGGGCTCCTGAGCCCGGGGGCTGCATGCAGGTGCCATCAGATACTCCAGGACACTGATCTCAATTGTCTCTGTTAAGTTGCGTTTTGATTATTGGTCACAACATTCACAATGTCGATTTATTACAGTTGGAGGGGGTAGGAGGGTAGGACAGGGGAGTTGCTTATGGGTTGCTCGAATATACCTACCAAAAATGGGTGAGACTTCCACCAGTTATGTATAGCCTTTTTTGCTGACTGCAAGCTCACGTTTCCTTTTCATGTTTGATCTTGGGCGGATGGGACAACAGGCACTCTGCAAGTTTGGAAGGTGGGAGGTTGGGGACCCACCGAGCAGGGAGGGAGGGAGGGGGGAGTTGGTTGGGGGGATGGGGGTTGCTTGCGGGAAGGGGGTATGTTCTGCTCAATGTCAGTATAGTTCTTTTGCATGTGGGAATTGGTAGAATGTGGTTCAGTGAGGCACTATCTATCCGAGGAGGGGGAGGCCCGATGTCCAAAATGGGTGACCAGACACGCATTAAAATATGGACATGGAACGTGAATGGGTTTGGCAACAAGATCAAGCGCCCACTAGTGCTGCAGCACCTGAAAAGGCATTCCCTGGATGTGGTCCTCCTCCAGAAGACACATTTGCGAGGAAATAGATGCAAGGCCCTTGACAGATTTGGATATAAAATGGTGATTTACGTTGGGATGAAGGGGGGTTGGCATTCTAATTCGCAATACCTTGACAATGGTAGTCTCAGGCACATGGACAGATGATATGGGCTGCATGGTCGCGGCGGCAGGTAGGTGGGAGGGGTGAACCATAGGTCTGGGCTCCTGCTACATCCCGCCTGGTCTCCATTCCTCAACATACACACGACTGGGACCCTTCCTGGCTGATCTTCCATGGGGTATCCTCCTGTTGGGTGGTGACGCTAATACCGTAATGGACGCTGACTTGGACCGATCGGGAGGGGGGCGGGGATCCAGGGGGAAATATGGGCTACAAGACTTCATTACAGCCCTGGGGCTTAGAAACATCTGGCGCACACATCACCCCTCACAACGACAATACACATTCTACTCAGCTAGACACGGGTCCTTTTCCCGGCTGGATCACTTCTTCACACGCACTGATCAACTGGGCGACTTTGTGGAGCCTCACATCCTGGCCCGGGGAATTTCTGACCACTCCCCGGTTGGGGTCATGCTCAAGGGTCCTGTGACAAACAGGGCATCCTTCCCGAGGATAGATCCATGGCGCATCCGGGATGACACCATAAGTGATAAGCTCCGGGAGGGTTCTCAGCTTTACTTCGAAGAGAATTGGGGTTCGGTGGAGTCCCATATCACGCTCTGGGAAGCCTTCAAGACCGTTCTGGGGGGGCAGGCCCAGGCTCTGATTGTGGTCAAAAAGAAAGAGGAGTCCTTACAGGTCAATCACCTGAAGGGTGAGATAGAGAGGCTGGAACGGGAAGCCGGCGCAGCACCGCCAAAAGATCTCCGTCATACCTTGGCTCTTAAGCAAAAGGAGCTCAGGGCTCTGGCTGAAAGCGAGGCGCATGCTTACTCCATTGCCACACAACACCGAATTTATGATGTTGGGGACAAGGCCCTTAAGCTGTTAGCGTGGCTCGAACGGTGGGACAGGGAGCGCTCATGGGTGGCCGAGGTACGCGACCAGGCAGGTTCATTAGCCTCAAATAGTGCAGACATAGCGGAAGCATTCGCATCCTATTATGAAGGGGTATATACCCCGGTCTGCACCAGGACCAAACAGGATTGTGCGGAGTTCTTACACGAATTCGCGCTGCCCACCTTATCCCAGGAGCAAAGAGACCGCGAAGCAGACCTTACCGGGGAGGAAATAGGAGAGGCTCTTAATTCCCTCCAATCTGGGAAGGCACAGGGACCGAATGGGCTCCAAGTGGAAATATACAAGCTGCAGGCCAATATCATCACTGACCCTCTCCTCCAGATGTACCAAGAAGCACGAGAGGTGGGAAGGCTCCCACCCGATCAATGAGAGGCCACGATTGTCGTAATCCACAAAACAGGGAAGCCGGCTGATCAATGCTCTTCCTACTGCCCAATCTCGCTTATTAATGTTGAGGCTAAGGTATTAGAGAAGGCCTTGGTGGATAGGCTGTTATTGGTTCTGCTGGATCTAGTGCATGTCGATCAATCCGGGTTCATGCCGCGTCGGAGCACCCAATATAATCTACGCCGCCTTGATGGAGTGTTATACATGACAAAGGATGTGGGGACCACCCAGACAGCATTGATGGCGGTGGACGCCTCAATGGCATTCGATAGTATCGAATGAGCCTATCTGTTCATGGTGCTCCAGCGACTGGGGTTTGGTCCAACATTCTGCAGTTGGGTGAGGCTTTTATACGAGCAGCTGGTGGCGAGGGTGAGAGTTAACGGCACTGTGTCCAGGGCCTTCCCTTTGCGGAGGGGTACCAGACTGGGGTGCCCTCTGTCCCCCCTCCTATTTGCACTGGCCTTAGAGCCGTTGGCTCATTGGATTAGGAGGGACAGGTCGTTCTGGGGTTTGGCGTTGAAGGATGAATGGGAGGAGCGTATCTCCTTATACGCTGATGATATTGTGCTATATATGGCCCAACCGTACCATTCGATAGCACAGGCACTACACCTTTTTTCCATCCTGCTGAGCTTTGGGACAAGGGTGCCTGGTGGGAGTTGTAGTGCAGGCTTCCCACCCACAAACACCCCTCCCGTTAAGATGGCTACCTACCTGTTAGGTGAAGGTGAGCAATGCAATGGCTGACACATGCTTCTGGCGGGGGGAGTGTTCCATCTCGCTGAGCTTTGGGACAAGGGTGCCTGGTGGGAGTTGCAGTGCAGGCTTCTCACCCACAAACACCCCTCCCTGTTAAGATGGCTACCTACCTGTTAGGGGAAGGTGAGCAATGCAATGGCTGACACATGCTTCTGGCTTGGGGGGGGGGGAGTGTTCCATTCTGCTGAGCTTTGGGACAAGGGTGCCTGGTGGGAGTTGTAGTGCAGGATTCCCAACCACTGACACCCCTCCCTGTTAAGATGGCTACCTACCTGTTAGGTAAAGGTGAGCAATGCAATGGATGACACATGCTTCTGGCTGGGGGGAGTGTTCCATCCTGCTGAGCTTTGGGACAAGGGTGCCTGGTGGGAGTTGTAATGCAGGCTTCCCACCCACAAACACCCCTTCCTGTTAAGATGGCTACCTACCTGTTAGGTGACGGTGAACAATGCAATGGCTGACACATGGTTGTGGGTGTGGGGTGGAGTGCTCCATCTTGCTGAGCTTTGGGACAAGTGGGCCTGGTGGGAGTCGTAGTGCAGGCTTCCCAAACACTGACACCCCTCCCTGTTAAGATGGCTACCTACCTGTTAGGTGAAGGTGAACAATGCAATGGCTGACACATGGCTGTGGGTGTGGGGTGGATTGTTCCATCCTGCTGAGCTTTGGTACAAGTGGGCCTGGTGGGAGTTGTAGTGCAGGCTTCCCAACCACTAACACCCCTCTCTGTTAAGATGGCTACCTACGTGTAAGTTTGTGGAGAGCAATGCAATGGCTGACACGTGGTTATGGGGTTGAGTGTTACATCCTGCTCAGCTTTGGGACTAGGGTTCATAGTGGGAGTTGTAGTGGTGGCTGCCTGTACTCATGCCCCCATGGAAATATTGCTAGCTACCTTTGGGGTGAATCAGAGGGAGTAAATGTTGGATCTGTGAGCCATGTGTTGGGGAGAGTGTGGTGCACATGAGTGCATTTGGGCCTAGGAGGTGTCGCTTTGTAGTTGTCCAAGACAGTACATAGCAGTGTAATGTATATATTTGTTAGTACTTACCAGCCTCCACTCCCCCGGTTATTCCTGTGAGACTCTCTTGATGCAGTATGGCATGCACCTTCTCCTCCCATTTGATGAATGTTTGTGGTGGAATGGGAGGGTCACCGCCAGTCATCTGAGCCAGCTTACGGTTCTTGTTGTTATGCTCTTTCACCTTGGTCTTGAGGTCATTCCACCTCTTCCTGATCTCCTTCTGGGTGCGCAAGATGGTCCCTACTGCTTTGATTATCCTTGCCCACATTTGATTTTTGGCGGCTAATGGTGTCCATTGGACCAGGTTTCCAAACAAATGTGGTTCTACTCTAAACACCTCATCTACCATCACTGACCACTCATTGTCAGTGAATTTGGGAATTTTCTTCTGTGACATGGTGTGTGATGTGCAAATGGGTTAAAGGTGCAGGTGTGAAGGGGTGGTGGTGATGTGTGTGGTGTGTGTGGTTGTGAGGGTGTGATGTGTGCAGATTTGCCTCTCCTTTGTGCTGTGGGGTTGGGCCCTTCAGTTGTGGAGTAGTGCAAAGGATTCCTGTCATGTGTGTTGTGTGGGTTGACCTGGTATTTGTATTGTTTATTTGCCATGGGGATGTGTCATTAGGGTGTGTTAGGTGTGTTTTGAGGCTGAGGCAGATTAATGGCCACACTTGGTAGCCTTGTTGTGTGTTTGCTTTCGACCGCCATTACTCTTCCGGAGCGACTGCGGAATACAACAGACCTTCCGCCAGCGCTCCCATTCATCACTAGTTGTGATCGCGGCGGTCGGAAACAGTTGATCGTTCTGCTGTCAGTGCAATTGTATCCTAATTTCACATTCGGTCAATCCGCTGCCCATGCAGTGGTTTTGGGTCTTTCGGCATCAAATCCGACGGCCGCGGATGGATTTTCACCTGCTCCGAATGCTCCCGGCGGACTTTCGTGGAATCAGCCTGCCGCGGTCTGATTTTTCTGGCACTTCATCCTAATCTGACCGCCGGTTTTCCCACAGTACATTCGGATGGTTAATTTACGCTACCACAGTGGTCGGAATGCTTTTCCGACCGCCATCCTAATCGACCCCATAGTTAGGACCATGTTTCCGTAGGGAAAGTATGTTTTGAGTTTCCTATATCTTTGGCACCGCTTGATGAATATTCACAACATTTTCTAAACAAAGGGCCCCAGTGATTCTCGTTGTGCATGGAAAGTTTCAGCATGATCCGTCAAGCAGGGGGCAAGAAAAAGAGGGGAGGGAGGGGGGTAAAAAAAACTGTTTTTTTATTGTAATTTCCTTTGAATTTTAGACATGACTACAGCCCGAACTGCTGGACGGAATTACACCAAATTTGGAAGAAAGGTAGCTCTTGGTCTAGAAAGAACCCTTTTTAGGTCTTGCGCTCTGCGAGATCTATTGTCGTTGAGTTGAATTCGGAAGTGGAGTGGAAGCTCCGCCCATGCTTTTGATTGGCACGCTGGCCTCTCATTGAAAGTGAGGCTTTTCGGTGACCGCCCAGTCTCCTTTAGGCCCCGCCCACCCGGACTGGATCGTTTGGTTGACGGCTGTCATGAGGGTATTTTATGGTCTCGGCATCCTCGTAGTAGGGCTCTCTTGTCCTCCGTGGTTCATGTCAGCTGGCAGATACAAGGCAAGGCCTGGAAACGGTTACTTTGCACTTTGTAATATTCGTCTCGCATAGCTCCATAAACCTGGCACGTGGCAACGACGCTTTTGTCTGCTCACAGTCTGGTGTGAGGCCTGCATTAGAGTGAGTCCCAAACCGCATGCATCGCAGTTCGTTGCTACCACACGTACACAGCAGTCCAGGAGAGCGAGTGCTCCTTTGAAGCACCCCCTCCTCCCTGGACATCCATCTTGCAGGCACACGGTGTCCTTCACGGGGAATGCTAGCCCAGCTTGAGTCAAAGCTTCATTATGGGGCCCTGGCTGTGCCCGGCTGTCGAGGGGGCGTGGAGCTCCCCAGTAACAGTTGCGATCATTGTGCAAAGCTTCCTCTGGACAGCTGTTCCGTGGGTTCGGAGCATCTTTGGATTTTGATACACCCTTCCTCCCAGTAGAGCAGCTGTTCCGTGATTCACGACGTAAAGACTTCACCTTCTGCAAATCTCACACAAGTGTTTAGATGCATCTCTGGTGTCTAAAGCCCGACCACGGACAACCCCGGGGGGAGGGTTCCCTATCTGGCTGTAATTCACGCACAGACGCGTGTGCAAGGGTACCAGTCTGAACACTTCAATCGCACTTCCAGTGTTCCTCTTACAACTGCTGGGCTGCATTGGTGTCTCTAGTCCTGAGTTTTAAGGGAGTGGGTGGGGCCATGGATAAAACCGCCAGGACTAATTACAAAAGGCAATCATGAAGAGTGTGAGCAGGTGTGGTATACAGTATATATTATCTACTGGCGGTCGCCAGTAGATAGTTATAGTTAGGACCGTGTTTCCATAGGAAATCTGAAAATTCTATTTTGAATAACTTTGGCGCCGGTTGACGAATCCTCGCGAAATTTACAAAACTAATGGGGTGCTCCGCTCAGCTCCTACCCTGAAAGTCTCGGGGTGATTCGTCAAGCGGGGGCCGAGAAAAAAGGGGGTCCCAAAATGCGTTTTCCCCATGCATTTTCCCATAGGACCTTTAGTCGAAGGTACAGCCCGAACGGCTGAACAGAATTACTTGAAATTTGGCAGAGAGGTAGTCCTCAGGTCAGGGAAGTGCCTTTTGCATATATGGAGTCAATCTGTTCAGTAGTTCCTGAGAAAATTGCATTTAAAAGCACATACATATCTATAGCCGCGCACCGTGGGCACACCCTAACGTGCGCGAGCATAATTCTGGTTACATGTCAGTCAACGTTCGAATCGGTCGAAATCAGGAAGTGTCGGCCGCCATTTTGTTTGTTGTGGGTGCGAGAGTGAAAAAGAGAGGTGGCGAACGTGAAAAGGGGGCAGGGTAGAGAGTTCCTGACCCCCTAGCCTTTGTCAGGGGGTCCCTAAAGGACCCCGAAGGGTAAAAAAACTTTTTTTTTTTTTTTAAATTGCGGGGTGCGCGCACGGTGTGCGCACGTTAAAAAACCATTAAAAAAAAAATTACAAAAAATTTGCATTTAAAAAACCTTGCAAATTCACTTAAAAAACCATAGGTTTCACACATGTTATAGTTAGGTGGACATTTCACTCGTAAATAACCAATGAAATTCCACCGTTATAGTTAGTTCAGATAACTATAACTCGTGCGACCGCCACTCTATCACAAGGATGATGTCATCAGTGATGTCATGAGTGATGCCGCTGACCATGTCATGAGTGATGAAATATGTGACGTCATGAGCACTGGATTGTGGAAATAGTGGGGTGGGGGTGTGGTGGTAGGAGACATATGTGTTATTAAGTTAAAAGCAATAAAACGAAATGCAGAAATTTTATTTGGGCAGGTTGTTGTCTTATTTTTGACACTAAGAGGTAGGTTTGAATGTAAGTCAGGGTAGGTTGTTGTACAGTGGGGCCGTGTACAGTGTTTTGAGTAGGGGTGGGCGGAATTTGCGAAATTCACTTTCGCAAATTATCGAGAAAATGTTAAAAATCTCCGCAAACACGCAGACATATCACGAAGATGCGAAAGTTTTTTTCCTGCCCGTTCGCGGTATTTTCTGCATGGTCGCGGCTCGCCAACTTACCCATGCGGTTGCTTGCGGGCACGGCCATCTTGTTTTCACTTGTCTCGCGGTGCATGATCGCGAGAAGGAAGAGGTGATCGCGCGACGAATGACATTACTGCGGGAGCGAACTGTCGCGAGATAGCGCAAATTGCTACCAACAATCCAACATCTCGTGGAGAACGCGACCGGATCGGGAAAACTTGTCGGCGAACGCGGGGATTCAGGTAAGGCGATCACGAGAATGTATTATTTTACAGCGCGAGCAAGCAAAAAATTTCCGGTAAAATGCGGATTGCGGAAATTTTGACATTTTCACGCTCTCCACGGAACGCGAAAATGTCAAATTATCGCAATTTCCGCAAGCGGAATGGAATTTTAGCCCAGGCCTAGTTTTGAGATTACATGCAGTGGAGATAGGAAAAGTGATACGTTCCTTTTATATGTACGCATAGTTTGAATCATGTGATACTAAGTTGAGATATAATAAGAATATGGGGCCATATTATCAAGGACGGCCTTGATAATCAAGGAATTCCCATAGAAGCCCAAGTTCACACCGGAACATGTGCTTTCTATGGGAATTCACAAGGGCATATTATCAAGCCAATTATTGCCGCTTTAGCGGCAGTTTCCTGCCGCTAAAGCGGCGATAATTTTAACGCCGTCCTTGATAATATGGCCCATGGTTTCTGGTTTGCATTTGGGTATAGTTAAAGAGTTTTTGTAGTTTCTGACTAGTGAATAATAAAAAGGTAGATATACTAAAATATGCTAGTAAACATACTAATTATTGTCTGTCCTTGGGGAGTGCTTCTTTAGAAGAGATGTTTTATAAATGTGTGAGAGATAAAAAAAATGTAATTGTGCGGTATATTTTCTGTATGACATTGACATTAGAGAACTACATGTAATTATAAGTGATACTATTTGTCAGGCTGTGTCGCTGTGGCGGATATATGTAGGTGTTGAAGTGGTTCATGTTTTACTGATGGTGAGCTTCACTATCCCTTTTGAGACACTCGTCAATTTATTCATTCCAATTAATATCTTTAATATAGATACAGTAAAGGGACTGTATATCAAAAGTTTTGGAATTAGAACTTTCTTTACTCTCCCCATGCCCTGCTATACACTCTATAGAGTGTTTAAACGACTTTCGTAACATATAGATGTCTAGCTAGTAAAGGTGCTGTAGTTCGACTGGGCCCATTTATAAACCGTGCTTTGGGATGGTTTATGTTTTACCCGCCAATTTGCATGTTTGAATACTTTTTGCTGATAAGTGTTCTGGCAGACACCTGTTAAAATTAACGTCGTATATGGGTATAGTGGCGCTACTGGGAATGGTGGGGGTTTCTGTTTGATTTCGTACAGTTAAGGAAGGGCGGGGGTGGGTGTGGGGGAGGTGGTTATGTTGCTGATTGAAACACAGAATATAGTAACGTGCAGATGTCGAGCTACTAAAGGTGATCTAGTACCACTGGGAGCACTTATAAAGCGCCGTATGGCATGGGATATGTTTTAGTGGCAAATTTGTATGTTTTAATACGTTTTGCTGATGAGCGATTCGGGAGACATCTGTTGAAATTAAGCCTCTGTTTGGCTATAGTGGCGCTTCTACGTTTGCTGGGGCTCTTTCTTTTATTGCGTAAAGTTAAGCAAGGGCGGGTGTTGAGGTGGTGTAGTGGTACTGTGACTATTTATAAACCGTCTTATGGTATGGTGTATGTTGTAGTTGCAATATTGCAGGTTTTAATAGGTTTTGCTGATGAGCGTTCCGGCAGACACCTGTTGACATTAAGTCTATGTATGTCTATAGTGGCGGTAACAGGAGTGCTGGGGCTCATTGTTTGATTTCGTAAGGTTAAGCAAGGGATGGGTGGGGGAGGTGCGTATGTTGCTGATTATAAGACGGATATTTGTAACGTGGACATGTGTGGCTACTAAAGGTAATGTAGTTTCACTGGGCCCATTCATAAACAGTGCTATTGGATGGTTTATGTTTTACCCGCCAATTTGCATGTTTGAATAGTTTTTGCTGATGAGTGTTCCGGTAGACACATGTTAAATTAAGCCTGTGTATGGATATAGTGGCGCTTCTAGGAATGGGAGGTTTCTGTTTAATTTTGTACTGTTAACCAAGGGCGGGGGTAGGTGTGGGGGAGGTAGTTATGTTGCTGTTTGAAATACAGAATATAGTAACGTGGATATGTGGAGCTTCTAAAGGTGATGTAGTACCACTGGGGGCACTTATAAAGCGCCCTATGGCATGGTATATGTTTAACCGCAAATTTGCATGTTTTAATACAGTTTGTTGATGAGCTTTTCAGGAGACATCTGTTGAAGTTAAGGCTGTGTATGGCTATAGTGGCACTTCTAGGTTTGCTTGGGCTCTTTCTTTTATTGGTGAAAGTTAAGCAAGGGCGGTTGTTGAGGTGGTGTAGTTGTACTGTGACTATTTATAAATCTTCTTATGATATGGTGTATGTTTGAGTTGCAAAATTGTAAGTTTTAATAGCTTTTGCTGATGAGCGTTCTGGCAGACACCTGTTGACATTAAGTCTATCAATGGCTATAGTGGAGGTAAAGGGAGTGCAAGGGCTTGTTGTTTGATTTCGTAAGGTTAAGCATGGGTATGGGTGGGGGTGGGGGATGTGGTATGTTGCTGATTATAAGACAGACATTTGTAACGTGGGCATGTGTAGTTAGTAAAGGTAATGTAGTTTGAGTGGGCCTATTTTTAACCGTGCTATGGTATTGTTTATGTTTTTCCCGCAAATTTGCATGTTTGAATACTTTTTAGGTCTCGGCTAGCGATGGCTGCGCTTGCGCAGTCTCGCTCGCGAGACATAATGACTTGGGTGAAGAGGGGCTTGAACCCGCCCCTCTTCTTCCCTGTTCTCCATTGGCTGGCCTAGTAAATGCTGGCCAGCCATTGGAGAAGAGGTCCCGTCACTCTAATCCTGCCCCGTCCTTTTCGGATCGGGGGGCGTGTTTTTTGCGAGAAGTCTCAGGGAGGAGACAACAGCAAAACACGCCCCCCAATCCGAAAAGGACACTCCCTTTCTCCGAGGCATTTTCTGCTGTGCCTCGGAGAAAGGCGGTGGTGTCCCGGCGTTGCTCCCTCACCTGATCTCCTTCGTACTCCCACGCTGGCTCCTGCGTGGTGTCTCCGGTCTTGCTGTTTAGGCCCAGCTCGCCCGGCAGCCTATTGCCTTCCTCCGCCATCCTTACCGGAAGTAGATCTCGCCCGCCACCGGCTCCTAAGTAAATGCTTGTATTCTAGAGCATTCTGTCCCAGAGGACAGTCACTGCATGCCCATCCCAGGAGTAGCGGGGGAGGTCGGCGGTGAAGAGGACAGTGGAAGCGAGCTGGAGACCAAGCAGGTATCCGAGTTAAGAGCAGGAAGCAGTGTGAGCCTGGCCGCCCCTCTCCGCTTTCACTTCTACGTTTCTAAGCACCAGTAAACAGTAATCACCAGCTCAGCGCCTTTTGAACTCTGGAAGGAAGGCTGTCTTCGAGGCACTATTGAGAATGACCCTACAGCCTGTTCCACGCAGCTCTTTCGCTGCAGTGAGACACCACAGAGTCTGGGACGGGACAGCAGAGAGCACACGCATGAGGGCAGCAAAGCGTTGTAACCTGAGGCGCTATACTCTGCCAGGCACCGCCCTTACGGAAGCCACGAGCAGCGCATTCCTGACACGGGTGAGTTCACCACAGCTCGGCTTGTGAAGCGCTGCATGATTACAGCACGCCTGAGGCCATAGAGCGCAAAGAGAGGCCCGGGGCTCGGAAACACGATGACTGCATATAGAATACGATTGTGCGGCCGTTTACACTGGCAGTAGTGCACATATAAAAACAAACACCGTCTTCTATCACAGCAGAGCCCAGCCGTGTCGCACAGGCGCAACTATTCTAGAGCATTCTGTCCCAAAGGACAGTCACTGCATGCCCATCCCAGGAGTAGCGGGGGAGGTCGGCGGTGAAGAGGACAGTGGAAGCGAGCTGGAGACCAAGCAGGTATCCGAGTTAAGAGCAGGAAGCAGTGTGAGCCTGGCCGCCCCTCTCCGCTTTCACTTCTACGTTTCTAAGCACCAGTAAACAGTAATCACCAGCTCAGCGCCTTTTGAACTCTGGAAGGAAGGCTGTCTTCGAGGCACTATTGAGAATGACCCTACAGCCTGTTCCACGCAGCTCTTTCGCTGCAGTGAGACACCACAGAGTCTGGGACGGGACAGCAGAGAGCACACGCATGAGGGCAGCAAAGCGTTGTAACCTGAGGCGCTATACTCTGCCAGGCACCACCCTTACGGAAGCCACGAGCAGCGCATTCCTGACACGGGTGAGTTCACCACAGCTCGGCTTGTGAAGCGCTGCATGATTACAGCACGCCTGAGGCCATAGAGCGCAAAGAGAGGCCCGGGGCTCGGAAACACGATGACTGCATATAGAATACGATTGTGCGGCCGTTTACACTGGCAGTAGTGCACTTATAAAAACAAACACCGTCTTCTATCACAGCAGAGCCCAGCCGTGTCGCACAGGCGCAACTGCAGGGCCAACTCACTCTTTTAGCCTTCCGAAGTCAACAAATGAATGGCTGCAGTGATTTTGTATCAGCAACAAGACACAGCTCGGTCTGTGCCAGGCGTTATATGAGGGGTGACTGTAACCGTGGGCACCAAGACACCACAGCCTGGAAGGTCTGTGTGTGGCAAGCACCAAATAGTACACCAGCCTCGCAAGGCACTATTGGGTGGCACGCACCTGGACAGGGGCTGATGAACAGACATATGGCGCTTTAATGTGGACATGCCAACCAGGCCCCACACTTCAGCGAGGGTCTGAGAAAACACCACGCACACCTCAATGCGGTCTGTGGGTGAATACGTCACCCACTATAGCAAGACCTCAAGGGACACTGGAGGAGTCCACAGTGGGGATAATATTTATTTAGGCCATTTTATATAGCGCAGACTTTACCAAACGGTGTCAGAGCGCTTTACAATAGAAGCGAGTACGTTACATGAGGAGAGTTACAAACTTACATGTTACAGATACAAACAGGATACTAAACAAGTAAAATAAAATAAAAGGTGGCAATCACAACAAAAACATTAGGATTAGATTAGTACAGGCATATAAATATGCTATTATAAATGGGAGGGTGGGGGCTACCCCAAAATCCAGGTCAGTGGCAGCTCTGGGCGTTAACCGCCCCCACCTCTGGCTCTCTGGTGGAGCCTGTAATGAGGGTTTACGTTTATCGCATTTTTCGCTGTCTTAATGTTTTGTTTACATGCCGCACGCCTGCCACCGGAAGGGGGTGCTGGCACTGGAAGGAGGGATCTTTATCCGCCCTGAGGGCAGACACCGAGGGGCCCTCACAGCTGGCACCCTCACTGCTGGAACACACATTCCAACATGTAGCAGGCAGCAGCTACAACAAGCATTTACAATGCAACGGTCTCGGCATTGTTAAAGTTAGAGCTATTGGCATTGCTCATGACAATGCCGTTTCTTTAAATGTTTTAAAAACAAATACATAAACAAAAATAATGTCATGAGCAATGCCAATAGCTCTAACTTTACCAATGCCGAGACCATTGCATTGTAAATGCTTGTTGTTGATAAGTGTTCCTGCACACACCTGTTAAAATTAAGCCTGTGTAAGGGTATAGTGGCGCTACTAGGAATGGTGGGGGTTTCTGTTTGATTTCGTACGTTTAAGGAAGGGCAGGGGTGGGTGTGGGGGAGGTTTGTATGTTTCTGATTAAAACACAGAATTTAGTAACGTGCAGATGTCGAGCTTCTGAAGGTGATGTAGTACCACTGGGAGCACTTATAAAGTGCCCTATGGCATGGTATATGTTTTACCTGCAAATTTGTATGTTTTAATACGCTTTGCTCATGAGCGTTCTGGTAGACGGTTGTTGAGATTAAGTTCTTGTATTGGTATAGCGTGTTTACTAGGTTTGGTGTGGCTCTTTCTTTAATTTTGTAAAGTTAAGGAAGGATGGGCAAGAGGGTGGTGCAGTGGCAGTGTGCCCATTCATGAATCGCTTTATGGTATATGTTTTTCTGGTAAATTCCCATGTTTTAATACGTTTTGGTGATGAGCGTTCCAGCAGACAGGTACAGAAATTACACAACATTTCTGTGGATAAGACCTCTTCGTGCTGATAGACACTCTTGTACTGTGGAAGAAGGCTGATAGCATTGATGGAAAATTATGAAACTTGGTGCCATTGTAGATTTTAATGGAAGGTTACACTGTTTGTTTGTTACTATGGTGTAGTTAGGGTTCTAAGTGGGAGAAAAAAAAGTGGGTTGCTCTAAAAGGGAGGCTATGCAAGTTGGGGCGTGGTCTAAATCAAGATAAGTATCATTGTGTGCTTTAGAAAATCCTCTCCAATTATCGTAGGTTCGGAAAAAAACATTGTTTAAAGGATTTCCCTTTCTTCTACAACGTGGGTAACCTAGCGTGATGTCTCCAGTTCTCAGTAGTGAGCAAAATAAGCATGCGTACATCGATGTGCATGCTGTCACTGCAGTGTAATAAAAAAAAAATTGACTATCTTTGAGAGGGCCTGGTAGAGAGTCGTTTGGAGGCTGCCTGAAAATAAGTGCCGGTCCCCAGACCCTGCCCAATTAAAGCACAGTATCTATGCATCCGAAGCACTGCGCCATTCAACCATCTTTGATGGATATATTCCTACTTATATATATACATAAATCTGTTCGTCCGCTTATCTTAAGCATCTATGAGCGCACTCGCCTATAGTAAGCACTGTGCCATTCATGCAGCGATACACCTATATATGCATAGATATATCTTTCCCAGAATCAATCCTAAACATTTATCAGCCCACCCGTCTATCGTAAGTACTGTTCTTTGCATTCATTCATCATTCCATCCATCCATACATTGATCTATGTATCTATCCATTGATACATCTGGCCATGCATCCACTCGCCCTTTATTCAACTATACGTTCTTATTTCCGTGCATCGTCCGCCCCAGACCTTAAATACAACGTATTATACTCATCCAGCTACCCTCTTAAGGCGTTGAAAAGGTTTGTGAAAAGCATTGACAGGCAGATTTTTTAATAAAGAATAACAAAGCTTTGAGTTACTCTTTGTGGAGCATACTTCAACACCCTTCTCTGGTGGTGTTTTAAACACAGGTATATCTAGCGAAAGAAATGTAAAGGAGCTTTTAAGTGTAATATGTTAATTTAGAAACATAACGTTTGGTCGAGTTGTTTATGGGTACACTGTTTTAAAGTGGCCATGACTGACAGATACTGAATACCTGTACTTCTTATATTTGAGAAAGTATACCAGAGAGCTAATTTAGGGTGGTGAGAACCCGGAGTTCTATTTTTCCATGTGAAGTACAGTATAGGAATATAAAAGTAATTGGAAAGCTTTTATGTTCATATTAAAGAGGGGGTGTGAGAACTTAGTGAGGCAGGCAAAGTGTGTGTTTTCGTAACACTAAAACAAGACCGTGTGTAAGGTAAGAGCAGGTTCGAGCTGGAATTGCCTTGTTGTGGTCGTTTGCAGAGGCACAACCAGAGGGAAATTTCGGGACAGCCTATTCTTTCAGCAATAGGCAGAGTGGGCATGTAGGGGTTGTAAAAAGGGGTGAAAAAGAACAGAGTCACCTTTACAAAAAAATGATGTTTTGAAGACCGGTGAAGTACGCGGGTGCGGCTCTGTGTATGCACCCGGGAAACTGTGTCAGAGAGTGCAGGGTAATAGGCGTTGTGCGCATGGTGGTCTGTCTGCTAATCACCCCACGATGATGTTGCTGGTGCGTTGCAAAAAGAGAAGGGAAATACTGAGAGAAAATTGCTCTCTTTAAAGGATTTCCCTTCTCCTACAATGCGAGTCACTTGACATGATGTCTGCACTTCTAAGTAGTGAGCAATGTGCATGCTCTCACAGTGTCACTGCAGTGCAATAAAGAAAAAAAAACGGATTACGTTTGTGAGGTCGGAAAATAGAGCCCTATAAAGACCCATTTCGAGGCTCCCAAAAATAAAGTGCTGGTGGTCACATCCCCACAGACACCCACTCCAGTTAAAGCCCTGAGTGTAGTGCTATGTTTGCGAAGTTGTTGATAAAACTGTTTGGTAATAATGGAAATTTTTATGTGTGCTGTTTGGTTGATAATATCATTCTGAGTACACAGATTAAAATGTTTAAAAATACTATTTATAAAGTTGTGTGCGGTGGGTTGCAGAGAAAGTGGTGTGGGGTGGTGGGGTGTGGCAGAGAGGTGAAAAGTATGAGGTAGTGCAGTTATATATAAATTGTAAAGGAGTATGTAAATAATTAAATAAATACTTGCTGTATGTTCTATGGCACTACTCGTCATCCTAGTGCTCATCTGTCATGCTCCATCACGTTGTAGCACTGGGTCTGGAAGTTGTTAGTGGAAGTTTTGCAAATGTATGGTATTATTTTAACATAGTGAAGAAATGTGAAAAATAATTGAATCTATTTTTTGATTTTCAGAAATTTATTTCATTTGGATTGGAATTTGGAAATGCCTAGAAGAAGTGAAAAAAAACAGAGGAGAAGAAAAATATATATTTGACCAAAAGGAAAGATCTTGAAGTAGAAAAAAATGCGAGTAGTAGAGAAACTGTTTGTACGAGTAAAAGCAAAAGACAATTTTAGAAAAAAATATTACGAACATTTAATGAGAAAAACATCACACAAAGCAAAAAGAAGAATTTTTCAAGTAAGGTGAAGCAGAGTTCAAATTCAAATACGAGGAAAAGGAATAGTATCTGGTACTCAGAGACAAAAACAATTTCAAGAAATTTGTCAGAGACTTTTTCGATCTAGAGTGATTCAGAATTTATTGAAAACATGCTGCAAATATAAAAGAAGAATGTTCCAATTCAAAGAGATATAAATCACACAGGGAGGAGGAAGAAAGGGGAGACCACCAGGGAAAGGGGGAATTTTTTTTTTGTATTGTAAGTATTTATTACAGCACTACAGTACAAGTCAAGGTACAAGTAACCATAACACTCAAGTGAACACTGGACGTGCTAGTGAACGGCGCAGTGACACAAGGGTGAAGAACAGCATGAACGGCGACAAATGATAAGGTAACAATGTGGTCAAAGGAAACAAAAACATTATATACAGTGTGGTTTCTGAACAATAATTGGATTGACCACAGCAATGCCAAAGTTCTTTGCTGTGACGGGTCGACGGCATTTCAGCCTCATTGATTCCAGGCCATCATCAGGACAATAGTCACAATTTAAAAGGAGTGCTGAGCAATATGCAACGTAGAAAGCCCAGGGGACGATGTCAATGGTTATATTTGGGGAGGGGGAGAGAGAAGAGAGGAAACGCGGTATATATTCAGCGTGTGGGTGACTGTCCAAATTGGAAACGATCCGGCAAATGGATCGGTAATGAGGAAGCCACTTGTTTTTGAAGGTCCAGTAACGGGAGCAGGGATATCGGTTAATGCTGTGAGCCAAGGGATCGGGCTCGTTATGGCGGCCAAGCACGTGGGTCCGTAGTAACCTTTGAATCAGGACGAGTCAATCTGGGGAAGAGGTAACGGGTGAGTGAAGCGTCCGATGGTGCCATATTTTAGATGACTTCCAGCTGAGACGTTGTTGTTTGTTACAAACTATTGCCTGGTCTCTCCTGGGAAAACGGGCCTACTCCTGTTTTTGTGTCTTTCCAATTCAAAGAGAAGCAGCGTATTGAAAGTATAGTGGATACTGCTTTCAATTTGAAACAGAAGTTGTTCATTTTGATTTTAAAGAGATTGAAAGTATTGGATAAAATAGTGAAAGTATTGAAAGACAAAAGTAGAAAAAAAGACTTGTGAACAGAACCAGCTTTTGTAAAATCTTTAGTGGACATTGGAGACATACTTCTAGTACTAAGCCTTTTTTTAATGAGGAAAGTTACTTCCAGGAAAATAGTTTATCATTTGCAGTTGATACGCAGTTCAGGATGGTGTTCCTCTTCCAAAGGAGGAAATGGTTGGTAAAAGTGCAGAAGAGTTAATAGCCGAAGAAGTGCAAGGGAAACGTTCACGAGCTCCTGTGTATAAGTGGAGTTGTAGTAGCATTTGTAATATTCGACAGGAATCCATTGATAAAATCTGAAATTTTCTAAGAGAATATACTCAGAAAAGTATAAAACAGAAGATTAAGTTGTTACAAGGACTAGATCCATGTAATGTAAGAAAATATACTGAGAAGTATGGGCATTCTCTGGCTTGTCTTTCAAGAAAATTTTGTAAAGGTGTTTTTCATCATTTGAGGATGTTAGAAGTACACCATTCAGAAATGCGGAACTTTGTAAAGACACTGTACTATGTAAAAAGTCCTGAGTTAAGTTTAAGTGAACTGAATGGAAGTCTTTTATATGGTTCTTTATCAGATGTCCAAAAAAAGTGTGATGATATTGAAATGTGATATTTTGGTTCAGAAGAGCAGTTCATAGACAGTGAAAGGTTGACAATTACAGATGTTGGAGGAGATGAGAAAGTGATTAGCACTGATCAGTTTGAAGAAGAAATTGGAAAGTTTAATGTAGTGTGCTCTGAAATACCAAACTATGTTTGTGTTTGTTGTCGACGTACTCATTATAAAAGTCAAACTAGGAATGTTGATTTGTATTTGAAAAGTGAAAAGGAGAACAATGGTAAGTGTGAAGAATTTGCAACTTACTTGTTTGCTGAAGGTCGATTTGAGTTAGGTAGTAATCAACGTATATGTAAATATTGTTACAACAAGTTAGAAGAGAACGAAATGCCTGCTAGAGCAGTGCATAATAAGTTGGAGTTAGTAGCTATTCCGCAGGAGCTGGCCAAATTGAATACATATGAGTCTGTTTTAATTCAATTTGTTCATCCTTTTCAAACTATAATTCGTATGGAGCCTAAAACAGGTAAACTGCCACCAACAGACTTGCAAAGAGGGCTGAAAGGAAGAGTGGTGTACTTACCTTTGGATTTAAAGAAAAACATTGAAACTATTGCTGGAGAGAAAGAGAGAAAGATGAGACCGTAGTTATTTTAGTAAATGATGTACCCACAAGGAGTCGGAAAATATGGCAAGAATTTGTGGATGTTAATAAAGTTGAAAAGGCTACCTTAATCTTATAGAGAACAATATTTATAACAAAAATGTGAATGTGGATGAACAGGTAATACGTTTAGAAGATGATTTTGAAATTTCAAGTGGTCAAATAGAGAACGTGGACAAGTCAAGGACTGAAGAGATTTATGAACATTACACAATATGTCCTTTGCATTCAAAAGAAGTGATAGGAAGTAGCATTGAGTTATTTCAAATGAAAAGAGCACAGGGAACTCCAATGAGTGTAAGGAAGCTCGTTGTTTTCCACAGTTGTTTCCTACTGGTGAAGGTGGACGATATGATGACCGACCTGTACGGATTCCAGCTTCAGAATATCGGTCAACAAGATTTTATTCTAAAGATCCTAGATTTCGACAGTGCATTCCATACATATTTCACCTTTTGTTTGAAAGTGATCTGTCTTCTCTCTCGTATGCAGTGAATCATATACTTAAAGCTGGAGTTCATGAATCACTTCTTTCTGCGAAAGAATTTGTGGAGAAAGTTCAAGAAACAGAGGAAAATTTAGAAGCACAGTTAATCAATTTGATGACATGTCAACGTGGAACAAATGAGTATTGGTATCGTCGTCATGGAGATCTCAAGTGTATGTTACGGAACTTAGGTACACCAACATGGTTTGTCACACTTAGCTGTGCAGAGTATGCATGGGAAGATTTGCTTGAGTTTTTAAGAGAAGCGAATTCTAATATAAAAAATGTTGAAATAAAGACTCCTGGTGAACTGTGTTCATTGGATCCTGTAAATGTGTGCACTTCATTGGATCCTGTAAATGTAGTCACAATTTAAAAGGAGTGCTGAGGAATATGCAACGTAGAAAGCCCAGGGGACGATGTCAATGGTTATATTTGGGGAGGGGGAGAGAGAAGAGAGGAAACGCGGTATATATTCAGCGCGTGGGTGACTGTCCAAATTGGAAACGATCCGGCAAATGGATCGGTAATGAGGAAGCCACTTGTTTTTGAAGGTCCAGTAACGGGAGCAGGGATATCGGTTAATGCTGTGAGCCAAGGGATCGGGCTCGTTATGGCGGCCAAGCACGTGGGTCCGTAGTAACCTTTGAATCAGGACGAGTCAATCTGGGGAAGAGGTAACGGGTGAGTGAAGCGTCCGATGGTGCCATATTTTAAATGACTTCCAGCTGAGACGTTGTTGTTTGTTACAAACTATTGCCTGGTCTCTCCTGGGAAAACGGGCCTACTCCTGTTTTTGTGTCTTTTCAATTCAAAGAGAAGCAGCGTATTGAAAGTATAGTGGATACTGCTTTCAATTTGAAACAGAAGTTGTTCATTTTGATTTTAAAGAGATTGAAAGTATTGGATAAAATAGTGAAAGTATTGAAAGACAAAAGTAGAAAAAAAGACTTGTGAACAGAACCAGCTTTTGTAAAATCTTTAGTGGACATTGGAGACATACTTCTAGTACTAAGCCTTTTTTTAATGAGGAAAGTTACTTCCAGGAAAATAGTTTATCATTTGCAGTTGATACTGTAGGTCGTTGCTACGCAGTTCAGGATGGTGTTCCTCTTCCAAAGGAGGAAATGGTTGGTAAAAGTGCAGAAGAGTTAATAGCCGAAGAAGTGCAAGGGAAACGTTCACGAGCTCCTGTGTATAAGTGGAGTTGTAGTAGCATTTGTAATATTCGACAGGAATCCATTGATAAAATCTGAAATTTTCTAAGAGAATATACTCGGAAAAGTAGAAAACAGAAGATTAAGTTGTTACAAGGACTACATCCATGTAATGTAAGAAAATATACTGAGAAGTATGGGCATTCTCTGGCTTGTCTTTCAAGAAAATTTTGTAAAGGTGTTTTTCATCATTTGAGGATGTTAGAAGTACACCATTCAGAAATGCGGAACTTTGTAAAGACACTGTACTATGTAAAAAGTCCTGAGTTAAGTTTAAGTGAACTGAATGGAAGTCTTTTATATGGTTCTTTATCAGATGTCCAAAAAAAGTGTGATGATATTGAAATGTGATATTTTGGTTCAGAAGAGCAGTTCATAGACAGTGAAAGTTTGACAATTACAGATGTTGGAGGAGATGAGAAAGTGATTAGCACTGATCAGTTTGAAGAAGAAATTGGAAAGTTTAATGTAGTGTGCTCTGAAATACCAAACTATGTTTGTGTTTGTTGTCGACGTACTCATTATAAAAGTCAAACTAGGAATGTTGATTTGTATTTGAAAAGTGAAAAGGAGAACAATGGTAAGTGTGAAGAATTTGCAACTTACTTGTTTGCTGAAGGTCGATTTGAGTTAGGTAGTAATCAACGTATATGTAAATATTGTTACAACAAGTTAGAAGAGAACGAAATGCCTGCTAGAGCAGTGCATAATAAGTTGGAGTTAGTAGCTATTCCGCAGGAGCTGGCCAAATTGAATACATATGAGTCTGTTTTAATTCAATTTGTTCATCCTTTTCAAACTATAATTCGTATGGAGCCTAAAACAGGTAAACTGGCACCAACAGACTTGCAAAGAGGGCTGAAAGGAAGAGTGGTGTACTTACCTTTGGATTTTAAGAAAAACATTGAAACTATTGCTGGAGAGAAAGAGAGAAAGATGAGACCGTAGTTATTTTAGTAAATGGTGTACCCACAAGGAGTCGGAAAATATGGCAAGAATTTGTGGATGTTAATAAAGTTGAAAAGGCTACCTTAATCTTATAGAGAACAATATTTATAACAAAAATGTGAATGTGGATGAACAGGTAATACGTTTAGAAGATGATTTTGAAATTTCAAGTGGTCAAATAGAGAACGTGGACAAGTCAAGGACTGAAGAGATTTATGAACATTACACAATATGTCCTTTGCATTCAAAAGAAGTGATAGGAAGTAGCATTGAGTTATTTCAAATGAAAAGAGCACAGGGAACTCCAATGAGTGTAAGGAAGCTCGTTGTTTTCCACAGTTGTTTCCTACTGGTGAAGGTGGACGATATGAGGACCGACCTGCACGGATTCCAGCTTCAGAATATCGGTCAACAAGATTTTATTCTAAAGATCCTAGATTTCGACAGTGCATTCCCTACATATTTCACCTTTTGTTTGAAAGTGATCTGTCTTCTCTCTCGTATGCAGTGAGTCATATACTTAAAGCTGGAGTTCATGAATCACTTCTTTCTGCGAAAGAATTTGTGGAGAAAGTTCAAGAAACAGAGGAAAATTTAGAAGCATAGTTAATCAAATTGATGACATGTCAACGTGGAACAAATGAGTATTGGTATCGTCGTCATGGAGAACTCAAGTGTATGTTACGGAACTTAGGTACACCAACATGGTTTGTCACACTTAGCTGTGCAGAGTATGCATGGGAAGATTTGCTTGAGTTTTTAAGAGAAGCGAATTCTAATATAAAAAATGTTGAAATAAAGACTCCTGGTGAACTGTGTTCATTGGATCCTGTAAATGTGTGCAGATATTTTAATCATAAGTTTCAAGGTATGATGTCTTTTATCTGCAATAAAAAGAATCCACCTCTTGGAGAAGTTACCGATTTCTTTTGAAGAAAGGAGTACCATATGCTACTATGGGTCAAGGATGCACCTAAATTTGGAACTGATTCTGATGAAACAGTATTGTCTTTCATCGAACAGTATGTGACATGTGAGATTCCAAGAGAAGGAGGAGATAGAAGATTGAGACAGCAAGTTTTACGTTTCCAAAGTCACTGTTGTGGAAAGTACTGCAGAAGAAAATACAAGTCTAAAGGCAAATTTTACACCAAATGTCGGTTTGGTTTTCCCCGTCCAGTCATTTGTAAAGGAAGAGTAAATTCTTTTTTTTCTTCTGTGAGGCACACAATAACTCGGAAATCTCCAAAGAATACCTACAACTTAAAAAGAACAGAAGTGTCAAAGTATATCAATGACTACAATCCAATCATTTTAAAAATGTGGAATGCGAACATGGACATCCAGTATGTTGCGGATAACTCAATGGCTGTTGCACGTTATGTTACATCGTACATAACAAATCTGAAAAAACAGATATGAAACAAATGTGGGAAGAAATTGCATCGCATGAATGTTCAGACCGCTTGTGTTCTTTAAGTTTATATTCAAAGTCACGAGGAATCATTTGGGTAAGTTTAGGTCTTGCCTGCAAATGAAATAGAGTGTTGAAATCATTGGAAGAAATTGAACAATTAGCAGCAAATGAGCCAGATAGTACAGACATTCTTAAAACTAATATGTTGGAAACATACTATCCGAAAAGGAGTCAACATCTGGAACATCTATGTCTGTATGAAGTACTTCAACATTACAGCTTCAAAAGAAATGTTAAAGAGAATTTAAAAGAAGGAAAGTTTGCAGTAGTTAGATGTGATGGTTGTTTAGTAAAACATGCAAAGGGTAATCTTATAAACCACAAGAAACTTAGCTGTGAAACTCCAGATAAGCGAGAATTTCACTATTTAGCACTTCTGCAGCTATTTAAACCATGGCGTAGCGAAAGTGAATTACTTGGAGATTTTGACTGCTACGAAGATTCTTTGAATGCTTGTAAAGATAGCATTCGATGTCCAATTTTCCCTACGTATTTAAAAATATTGAATGATGAAGTTGAACAGGAAAAGACTATTACAGCTGAAATAGCTCATGAAAGTTCTCAAGATAGTCAAAGTAGTGGTCCATGTAGTCAAGATCCTCTTAGACAACCAATGCTGGAAAATGAAGCAGCGATTGCTATGCATGAAGTCGAAATTGCAATGCAACAAGCACACAAGGAGAATATAACATTGGAAAAGTTAGAAGAACAAGTAAATGTTAAACAGAAAGAGATACATGTGCAAGTGAGAGAACGGATAGAACATGGTTTGTTGCATGAAAAAAAAGAATGTATGTGTTCATCTTTTAAACCTCTTCTGATGTACATCAGTGGTCAAGCTGGGACAGGTAAAATTATTTTAATTAAAGTTTTGACCAGTCCTCTTCAAAAAACTACTGGTTCACATTTATGTTGTGTGGTAACAGCTCCAACTGGATTAGCTGCACACAATGTTAAAGGAGTTACTTTGCATAGATTATTGATGTTACCAGTGGAGCATGATAATAAATTAGAAAATCAGAAGTTGTCTGGAGAAGCTTCTTATGAAGTGTCAAGAGTGCTGAAGAAAATGAAACTTTTTAATTATTGAAGAGGTGAGCATGGTCTCAAACTTAATGCTTGCTTTTGTACACTTAAGAATGCAACAGGTATTAAAAACAGATTCCGATGTTCTCTTTGGAGGAAAACATTTAGGGGCCGATTCCGGCCGCAAAAGGTACTGACCGTCATGAACCCGGAACGGAGACTGACCGACATGGACCGGCGCCGTACGACCCGTGCAGTACGATGCAACCCGTGTGAATTACAACCAACACGTACTGAAACAAGCTGTACGACCAAGCCGTAGGGAAAATAGTAATCCGAAAAACCGATGCGAGTTGCACCGACCGACACGAACCCGGAATGAACCCGATCAACACATAGCCGCGATGTCTGATCCACGCAGTATGATGCAATGTGTGTAAACCCAGACCGACTCGCACGGAGCCCAAGCCGCATGAACGACACGCACAGAAAACAGGGAGCCCAAGCAATAGAGATCTCGGTGACCGACGCATATGAAACACAGAAGAAAGTCAGCGTGAATGAGGCGGAGAAGCCCGCACGAGCCAACATCAGCATCCGTCTCGGTCAGAAGAACGTCTCCTTCATGCCTAGAAAACCCAAAGGAAAAAAGACAAAAAAGGACCAAACAAGCAATGACAAAGCCAATAAATATTTTAAAAAACCTGGGACAAAGACACACCCACAACTCCACCTATATAAAGGACATCAATCACTACCATGAGACTTTGCAAATAGGATACACAGCCAGCAGCAAACACCATCACACAGCACCCACAGACACACTCACAACTCACCCATCACACAACTCACACACCATTAGCACCTCACCAAAAGCACTCACACATACAGCTAACTAAACCAACACTAACCCACCCTCACACACACATCACTCACCACCACCACCCATCACCATGCCCCCAAAGAAGAATCCAAAGTTCACAGATGATGAGTCAGAAGTGCTGGTAGATGAGATCATCAGAGTAGAGCCACATTTGTTTGGTACATTGGTCCAAAGGACCCCCATGTCACAGAAAACCAAGATGTGGGCGAGGATTGTGGACACGGTGAACGCACAAGCACCAACGTTGCGCGCAAAGGACGATATCCAGAACAGGTGGTATGACGTGCGCAAGAGGGTCAAGAAACTCATCAAGAAAGATCACGCCTTGAGTCAGCGCACCGGCGGTGGCCCTCCTGCCAAACCAGTCTACTTCAGGACCTGAGAGGGAAGGTGCGGGACATCCTACCACCAGAGAGCATCCATGGTCTAACAGACATACCAGAGCCTGGTGAGTACACAAATAACATACTCAATATTGTGTGGCAAGGGGACAGTGAAACCATGCACCGTTAGCAAAGCCACAGTAACCAATAGATAATCATCCCAAAATGTGTATGCTTATCAGACAAACACAATACCTGCTATCTAATAGTGACTTGGAACTGTATCATGACATGTAGAAACCTAACAACAAAGCAAGGCAGTGGCACAAAGCCAAATAAACACTGTCAGACAGTTTGCCACCACAAACACACTACCTCACAGTAAAGCTGACAGACAGGAAGGAATAGTGGGTATGCAGGTGAAGTGAGTGTATCCAAAAGCATGATGGGGTTTGTAGTCACAGATAATGCTCGCCCTCCAAATTGGCCCATCAAGACCTCTCTGAAACATGCCAACATCACAGGGAGTGAAAAAAGACTGACAAGATGGCTGACACTGGGTCCTGCTGTGGGGAGCACAAGACCCTGGTAGGGCTTGTGCGCCAATCATAAGCAGGACACCACTGACTGATATCCTGAAAGACAACTTGCACGCCCTCCAATGGAAGCACGTTTGATGGTGGGATGTCTGGCCTGGTGGGAAGGAGGACTGACAGCTCTGACTATACTTACCAGCATGTGGAGACACCCCCCCTCAACACAAACTCCACACAACTCACCGGGTAGAATGCATTGACCCACACCTCAGTGAAATATCAGCAAAAGATACACCGTACTGGGTGCTGCTGTGTGAAGCACAGGGGCTCTCTTTGGACTTGTAGCCAAAAAAGAACAGGACTTCACAGTCAGCCATCTTGCCATTGCTGTCACACCCCCTTACAGGGAAGCAGAGTCAAGAGGAAGGAAGTATGGGCATGCTGGGAAGGGGGGTGTAGCCAAGAGCATGATGGGAGTTGCAGTCACAGACAATCCCCAGCCACCCACATGGCCCAGCAAGCTCTCACTGAACCATGCTCGCCTCACCGGGAGTAAGAAGGGACTGACAAAATGTCTGACACTGGGCCTGAGAAATGATGTGGCTGACAATCACACATATGCACTGGCCAAACAAAACCCGGTCGCACACACAGCCATTGCAACCATATGTTCTAAATCGTTGTCTGGGGATGCAGTGTCCAGGGGTGCCCCCTGGCCGGGCAGGGGAGGTGTGTCTTGCAGATGACAAATGTGGAGACCCATATATGGTACATTACACAAAACACACAGGAACTCACATATACAAGATTGACAGGGGACATCTGACAGTTAATGGAATGGACACACCAATATATCCGACACCATAGCATGTTCGTATTCACACTCGGTGCTGTTGTGAGCTGCATTCCACTCCTACATCGTGCTGAAACTTAGGCATCCTCCACACAACACACCATTCACTGACATAGACACTGTAGACTCAAGGTCAAACCTGGACGGCATTAGAGGAGACATGCAACTCACAGCAGCCAAACTGCAACACACACACCACCGGCACTCACTGTCATGAGCATTGAAAAGCCAGAGTGCTACATTGCCCAATCCATGTCGCCATCGAGAACATTGACAAGTCAAATCACATATGCACGTACAAAACTCAGCGCCAGACTCATTAACGATGGTGACATCATCACGTGTATGAAATGAGATGGGAACTAGGAACACTGTAAAAAAACACTTCCTCCAAAGAGATCACAGGCATACCGGACTGTGACCAGGTCGTACCAAAACACCAATGTGGCACACAAAGACTAGTAAACTCTGCTACCACACATGCCCCAATAGTACAACATATTCCCAGTGGAATAGCACGTATGTCCTTGTCAAATCTCACATGTGTACAGGGATGACACACTAGTGTCAGAAACGTGACGGCCCTTGAGTAGTAATGGTCATGTACCGACAAAACTATCCATGAGCTGTGCATGCACACACTTCGACATGCACATTGAAATGTTTCATTTTGGCTGGGCAATGTGCAACAACAATATGAATCTCTGTCCGTGACAAGCCGGAACAAAGCAGTGTACAGGCATCCATTCGTACTGTAGGAAATGTCATGTTTGTGAACCATTGATGCCTGTAGAAACATAACTTACATTGTGTGTCACTTCCAAACACAGGTGGTGCTGGGGACACAGCACAAAATGAGGAGGATTCCCAGTCCCAGACTCTGGTGGACACTCAGCTCTCTGGTTTGACTCTGTCTCTGTCCTCTTCGGATGACGAAGAACAACCTGGCACCTGAGTCATCATGAAGCACCAGCAGCACCAACATCTGCACCCCCTGTACCCACGCCTCCAGTATCTGGAAACAGACAGGGCACCCCGCCAACACGGACAGACAAAGGCCACAGAACACCCACAGCACAGGGACACAGGACCCCCCAAAAGCTGCAGGCAATACCACCAGCAACACCACTCAAGGGGTCACAGTGTCACCTCTGCGTGCTGCCGCTGGTCCTGCCTGTGTGGATAGGGGTGCTAGGAGGGGTGGGAGGCAGAGGGCGCGCCTTGCAGAGGGGTCTGGACTGCATGATGACCCCCCAACTGGCACGCATCATAGATGCGTACCAGGATAGCACGGGAGGATTTGGCTAGGTAGTGGCGATCCTCAAGGACATACAACAGGAGCAGGTTGCCCACCATGCCCGCATGGAGGCTAAGTGGGATGCACTTACTGCGGTGCATCGGGACATACTCCAATGCCTCCGCCAGATCAGCACAAACATGTCCACACCTCCCTGTGTGGCCACAACATTTGTTGCCACACCATCTGCCAGTGCCACAGGGAGGGAGGAGGACTCTGGCGGAGAGTCCCCTGCACCGCAGAGGCCTGCACCTGAGGATCCCCCAAGAAGAAGAGGGTCGTCCGAAGAAGGACATGTGAGAGGCAGATGTCCCTGCACATCCCCCAGGGCTTCTAAACCTGTTCTGGACAATGTTCTTTGTGCGTAACACGTTCACCTTGTCCAATCGGACACAACTCGCCCACATGACATGGAGGGTTTATGTTGGTCCAATGTAGCAGATGACTGTGGACTTTACTCTGGACATTTCAGCTACCAACACCTCCAACTCTACTGCGAACTTTGGGTTCAAAACCCAATGTACAGCACCCACCATCCTGTGCACTTTCCTCACACATGTTCGAAAATAAACTCACAAGTACACCAAACATGCCTCTGTTGTGATTCCAACTTGTCATGTGTCATGGAGATGTTGATCTGCTAAACAACACAGTGCATGCCAAATACTACAAAAATGTGACCACCGTTAGGTGAGTCACGGGGATATGACACATGTGAGGGAAACACATCACTATGGCACCACAACACATACTCACCACGGCCATGTTACTCATCCCACACAATGATGTTGACCTGAAACACATTGCTATGCACAGACACTACACCTAACCACAGTCAGTGGTAACAAGTCCACATGTGAGGTAAGCAAATGTCACTCAGATGTGGGAAGACAGACAACACACCTAACAAAGCATAGCACAGGTTCATTACACATCAGCAACATGTTTATTCTAAAATAGTTGCAAAGCAATTGTACGTTACGGTGGACACACGGTCACAGAGTGTCTGAGAATTGAAGTTCAGGGGTATGTGGCACATCACTTGATGGCAATTGACTACTCCCACACTGGTGTTGGATTCTGGGTGTTGGGGGTCAGTGTTGACCAAACAACAGGCAAAGTACCCTGGTAAGGACAGACATAAGACACAGTCAAAAGCACAGAAATGCAATACACATGCACAAAACATGTCACAAGAAACCTACACAGAAACAAGTTAGCAGTACTACACTATTGTGGAGTACAGACCACCTGAATGGACACATCACTGCACGCTTCCAGTCAAGTGACACACAGACACACTCAGACAGCAACAGAGCAGCCCCAACACATTCCAGGCTTACTCCATACATTGACATAACAACCCTGTAAACTCACATTCAGGTGAAGAAGTTGTTGATGAGCTGTGTGCGGACATCACCCTCATCTTCATTATCACTGGCATCGTGGCCCAGGCCGGGATCCTCCACAGGTGGTGGAAGTAGGTCATCGTCATCCTGGATGAGAGGCACTGTTAGACCTGTCAGCCCTAGGGTGGTCTACCCCGTTTTTTTGCCCTTGTGGCCTCGTTTTTGCCGCGATCTTTTTGTTGGTCCTAGGTCTCTGGGCACCTTAAAACTGCTAAACAGTGCTGAGGTGCAGGTACTCTCTCCTAACGACATGGCTGCCACAGGCCCCTGCTACTGCGGAGTGGCCATTGCATACACATAGTAGTAGTCAGGAGCAATCTGGGACATTCTGATACAGTATCTTTTTCCATCCCGCATTTTTGTCCCATATACTATTATGTGGAAGCTCCTGGAACCTTCCAGACCTGGGAGGTATTTTGCTTTGCCGCCTTTTCAGGAGGTTCACCTGGCCTGGGGGTATAAGAGGAAAGGAGGGAAACCTGACTAGTTAGTTGGGGCACCACTGGACCTGGGGGGAACCACTGCCGGAGCGTAGGCGGTTGGACCTAGGGGAGATACCTACACTACTGGGGGCTGACTGAGTTTAGGCCCTGCTGTACCCAATTTAGCTGAGGGACTCTGCCTGCCTACTGATCTTGCCTGGTGAGGAGGCAACCCAGGGGACCATCTCCAGTGTGCTGCAGGAACCTACCCTGCCTCTGATGCCTGCCAACTCATCCCCCTTCTTCCCCCAATAAGCCTGCCAGGGGAGCTTACCATCTACCTTCCCCCCCTTGAGACAAGCGCTGACCGAGACTGTCGCTGTGGGCCATCTACCACCTGCAGGTAAAGCGCTGTGACCCCTACGTGCTGGGCTACCAGAACTGGGCCCCTTGAGGAAGAGCTGACCGGGAACCCGCGCTGTGCCCGCCTAGCGCTATACTGCCAGAATTGTGCCCCCCTGCCTGCACGTGATGCCTGGAGACTGTGGTGCCTGGAGACTGTGGTGCCTGTCGAGCGCTGTGCTGTGTTAGCGCTATGCCCTCTAGGTGCTACGCCCCTGCGAACACTGTACACTGAGCGCCGAGTCTGCCCGGCGCTGCGAGCCCTCAAGGCACCGCCGCTGCCCCGGGTACCTGAGTTCTAGTGTCGGGCCCCTGGAGCGCACTGCGCTGATCATCACCGCCGCTGCCCGGCACTGCGCGAGGACCCCACGGTGGCCCCCGAGGACTAGAAGTGCTGCCGCGATTGAGGAGGAGGCCGCGCTGGGCCTGATCATGTGACGGGGGTGCCGGCCGCGTCACCTACCGCACCCCCGCCCAACTCGCGCTCCCTTTGGCGGGTGAAGATGCGCCCCCGAAAGGCCGCGACCGGATTGGCTGCCGGGCCCAGAAGTGAGGACGGAGCCCGGTGGCGGCTGCAACACCGAGCGGTGGCTCCCCTCCGAGTCGGACGAGAGCGCGAGGACCGACCGCGGCCCCGGATACACCAGGTAACCCCTAGGAGGGGCGGGGCTGCTGCGGGGAGGCCCGCGAGTGCAGAGGCAGCCCCGTGTCCGCCCCTCTCCACCAGGTACTTGTCCCCGGGCCCGAAGGCCCCACCCAGGCTGACCGCTAGGCTGCTGGGGCTAGGGGGCAGCTGAGACGGCCCCTGAGGGGGCGGGTTGTGTACTGCTCCTACTCCGGCCTGGAGCCTGAAGTGGCCGGCACGTGCGACACGCCTCTGGCCAAACAAATGAAGTGCCTGTGACCCTGGGAACTACACGCGATTCCCCGCTACCTGGCTGGGATGAAACAACACACAAAGGACACATGCTTATTTTACGGCTAGTAAGGGATTGGGACCTTTTTCCCCTCACTTCTTGAAACTGGAATGAACTAACCCCTGGTGTAAGCCCTAGGAGCACCCCAAATTGCCTTGATTTGTTCCATTTAGTCCCCCAAAAGGAAATTGCACCCGTGATGTTCTTGCCCGTTTTAATCCCAATGTATTAATTGTTGCCCTGCCAGTCCCTGATTCTTGTGGCTTGATGAATTGTTTGATCTACTGAAATACACTGTTTTACTTGTCAGGATAAATTGGCTGTTGCCCAGAAATGCACTGATTTATTCCCTGTGATGAATTAATGGTTGCCCTGCTATTCAATGATCTACGTAACTGAATGAAATGGTTGTTGTTCTATGATTAATGAATGTAGATACCCAGATGAATTTACTGTTGCCTTGCTAAGTAACTACATTATTCCCGAAATTAGTTGATCCCTCGCTATTTGAAATAGATAAAGAATCTTGTGTTTTACTAAACGACCTGTTGTGGTGTCCTTCATTGTGTGCGCATGGCTGAGTCCGTGTGGGTGAGTGCTGCACCAGTGCTTTACACATTGCCTTCGGGTGCCTTCCTACCTCGCGCCAAGCTACCGTGTCGGAATTGGTGACCCCAGTCCTAACATTGGTGTTCAGCGGTGGGATTGGGAGTTGCGCTTGTGCCGCACCCTACAGAGATTCAGTGTGCGCCGCAATTGGACACCTATCCTAACGCAAGCAAATTGCCCTTCACGGTCCGGTTGAGTATATAGGCTCCTGTCGGGAACCTCTTGCCTACGTCCTAGTGTTTTCCCTTGAATTATCTGGGGCCCACCTGTCAGGATGGAGTTCGAGCTGGCCAAGCTAGAAATGTATACGGTGGCGCAGCTGAAAGAGTTCTGTCAGGGGATGGAGGCGCCAAGAGAGAGGAGCTTCAGAAAGCCTTGAGGGCATGGGTAGTGGCACACCCGGGAGGGAGAGGGGACGAGGGGCAGGGGGAGCTGGGAGCTCAGGGAGAACCGGACACTCCAGGAGAGTTGGACCTACTGCAGGTGGATGTTAGTGACAATGTGCTGCCAGGGAGACGTTCCAGGGCAGGCAGTAGTGTGTCAGCAGGGAGTGTGTCGGTGGAGGAGTATGAGGACAGGAGGGAGGAGAGGCAATTGAGGTTGGAGCTTGCTAGGATGGAGAAGGAGAGAGAGGAGAAGAGGCTAGCCATGGAGTAAAGGAAGCTTGCGCATGAGCTTAGCCTGAAGGAGTTGGAGCTGAATGCATTGCAGCTAGGGGCGCAAGGCAACAGGAATGGTGGCAGCGTACCCGCTGAGGTTCCATGAGAGCCTAAAATCCATCTACCGAGGGAGGTGGTGGCCAGTTTTAGTGTTGGGGATGACGTAGATAAGTGGCTGGCGGCGTATGAGGTGTCCTTGGTAGCCCATGGGGTGCCCGAGAGTTACTGGGGGGGTGGTCTGTATTGGTACATGCCTCCCGTGGCGAGGGACACGCTCCTGGGCTTAGACAGAGAAGATCGAACCAATTACCCTGTCATGAAGGAGGCCCTGCTTAGGAAGTTTGGTCTCACCCCCGAGAAATATCGTCAAAGGTTCCGCAACAGCCACAAGCTTCCCACACAAAACTGGGTGGATTTTTGCGATTATGCACGTAATGCCTTAGAGGGTTGGGTGCGTGGCAGCGAAGTGAGCGACTACGAGGGGCTGTACAATCTGTTTTTAAGAGAGCACCTCCTCGATAAATGTTTTCCAGAGCTACGTCAACACTTGGTGGACCGCAAGCTGACCGACCCTCGGAAGCTTGCGGAGGAGGCAGATACCTGGGTTAGCACCCGGGTGTCCCACGGGGCGCCCCCCAGAAGAGAGAGGAGGGGGATAAAAGGAAGGAGTTCTTCAAAGGCCCACAAAATAGACCTCAAGGGAAGGGGGTAGGTTCCCCACCCCAATCAGGATCACCGAAACCCACTTACCCTGACAAGAGTCAACAGCCCAGAACTGTCCGGTGTAACGAATGTGGGGAGGTTGGGCACTACAAGGGGGATCCCCAGTGCCGCAAACGGTCCCCAGCCCCTACAGATGGTAAGAGCTAGTGTAGCACTGGGGAAGGAGTAGTCCCTAGAGGAGGGGGGTGAGTGGACCAGCCTGACTCTGGTTTCACTGGGGGATAGGAAGATGGTCCCAGTGACCCAGTTGCCCTCGAACACTGCCAAGTACCGGCAGAAGGTACGGGTTAACGGGGAGGAGGTGGAGGAGGTGGAGGCTCTGAGGGACGCAGGTGTCAGCATGACGATGGTAAGGTGTCAGCTGGTGTCCCCAGAACAGGTGAATCCTGAGGTATTCCACCCGGTGGTAATGGCTGATAACAGCCTGAGTCATTACCCCGTGGCCCAAGTTCCCTTTGAGTGGGGAGGAGTCTCAGGTCAGCTGAGAGTTGCCGTCAGCCCTGCCATGCCGGTTGATTGTCTGCTCGGAAACAATCTGGAACATACCGCCTGGAAGGAGGTGGAGTTCAACGCTCATGCTGAGATGCTGGGGTTACCAGGATGGACCTGCGTGGTTATGAGGTCCATGGCTGCCCGGCAAGGAACTCAACCCGGGTTGGAGCCTGGAACAATGGCCCAGCCCAATGCTGGTCAGGAGGACGTTGTGGGAGATGCACCCTGTGAGATGGTTGGGGAGCCCACGGAGGTGACCCCGGAGTCCGCAGAGGTGGATGTTGTTCCCGTGGGGTACTTGCCGACCCCTGCAGAGTGGCAGGTGGAAGGAGAACCCTACCCGGGAGGAATTTTGTCGGGCACAGAGGGAGTGCCCCACGCTTGAAGGTATGCTGTGACAGGCCGAAGCCCAAGCAATGAACCAGGAGACCGGCAATTATCATATTTACTGGGAGGATGGTCTTCTCTACAGTGAGCCTAAGGCTCCGGTGCATGGGTCATCTAGGGCATTAGTGGTCCCCCAGTGCTACCGGACCTTTCTGCTAGAATTGGCACATGAGATACCACTAGCACAACACCTGGGCCAGGACAAAACCTTTGCCAGGTTGGTCCCACATTTTTACTGGCCCAGAATGTGACTTGCCTCTGACACCTTCTGCAAGACCTGTAAGACTTGCCAGGCGAGTGGCAAGACTGGGGCCAAGTTGAAGGTCCCTCTGGAACCGCTCCCAGTTGTCGGTACCCCTTTAGAGCGGGTAGGTATTGACATTGTCGGGCCGATGGACCCGCCGACTTCTTTGGGACACCGGTTCATCTTGGTGTTAGTGGACCACGCCACCCGGTACCCGGAGGCGATCCCTCTGAGGACCATCACTGCACCTGCGGTGGCGTGGGCCTTGATGGGGATTGTTACCCGTGTGGGATTCCCCAAGGTCGTGGTGTCAGATAGGGGCACTAATTGTATGTCGGCCTACATGCAGGCCATGTGGAAGGAGTGTGGGGTGACCTACCGGTTCTCCACTCTTTAGCACCCCCAGACTAACGGGCTCATAGAGCGCTTTAACAAGACTCTGAAGGGGATGATCCGGAGTCTGCCCGAGGATTTGAGGCAGAAGTGGGACGTCCTCCTACCCTGTCTGCTATTTTCCTATCGAGATGTGCCGCAGAAGGGAGTCGGGTTCAGCCCCTTTGAGCTGCTCTATGGCCACCCCGTTAGGGGGCCCCTCAGTCTTGTGAAGGAGGGGTGGGAGAAGACTTCTACGAAGCTTTCCCGGGACGTGGTCAGCTACATGCTGGCATTCCGCAGCCAGATGGCCAAGCTGTGGAAGGAAGCCTCAGACAACCTGGAGGCTAGTCAAGCCATCATGAAGAAGTGGTATGACCACAACGCACGGACGGGGGAGTTGGATGTTGGACAGAAGGTGTGGGTCATGGAGCCTGGAGAGCTTAGTGCCCTCCAGGACCGGTGGACTGGGCCGTATGACATTGTGGAGAAGAGAGGCCAGACCACTTACATCGTTGACCTTAAGACCCCCCGACAACCCCATAGGGTGTTCCACATCAACCGCCTGAAGCCGCACCACGAGAGATCGGAGCTTGCTCTCCTCATGGTGACGGATGGGAGCGAAGAGGAAGAGAGTGAGCCTCTTCCGGACCTTCTGGCGACTCAAGAAAAGGATGGATCAGTGGAGGGAGTGGTTCTCTCCCCATCCTTGACCCCTGAGCAACAGAGGGACTGCCGCCAGGTCTTGGAGCAGTACGCCTCGTTGTTCTCCCTCACACCTGGGATCACGCATCTGTGTACCCATGACGTGGACACAGGGCAAAGCCCGTCCGTGAAAACCAAATCTTATCGGCTGTCCGACAAGGTCAAGTCCAGCATCCAGGGTGAGGTGGCCAAGATGTTGGAGCTGGGGGTGATTGAACCTTCCAGCAGCCCTTGGGCTTGTCCGGTGGTATTGGTACTGAAAGCGGCCCCACCGGGCACCACACCGGAACTTTGGTTCTGTGTGGATTATCGTGGCTTGAACTCCGTGAACAAGACGGATGCTCACCTGATCCCCAGGGCGGATGAGCTGATTGACCGGCTGGGAGCAGCTCGGTATCTGAGCACCATCGATCTGGCATCCGGATGCTGGCAGAATGCCATGGCCGATGGAGCAAAGGAGAAGACTGAATTCTCCACCCCCGAGGGCCACTTCCAATTTCGGGTGATGCCCTTCGGGCTCAAGAATGCTCCGGCCACTTTCCAGCGGTTGGTTAACCAGGTGCTTTCTGGCCTGGAGGCCTTCTCAGCTGCCTACCTGGACAACATAGCTGGAGGTGGAGCTGGAACCATCTGGAGCACCTCCAGGAGGTGCTACAGGCTCTTCAACGGGCTGGCCTAACCATCAAGGCTAGCAAGTGCCAGATTGGACAGGGATCTGTCGTCTACCTGGGACACCTGGTGGGCGGGGGTAAGGTGCAACCCCTCCAGGCCAAAATTTAGACCATCCTGGCCTGGGAACCCCCCAAAACCCAAACGTAGGTCCGGGCTTTTCTCGGCCTCACTGGTTATTACCGCTGGTTTGTTAAGGGGTACGGAACTATTGTGGCCCCTCTGACTGAGTTGACATCTAAAAAGCAACCCCGTAGAGTCATTTGGACGGCTGCCTGTCAAGAGGCCTTTGAGACCCTGAAGCACGCGTTGTGTACCGCCCCGGTGCTTCGGACCCCGGATTTCAATGAGGAATTCATCGTGCAGACAGACGCCTCTGAGCATGGCATTGGAGCTGTGCTCTCTCAGCTGAATGAGGAAGGCCAAGACCAGTCGGTGGCCTTTATTTCCCGACGACTACTCCCCCGGGAACAGCGGTGGAGTACCATCGAACGCGAAGCGTTCGCTGTGGTCTGGGCCCTGAAGAAGCTGAGGCCATACCTTTTTGGCTCTCACTTCCTCATTCAGACCGACCACCAACCCCTTCGCTGGCTCATGCAAATGAGAGGCGAAACCCCCAAATTGTTGAGGTAGTCCATTTCCCTACAGGGGATGGACTTTAGGGTGGAACATCGGCCCGGAGTAGACCACGCCAACGCTGACGGTCTCTCCCGGTTCTTCCACCTTAGTGAAGAGAACTCCCTAGAGGCTGGGTAGCTCTCCCCACTTTCGGCTGGGGGGGACGCATGTTAGACCTGTCAGCCCTAGGGTGGTCTACCCCGTTTTTTTGCCCTTGTGGCCTCATTTTTGCCGCCATCTTTTTGTTGGCCCTAGGTCTCTGGGCGCCTTAACACTGCTAAACAGTACTGGGGTGCAGGTGCTCTCTCCTAACAACATGGCTGCCACAGGCCCCTGCTACTGCGGAGTGGCCATTGCATACACATACTAGTAGTCAGGAGCAGTCTGGGGCATTCTGATACAGTATCTTTTTCCATCCTGCCTTTTTGTCCCATAGACTATTATGTGGAAGCTCCTGGAACCTTCCAGCCCTGGGAGGGATTTTGCTTTGCCTCCTTTGCAGGAGGGTCACCTGACCTGGGGGTATAAGAGGAAAGGAGGGAAACCTGACTAGTTAGTTGGGGCACCACTGGACCTGGGGGGAACCTCTGCCGGAGCGTAGGCGGTTGGGCCTAGGGGAGATACCTACACTACTGGGGACTGACTGAGTCTAGGCCCTGCTGTACCCAAGTTAGCTGAGGGACTCTGCCTGCCTACTGATCTTGCCTGGTGAGGGGGCAATCCAGGGGACCATCTCCAGTGTGCTGCAGGAACCTACCCTGCCTCTGATGCCTGCCAACTCATCCCCCTTCTTCCCCCAATAAGCCTGCCAGGGGAGCTTACCATCTACCTTCCCCCCCTTGAGACAAGCGCTGACCGGGACTGTCGCTGTGGGCCATCTACCACCTGCAGGTAAAGCGCTGTGACCCCTACGTGCTGGGCTACCAGAACTGGGCCCCTTGAGGAAGAGCTGACCGGGATCCCGCGCTGTGCCTGCCTAGCGCTATACTGCCGGAATTGTGCCCCCCTGCCTGCACGTGGTGCCTGGAGACTGTGGTGCCTGTCAAGCGCTGTGCTGTGTGAGCGCTATGCCCTCTAGGCGCTACGCCCCTGCGAACACTGTACACTGAGCGCCGAGTCTGCCTGACGCTGCGAGCCCTCAAGGAACCGCCGGTGCACCGGGTACCTGAGTTCCAGTGCCGGGCCCCTGGAGCGCGCTGCGCTGATCATCACTGCCGCGGCCCGGCATTGCGCAAGGACCCCGCGGTGGCCCTCGAAGCCTAGGATTGCTGCCGCGATTGAGGGGGAGGCCTTGCTGGGCCTGACCACGTGACGGGGGTGCCGGCCGCATCACCGACCGCACCCCCGCCCAACTCGCGCCCCCGAAAGGCCGCAACCGGATTGGCTGCCGGGCCCAGAAGTGAGGACGGAGCCCGGCGGCGGCGGCGGCCGCACCACCGAGCAAGGGCTCCCCCCCCCCGAGCCGGACGAGAGCGCGAGGGCCGATCGCGGCCCCGGATACACCAGGTAACCCCTAGGAGGGGCGGGGTTGCTGCGGAGAGGCCCGCGAGTGCAGAGGCAGCCCCGTGTGCACCCCTCTCCACCAGGTACTTGTCCCCGGGCCCAGAGGCCCCACCCAGGCTGACTGCTCCGCTGCTGGGGCTAGGGGGCAGCTGAGACGGCCCCTGAGGGGGCGGGTTGTGTACTGCTCCTACTCCGGCCTGGAGCCTGAAGTAGCCGGCACGTGGGACACGCCGCTGGCCAAACAAATGAAGTGCCTGTGACCCTGGGAACTACCCGTGATTCCCCGCTACCTGGCTGGGATGAAATGACCCCTGGTGTAAGCCCTAGGAGCACCCCAAATTACCTTGATTTGTTCCATTTAGTCCCCCAAAAGGGAATTGCACCCATGATGGCGTCACATTGAACTGTTTGTGACCCGAGAAGGCTAAGAGTGTTGTGCTCCTAAGTGAGTTCTTGCCCGTTTTAATCCCAATGTATTAATTGTTGCGCTGCCAGTCCCTGATTCTTGTGGCTTGATGAATTGTTTGATCTACTGAAATACACTGTTTTACTTGTCAGGATGAATTGGCTGTTGCCCAGAAATGCACTGATTTATTCCCCGTGATGAATTAATGGTTGCCCTGCTATTCACTGATCTACATAACTGAATGAAATGGTTGTTGTTCTATGATTAATGAATGTAGATACCCAGATGAATTTACTGCTGCCTTGCTAAGTAACTGTATTATTCCCGAAATGAGTTGATCCCTCTCTATTTGAAATAGATAAAGAATCTTGTGTTTTACTAAACGACCTGTTGTGGTGTCCTTCATTGTGTGCGCGTGGCTGAGTCCGTGTGGGTGAGTGCTGCACCAGTGCTTTACACATTGCCTTCGGGTGCCTTCCTACCTCGCGCCAAACTACCCTGTCGTAATTGGTGACCCCAGTTCTAACAGGCACCTTCATGTTGTGTAGCATGCAGCATACAAAGATAATTTTGCACACCTTTGCAGGGTCATATGGGATAGCTCCTCCGGTCTTGTCCAGGCAGCAGAAGCGGCTTTTCAGGGGGCCAAATGTCCGCTCAATCACCCTCCTGCTCCGACCATGTGCCTCATTGTAGTGCATCTCGGCTGGTGTCACAGGGTTCCTGAGGGGTGTCAGCAACCACGGCATGTTGGGGTATCCGGAGCCACCTACACACAAACAATTGAACAATTAGCTGAGTTTTGTAGGAATGCGGAATACAACATTGCCAAACATACACAATGGTAAACAGTCAGTACACACCGACAAGCCAGGCACGCTGGTCTGGCATCTGTGAGATCAGCGTTGCAATGCGACAACTCCTCATTATGTAGGCATCGTGCGCAGAACTGGGGAAACATGCACACACATGTGTGATACACATGTCTGCAAGACATACCACCAGAGCATTGATCGAGTGGAAATGTTTCCTGTTCCGGTATGCCTGCTCATTTGCCTGTGGTGGTATCGGGGCCACATGTGTACCATCAATATATCCGATGACGTTCGGCATCCTCCCCAGTGTATAAAAGGCATCCTTTATTTCAGGGAGTTGAGCTGGGCTAGGGAACTTGATGTACAGGTCAAGGAAATGCAACATCCCCTCCAAGACATCGCGTAGCACACGACTAAACATAGTTTGCGACATACCTCCAGCAGTAGCCACAGTGTACTGGAAGGTACCAGTAGCAAAGAAGTGCAGGGCTTCCATCACCTTCACCTCTGGGGTCAGTGCCGTAGGGTATGTCCGGCCAGGTAGCAGATGTGGCGCCAACTGCTCCACCAACTCCTCAATCAGTGGCCTGATGAAGTGGTACCATCGGATGCAGTCGCGTTCCTGCATGGTTTCAAGGTCTGGGAATGGTCGATGGACAGCTGGTGCCCTGCAGAACAGAGATGCACAAAGGAAGATTGTCGGTTCATCCACCCATGTGGCCATGACCAAGCAAAATATCACATGATACATCATGACATTACACAATGTACTGAGGTGTGTGCTGTTGGGCATGGACACATATGTCACCTACATGACCATCACCTCACAACTCAATTCCACATGTCCACATAAGTACCATGTAGTGCAATGGCCAATCATTGGGCTGTGTCACCCTACCTATGTACTGCTGTGACGTTACAAACACACACCACAGTGACAAGTGAGGCCTGATGTCTCCAAGGCCTCAAAGATCTTTGCCATGCAGGTACCCAGGGTCCCTTTATTGCCACATCGACACTGGCATGACATGGCGTATCATGTTCACGCCACAAGGCAAGCGTGAGTCCCACAGGAAGTGGCCACTGTTATCTCTGCAGGCCATACATGGACGTCTCTTAGACACACACACAACATCAAGGTTGCTGCACATACCACATGGACGTGGAGACTGTCTCCCATTGGGCACATTTGATCATCCACATCTGAGACACAACATGCACATAGATTGTGGGTGCACATGAGAATTGTGGCTACAGGTCTCACTGTGACGTACATGGCATCACCCCCAGGACTCAGGGTGCATGTGACATGTCCTAAACATATCCAACCTGCAAATGTCTCCATGACTCATGCCCATAACTGTACAGTTGCACATCACAGTGGTAATGTGCACAACACACAAAGGATTCTGCCCCCATGAACACTTGCACAGCCTGGGAGTGGCTGAACAAAAGTGCCACACAACAAACCAAATGTTGCCCCCCCCAACGCACAGGGAATGCAGCCTTACATGCCATGGGACACTGTGTGGCCAATGCTGTAGTGTGGTAGGTGTGCACGTGTCCCTGGCAGGTAATTGTGTGTTGAAACCGTCAAATAGTCACACCAATGAGCTCCGACGCGAGTGACAATGCGTACGATTTGCACGGTACATTACCGAGCCGTGCATACGCTTTGCCATTGACTGCAATGAGGTCCGACGTGGGTGACAATGCGTACACATTGCACGGTATATGACCGAGACGTGCGTACGCTTTGGCATTGACTGCAATGAGGTCCAACGCAGGTGACTATGCGTACGCATTGCACAGTTCAGGACCGAGCCGTGCGTACGCTTAGCCATTGACTGCAATGAGGACCGATGCGGGTGACTATCATGCATACGAGTCGGGCAGGCATGGTACAAGACCGATGTACGCCTTGGCCATTGAATCGTATGGAGACGGGTGCATGTGTATTTTCAAAATACGCGTTGTGCAGTCAGTTGACCGAGCCGGGTGCACCCATTGGCTCTGGACTGTCATGGAGATGGATGCAGATTCAAAACTTGTACGAGTTGTGCGCTGGAAATTCAGTTGGATGCCTACAACAATGTTGCGATTCCTAGGGTTTTATGAAGGTGAAGATTTGAACGATGCGGATGACGTGTACGAGTCGTACATTTCCATGGATTGGCCAGATTCATAGAATGCAACCGTGTTGGACCTATCACTGGGGACACATGGCACAGAGTCTGCCTCTGCAGCACAGATATAAGGCTGGCTGGACCCCAGGGAGCTCACTTGCCTGCACTACATGCTACTGGACCACATCACTGCTACCACTGCTGCTGTCTCTGCATCTTCTGGCTACTGCTATGGCACATACTCTGGAGAGGGCCCCTGCCTTCACTGAAAGGAAAACCAGGCCCTGCTGGACGGGCTCATTCCACAGTACAGCAAGCTGTATGGTAAACCAGGGGAGCAGGAGAGTGGGCAGTCCACTGCCTTCCTAATTATGCATGTTGTCTGACTAGCAGTACTAGCAGTGTGTACACCAGTGGCAAGCATACTCACTGAGTACTTTCATCCCCCAAAGTGTGTAGGTACATGTAATGAACAGGTGTTCTGCAGCTAAAGTGCATTTGTGCAAGCTTCAACTTCCCAGGCATTGTTAACATGTCAGACATGCAGGGCATTTGTCCTTTTCCATGAGTGCACTACCTGTGTCACTCATTTCCCTTTGTGATGATGACATGTATATCCAAATGTGTGCAGGACAAATATGGGGCATGTGTGTTAATGGACTTTTAACTTTGTCATCCTCACAGGTTGATGCCCACCAGAAGCAGGAGATATGGCTGACCATCGCCTGGGCAGTTTGTTCGGTGGGGGTCTACAAGCGCCGGATCCGCAACTGCCAGAAGAGGTGGCAGGACCTTCAGGGCTGGACCCGGAGGATCGCAAGGGTCCAGCTGAATCTGTCGACTCCTCGCAGGAGGGGCGGACACCGGACCCTTATACCCCACATGCTCCATATACTGGCAGTGGTCTTCCCGGACCTGGATAGGCAGCTGAAGGCCAGACAGCAGCAAGGAGGGGGTAAGTCCATGCCTAATCTGTGTACTATGTCTGACATGCTAATTGCAGTCTTTTGGCCTGGTCACACTTCCACATTACGTAGGTCTTGTAGTCCAATACTCAGGTCCCTCAATTGTGTGATGCACCCTCCTCATCTGATCCACAGGTGTGGCCCCTACAGTCTGTTGCTTGTGTCACTAGGGCACCGTGTCCCTGCAGTCAGCTATGCTTCTGCTTCTGGACAGCATCTGTTCCCGTGACTCTGTTGTGTGTTTCATGGGTGGATCAATTGTTTACCCAGTGTCTGAGATCTGACATGTGATCTGTGTGTACCCTTGATATGTATTCCAATTGCTGGTCTGAGTCGCCACATGTGGCTGGGGTATTTCAAACAAACCCATGCAGCAGGGGACTCCAATTTGTGGGCCTCAGGAGTATGTATATAAAGTATGTCACACTTGCTTAGCCACCTGACTACTGTCCAGGGCCAAACACTGTTTCACGTAGACCTGAGCAGTCATGCCTGCTCAAGGGCATTTAGAAACACTCTGTAATCCCACTCCTGTGTATCACTTTACAGGTTGTGCTTAGTGACATGTGCCTTCAGGTGTCTGCCTCTGTGTCATTATGGTGTGGCTTCCTGTTACGTACAACTGGGGTGTTCATGAGTTTGAGGGTCAGCAGGACATCTGAGATGTGACTATGAGAGACAAGACCTGTGTGACATATAGGTGTGTGATAACTTGACAGCGCACAATGGTGTATGCAACTGTGCACTTCAGGCAGCTGGGTTAGATGCACAGCAGACTGTGATGTGCTAATATACAGGGAGTTGTGTTCGCAGAGACTCATATGTCTGATTTGCATGATGTGGGGTCTTCCGGGTCCGGGATATGTTGTTTGCAGGGGATGGGTAAGTGCACTTGTCAGCTGCAGAGTTTGCTTTACACCTGAGCAATGATTGTGACACAGTGCATACTGTTGTTGTCTGGATGCCCTGCCCCTGTGACTGGAGACAGTGTTGACTGACTTTCCAGGCATGCCAGTGCCATGGCATTTAACTTGCTATGAGTGATCCTGCATTGTGTTCAAGTGTGCTCCATGCACCCCATTGTGGCATTGACTATCAGGACATGAGAACATCATAGTGTGTGTTGCTGGCATGCATCACAAGTATGTGAAATGAATCTCTGCCCATCCCTTCATCCGGACACCTGTACTGAGTCAGTGGCAAGAGATGTGCTATGTATAGTGACATACTCCTACATGTTCACTTGAATGTGGTGCATGTCGGCACATTGGGTATTAGCATCCAACATGCAAAAGACATATGGGTGCAAGTCCAGGACGGATATGAGTGCCATGGTTGATGGTGGGACTGACAATTTGCTTATTCTAAGCAGGGTGAGCAGTGTTCAGCCAATGATGCCAGAGCTTGCCCTGTGATGTGATGTTCTCACTGTGGTGTGTGCAGTCAGTGCAGGGGACTGATGTTCTTCTCTTTCTTACTATTTCTATCCAGATACATCCACGGCCAAAGGAGGGGACAGCTCCATGGACCAGGAGGAGCCACAGAGCCTGATTGGGACAGAATGCGAGGAGTCGGGGGGACCCAGTGGCACGGAGGGTGAGTGGAGCCACACCGAGGAGTCCTCAGCACCATCCACCCCAGCTGAGGGCCACAGCAGCTCGGAGGATGACTCCCTTGTTGAGGTGGGTGTCAGCAGCTACCAAACACCAGCTAGTGAGGCTGTCCCCACCACCACCACCATCACCACCCTCCCATCGGCTCCCATCCCAGAGGTCCGTGTCTCCTTTGTGCCAGGCACTGCACCCTCTGCCCCCGTGTCCCCTGCTGCCCTGAGTGAGGAGTCTGTGGACTTATTTAGATCCATGTAGGGCAGACATCAATGATGAGTGTCCTCCATGCACATACCAGTCTGGTGACGCAACTGGTGTCGTTCATGGAGAGCATTTCATCGGGCATGTCTGCCCTACAGAGGACCAGTCAGTCCGTGGCCTCCTCCCTGATGGCAGCAGTGTCCCTCCTCCCTCCTGCACCAGTGCATTGGTGCTGTTGTGAGCCATTGTCTGGATGTTGTTTTTGTGATTTTCCCTGCTGTCCCTGTGAGTCATATCACATCATTGTGCACATTCATCCTGGTTGTTAGGTGCCATTGCTGGCATGGAATGGGAGTTTGTGACCTGACACCCACAGTCTACACAGGTTGTTTTGATTTGTGTGTCTATTTTCGAGATGTGTGTATGCTTTGTGATGGTCACTTCTGCTTTTGTGTCATTGTACACTGTATGCATTGTCAGCCCCCATGGGTGGTGCTTGTCAGCACATGGCCGAGAGTATGTTAGGTTATTACAGCACTGTTAGCCTCCCGACATCTCTGTGGGTATGGGACACAACCACTACTTTGGCCCAAAAGTGTTTCATGTGTTGGGACCGGGAATCATACATGCTGTTTGGCATTTGCAGCTTTGTCCATGATGACACTTACCTTTTGGTCACTATGATGAGGGGGGGTTTCAAACCCCATTACCACAATGCTCAACATCTGCTGCAGTTTGGAACCCCACACTTGACTTTTGTTCTACACAGTGAGTGGGTGTTATTTTTACATTGCCACAGTGCTAGTGATGCTTGCCTTGTGTAGGCCACACTCAGTTTTTGGTCACACATGTGATGGTAGTTACATTGTATGTTCGAAGTCAGGATCACTGCTGTGGGCATTTGTCAGAGACTACACACTGTTGTCATGATGTTAGGGGGAATGTATTTTGCTGACTTACATTATGTTGGTGTATGATGGATGTGTGGCGCATCACACATCCTATGGGTGGGGGTGGCAGTAGTGATGGGCAACAGGTCCCCTATGGGTGGGGGTGGCAGGAGTGCTGGGCAACATAAGCCCTATGAGTGGGGGTGGCAGTTGTAATGGGCAACAGGTCCACTATAAGTGGGGGTGGCAGGAGTGATGGGCAACAAGTCCCCTATGAGTGGGGGTGGCAGTAGTGATGGGCAACAGGTCCCCTATGGGTGGGGGTGGCAGGAGTGCTGGGCAACATAAGCCCTACGAGTAGGGGTGGCAGGAGTGATGGGCAACAGGTCCCCTATGGGTGGGGGTGGCAGGAGTGCTGGGCAACATAAGCCCAATGAGTGGGGGTGGCAGTAGTGATGGGCAACAGGTCCCCTATGGGTGGGGGTGGCAGGAGTGCTGGGCAACATAAGCCCTATGAGTGGGGGTGGCAGGAGTGATGGGCAACAGGTCCCCTATGAGTGGGGGTGGCAGGAGTGCTGGGCAACAGGTCCCCTATGGGTGGGAGTGGCAGGAGTGCTGGGCAACATAAGCCCTATGAGTGGGGGTGGCAGTAGTAATGGGCAACAGGTCCACTATAAGTGGGGGTGGCAGGAGTTATGGGCAACAAGTCCCCTATGAGTGGGGGTGGCAGGAGTGATGGGCAACAGGTCCCCTATGGGTGGGGGTGGCAGGAGTGCTGGGCAACAGGTCCCCTATGGGTGGGGGTGGCAGTAGTGATGGGCAACAGGTCCCCTATGGGTGGGGGTGGCAGGAGTGCTGGGCAACATAAGCCCTATGAGTGGGGGTGGCAGGAGTGATGGGCAACAGGTCCCCTATGGTTGGGGTGGCAGGAGTGCTGGGCAACATAAGCCCTATGAGTGGGGGTGGCAGGAGTGATGGGCAACAGGTCCCCTATGGGTGGGGGTGGCAGGAGTGCTGGGCAACAGGTCCCCTATGGGTGGGGGTGGCAGGAGTGCTGGGCAACAGGTCCCCTATGGGTTGGGGTGGCAGTAGTGCTGGGCAACAGGTCCCCTATGGGTGGGAGTGGCAGTAGTGATGGGCAACATAAGCCCTATGAGTGGGGGTGGCAGTAGTGATGGGCAACATGAGCCCTATGGGTGGGGGTGGTAGTGGTGCTGGCCATACAACCCCTATGGTGGCCTGTTGTTAGTGGCCAGGATATGGATCCCCTGTGTGTGTGTGTGTGTGACATTTTCTGGGTACGTATCGTTTGTTTGTGTGGTAGGTGTCTGCGCCGTCCGCGTCTGTTCCTGATCCTGTCATAGATGTAGAGTACTGGTATGACCTGCGCGATGGGATTCATGATGTGTTAGTCTCATACACTCTGCTTGTTGCTCCATCTCGTACCCGTTGCAAGCTGGTCTGTCTCGTAGCCGTGGATTAATTTTTTTTTTTTATTTTTTTTTTTTTTTTAAAAACCTTTATTTTCAGAAGTCAGGACACAGCTATTCAGCCGACAACCCGGAGGTTCGGCAGCATCGATATATAGAAACAGAGATGCGTCCCCAGTACCGTGAAAGGAGAAGTGCAAAGGTTCAATTTTAAGTAAACACAAAAACACACAACAAACCCCAGCAAGGCAAGAACACTGAAAGCCCATGGTGAAGCCCCCCAGGGGGGGCCGGACCCCACTCATCTACCAGTTACAGTACAGTGTAAAGAGGAAGAAGGGGGACAGCAGAGGCCAAAAAAGTCCATAAACCATACTGAGCTGGAAAGAAGGTTAGGAGGAAAGCTGTTCCTCGGGAGGATCCAGATCCGGAGCAAGACATATTCCCCCCCTGTATTGATTCCACCGCCCCCAGATGGCGTGCCACTTCCGGGGGCGGCCTCTAGCGCAATAGACCGTCTTCTCCCTTAACATACTCCAGTCCATATTTTCTTTCCACGCGGTCAATGTGGGGGGCCCCGCGGAGCCCCACAATCGCGCGATATCCCTCTTAGCGACCATGTTACCCAGAGTCACCCATTGGGTCTGTGCCTCATCGTGGTCAGTGGGCCCCCAGACATTCAGGAGGCAACACCGCGCTTCCGGCTGCATAGCAATGCCCGTCACCTCCCCCATCACTGCATGGACTCTCCTCCAGAATTCCGTAATGACACCACATTCCCAAATGATATGCAGGAAAGTACCCACCATACCACATCCCCTCCTGCATAGGCCGTCCTCCGAAAATCCCATGTGAACCAGCCTTGGCCCCGTCACATACACTCGATGCAGTATTTTAAGCTGCACCAGCCTCAGACGCGACGGGATCGCGACCTCCTTAGGAGAGGAAACAGCCGACTGCCAATCCTCATCATCCAACTCGAGGCCATCCCTAGTCCACTGGTCCCTCAGCCCCAGAAGCATGTCCGCCCGGACGTTGATCAGTTTCTTATAGATGAGTGAGATCGTGCTCTCGGGCATATGGCCATCAAGGACCCGGTCCTCCAAAGGAGAGGACTCAGGCACCTTCTCACCCTCTACGAGGACTGATCGGAGGGCGTGACGCACCTGAATATATCGGAAATACTCGGAGGGCCCAAGCTCATACTCCGTCTGCAACTCTTCAAAGGACTTCACCTTCCCCTTATTCAGCACATCTCCCACCCTGGAGATGCCGATCAGGTCCCATTTATCAAACCCTTTTGTGTGCCAAAGCCTTCCCAGTCTCTCCGATTCAAACAGCGGGGTAGCGAGGGTGAGCCTGTCCTTCCAGCCCAGCGAGTCAGTTGCCATCTTCCACACACGCACTGCCACACCAGTGGGCCCCGTGAGGGACGAGTCTAGGGACCGCGAGTACAACGCCCTGTAGTAGTTACCACCACGCAGCAACCACCTGTCCATGGCATACCCAGGGCTGAGGGCAGGGCCATAAAACCCATGATTAATCGCGCTCAGCTGGGTGGCCCAATAGTACCGTCGGATGTCTGGGAGCGCAATGCCCCCGTCGTACCATGGAAGCGCCAACTTTGCAATAGCTATTCGCGGCCGCCCGTCCCAAAGCAACGTTCGTTGGAGGCCTTCGACCTCCCGAAAGTATTTGGCCGGAACCCAGTCCAAAGTATTCTGCAGTGCGTAGAGGAAGCGGGGAAGAGACATCATTTTGAACAGGGCCGCACGCCCAACGAGGGAGAACGGCAGCCTCCGCCAGCCTTCAACATCCCGCCTCAGGCGTGCCAGGGGGGGGAGCAGGTTCTTCTCATATCGCACAGCAGAGTCCATGGAGATAAAAATCCCCAAATACACGAAGCCCCGCTGAGCGACCTGTATCGAACATGTTCTAGGGATCGGTGGAACCTCGCCACTAAGAACATACAAATACGATTTACTCCAGTTGATAACAAGACCCGAGTTCCTACCAAAAGATGTGAGTACGTCACAGACCACTATAAGTGATTTCTTGGGTGAGGCAAGATACAGCAGGATATCATCGGCATAGAGCGAAATACGGTCCTCGTGTTCAGGCGACCATCTAAGGCCCCGTATATCCGGGTGCCAACGTATCCACGCAGCCAGCGGCTCGAGGGCGAGGGCGAACAACAAAGGCGACAGGGGACAACCCTGCCGAGTACCCCTCCCAAGCTGAAACGGAGTCGACGCCCGACCATTCACCACCACACTCGCAAGTGGCCCCTCATACAGCAACCTCACCCAGCTCACAAAACCGTGGCCAAAGCCGAACTTGGTCAGCACGGCCCACAAATATGCCCATTCCACCGTGTCAAAGGCCATCGTGGCGTCAAGAGACGCCACAATAGCTGGTTCACGCAGCGTGCCCGCCCTGGCGATTACACCATGAAGGCGCCGAAGATTTAACGCTGTGTTTCGGTGCGGGATGAAGCCGGATTGATCCGGGTGGACCAAGTCACCGAGTACCCTAACCAATCGGGTCGCCAGGATTTTAGCCAGAATTTTCGGCTCTGCGTTAAGAAGTGAGATAGGCCTATATGAGGCGCACTTATCTCGGGATAGCCCCCGCCACCTCGTCAACCGTTATGTCACCATCTAGATCGTCCCTATCTATATCAGAGAGACAGGGCAACTCGATATCACGGAGGAGGTCACACGAGTCCTCGGGCGGCCTATCCGACACTGAGGCATAAACCCTACAGAAATAGTCCGAGAAACACTTTACAATCCTCTCAGGTTCAACAATCGCCTCTCCCCTCTCTGCCGTCAACTCTGGCACAACTCTATTGACCCGTTCTTTTTTGTCCAGCCAAGCCAGGAGTTTCCCTGCCTTGTCACCAACATCATACAAACGGCCCTGCTGTTCCCTACTGAGGGTCTTAGCGGCGTTCGTCACCAGGTCCTTATACTCAGCTTGCTTCAAGCAAAGCTCATGCAGTGAGGACTCTGTAACCTCCTCCTCCAGCGCTCCCTCCAGAGCCGCGATCTCCTCCTCAACCTGCAGAACCTCGCCATCTCTCCGCCGCTTGGCAGCTACTACTAGGGAGAGGGCTTCCCCTCGGAGCACGGTCTTAAATGCTTCCCACAGCGACACTGCCGAGTCCACGGATCCCTGATTGTCCTTGAAAAAATTATCTACTTTCTTTACCAGCGCGCTGCGCATCTTGGGGTCCCGGAAATACCACGGGTTGATAGGGGCCACCCTTCCTCCTCCCTCCCGACCTAGATCCAGCCGGATCCACACTGGCGAATGGTCAGATATACCACGCGCCATGTGCCTCGCCTCGGAGACCAATGAGGCATGCGCAGCCAGAGTGAGTAGGTAATCAATCCTGGAAAGACTACCATGTGCCCCGGAGTGGAACGTGTATTGGCTCTGTGTGGGGTGCCGGAGCCTCCAGCAGTCTATCAGGCCAAGCGTGTCTAGGAAGTCTGGAAGCCACTTCTGAGCCCCCCCTGTGTCTCTGGGCGGGCATCTATCCAGCAGGCCGGAGCCAACAGCGTTGAAATCACCTCCCACCACAAGCATACCCCCCGAGAGATCCAGCAGGGCCCTACCCAGATCTGTGAACGTGGAGGCCTGCAGGGCCGGCGGGACATAAACCGAAACTAAAACCAAAGTTCTTCCTTCCCACCGCCCCGCCACCGCCACAAACCTCCCCCTATCATCAACAATGGTGGAGTCCACCTCAAATGGTAGCGAGGCTCTGACTAGGATGCCCACACCCCTGGACCCAGAGGAGAATCCCGAATGTGCTATGAATTTATAACCCTTCCTATTCAGAGCATAGCACGTATTACCTATAAGATGCGTCTCCTGCAGCAGGGCAACATCCGGCATTGACCGTTTCAAGAATTGCAAAACAATCCCACGCTTAATGCGATCCCCCAAACCATTAACATTCCAGCTTATAACACTTAAACCCCTACCCCCCATCCTCAAACGTAAAGAGGCCCACCCCACACCCGAAGAGCCACCATGGAACAGTCCTGGAAAGAATCACCATGCCTTGCAGAAATAAACCCCCCAACAACAAACCCAAAATCCCAGAACCCCCCCCCCACCCTGCACCCCTGCTGCAGCTTACAAAGCCCCCCCAACTTGCAGTGTGCCTGTCGCCCTACAAAACCCAAAATCTACAAAAAGTACCCTAAGGGAGGAAAAGAGCATCCCTCGTCCTCCCGCAGCCCTCCGCATTGACTGCACTCTATTCAAGTCTTCAAATATAGCCAAATTGAGTCAGACCGGCTCCGAAAAATCAGCCCTGCCCATCCCGGCCACTGTCCCCATCCTCGGCAATGTCCTCCCCCGTCCGTCACCGGGGCAAAGCGTCCAGCCATTCATCGGCCATAACAGGAGAGTCAAAGAAGAATGTCCGATCTTCGTGCACCACACGTAATCTGGCAGGGAAGAGCATGGCATACTTCAGATCCCTCTCCCGGAGCCGCCTCTTCACCCCCAGAAAGCCCTGTCTCTGCCTCTGCACCTGCTGGGTGAAGTCCGGATAGAAATTCACCGACGCGTTCTGGAAGGGGACCGGGCCCGTCACCCTCGATGCTTGCAGGATAGCGTCCCGATCTCGAAAATGAAAGAGCCGAGCGACGATCGGCCTCGGTGGGGCACCCACCTTGGGCCTCCCACCCGGCACTCTATGGGCCCTTTCAACCGCAAAGAACTTTCCAAGACCCTTAGGCTGCAGATGATTAAGCACCAAGTCCTCGACAAGCAGGTCAACCGAAGCCTCATCCGAGGACTCCGGGACCCCGATGACGCGCACGTTGTTGCGCCTGGCCCGGCTCTCAAAGTCCTCCAGCCGGCGGGCGGCGAGATCACTCTCGGTCCTCAGCTTACGAACCTCGATCTGCAGTTCCGTGACATCATCGGTGAGGCCCGTGGTCTTGAGGTCCAGGGTCCTAACCCGTTCATTTGTTTTGCCCAAGTCCGCACGGATCAGGTTAACATCCACCAAGATGGCATCCACCTTATGCGCCAGGGCATCAAACTGTCTCCCGATCGAAGTCTGCATCCCTTCGAGCGCGCCCATGACATCCTGTAGTGAGAGCTCCGGGGCCAAAGGCGAGGCCGCCTTCTGGGTATCCGGCGACTGGCTCGACCCACTCGGTGATCCCTTCTGCAGAGCATAGCGGTCCATACTATTGACTTGGGTATAGGCTCCCCGCCTGGTAGACTTAGCCTTCAGCCGATCCACCTCTGCTTTGCCCGACATGGTTGATACCAAGCAGGTCGGTTCAGATAAGACGGGTCCCTCTCAATGAAAGGAATCAGGAGTGATCAGTTCTGCAGTGGGCCCCCAGAGTAGCCTGCAGAGCGTCCATAGGGTAATAAAGCCACAAAAGCTCTCCAGGGGCAGGGCTGACAAAGGGAGAGAAAGCGAAAGTGAAAGGACGGGGACCTCCGTCCGACAGTTCACACCTCGCCTGGCCGTTGTTGTTCAACTAGAAGTCGGGCATCCTGCCAACTCTAGCCCCTGGCATCCCTCGGAGATAGGCCGCAATCTTCCGCCAGGCATAAGTCCGGTTCCCGGTGGGCGATCCGACCGCGGGTAGCATCAATCGCCTCCCTGACAGGTCATCCACACGATGCCATGCAGACCGACAGGATTAGAGACAGGATAGTCGACGGAGGGCGCGAGGGTCTCGGGAGCTCAGAGCTCACGCGGCCATCTTGGTCAAGCGCTAGGCTCCTCCCTCGCCGTGGATTAATTTATGGCACGAATCGTAGCTTATATGCTTCTTTTCCGGATGCTGTGACATGCCATATGTGGCGACCCGTCCGGTGTGTAGGAAGAACGCATTGTACTTGTCCGGGCGGAAACTGCTATGGATACTGATTACGGGCGACTCGGTTTGGCGTTAGGAGTTACGGCTCAGACGGAGAATGAAGCTTGAATCACAGCCAACGTGTCGGTCGGGTTTTTGGCAGTTATGCGCAACGTACTTCATCAACAGGGCGGACCGGCTCCGGGTACGTGTCGGTCGCAAGGTAAGGCTACGAACAGCTCTTGGAGAAATGTCCGACCCGGATTGGAATCGACCCCTTAATTGTATTTGCTGATCTGCTACAACTAATCCCTGTAAAAGGAGAACCAGTGTTTAAAACTCTTCTACATGAAGACACAGAGAAATCTCTGGGAAGTATTGGAAATGTGAATCTGTGGTTAAATTTTAAATATAAAGAACTCACTCAGAATATGCGACAAGCAAGAGATGAAGATTATGCAAATATTCTAAAAGATGTAAGAATTGGTGTTCTAATCAAACATGGTAAAGAAGCTTTTCAAAGTCGTCTCCTAAAGAACTTGTTTACAAATGAAAACACACCAGCAGAAGTAATGTACAAGAAAATGAAAGAAAAAAAGTCTATAGTTTGCTTAATGCCTACAGTGGAAGAGTGTTATATATTTAATAGAGAGCTTATGAAATTGGAAAATTAACAAATAGTTCACATTGAAGCTATTGATAAAATAGAGCATCAAGGAATAACAATTGTTCTTTCATTAAAACTACAGACTAAATTGGATTCTTTGGAAAAGTTTGTATAAAAAACTGCTGGCTTAGAATTGTTTTTAGATGTATGTTTAAACTGTCGGGTAATTTTGAAGTGTAATCTTAATGTCGAAGAAGGATTAGTGAATTGAGCAATGGGGAAAGTTGTTGATTTTGTGAAATATCAATAAAGAAATGGAATTGAATTTTTGAAAGTTACATTTGATCAGATTGCAGAGGTAAGACAAACTGCACGTTCTGCCACACGCTTTTTGCTTATAAAAGACTTGTATGTTCGTAGAAAACAGTTTGCCTTCTGTTTAACATATGCAGTAACTATTCACAAATCACAAGGTTTAAGTGTAGATAATGCTTTGGTAAATGTTGGAAAAACTGTGTTTAAAGAGGGAATGGTATATGTTGCATTATTTCGAGTTAGAACGTTGTCTGGTTTGTATTTAATTGATTTTGATGAGAACAAGGTTAGTGCTGATGCTAATTGTGTAACAGAATATAATCGTTTGAGAAGGCTTTATGCTCCCCATTTAGGTGAATATCCTATTTATGAGAAACGTGTTGTGTGTTCAAAACGCAAATATGTTGAAGAGTTAACTATGGTTGAAAAGCATAAAGAAAATCAACAGAAAAGAAGCAGAAAATACAAACAAGTGATGATGTTGTTGGATACCAATTAGAAAATGCTTCTGGTGTCAACTGCTATGGTAATGTCATTCTAAATGTTATATTTTATCTTGAAGATGCTTGTGGTGAAATTATGGAAAGTCAGGAAAAAACTTTATGTTCTGCACTCTACACTTTATGTCAAGAATTGACAACTGATAGAATTAAGATTTATTCTGCTTCTGGTATTCGCCAAGTGTTGGATACATGTACTGGATCTTTAACGTTCAGTGATAATATACAGCAAGATGCACAAGAATTTCTGATGGTTATGCTTGGAGTACTGGAAGATGAAGGAATTCAGATTGAGAGTTTATTTGGACTCAGTTACAAATGGGAACATAAATGTGAAGAGTGTTCGTTAACTTCAAGCACTATAGTTGACAGAGAACGATTTTTATATTTAACAATACCTGACTGCAAATCCGTAACATTTTCCAAATTAGTAAAAGAAGCTGATCATGAGATGATGTGTTCTCGTTGTAAATCAAGAATGCTATCTGCATTATGCCTACAAAGATATGGAAAATATTTGATTATAATACTGCAACGCTGTCGACCAATTGGAAGAAAAGTGGAAACCAAAATTAAAAAGTTTGTTGCTAATCAAGTATCTATTTCTGGAAGAACTTTTGCAACAGTTGCTATTGTTTTCCATGCTGGAAGTACTACTATAAGTGGACATTATACAGTTTATTTAAAGTGTAATAATGGTTGGAGTCACTTTAATGATACACACTTGGAAATGAAACCGAGATTGCCTTATGAATTACCCAACTCATACTTAATTTTTCTGAAACAAAGATTTTAGATACACTATTCGGCTTTAATGGGAAGGTGTATAGATCTTTAAGGAATTCATAGTGGAGGCTTTCAAAGCGAATTTTTTTTTTTTGTAAAACTTTTTATTATATTTGCAGTCAAGGCACCAACAAATCAGGTATTGTATCCAAATAATTACAAGCATTACATTCGCACTGTTTGAAGTTACAGCAATTGGCACAGGAGTCTTACCTATGTCCCAACAAATGAAAACGTTCCACATATTACATTTTCAGCTCCCCCCCGTTTTCATTGTCCGATTCTCTCTCCGCCCTTATGTCTGGGGCTCACAGATGTATCCCCTGTACTTATTCCAGGCCCCCCAGACCCTGCTCCATTTCCTTGGGCAGCCTCGATTGATAAATACTGCTTTTTCGGCCACCATGGCAGCATCAAGATCCTCACACCAGGCGGTAAGCGACGGTGACTCTCTCGCACCCCATTTTTGCGCAATGTTGCGCTTTGCCACCATTATCCCCATTGTTGCCCATTCCTGTGCTGTACGTGTAAGATCATTTGGCTCCCACACATTTAGTATACATCTCTTAGGCTTGGGGGCCAACGAAACCTCCACCGTCTGTGATATGGTCCTCATCACTTTCACCCAGTATTCCATTATCCTGGGGCATACCCACATAATATGAAAGAAAGTACCTTCCTCCCCACATCGCCTCAGGCAGTACGGGTGTGGTGCCGACCCTATTGTGTGAAGGGTATATCTTGTGTAATAGGATCTATGTAAAATTTTGAGTTGCACTAGTTTAAGTCTAGACGGTATCCCCACCTCCTGCGGGGAGGCCAACGCCTTCCGCCATTTGGAGTCATCGAAATCGCCCACATCTCGGGATCATTTTTCCCTGAGGGCCCGTGGGGGTCTGGTAAATTGTTTACTAACTTTCGGTATGTGAAAGAAGTAGCCCGCCTATACGTGCAATCTGTCAATAACCTATCCTCCAAGGGGGTAGCTTCAGGAACCTCGGTGCTGGGTGGTAGAGCCGCCTGCAGCGCATGCTTTATCTGCAGGTATCAAAAGCTTTCAGAGGGCGCCAGGTCGTATTGCGCCTGAAGGTGTTCAAACGTGGTAACTCCTCCCTTATGCCACATATCGCCCACCGTTGATATTCCAATTGCTTCCCACTTGCCAAAGCCCTTGCAGTGCCGCAATCCACCGAGCCGCTGCGTTACCCACAGAGGGGTAAGTTGGGTCATCGTTTCCTTCCACCCCAATTTAGTATGCGCTTCGTGCCATATGTTAACAGTCTGCCTTGTGGGTCCGAGTAGCACTGGTTTGTGCTTCTGGTTATAAAGTGCGGACATCATGCATTCAACCCCGAGCCCATGTCTATCTGCCGTATAAGCGGGATTCGCCTGTGGAGCATGGATCCATTGATTGATTACTTTCAAGTGTGCCGCCCAGTAATATAACTGTATATCCAGCAGCGCGATGCCTCCATCGTACCACCTTTTGGTGAGTTTGCGCTGTGCTATGCGTGCAGGTTTATTCCCCCACAGCAGCCCGTAAACCTGAGCCGCAATGTTTTTAAAGTAGGTGGGTGGCACTGAGTGTGGCGTATTTTCGAGTGCATACAAGAATCGAGGCAGTGCCATCATCTTAAAAAGCGCTGCCTTCCCCAACAGTGTTAGGGGGAGTGTCCCCCAATGGGTGGCATCTCTTTTTGACGTTCCAGGGGAGGCATAAGATTATTTTTTTTTAAATTCGTCCGGGTCCGCCGTGATGTATATACCCAGATACTGGAACGCATCCACCGAGATCCGCAGTGGGCAGCCCGCTGGAAGCTGCGGCGGTGGGCCCTGGAGCACAAAAAGTATTGATTTGGACTAATTTATAGTGTATCCCGATGCCCGACCAAACTGGTCACATATATTTAGGAGTACCAGAATGGACCGCCTGGGAGAGGTCAAATAAAGCAGAACGTCATCTGCATACAGCGATATGCGGTCTTCCCAGTCTGCCGTCCAGCGCAGGCCTCAGATGTAAATCAGGGGCTCCCACCTGATCCATGCCGCCAGTGGTTCTAGCACCAGTGCAAACAATAACGGAGACAGCGGGCAGCCCTGACGCGTGCCTTGGGACAGTGAGAAGTCATTAGATATATGCCTGTTAGCCGCTACGTGGGCCAGCGGCTTTGTGTAGAGGAGTCGTATCCATGCACAGAACTTTGGGCCGAAGCCCAAATGTGTCAGTACCGCAAACAAGAAGGGCCATTCGACCATATCGAATGCCATACGGGTGTCCAATGACAGGATAACTGCTGGCTCTCGAAGATAAGGTATACAGGCCATTACTCCGTGCAGACGCCTCAGATTTAACGCAGTGTTTCTACTAGGCATAAATCTAGACTGGTCCGGATGAATCAGGGTTGTGAGATGTGGGGTGAACCTCAGCGCAAGGACCTTTGCTAATATTTTAGCTTCGGCATTGATTAAGGAAATGGTGCGGTAGGAAGCACAGTCTTCCGGGGGTTTCCTGGGTTTCGGGATCGTCACCACTGTGGCCAGGCATTGATCTTGCGGGAGTTCTCCTATCTTCAGACTGTCACAGTACATATTGAGCAGGTGTGGGGCCATTGTCCCCGCCAACCGTTTGTAAAGTTCCACGGGGATTCCATTAGGTCCTAGTGCCTTCCCAGATTGCAAGGTGCCAATCGCCGCCTGCAACTCATCTGTCGTCAGATCCGCCTGTAGCGTGAGGGCCATTTCTGGTGTAAGCCTGGGCAGTGCAATATCCTTGATATAAGTCAATGCCTCTTCCACTGAAATCTCCGACAGCGACGTGTACACCTGCTGGAAGTGCTGTGCCAGCCTGTGCACTATGGCCCGCGGGTCAGTTTCCATAGAATTATCTTTCATTAGTAGCTGTGCTATCCACTTTCTGTCTCGCTCCCTTTTATCGAGCCACGCCAGAAGCTTCCCAGCTTTGTCTCCGGTCTTGTATATCTTATGTCTCGTTGCTGAAAGTCTGAGCGCGGTCACCCCCCTCAGATGTTCCCTATGTAGTTGCTGCTGGAGGCTTAGGCTGTGGGCCAAGGCGGGAGTTGGGTTGTGTGAATGTTGAGTGTCAGCCTTCTGGAGCTCCGATTCTATAGCAGTGAGTTCCCGCTGCTGTTCTCACCTATAGCCTGCTATAGAGGAGATGGCTTGCCCTCTGAGTACGATCTTATAGGCCTCCCAGAGGGTGGTCGGAGAGTGGACCGACGTGACATTGTCTTCGAAGTATTGTTGTGTCGTGGTGCGTATGGATTTCATGATCCTGGGAACTCGCAAGTATCCAGGGAGTATGGGAAATATTCACCGCCGTCCCCCCAGGTGATACGTGTACGTTAAGACAATTGGTGAGTGGTCTGAAATACCTCTAGGCCTAATGTCAATTGTGTCTACATGCTTGAGACTTTCTGGGGATGCTAGAAAGTAGTCTATTCTCAACAAGCTATTATGCACCGCTGATTGAAAAGTAAATTGGCGCACCACGGGATGCCGCCAGACGTCCGCAAGCCCCAGTGCCTCCAGAAAGCCCCCGAGACGTGATACCCCCGCAGCCTGCTCTCTCACAGGGCGTCGGTCCACTGCCCCATCCACCACGTCATTAAAGTCTCCCCCGATCAGTAGTTCTCCCTCTGGGAGATCGAGGACGAAGTCACTCAGGGCCGGAAGCGTAACTGCCTGTAACGCCGGGGGAACATATACTGATACTATATTAATCGAGGTGTCCTTCCCATTGTCGAACTAGAGCCGCAAAGCGGCCGCCTGCGTTAGTATTTGTTCTATGGATTATGAGTGGTGATTGTTTTCGCACCAAGATACCCACCCCTCTGGACCCCGATGTGAACTCTGAGTGGGCAACCATCTTGAACCCCCACCTGTCTAACGCCCGACATGCATTCCCAGTGAGGTGCGTCTCCTGCAGTAGGACCACAGCCGGGGAACTTCGCTTAAGACACTGCAATACCAGACCCCTTTTAATTGTATCCCCGAGGCCATGCACATTCCATGTAATTAGTGATAGGGACTTCACCTGTGTGGCAGGGATCTGCCTTCGCTCAACTGGCTGCGAGTGTGGCGTTGTCATGGCGTTGAAGATGTGTCGTACCTGAGTGCCTGCATATAAAACGTTAACAAAAGAAAATCCAACCATAACCACATACCCCCACCCTCCACCCCCCTCCCTGCCTCCCTGCTAGATGGACTTAAAACTACCCGCCACCCCAACTTTGCAGAGCGCTTCATACCCAATCCCTGTAACAGTACTTGTGTGTCGGGGTGAGAAGTCCGAGGAACACCGTAGTCCATCCCCTCCTTGAAGACCAGTGTTCTGTTAGACCTTACTGCGGCTGCAGTGCAGACCCTGCACTCGTGGATCCCAGCCCACCCTCTCATCAGATGAGGACGACCATAGGAATCCGACACGGTCAGATGGCATGACTAGTACTTTGCTACCATCTACCTCTGATTCTGTCCTTGCCGATCTGTGTGAGTCATGGTTCCCCTTCTCAGTCCACAGCCTTCGACCTGTGCGCGGTGTCTCCTTCCTGCGTCAGTCCGTGATCCCCGGGGTCCTCCTCCACCAGTCGCTGTTGTTGGTGCCTCTCCGACCGCTTGCGTCCCTCCACTCGCCGCCAGCCCTCGAGCCAGTCTCGGGCCTCTTTAGGATGATCAAAGAACCAAGCTTTTTCATCAGCTACGACTCGTAACCTCGCTTGGAATAGCATTGAGTAGGTAATTTCTCTGCGGCGAAGATCCTTTTTGATCTCCAAGAAGCTCCTGCGACGTTTGGTGACTGCAGCCGTGAAGTCCAGAAAAAAGGAGATCACCGAGTTTTGGACTCGAAGCGGTGGGGCCACTCTTGCTGTCTGCAATATGGCATCTTGGTCACGGAAATTAAAAATTCGGGCCAATACAGGCCTGGGAGGCGCCCCTGGCTTAGGCCTGCCACTTGGCACCCTGTGCGCCCTTTCAACTGAGAAAAAGGTGGATAGTCCCCTCGGTTGGAGTCTTGTCTTGATAAGTTCCTCAACATAAAGGTCCATGGCTGGGCCCCCTACACTCTCGGGAAGGCCCGTAATTCGGACGTTATTGCGGCGGGAACGCCCTTCCTGATCATCCAGCTTCGCCGCCATTATTTTATTCTCGGCCTCCAGGTGGGTAACTTTCTGAAGCAATGCGGCCGTATCCCCAACCAGGGTTTTCGTTGTTTGTTCCACCTCCTTGACCCTTGCCGTCATTTTCTGGAAGTCAGCCCTTAAGAAAGACACGTCTGTAGAAATGGGGCCAACCGTGGATTGCACCCGAGTGAGTGCGGCCATAATGTCGTTGAGCGTCACTTTATTCGGTCCCTCATGGTTCGACGCTCTTTTCTGCGAATCTTTACGGTCCGGTAGACACGGTAATTCTTTTGAGTAGGCATATTTGTCTAATTTGCCCTGGGTGTGCACGCGTGGGCCCCTGCCCCCATATTTGCGTCGGGAACTTTACAGCGGTCGGTAATCGCCGCCGCCAGCCACGGGCCTTTCGTCCCCCGTGCGGCCTGTCAGGTTTCCCGCCGTGGAAGCACCTGGAAGGCACTGAGGCAAAGGGCCACTCTGGCCACCTACACGCAGATCCCGGGTGCCACCACACTAGGGGTGGGTGGAATTTGCGAAATTCACTTTTGCAAATTATCGCGAAAATGTTAAAAATCTCCGCAAACACGAGGAAATATCGCGAAGATGCGGAAGTTTTTTTCCCGCCCGTTCGCGGTATTTTCTGCATGGTCGCGGCTCGCCAACTTACCCATGCGGTTGCTTGCGGGCGCGGCCATCTTGTTTTCACTTGTCTCGTGGTGCATGATCGCGAGAAGAAAGACGTGATCGAATGACGTTACTGCGGGCGCGAACTGTCGCGAGACAGCGCAAATGGCTACCAACAATCCAACATCTCTTGGAGAACGCAACCGGATCGGGAAAACTTGTTGGCGAACACGGGGATTCAGGTAAGGCGATCGCGCACACGCGAGAATGTATTATTTTACAGCGCGAGCAAGCAAAAAATTTCCGGTAAAATGCGGAAAACGGAAATTTTGACATTTTCGCGCTCTCCGCGGAACGCGAAAATTTCAAATTATCGCAATTTCCGCGAGCGGAACGGAATTTTAGCCCAGGCCTACACCACACCCCGCCGATCGATCACCGCCAGTTACCCCGGATATTCAAGCAGTCACCACAGAGACACCTGCATGTCAGTCCATTCAGTCCCAGCGCTGTGGGACAGACTCACCACTGGCTCCTGGCAACAAGCTGTCAAGCACTTTCAGGCATCAATGCCCCTCGGCATGGCTCCAGCAGCGGCGGCGGAAGGCCTCCCCGGCTCACACCCACCGTCCCTGATGCCGCCTTCGAAAGCACACGATGACCAAGTGAGGCCTCCAATGGTAGGCGCAGGGCAACCGGAGCCGCGTCCCCCTGCAAGCAGGCAAATCACTGATGGTGCTCCCAGATACTGAAGGGCATGATCCCTGCAGGGCTCCACAGTTGTCACTCTGCCCCGAGCGGGCGCCTTCACCGCTCCCCCCCGGCTCGCTCCTCACCAGCAGTCGTCTCAGGAGTTGATTCAGGGCAGGCAACACTGCTCCGCAGCCGCACCCCCGCCCGAGTAGCAGGTCGCTCCGATGTCCCGCAAAATTCACTGCGCCATGTACAAGCCCTGCAGGGGGGGTGGGGGGGAGGATCGGAGGGAAGTCCACACTCCTCCGCCGCTGCCAAGAGCGGCCGCCGATAACGTTTCCTGTAACCACAGTGGATCGCCTTCTGCGGGATCCGACACTCAGGCCAGTCCCCGGCTTCCAGCGCTTAGCAAGGCCGCCCGCGCCGTCTGTCTTCATCTGCGCTCCGGATGCGATTCATGCCCCGAGAGTGGACAGATCGGGACTCCGGTGTCTCCGGGGTATGCTGGGGGTCTTCAAGGTAGAAATTGTGCACGGATTATGTGGCGGATTATACGGGGAAGCAACTCCATCCCCAGAGCTTCTCTAGGCTACGGCCATCGCGGTCGGCAGCAAGCCACGACCCCCAAAGCTACATTTTTGATACATTATCTGGCGTATTGGGAAAATGTGCAGAGAAACTACGTAAGATCTTTAAGGAATTCTTACTGGATGCTTTGAAAGCAAAGTTTTTAATACATTATCTGGTGTATTGGGAACATTGTGCAGAGAAACTACATAAGATCTTTAAGGAATTCATACTGGATGCTTTCAAAGCAAAATTTTTGATACATTATCTGGCGTAGTGGGTAAATTTGCAGACAATCTACGGAGTAAAGTTAAGCTTTGAACATTTGAAGTACTATTGAATGTGTTATTTGTGTTGATTTTGTATTATATTTGAGAGAATTAGTTTTTTTTTAACAATCTAGTTGATTGGTTTTTTTTTTCCCTGCTGTTTATGATGAAACTACACTGGCATCACTGTGAATAGTGAAATCAAGTAGTAGCTGATTACAGCAAAAAAAGGGAGAAAAATTGTTATCTGAATGTTAAATTGTTTTGTATTATTTAAAAACTCATTGTAATTTGTGAAATGTATTACGTTACATAGTGCTTTTGCAGTTTATTTTATGTAGTTGAAAAGTTAGAAAAAATAGTATTAATGACAAATACACAATAGTAGTTTGATATTCAAAAAACCTTTGAAATTCATTGAAAAAACCATAGGTTTCAGAGGCGTTATACTTAGAAATTAGCATTTAAAAAACCTTTGAAATTCACTGAAAAAAACAATGGTTTCAGGCACGTTATAGTTAGAAATTAGCATTTAAAAAACCTTTGAAATTCACTGAAAAAACCATAGGTTTCAGGGACGTTATAGTTAGGAATTAGCATTTTAAAAACCCTTAGAAATTCACTGAAAAAAACATAGGTTTCAGGGACCATCTTGACTTGTTTTATGTGAGACTCGGAGTCTCACATAAAACGTTTAAAACAAAGAAAAGGAGTCAGGCTAGGAATATCCTGACCCCCTAACTGTGGTCCTAGGACCCCCCTGTTACCCAAACAGACACAAAAAGCAAAAAATTGTAGCCGCTGGAATGCCACGGAACCGCAAATCGGCTGCAAAATAAAAGAAAAACAAGCGCAGTCTCCCGTGCTTGTTTACATTATAGCTTCCGGGTGTGCCTGGTCCCGGGCGCATGCAGGTTTTTTTTTTTTTAAAAAGGAGGTGGGCACATTGTGCCACCCTCCTTGGGCTTAACCCTTTCTGTGCTAGGCCTTTTCCCCATCTGTGCTAAGCCTTTTCTTGGCTATTTGGGATAGTTCGCGATTAGGCCCTTGTAACTTTTTGTCCACATAAGGTATCCACGCCAAATTTGCGTCCTTTTCTTCCAAAAATCATCAGCATTTTAAAGGTACCCAGGGTTTGTCGATTTCCCCGGAGGGGACCCAGAAATTAGCCGAAATACAGCAAAAACCTTTTTATGGGGAAAACTTGGGAAAAAGTGCTGCATCTGTTTTTTTCCATGAAAATGGTATCAACAAAGGGTTTGTGGTGCTGAAATCATCATCTTCCCTGCTTTCAGGAACAGGAAGACTTTTGTCAGAAAACCAAATGTTTTTTCACAGTTTTGGCATTTTACTGGAACAAAGTCTATTTTTGCTACTTTTTGTGCTTTCAACCTCCTTCCAGTTAGTGGTAGAAATGGGTATTAAAGCAGTAATGGATCCTGGAAAGCTATACATTTCTAAAGCATAGACAACATTCTGAATTCAGCAAGGGGTCATTTGTGTAGATTCTTCAAGGTTTTTTTATAGAAACGAACAGTTGAATTTAAGAGAAATTGAAAATGAGTTGAAAAAAAACAGCCATATGTGCCAACGTTTTCACCTGTAACTTCTCTATGTATAACAGATTTTTGAAAGAAATATACTGTTACATCCGCTGGACCCTTCTGGTTGTGGGGATATATGGCACTTGTAGGTTGACCAAGAACCCGAGGACCGCAGAGCCAATAACTGAGCTTCCTCTTGCAATGATTTTTCATTGAGCAGCGAATCATTTGGTAAAATATAAAGAGTGGAAAATAGGTATCAAGGACACCTTTATATTTCCAAAATGTGAACAAAATATAGATTTTAGAAGCAGTAGATAATTGCCCATCTCCAAAATTGTGGGTACCCATACTTGCATGTGAATTATAGGACATTGTTCAAAGTGACTTCTTTTTAACACACTGTCTTACATTTGGAAGGCAGAAATGCTTGGAAAGTCAATAGGTAATAATGGTTGCTCTACAAATATGTGTTTCGCTAAGTCTGCTGATAAAAATGGTACCTCACTTGTGTGAGTAGGCATAGTGCCTGCGACAGGAAATGGTCCGAAACGCAACATGGACATATCACATTTTTCTAGCGAAAACAGACTCTTTTTTGCAATGTGCCTAGCTGTGGGATGGACCCTAGTGCAGCCGGCACCTGGGAAACCTAGCAAAACTGTAAATTTTTAAAAACTAGACACCCAGGGAAATCCAGGATGGGGCAACTTGTGTGGCTCTCACTAGTTTCTGTTACCCAGAATCCCTTGCAAACCTCTAACTTTGTCCAAAAAACACATTTCCCTCATATTTCTGTGATGGAAAGTTCTGGAATCTGCGTGGATCCACAACATTACACTCACCCTTCATTCCCCAAAGTCTCCCGATATAAATGGCACCTCACTTGTGTTGGTAGACCTAGTGCCCATGACAGGAAACGGGCCAAAACGCAACGTGGATACACCATAGTTTTACAGTGAAAACTGACCCTTTTTTTGCAAAGTTCCTAGCTGTGGATTTTGAACCCTAGCTCAGCCGGCACCTAGGGAAACCTAGCAAACCTATACATTTCTGAAAACTAGATTCCAGAGGAATCCTGGATGGGGTGACATGTGTGGCTCTCACCAGGTTCTATTACCCAAAATCCATTGCAAACCTCAAACTTTGTAAAAAGAAAAACACACTTCCCTCACATTTCTGGGATCGAAAGTTCTGGAATCTGCATGGATCTACATAATTCCACCCATCCCCCATTCTCCAAAGTCTTCAGATAAAAAAGGTATCTAACTTGTGTGGGTAGCCCTAGTACCCGTGACAGGAAATGGGCCAAAATACAACGTGGATACACCACATTTTTACAGTGAAAACTGGCCCTTTTTTTGCAAAGTGGCTAGCTGTGGATTTTGAACCTTAGCTCTGCCGGCACCTAGGGAAGCCTAGCAAACCTATACATTTTTGATAACTGGACACCCTGGGCAATCCACGATGGGGTGACTTGTGTAGCTCTCACTAGGTTCTGTTACCCAGAATCCCTTGCAAACCTCAAACTTTGTAAAATAAAAACACATTTTCCTCACATTTCTGTGATGGCAAGTTCTGGAATCTGTGTGGCTCCACAAAATTCCATCCACCCGCATTCCGCAAAGTCTCTCAATAAAAATGGTACCTCACTTGTGTTGTTTGGCCTAGAGCCCGCGACAGGAAACGGACCAAATGTTGCATTTTGGCCCATGGATACACCACATTTCTACACATTTTTACTGTGAAAACTGACCCTTTTTTTGCAAAGTGCCTAGCTGTGGATTTTGAACCCTAGCTTTGCCGGCACTTAGGGAAACCTAGCAAACCTATACAGTTTTGAAAAACCGACACCAAGGGGAATCCAGGATAGGGTGATCTGTGTGGCTCTCACCAGGTTCTGTTACCCAGAATCCCTTGCAAACCTCAAACTTTGTAAAAAGAAAAACACATTTCTGTGATGGAAAGTTCAGCAATCTGCGTGGATCCAAAAAATTCCATCCACCCCCCTTTACCCAAAGTCTTCAGATAAAATTGGTACCTCACTTGTGTGGGTAGGCCTAGAGCCCGCGACAGGAAACAGGCCAAAACGCTAAATGGACACACCAAATGTTTACACTGAAAACTGCCCCTTTTTTGCAAAGTGCCTGGCTGTAGATTTTAAACCCTAGCTCTGCCGGCACCTAGGGCAACCTAGCAAACCTAGACATTTTTGAAAACCACACACCAAGGGGAATCCACGATGGGGTGACTTGCGTGGCAGAGGGATTAAGAGTATGGCACATCGAATTCTAAGCGCTACATATTAAAACAAAATACTTTTGTAGCCGATTCTGCAATGGACAGCCACACAAGTGAGGTATCATTTTACATGGGAGACTAAGGGGAAAGCTGGGTGGTGGGAGATTTGTGCCGGCATGGTGATCCCACACAAAAATGTGTGGAAAAAGTGATTTTATCAGCTAAATTCAAGGTTTGCAGGGGCTTGTGGGTCGGAAAACGTTGGGATCCACACAAGCCATACCTCCCTGGACTCCCCAGGGTGTCTACTTTTCAGAAATGTGTATGTTTGATAGGTTTCCTTAGAAGGACGCCAAGCCCGGGGCCAAAAACCCAGGTGCCCCCCTTGCAAAACCAGGTCGTTTTGGGATTGCTAATTTTGATGTCTCCACAATACGTTTTGGGCCCTTGCCTGTTGCGGGTACTTGGCCCACCCACACAAGTGAGGTACCGTTTTTATTGCGAGACCTGGGGGAACGCTGGGTGGTAGGAAATTTGTGTCAGCCCGGTGATCCCACAGCTTTCCTACACAGAAAAGTAATTTAAGAAACATTAGATTTTTTCAGCTAAATTTGGGGTTTGCAGGGGATTCTGGGTAGGAAAACATTGGGGGATCCACTCAAGCCACACCTCCCTGGAGTCCCCAGGTGTCTAGTTTTCAGAAATGTGTATGTTTGATAGGTTCCCCTACAAGGCTGCCGAGCCCGGGATACCTAGGGGAATGCTGGATGGTAGGAAATTTGCGTCCGCTCGGTGATCCCACAACTTTCCCACACAGAAATTGAGAAAGATTAGATTTTTTCCAGCAAAATCTGAGGTTTGCAGGGGATTCTGGGGATGAAAACATTGGGGGGATCCATGCAACCCACACCTCCCTGGACTCCCCAGGGTGTTTAGTTTTCAGAAATTTGTGGGTTTGGTAGGTTTCCTTAGATGGCCGCTGAGGCCGGGACCAAAAATACAGGTGACCCCTTTGAAAATCGAGGTCGTTTTGTGATAGATAGGTGGGTACCTGTGTTTTTGGTCCCTGGTTTGCAGTCATCTAGGGGAACCTAAAAAACACAGACATTTCTGAAAACTAGACACCCGTGGGAGTCCTGGGAGGTGTGGCTTGCGTTGATCCCCCAACATTTTCCTTCCAAAACTTCGATGCAAACCTCAAATTTATCTAAAAAGTCAAATTTTCCTCTAATATCTGTGTGGGAAAGTTGTGGAATCACCGTACGGCACAAATTTGCTACTACTCAGCGTTCCCCTCAGTCTCCAGATAAATATTATACCTTACTTGTGTGGATGGGCCTAGTGCCTATGACATGGAAGGGCCAAAAACGTGTTGAAATTGAGGGGGGCCCAAAGCGGGTCCAAAAGGGCAGTTTGTTTAAACGTTTTTAGGCTGATGCTACTTTGGGCACCCATATAAGTGAGGTATAAGTTTTCTCTGGAGACCAAGGGGAATGCTGGGTAGTAGAAAATGTGTGCCTACGCGGTGATCCTACTACTTACCCACACAAACATATGAGGAAAATGTGATTTTGTATGTAAATTTGAGGTTTGTGGGGAATGCTGGGTAAGAAAACGCTGGGGGATCCATACAAGCCACACCGCCAGCCAAGAGTCAGTACACTCACACCACCATCCACACACACCACCAGCCAAATGCCATCCACACACACCGCCAACCAAGAGCCATCCACGTACACCGCCAGCCAAATGCTATCAATGCACACAGTTATCCAAACAATATCCACGCACACCACCAGCCAAGCGCCACCCATGTACTCCGTCAGGCTAGCGCCATCCCCGCACACACTACCAGCCAAGCAGGGCCAGACTGCGAACAGCAACCAGCCCTGGCAGATTGCTGCTCGACCAGCCCGGGGATTGGGGCGTGCCAGTAAAAAGCACCACTCACGCTTTTGGTACTGGGGTCCGATATTGCAGCACTACTGCAAAACCGGCCCCCCATTGACAAAACTGCCCCCCATGGCCAGAAAACCAGCCCCCACACCTCCGTCCAGTGCCCGTTACGGCCAGTCCTGACCTGCAGCCAAGCACCATCCGTGCACACAGCCAGCCAAGCCCCAGTCCATACACTGCCAGCCAAGCACCACTCCATGCACAGCACCAGACAAGCACCAAAATACACACACCGTTATCAAGTGCAAGTCCATCCACACCATTAGCCAAGTGCAGGTTCACACACACCGCCAGCAAAATGCCAGCCAAGGGTCAGCACATGCAGACCGTCGGCCAAACTCCAGTTTACACACACAAACTCTCCCTGGTTTCTAGTGGCTTTCTGCCCCCGCTTGGGTACAGATGAGAATTAAAATATCACTGAAACAGCCAAAATGTGTATCTAAAAAAGGGAGCGACCCTTGCCTATGAAGCTTCTCCCTGGCATACCCATAAACATATCCCTGGTGCCTAGTGGGCTTTCTGCCCCCCCCCCCGGAGGGCAGATTAGGGACTATTGCCCCAACTGCCTCCCAGGCGAGGCAGAAAGACTGTGGCAATTTTTTGGGGGGAGGGTGGGGGCATTGGAATGCTTATTTTGGGCAGCCCCCCTAAAAAGAGCAATCCCTGGTGCCTTGTGGGCTTTCTGCCCCCCCGGGGGCAGATCAGGGGCTATTGCACCCATCTGCCACCTGGGGGGTCACAGAGACTGTGGGATTTCTTTTTTGGGGGGTGAGGGCATTGGCATGCCCATTTTGGGCAGCCCCCATCCCTATATACATAAAAAAGCCCTGGTGCCTAGTGTACTTTCTGCCCCCCAGGGGTCAGATCTGAGGCTATAGCCCCCATCTGCCTCCAGGGGGTACAGAAAGACTGCAGAATTCTTTTTGTGTGGGGGTAGGGGAATTGGCATTCCCCTTTTGGGCAGCATCGACCCCTATATACATAAAAAAACTATGTTTGGTGCCTAGTGTGTTTTCTGCCCCCCTGGTTGGGGGGGGGCACATCAGGGGCTGAAAGACTGTGGAATTTTGCGGGATGGGGGCATTGGCATGCCCATCCCATGCAGCCCCCACCTCTAAATAAAATAAGACAAATAATCCCTGGCATCTAGTGGGCTTTCTGGCCCCCAGGGTGGCAGATAGGGGGCTACCGCCCCATCTGTCTCAAAGGGGGGGCAGAAAGACTGTGGAGGTTTTCGGGGGAGTGGGGCATTGGCATGCGCATCTCGGGCAGCCCGCACTAGAGGGATTCCCTGTGCCATGGTGCCGGATGCGCGGGAGCGGTCCTACACACATGAGCACTTATGCGATGGACGGCTCCTGCGCCTCTGACGCATGGAAGGGGTTAATTATGCCCCGGGACCACCACCTTCCTGGGGCTTAATTTTATTATCACAGGTGAACTCTGACCCCACCCCCGATCCCCGAAGATCACCACCTCACCAGGCTGTAAATAAATTGACGGGGGGGCTGCGTGGACCCTGTAGGAGAGTAGGATCTGCTTCTTATAGTTGCCCCCACTATTTGCTGATGTTTCACTGTTTTTCGACTTGGTCTGGCTGGGATCCTGCTAATAAGGACCCCAGCCTATCTGCTTTCACTCTAAATTGATTCCTTGTACTTTAGGTACACTCCAGATTGGTTACTGGGGTACCCTTGTGAGTCCCTAGTATATGGTATACTAAATACCCTGTGCATAGGTACCCCAGAGGCTGCAGCATGTATTATGCCACCCCTGGTAAGCCTTCCAAAATGACACCACAGGTCTGCTACTTCAGCCTGGGTAAGGTGGTGCATGCACCCCTTACTGAGATATAGGTTCACTATATCTCTTCTGATAACACACATATAAACCTATCAGTCACCCCTATGGCAGGCCTTAACAATCCTGAAGGCAGGGTGCTTGGTTTTCATGTGAGAGGGTGCCCATGCATGAGCAGAGCCCCTCTGCAGCCTTCGGAATCTATTCTCCGGGGTTTTATGTGATGAAGCCAGACCATATACTCTTAAGTGCATTGTAACCTCGCGGTAAATGCTAACTTTTAAACGGCTGCACAGAAACATGTCGTGTTTGGTGTCAAAAACTTTGGAATCATACCTCCCCGCCAGTAACTGGTGTGGGAGGTATGATTCCACCCTACTAGATGGAGAAACATGACTATACCGGTACACCGGTACCAGCTTACCCAGAACTCGGGCACCACAAAGTGGATGCTGCCAACCACAGACACAAGTCTGCCCTCCTGCTGCTGGACGAAACTCCGGCAGGGGAAGGTCTGACAATAGGCTTCCTGTCACAGGGAGGTGTGACCACCTCCCAGACAGGCTTTAGTGTTTTGGGGCTGGGTGGGTGCACTCCAAGAGTGCGTTGAAGTCTGCACTGGGGCATATTTGGTGTCCCTGTGCATAGTCCAGTTCAGACCGATCACAGGGGCTACCAGCCCCTGCTCTGGCGTGAAACTGGACAAAGGCTACAGGACTTTAGATTTTCCTGGACGAAACTCTGACACATAATCCTGGACCTTCGACAATGTAGATGACTGAAGAATCTCCCTTGGAGTAAAGGAGTTACTCCCCTGCTCTTGGCAGGCACCAAAGGCGCGTCTGTCCGGTTGGCATCTCTGAAGCTCCTGAGGACTCTGAAGACATTTGCCACACAGGAGGTGGGTTTCCAAGTGTCCCTGAGGCTGACCCATGCTCTCAGCAAACCCGAGACCCGTAGCCTTCGTGGGGACTGTGCCACACGAACCCCTGGACACCGTGACCATTTGCAGCTGCACACGTCTCCCGGCATTCCCTGAGGTGGTGCTTTGGGCTACTTGTAGTCCAGACCCCGAGCAGTGATTCCAGTGAAGATCACCGGCCTACACTCTCCGAGTGTTCCGTGGGCGGTTCCAAGTGTTTCCTCTCGAGGTCCCTTCGCGATCCCTTCTCCGTCGACTTGTGGGTCCCTGAGAAGGGTACTTTGCACTTTCAGTGGGCTTTCCTGGTTGCTCCAGAGGTGCCCTGACTCTCCATCGCTTGGGTAGTCCCTGGATCTCGCTGTTCCTCACTGAAGCCTTTTTACTCTCACCGCATGGGTTGCAGCTGCCAAGGCTTGTTGGTTCCAATCCGGGAACTGACACTCCAGCACTCGACATACTTTGTGGGACAGCTCACTTGCGGATCCTGGTCATCGTTGACGCCTCCTGGTCCTCGTGGCAGCGGAGTCAAGCTTCACCTCGACTCACCTGAAGCACCCGACATCGGTGGGCATTCGCCTATCGTGCCCCAAGTCACTGGCTAGTGACCTAGACTCTGTCCCCTCTGCTTTCAGGTTCTTCCCATCTCTGATACAGGCTTGGATGTCCTCAGACACTTTTCCTCTTCACGGCAGTAGGACTTTGCAGCATCTCGCCAGGTAACACGAGTACTCCGGTGCTCCCGTGGGTGTTTGCCTCAGAACCTTCTTAGTCTAAAAGGGTTTGTTCCTAGTCCTCCTCTAAGTGTCCTTAATCTTTAATTTCCCAACCACGACTTTTACATAGCATTGTACGGGGCTCGCGCCTGTGTTCAAACACTGCATGCGTCCTCCGTGGGTCTTCGGTGTCACTACCTTGGGTGGTTCTATGGGGGTCCCAGCAATTCTACGTGCTCTAGGCACTGTATCTAATCAAGTCGTGGTTCTTATACCACTTACTTAGTATATGGTTCGATCCACCCCCCCGGGGCCTGTCATATATTGTTGTTAATGTTAATGTTAATGTTACTGTTAATGTTAATGTTACTAGGTATTTGTTGAGCGCACGGTTACTCCCAGGAGTGTCCCGGCGCTGGCCACAGGACCCGTAACACAAGCCAAAACAGCTGAAAAGATAGCCCTAGATGATATTAAAACAGCATTGTCTTTAGTTTACGGCGAAAACACAAAAGGTCCTTTTCCTGGCGCAGATCAACAGGGAGTTTAGTCCATAATGACGATACCAGAACCTGAAAAGAGCGGCCGCCCTGTCGTGAAAGATGAAACCTGGGCGTATGAAGCAGGTGAGCAGAAGAAGACCATAGCAAACGTGTAGGCACGTAGTGTAAACAACGGGCTCTTAAGTAGGGTGCGCCGATATTATGAGAGTGCTAATTTACTGTGATATTTTGATTGTAACATATGTGCTTTGACCTCTAATCTCATAAAGAGATTAGTAGGGAGTGTTTCGAAATAAATACATATATTTTATATATATACCTGGTGTGGTTCTCCTTTCATTTGGTCATTCAAGAGATTATAGACTGGTAAAACAAGTTGCTTTACATTCCTTCAAGACTTAGCCTGAAGGCTGCTCTCCATAGCTACCACTAGGATAGCTTTCAATAAAGGTTGTCTTTAACCTTTCCTCAATAAGGGTCGTTTGGATTGGTGCAAGGTGCCCACTTTAATTAGTGGACAGCATATACCAGGCCAACTTCTCACAGACTACCCCCCAAGTCCCTGGGACACTACCTCCCCGGGGCTAAATTCAAAGACATGCAGGACCTCGCACACCCCTCCGCCGAGCCCCAGGGACCACCACCCCTCCTGGGGTTATAAATAAATGTACTGGGGGGTCCATGTTGACCCCCGAGTCCTGGAGACTACCACCTCCCCATGGCTAAGTTAAATATGGAGCGGGCCATGTGGACGCCGTGCCCTGGTGACCACCACCTCCGGGGGTTTCTTTTTTTTAAAAAAAAAAAAGAGAGAGGGGCCGTTCTCTACCCCTGGGACCACCACCTCCCCAGAGCAGTCTGTGCAAACAGAAGGAAGGGGGCCACACGGATCCGCCTCCTGGAGCCATACATGACCCTGGGGACAACCAACCCTCAGAGCCGGTTCCTGCTGTGTCCCGGGGTGCCCACCCCCGGGACATAGCTGTTCAATCAGGTTGGTGGGAACTTTGACAGTTCCCGCCAGGCAAAAGCAAACATTCCAGTTCCAGCAGGCGGGAGCTGTCAAAGTGCTTACGCCAAATGGAAGCAGAGATTTCATCTCTTTCCCTGCCCACAAACATCCAGCATGGAGGGAGCTACCTTTCCAACAGCTACCTCCAGGCAGCAGCAATGCCAGCTCCCGCAAAAGGCGGGAAGCTGACTGGGACTGCGGGGACCTTGAGGATCGCCCCACAGCCCGGGGAAAAGAGCAGAGAGAGGCAAAATAAAGGTGAGAAACAAGCAGAAAGTGGCAGAATAAAGGTCAGAAACTATCAGAAAGAGGCAGAACAAAGGTCAGAAGGGAGCAGAAAGAGGCAGAATAAAGGTCAGAAACAAGCAGAAGGAGGCAGAATAAAGGTCAGCAACGAGCAGCAAGATACAAAATAGATGTCAGAAACAAGCAGCAAGTGGCAGAATAAAGGTCAGGAGCGAGCAGAAAGAGGCAAATAATGGGCAGAATAAGCAGAAAAAGGCAATATAGAGGGCAGGAGCGAGCAGACATGAAACAGAAAACTAGCAGCGGAGGCACAAAACCAAAGGCAGCAAGGGTTAGCAGACTGCAGGCAAGTTGGACAGGAGAACTGTCACAGGGGGAGCTGGCACAAGCACCTGCTCTTGTGTGCCTTCCTACATTTTATACCACGTATCCACCGACAGACCCACTCATACCCTCCCACACCCACCCACAGACTCACTCACATACTCACAGACCCACTGAGAGACTAACAAACCCACTGACAGACATACTCAGAGACTCAGACATCCACTCATGGACCCATTCAGACACTCATGTTGCCATTCACAGACCCACTCAGACTCATGCACCCACTCACAGAATCATGCACCATTGACTAACCCCCTCAGCCACTCAGTCACCTACTCACAGACTCACTCAGAGACTCACACAACTACTCACAAACCCACTCGGACAATCACACACCCACTCACCACTGAGAGACTCATCCATTCACTCACAGACCTTCAAAGACACTCATGCACCCACTCAAAGACCCAGTCAGAAACTCATGCACCCACTCACAGGCCCACTCAGACACTCATGCATCTAGTCACAGACCTACTCAGACACCCATGCACCCACTCACAGACCTACTCAGATACTCACACACCCATACAACCACTCATGCACCTACTCAACTACCTATCCAACCACTCACACACCCACTCTCAAACGTTACAGGTTACAGTTAGGAAATACATTTTTTTAAACAATTGAAATGTACATAAAACACCAAAGTTTACAGGGACATTATAGTTAGGAAACAACATTAAAAAAAATCGAAGTTCACAGAAAAAAACAATGTACCAGCACGTTATAGTTAGGCTCAGATTTCACTTGTACAAAACCAGTGAGATTCAGCAGTTACAGTTATCCCTATATACGTGTAGATATCATGATTTAGAGATAGAGGCTTGTAAATATTTTTTTAGAGACAAACCACCTGCCATGTATGACCATTCCAGTATGCTCCTAGAAATGCTAAGATTTGCCTGGAGAAAAATATTTTTCTCTTTGGGGAACAGTGGCACAAATACTCACCGGTACTGCTATGGGGAGTTGTTTTGCCCCAGGTTTTACGGGCATTTTCATGGGTGGTGGGAAGCTGTAAATGTCTGGACAGACAGTAACAATCGATGGACACAACAGATAGCCTTCTGGACACTATACATTGATGACCTATTTGTCATCTGGGATGGAACACAGAAGGAACTTGATTCCTTTTTAGAGTGGATTAATGTCAACAACCTGAATTTGAGGTTCACTTGGAAGACAAGCAAGACTGAGGCGGAATTCCTTGACATTCTAGTGGAAGTGGAGGATGGTACAATACATAATACTCTTTTCCGGAAAAAATGTACACATATACATGTATTTAATTTAAAATAATTTATTGACTATTATCTTTAATTTGTCACCCTTTAAATGATATAAAAATAAAATATATACATACATCAATAATTTTAAATTAAATAACATCTATAATTAATTAAAACATTAAACTCTGAAAACAAAATTAAAAAGTACATTTCGCACCACAATAAATACAACAGTAGGGGGAATGTTAAATAGTGAAACAATTAAATTTACTATTCCAAATGCAGTAAGTGCAACAGTACGGACAGTGTTGGATAGTAGAGGGGTAAAAATTACTATTCCCACTCCAAAGAGTGCAACAGTAGGGAAAGTGTTGGATAGCTGAGGGGTAAAATTTACTATTCCCATTCCATTGACTGCAAAAGTAGGGTAAATGTTTGATAGTAGAAGAATTACATTTACTATTCCTACTCCAGTGATTGCAAAAGTAGGGAAAATTATGGATAGCGTAGGGGTAAAAATTGTTATTCCCACTCCAGTGAGTGCAACAGTAGGGAAAGTATTGGATAGCGGAGGGGTAAAAATTACTATTCCCACTCCAGTCAGTGCAACAGTAGGGAAAGTGCTGGATAGCGAAGGGGTAAAAATTACTATTTGCACTCCAGTTAGTGCAACAGTAGGGAAAGTATTGGATAGCGGAGGGGTAAAAATTACTATTCCCACTCCAGTCAGTGCAACAGTAGGGAAAGTAATGGATAGCAGAGGGGTAAAAAATACTATTCCCACTCCAGTCAGTACAACAGTAGAGAAAGTATTGGATAGCGAAGGGGTAAAAATTACTATTCCCACTCCAGTTAGTGCAACAGTAGGGAAAGTGCTGGATTAGCGGAGGGGTAAAAATTACTATTCCTACTCCAGTGAGTGAACCGTAGGGCAAGTATTGGATAGCGAAGGGGTAAAAATTAATATTTCCATTCTAGTGAGTGCAACAGTAGGGAAAGTATTGGATAGGAGAAAAACAAAAGTTACTAATAACATTTGAACAAAAAAAAAAAATAATCTTAAAAATCAATAAACAATATTTTAAAAATATACAATTAATAATATTAAACTTATAAAAAGAACACATATTATAATATTAATTGCATATAACAAAAACCTGAAAATATGGTATAAAAAATACATGTATAAACAATATTTATTTAAAAGGACCAAATATTTACAAACAACCAAATTGTTTAAAACATAAATGTATTTATTTTATTTCCTACCCTATAACACCACACCAATAAAAAAAGACTAACATTTTATTGAAATTTATTTCCATAATTAACATTATTAATAAATATTTAAAATATATTAATAAAAATAGATAATAAACATTCATTGAGTACACATTCTTTAACACTGTAATATCCACAACACACACCTAAAATTAATTATACAATTACGTTATTAATTACTGACTAATTCATTTAAATTAATTAACAAATAATTAATAATTCATCAACAAAAAATAAATTACCTCCCACCATTTACACCTATAAACACCACAACACACACCTAAAATGAATTACACATCACCATAATAAATTACTAACTAACTAATTTAGATGTAAAAAATATCGATGTAACAATATAAATAAAGTAAAATAATATATATTAAAAATATTAATATTATCTTCAACAAAATAAATTACATTTAACATACGTTTTAACTAAATATAAAAATTAAACTTAATTTAAAAAAATATAAACCCACAAACATAATAATTTATGCATATACATATATTTAATTTTAAATAATGTATTAACTATTACCTTTATTTAATTTTTAAACTTTTAAATTATATAAAAATAAAATATATAGATATATCAATAGTTTTTAATTAAAACAAAATTCTATAATTAATTAAAACATTAAACTATGAAAACAAAATTAAAAAGTACATTTCGCGACACAATAAATACAACAGTAGGGAAAATTTTGGATACCAAACAATTACATTTACTATTCCAAATACAATAAGTGCGACAATAGGGAAAGTGTTGGATAGCAGAGGGGTAAAAATTACTTTTCCCCATCCAAAGAGTGCAACAGTAGGGAAATTGTTGGATCGTGGAGGGGTAAAATTTACTATTACCATTCCATTGACTGCAAAAGTAGGTTAAATGTTGGGTAGTAGAAGAATTAAATTTACTATTCCAACTCCAGTGATTGCAACAGGAGGGAAAATGTTGGATAGCGGAGGGGTAAAAATTACTATTCCCACTCCAGTGAGTGCAACAGTAGGGAAAGTATTGGACAGCGGAGAGGTAAACATTACTATTCCCACTCCAGTGAATGGAACAGTAGGGAAAGTGCTGGATAGTGAAGGGGTAAAAATTACTATTCCCACTCCAGTGAGTTCAACAGTAGGGAAAGTATTGGATAGCGGAGGGGTAAAAATTCTGTCAGACGCCCTCATAATTAAAATCAACATTGCTGAAAATGCACTGAAAACCAGCATCAGTATCACAGCCTACACGTCCTGTCTGGCTGAGATCAATACTGAGTTCAACGAGCACAAAGATTACCTCATGAAGCAAAAGGTACAAAAATTACAGAAAGACAATAGCAAATTTGACAGGGAACGCATCTACCCCTACACAAAGGAGGACTACCAGCCCTAGGGAATTACCAATCCTCAGATTAGGGGTCCACCACATCTAACAGATCCTACCAATCTACACTCAGCAACTCCAGCAATGAGAGCCGCAACAACAACAGAGGCCAACAGGGGTCCCGGACCCCGATGCACAGCTTCCATGGACCCTCTTTACGAGCCGGCAATGCAATGTGGTACCCATGCTTCACAGGACACCAACCCTACCCACCATTCTTCCCAAACCCTATCCCACAACCTTTTCGGGGCAGAGGAAGAAGAAGAGGAAACGACAAACAGGTCCAGTGGCAAGAAAGAGACAAACAGAGGAAGACATGGAGCCAAACATCCAGTCGAACCTGATAGTCAACTTATCAGATAGGACATTGGACGAAGACCAGACGGAAGCACTACACGAGAGGACCCCTTCCGAGTTTCTTGTAGACTACATCAGTTCTTCCGGAAAACAGACTCCACTCATTTTCCAACTTGATGTCATCACAAAGTCAACTCATACAGGCCTAAGACCTAAATCTACTTTTCTCCCAACCAGCCATGGCCCCAAGTGAAATACTTACCTTTGTAAAAGCTGTTCTCAAGGCTGTGAGCAACCAAAAAAGAACAAAAACCACGACAACCTTCCCACCAGATTGAAGGTAGCCCTTAACAACCTCACGCAGGACGAAACCATTATCATAAAACCTGCTGACAAGGGCGGAGCAACGGTCATCATGAATGTAGAAGACTATGACCATGAATGCCAGCGGCAGTTGGCGAACACCGCTCACTATGCGAGGATGGATATAGATCCCCCAAGCAACCTTTAATAAAGGATACAGAATCGAGCTCACTCAGCTGAGAATCAAGGTTGGATATCTAAGAAGCCTTCCTGGTCAATGAAACACCAGTAACTCCGTACTTCTATGTACTACCCAAAATTCACAAGGCGATACGTCCGCCTCTGGGCAGAGAATCGTGTCAGGAATAGGATCCGTCTTAGAACTGCTCGCCAGTTCTGCGACTTTTTTCTCCTTCCTATGGTCCAAACCATCCCCTCCTACCTGAAGGATACAGAGGATGTTCTGAACCTCATTGCTAATATTGAGAAGCCAGGAGAGATTGCCTTCCTCATGACATTGGATGTGGAGGCTCGTTACACGAACATCCCCCAAGATGCCACATTAGAAGTGGTGGAGAGCCTCCTGAGAATGACTAACCTTCCGACCCCGACACCAGCTGAATTCATCATTGAATGCGCTACCATCGTGCTCAAGAACAACTTCTTCCGATACAAGATCCAGCTCTACCATCAGGTCCAGGGGACATCGATGGGGAGCACATTCACCCCCAGTCTGGCCTACTTGTACCATGGCACATGGCAGATTTTGAAGCAATTAAACAACAAAAGAGTGACAAGGGGATAGGGAGCAAAAAAGAGGCACGGGCAAGAACCAAAAATATTTGTTAAAAGAACCCTCACTCACCAACCTAGTTGGTGACATGCTTCATCATCGGGTTCCCACCAGAGAGGCCGAATGCCTCTCTGGTGTGCTGCGACGCCTGTGTTACAGCGGAGCGGGTTTCTGATTGTGAAGGGAAGTGAGATTAAAAGGTAATTGATTTTAACCAATGACAAATTTATTCTTGGCAAATCAAAAACCAATAAAAAAGTGAATTGGGCAAGGTCTGGCCAGTAATGTTGACCAGGGCTTGACCAATTTTTAGGTCGACATGTTTCTGCTTATGGTGCCTAATCGGCTAAGCTTTCATCAGGACCAAGGGTGTCTCCACGGCGGTATGCACACTCTAAGGCGCACCCTAACCTGTGGAGATCAAATGGTAAAACTCACGGTTTTACCCAGGAGCCTCCTAATTATCCGGGGCTCAGAATGTCTGAAATAGAAATAAGACAGACAAACCACATATAAAGAAACATACAAAGACAAAACATTGTTTGATTGCAGTTTAGTTAAAAAGTGCTTGAGTGAACAAACATTTTATGGAACCGTGCTGTAAAGCGAGAGTGGGTGTCTTGGTAGCAATATTAGCTAACAAGACCGCAGTACGAGTGATTATTCGTTGTCTCTAACTTGTGAAAATGTGGACTGATATTCACAAGACAAAAAACACTATTTGTGTCTTATTACGATTACTTCAAGTGATGTCAGCACTATTGACAAGGTGCAATCGTAGTGGCTGATTGGCCGGAGTGAATGTCAAACATATAGCGAACTCGTGAAGTGGCAGGCATGCTAAAAACAAGCGTCTGTGGTGTTTGCCAGGCGCCGTTGCTCCAAAGCATGTCTAACATTAAAAATAGCTGCATGAAAAAACCAAATAGCCCTCTTACTTATGCTGTTGTTGTTACAAACATCATGGGTCCGGGAGGGGGGTAGTGAGCTATAGTATCTGGCGAGATAAAAAAGCAGATCGTAACTGTTATCATCTGCTTTTGGAATGGAATTTGGAAGGAACCTGATGCGGTGTCTTAGCGGTTCGTCAACTTACTTCCATGCTCGCACACTCCCGCGATCAACCTCGATCTGTCCTCCTCGGCCCGGATCTTGGTAAGTGTGCGGGGAACACGGAAGTAAATACTTCCTGGTTCTGATCACGTGATGGGTTCTACGTACGTGTAACCCAATTGGGCGGGTGAATCCGAATGTGGAAAATGCCTTCCCATTGGTTGTGTCCTCGTGTTTAGTACAGATGGAGGGGCGGGTATGCATTGGAATCCTATTGGCTCTCCCCAAGAATAGGAGGTTTTTAGGGGTGGTGCGTTTTGTCTGTCACATGCTACCATTGGGAGCACATAATATCGATGTCTGATCCCCGGTTGTGAATTCTTATGTGTATATGCGTATAATGCAGTTAAACACTTTATTTGATTTTAATATACCTGGGTTGGTATATATCGCATCGTAAGGAAAAACTATCGCATCGTGAGCAAAAACTATGGGCAGCATAAACGGAGGAGTTGGTGTCAATATAGTAATTCATGCTGGCACAACACACAGGATGCAGTGTGTGGTTAAAAGAAGAACTACACGGAGGCTACTAAGGAGTTGATGTCATGTATGATGGAATCAGTTTTTCAATATGGAACCCCATGGAATATTATCATTCAGTCCTTGGATATGAGTAGATAAACGGTGAACCCAACGTTGTTCTTTTTCAAATAGCAGTTGTTGGTTATTTGCTCCAGGCCTGAGTTTTTCGATGATCGTCCATCTCATGTCATTTGTGGTATGGTTCAACTGTAGATAATGTTCAGCCAATTTAGTGCTCAGTTTGCGACATCGGATGGTGCTGCGATGTTCGCAAATTCGCTGTTTTATCTTTCTACTCGTCATTCCGACGTATCTCAGTCCACATGGGCAAGTGATCATGTAAACCACATCGGTGGAATTGCAATTGGTGTGCATTCTCTGTATCCATTGTTTGCCTTGTTCCAGTAGTAGGTACTTAGAAGGGGAAGTCAAATGGCAAACACTGCATGACCCGCAGGGGTAGTGGCCCACAATGGGCGAAAGGCCCCACGTACTGGTAATGGACTGATCTTGGTTTCTTTCTTGAACTTTCGGACGGGTATGTACAAGGGAGTCCTTAATACTTCTTGCTCTCTTATAAGAGAATAATGGTTTCTCCCAATCATGTTTATTGCTTGTCAGTATATGCCAATTTTTCTTTATGGACTTGCTCACTGCGTTGGAGGCTGCGTTGTAAGTTGTGACGCAGGTGAGAGGTGTGGTGTCCTGATCACCTTTCTCATAAACTTCCAGAAGAGCTTCTCTGTTCTGGTTGCGTGCTCGTTTGTTACTTTTTGCCAGTATTTTGGTAGGGTATCCCCGATCTTTCAATTTGGCAGTAAGATCATTGGCTTGTTTTTTGTACATTGAGACCTCGCTACAGTTACGACGGAGCCGTAGGTATTGTCCAAACGGCAGGTTTTCCCTCAATGGACGAGGGTGGTAGCTGGTAAAATGCAGTAAATTGTTTTTTGCCGTTGGTTTGTGGTGGGTTTTAGTTTGAAGGATATCGCCTACCCTGGTAATTACCACATCCAAGAAGATCATTTCGTCTTTATTGTGAGAATGTGTAAAATTGAGGTGAGGATCGCATTCATTCACCCAGTTGTAGAAATCAAGGAGGGAATCCTCAGATCCCTGCCAGATGATCAAGACGTCATCAATATATCTTTTCCAAAAGAAAATATTGGGCGAAAAAGGGTTTTGTGGCGTTAGGATGAATTTACTCTCAAAATCAAATACATACAGCCCTGCTACCGAAGGCGCAAAAGTGCTGCCCATCGATGTGCCGGATGATTGTAAAAACAGATTGCCCTTGTATTCGAAGAAATTTCTTTTTAATGCAAGTGTGGCACATGCGATCACAAAATCGCGCGGAGTTGTATGGTTCCAAGGGCTGGAATCAAGGGTGCTCCTGATTACATTGATGGTGTCATCCTGGGGAATACAGGTGTATAGGCTTTCAATGTCCATGGTCACCAGAAAAATTACTCCATCCGGAAGAGTGATCTCTTGGAGGAGAGCCAGTAGACTTTTTGTGTCTTTCAGGTAGGTGCTAGTAGTCTGTATCAATGGTTTCAGGAAGAAATCACAATAACGTGACAAGGGTTCCAAAAGGGAGCCAATCCCAGATACTATGGGACGTCCAGGAGGAGGTATCCTGTTCTTGTGAGTTTTAGGGAGAGTGTAAAAGTAAGGGATGATTCCCTCACTGGTAGTGAGGTAAGTTGCTTCTTGTTTGGTGATAAAACCCTGGGTTTCCGCGTTTTCTACCAGTTGGTGAATTGTACCGCGGAGTTCATCGGTTGGATCAGTAGCAAGAGGAGTATAGCTGATAGGGTCATTGAGGAGGCGTCTGCACTCCGAGTCATAGGCAGTAGTATCTTGTATTACTACTCCGCCACCTTTATCAGCCGATTTTATCACGATGTTTGGGTTGGCTTGTAAAGAATGTAAAGCTTGGAATTCGCCAGTTTTCATGTTCCTGAAGCGATTCGGTTCTCAATGTACAAAAAACAAGCCAATGATCTTACTGCCAAATTGAAAGATCGGGGATACCCTACCAAAATACTGGCAAAAAGTAACAAACGAGCACGCAACCAGAACAGAGAAGCTCTTCTGGAAGTTTATGAGAAAGGTGATCAGGACACCACACCTCTCACCTGCGTCACAACTTACAACGCAGCCTCCAACGCAGTGAGCAAGTCCATAAAGAAAAATTGGCATATACTGACAAGCAATAAACATGATTGGGAGAAACCATTATTCTCTTATAAGAGAGCAAGAAGTATTAAGGACTCCCTTGTACATACCCGTCCGAAAGTTCAAGAAAGAAACCAAGATCAGTCCATTACCAGTACGTGGGGCCTTTCGCCCATTGTGGGCCACTACCCCTGCGGGTCATGCAGTGTTTGCCATTTGACTTCCCCTTCTAAGTACCTACTACTGGAACAAGGCAAACAATGGATACAGAGAATGCACACCAATTGCAATTCCACCGATGTGGTTTACATGATCACTTGCCCATGTGGACTGAGATACGTCGGAATGACGAGTAGAAAGATAAAACAGCGAATTTGCGAACATCGCAGCACCATCCGATGTCGCAAACTGAGCACTAAATTGGCTGAACATTATCTACAGTTGAACCATACCACAAATGACATGAGATGGACGATCATCGAAAAACTCAGGCCTGGAGCAAATAACCAACAACTGCTATTTGAAAAAGAACAACGTTGGGTTCACCGTTTATCTACTCATATCCAAGGACTGAATGATAATATTCCATGGGGTTCCATATTGAAAAACTGATTCCATCATACATGACATCAACTCCTTAGTAGCCTCCGTGTAGTTCTTCTTTTAACCACACACTGCATCCTGTGTGTTGTGCCAGCATGAATTACTATATTGACACCAACTCCTCCGTTTATGCTGCCCATAGTTTTTGCTCACGATGCGATAGTTTTTCCTTACGATGCGATATATACCAACCCGGGTATATTAAAATCAAATAAAGTGTTTAACTGCATTATACGCATATACACATAAGAATTCACAACCGGGGATCAGACATCGATATTATGTGCTCCCAATGGTAGCATGTGACAGACAAAACGCACCACCCCTAAAAACCTCCTATTCTTGGGGAGAGCCAATAGGATTCCAATGCATACCCGCCCCTCCATCTGTACTAAACACGAGGACACAACCAATGGGAAGGCATTTTCCACATTCGGATTCACCCGCCCAATTGGGTTACACGTACGTAGAACCCATCACGTGATCAGAACCAGGAAGTATTTACTTCCGTGTTCCCCGCACACTTACCAAGATCCGGGCCGAGGAGGACAGATCGAGGTTGATCGCGGGAGTGTGCGAGCATGGAAGTAAGTTGACGAACCGCTAAGACACCGCATCAGGTTCCTTCCAAATTCCATTCCAAAAGCAGATGATAACAGTTACGATCTGCTTTTTTATCTCGCCAGATACTATAGCTCACTACCCCCCTCCCGGACCCATGATGTTTGTAACAACAACAGCATAAGTAAGAGGGCTATTTGGTTTTTTCATGCAGCTATTTTTAATGTTAGACATGCTTTGGAGCAACGGCGCCTGGCAAACACCACAGACGCTTGTTTTTAGCATGCCTGCCACTTCACGAGTTCGCTATATGTTTGACATTCACTCCGGCCAATCAGCCACTACGATTGCACCTTGTCAATAGTGCTGACATCACTTGAAGTAATCGTAATAAGACACAAATAGTGTTTTTTGTCTTGTGAATATCAGTCCACATTTTCACAAGTTAGAGACAACGAATAATCACTCGTACTGCGGTCTTGTTAGCTAATATTGCTACCAAGACACCCACTCTCGCTTTACAGCACGGTTCCATAAAATGTTTGTTCACTCAAGCACTTTTTAACTAAACTGCAATCAAACAATGTTTTGTCTTTGTATGTTTCTTTATATGTGGTTTGTCTGTCTTATTTCTATTTCAGACATTCTGAGCCCCGGATAATTAGGAGGCTCCTGGGTAAAACCGTGAGTTTTACCATTTGATCTCCACAGGTTAGGGTGCGCCTTAGAGTGTGCATACCGCCGTGGAGACACCCTTGGTCCTGATGAAAGCTTAGCCGATTAGGCACCATAAGCAGAAACATGTCGACCTAAAAATTGGTCAAGCCCTGGTCAACATTACTGGCCAGACCTTGCCCAATTCACGTTTTTATTGGTTTTTGATTTGCCAAGAATAAATTTGTCATTGGTTAAAATCAATTACCTTTTAATCTCACTTCCCTTCACAATCAGAAACCCGCTCCGCTGTAACACAGGCGTCGCAGCACACCAGAGAGGCATTCGGCCTCTCTGGTGGGAACCCGATGATGAAGCATGTCACCAACTAGGTTGGTGAGTGAGGGTTCTTTTAACAAATATTTTTGGTTCTTGCCCGTGCCTCTTTTTTGCTCCCTATCCCCTTGTCACTCTTTTGTTGTTTAATTGATTTAATCAGGGGGAACAAGAGTGATAGTCCCTCACCCTCTCTTTGTTTTTGAGATTTTGAAGCAAGACACATACTTTGTGCCACAAACCCATTCATAACGAATATCCTACTGTGGAAGCGATACATAGACAACGTCCTAGTCTTCAGGAAGGACGAAAATGATAGCTGTGACTCCTTCACAGAATGGATTAACACCCTAAACCCTTACCTCAAGTTCACCAGCTCCATCTACAACTCAGAAATCCCATTTCTTGACTTCCTGATCAGCCTCAAACAAGGCCAGCTGATGACCCAAACCTACAGGAAAAGCACTGACTGCAATTGTCTTCTCTGTTTCGAGAGTCATCATCCCAAAGCACTCCGGGAGAATCTCCCCTACGGACAGTTCCTTCGCCTCCGACGCAACTGCGGTGACCTAAACAATTACCGAACACAAGCCAAGGAACTTAGCAACAATCTCCTCTAAAGAAGATATCCACCAAGAATAGTGAGACTGGCAGAAAAGAGGGCACGGAAAAACAATAGGGAAGCACTTCTGGAAGAGAATATACAAAGGCGGCATACAAACTGCAACACAAACAATTGTATCTCCCTGATCACCTGTCCGTGCACAATATACTACGTAGGCATGAACATGAGAACAGTTAAGATCCGAAAGGGAGAACACAGAAGCACCATTAGATGTGGCCAGAATGCTACGAAAATGAGCAATCACTTTAAGGAGGCAAACCACTCCATTACTGACCTGAAATGGACTATCATGAAAGCAGACCCATCATGGAATGCAAGCACTATCTTCAGATGGAAACAACAGTGGGTGTTCTGTCTCCAGACCAACAAAAATGGGCTCAATGAGGAGATCTCATGGACTGAGATCTAAATATTAACATCCATCGGTGCTGATTGGCCCTCAATGACAATTGGGATACAGCATCATCCCCTGTGCATTCGTATTGGGTGCATCCGAAGATATATACACTGGTTCTTACAACCTTCAGGTCTGATGCACCATCAGCCCGATGACATCCGGGACTTGTCACGTCGAATAACACACACTCTACATCTCAGTCCACTAGCTTCAACAGTAGAATACTGTCCAGTGATGATGTCAACATGGTATTATGTTCACCCCGTTTGCCACATCTGCATGAATACATTTTATACATATTAGCCCTACGACATACCATTAGGGCTCGTCTCAAAATGCATACTGTACAACCCCCCCCCCCCCCCTTTCCTGTCCCATTAGCACTCTGGGACCACTTATGCAAGGCTTTTTATATCTTGCATTTATTTAATTTTCATTTCCCTAGTGTACAAACCAGACATCTCAATGTTCATGACCACTACAATATGGCCGCTGGAAATGCGCAGTTCCGTCACATTGACGTTTAGCACTCTAGCTTCCTTCGAAGAGAACTGGTCTTAACAAGCAGTGGTCCCCACTGGGCTCACTATATCGGGGACACGGAGTCGGGTGGTGCAGACAAGCTGTCTGCACACCAAAATTGTTCATGAGAAGTCGGCCATTTGGGCCGGCCAACGCTCTCTTCTCTCTGCAATTACTGAAGCAATGATAACTGTAATGTAAACTTACAGATAGCACGCGTACAATGCTGCACCTCAGCGTCACCTGATGATGCTGTATTCCAACATACTTTAGGTAAGCACAGCAATCTTAGTTCTAATGCTTGTTTTGAACCCTATAGTAGTGCACTATGAGTACTAACACCACACGTGTGTGATGCGAGTATGGTGTCAGGGTACATACTCCAAGAATACTCGTTATTACCAAATCACTCACCAATTGCTTACATATTAACCACAACAAGCGTTATTTGAGGCTTAAATACTCAGGGGCACCAGTATGTGCCATGTGTATGCTTGTTTGTACCATAAGTGTTCCCAATGTGGTGTTTACCCAATGATAATGATGAGGATTCACTCCCCACAGTACCTCTACATGGGGTATGACATTATGTGATCTAATGACTGGCTATGTGCAACACAACCAGGGTTATATGCAACTTGAGAGAAATATGTACCATTTATAATTCTTTTGTTTTTAACGTACCTGAGGTCCTCACTAATAAAGGTGATAACCGAGGAACTTTAAGGTACTTTTAATACAACTGCATCTCGATTTTGTCCTGTAAGTTTTATGCAAGAACTCCCTCCTTTCGCCAAGTCTTCGCGGATATTGAGTCCGCCCTGGTAGTACCATCTTCCCAGGGTGGGGAGAAGATGGCTATTTTTTTTTTAAACATATTTTATTGCCTTTTGTATTCAACATTACATCTGTAATTTCAGCAATACATTTATATATTCCAGTCCCATTTTGTCTCCCTCTCATAGTGCATACCTTTTTTACCGCATAGTACACTAATGAACTATGGGGAGAGGATGCCTAAGATGAAGCATAACACAATATTGTGTGTGAGCCATCCGCTTCCATTAAGGATGGCCTTCTTTTAGACCAGTTGTGAACTACATTATTTAACTCTCCAGATCTTACCACGATCGCTTTTCCCAGTTGATGGGTACAGGCAACCTACTTCTTTTGTGTTTTGGGGTAATGCCTAAACTCTGACATCTTTGAGGCTTACTATCAATGAGTCCCTGTCTCACTTGAGCCCCATACAGGAGATTCCCTTCATTGTGACAATCCAGGACACAGTGGTTCAAGACCTTTCCACCACTGCAGCAAGTCCTGGACTTTCAGAATATGATCCTGATGATTTGTTCTCAACCCTGGGTCTCCATGAGGATGGCTCTAAGCCTTGGTCACCTGGTCTCACGCACCCCCCTCATTCCTAATGTCATGTGGCATATGCAGGCCCTGCAGTGGACTTCCAGATCCAAGTGGATTCAGCATGAGGGCTGACTCTCCTATTCCATTCAGATCTCACAGAGGACCGCTCCGGATCTGCAATAGTGGATGATAAGTGCAAACCTGACCTGCAGCAGGCCAGTCTCTCTTTCCCACCCAGAGTTCATGGTTGTGACAGATGCACCACTGGAGGTAACCTGTAAGAGGTGGAGATCAGAGGCCTCTGGTCTCTAGCCACATATCACTCTTGTGGAGCTTTGGGCAATGCCTCAGATCCTAGAAGCCTTCCTGCTATCTATCTCAGGGAGGCTGTTGCAAGTTACTCAAGGACAACATGCCTGCCCTGTGATACTGCAACAAGCTGGGTAGAGTGGGACCTGGATCCTATGTCAGTAGGACCTAAGTCTCTGAAGGTGGTTGGATCAGCAGAACATCTTTCTGGTTACCAGTCACCTAATGGCTGTCTCTGAATGCCAGAGTCGACAAGCTGAGCATAGCCTGGCATCTCCTGTTATATTTCATATAGGTACCCCAATATAGGCTCAGGTAGCAACGTCACCTTTCACCTATATTCTCCCCTACCATTACACTACATAACGGTTCTTGGGACTGACATTTTACCCAGTTAGTGTACTGCATACAGGACGTGGGGTTTTCCTTGAAAACTAGCCTCATCCATTATGCATGAGGATTTTTGGAAACTCAGTAGGACTACCATCTCTTGCATAATAGCTATGTACAAAAGTCACTCCTTCCGTCATCCTAAATCTGACATGACACAGCAAGGTAGAACCGCTGAGGGTGCTACTTTGGGTATATATATATTTACACCATATCTTGCTGAGGTAGTCAGAGGAGAAAAGGACTTCCATGCCGACACACTGACATGAGACGCTGAGGTTCCTGCACACAGAAACTCCAGCGGGTGTCCATCTTGAGACCAAGACGGGGTCCCACTGTCTTTCACTTCAGGTAATGGGGTTGACTTTATCCTAGAGGGATGCTTGGCTTTACACTCACATACATGCTAGGTACACACTTAGGTACATCTAGTTAGGGTTGCATCGTAGGAGTACGCTTTTACTACTGTCATGTATTTTATATACTTGCCTGTATTCATTGTTTTAGCATGATGGTAGGAATCTAACATCCTTTTACTCTGTTAGTGCTTATAATCAATTAAATCTGTTACTGTCTTATGGTTCTTTCAGCACACCTATTTTACACTAGAATGACGATGGTCCAATAAATGCTTATTGAAAAAAGTCCCCACTGTTTATTCTGTGTATCTCTCTGAGACAAAGTGAGCACGAGTGACTGAGCGAAAAGTATTGCACTGTTTCCACGATTCTGAGGGATCAGGGTTGTCATGTTCGATAGTTTCCAAGAACTATTCTCCCCTTGGTAAGAGGGGTTTCTAGTGGCACTGTGAACTAGCTGGTATACAGGCTAACATACCCGGTGGGGGTGTCCGGAATCAGTCTGGACACCAAGCCCACAGTCTATGTTGTCTAAACACGCAAATCCTATATAGGTTTATAGGTGCAGATGGTGCAGGACATCTTCAACCAAAGTGGTGTGTCATAGCTAGATCTCTGCGCCACTGTCGAGTATGAACAGTATCAAAAGTTTGCAGGTTGGAGTTTTCTCCAAAGCACTCAAAAGGAGATGAATTCCTGCTGAGGTTGGACACAGAGCTCTTTGACTCACCTCAGGTTCTGAGGAAGGTCTGGATGGACAAGGCCCAAGTCATCTTAATTGCCCCAGATTGAGCCAGGAGAGTATGGTACCCAAAGTGCCTATGTATTTGCCCTCCAGTTCGGCTGCCAGAAAAAGAGGACCTCCTGTCTCAGTAACAGGGCAGGGGCCTGCAGCAGAATCGCCTTCATGCATGGAGATTGAGCAGCGGTAATTGTATGCTTTCAGCTTGCTGACCAAGGTGTTTGATGTTATCCTTGCAATTAGATGCCCTTCCACGAAGTCCATCTCAAGTTAGAAATCCACACACTGTCATCAACAATTTGTTGATATGCTCTGCATATGAGGTCACATAAGGAGAAAGATTAACAAAACTGCTGTCAGTGAGTAGGGGTGTCGCTAATATGCTGCTCTGCACCTTCACTTCTGAGGCAGTATGGAGTCACCACTGACCCACACAGTACCACCTACTGACACAGAGGAGTATCGCTGGAAAACGTCTCTAGATCCAGTATGACACATGGGTGTATTCTGAAAGTGCGCCTTCTGTGGTTAGGTAGATTGTCCACCAGAAAGAGTTGTGCCAAAGCAAAGTAACTTGTTCCTCTGATCTCACTCCCTAGATACCTGTGCACTCATCTACAGGGGAGTTTACTGGATGGGACACAGAAGTAGGAATGGACTGGGATGGGCTGCTTCCTCCTTGAGCTGTGCATGACCTGAAGAGGAGCCCTGGATGATTGATCTGGATAAGCTTCTGGAGTCAAATGGGCAAGCGACCTCATGGAATTATTCAAGATGAGTGGAGGAGCATTAAGCTGTAGTGTTTGGGTGGTCTGCTAACCTCACTGAAAACTTCTGGAAAGGAAGAGAAGAGCTTTGTGTCCTGAGTCCTATTGGATTGGGAAGCCTGACTCATCTTATTTGCTATGTTAGGAAGGTTATGGGATGAACTGGTGCTAAGTATTCCATCTTTACTTTGTGGTGCACCCGAAAATCAGCCTCAATGAGAGCTGCAGCCGCCCTACCTGCAGAGCTGGTAGCTCCTCTCCGGCCTGTAGTAATCCAGAAGGTCCCCATGGATGGCAAGGAGACAACCACTTCCCTACCTCATCATGTGCTATGTGCTCTGACTGACCCTGCACTATCCTAGAAGAGGCTTGCTCTCTCATCTAGTTGAAAGCTAAGGGTGTTTCTTCTTTCGGCCACTTGGAAGGGTACTCCATTCTTCTAGCTTATCTCTCGCCATCTGAATCCCATGTAAGCTTCTGAGCCCTTCACTTTGAATCAGTTTCATTCCTGCATTGGAATTTAATAGCCTGCCATTTTCAACTCTGGCTGCACCTTCCTCCCTGAGCTAGAGAATGAAGTGCTCTTCTCAACCCTGACATCCTTCCAACCTAAGTTTGGTATACTACATACTTAAGGGACACTATACTCCCTGCAAGGACTACAACTTTGATTACGAACATTCCGGAACAGTGAGAAAGAGAGCACACTCCTGGGGAAGGAACATTGGGGCATATTATCAAGACAGGCGATAAAATTATCGCCGCTTTAGCGGCAGAAAACTGCAGCTAAAACGGCGATAATGGGCTTGATAATATGCTCTATGGAATATTAATTGAAGCCCATGTTAGATGTGAAGGACATCTAACCTGAGCTTCAATTGGAATTCCATAGAGCATATTATCAAGCCCATTATCGCTGTTTTAGCAGCAGTTTTCTGCCTCTAAAGCGGCAATAATTTTATCGCCTCTCTTGATAATATGCCCCATTATACTTGTGCCCATGGTGGGCTTCTAGATGGGTCACTGAAATGTTGTACTTTGCTTCCCCTCTGGAAGAGACAATACATCTTCTTTATTTCTTTGTTCCATACAAGTTGTTATCATCAAAATGGATACACCTATGCTCGTGTCGTGAGTGCAAGTGTGAATAGCGTTACACTCTTTCCTACTCCCTGCTGACGAGAGGCAACTACCTCGAAACACGTGTCCAGGGATGGCTAACGCTATTCACACTTGCACTCACGACACGAGCATAGGTGTATCCGCCGACGCTAACTACAGGGACCACAGTTCTTTGGGGTAACACGCAGGTAGGTCAGCAGTGTGCGACCATTTTGTTGTAACAAGTTGTTATCAATTAGCTTGCACCATGTGCCCTTGTTCTGTTGATTTGTACCGCAAACTTTTTAATCAATTTCCAACTAATCCATCACTCTATAAGAAGACTGCGGGCCCGATTCACAAGAATAATCTGAGACAAAATCCTAACTTTACGACTTTCGGTATTAACAGAAGGCATCTAGAAGTACTAAAGTTAGGATTTTGTCTCAGTTAATCTTACATTCTGGTCTTAAGTTAAACTTAGGACAAACTTAAGTTGAAGTGAGACAAAATCCTAACTTTACGACTAGGATTTTTTCTCAATTAAACTTAAGTTTGTCTTAAGTTTACTGAGACAAAATCCTACCTTTAGTACTCATAAATGCCTCTGTGATTACCGAAAGCCGTAAAGTTAGTAAAGTTAGGATTTTGTCTCAGATTACTTTTGTGAATCGGGCCCTGCATTTTGTCTAGAGAGACACTCTCCTCATACATCCATCACCAGGGTGGAGAACGTTGAAAAAACTCCAGGGGAGGCCTTATTCTTCCTATATAGCGAAAGTTAATGTGCACTATCCCGCAATGGGCAATAGGTGTAACCTGATTAGAAGGGTATCATCAGTATATCTTGTCCACACGTGGGAAGCAGGAAACTTAAGTCTGCTCCACTAGCGAAAACACCCTGCCATCCACTGATGAGAATGGCATTGTAAGGGACACCCCATATCACCTTATAAAAATATTTAATCCTAAATACCGCAGGTGATGTAAGATGACCGCGGTGTGGGAGCTCTTGGTTGCGGCTCCCGGGGTTTGGGATCAGCCATCAGGTCATATCCCCTGTTTATCCCTGCCATTTAGCCTGAAGTAACCAGCGTAAGACACACTTCATGATGGACAAGATCAACCACATCAACCAACCACTTGCCTGATTGTCTAGTTGTGGTCTCAGCTACAAGGCGCTGTCCGACTGCACATGTTGGAAGGGCAGCGGCGCACATGATCCGGATGGCAGCGATGCAGATGCTGAAGCGAAAGTTGATTGAGGCCCGTTTGGATCCAGAGCCGCTGGATCGGGTAAGCCGGAGAGTGACTGCCTCCAACTCCGTGGCCACCTGACATCTTGTGTCGGCCCCGCTCGGGTTCCCGCTGCCGGGTTCCCCATACGCCGGGCTGGCTGTTGCACCTGGGGCCCTCAATGACCTGCTGCGAGTTGGGTGAACTCGGGAGAGTCTGCCTTTCTTGTGAGCGGCGAGCTCCTGTGACTCCAGGACGCACTCTCCTCTCATCCCACTCTCAACCTCAGAAACCAAGCAACAGCGGGCCATAGCCCAGAGGCTGTGACCTACTGCCTACATTGTGAGCCGCTGCAAGAGCGAAGCCCCGACTGGATCCAGGGCTGCTGCATCGGGTGAGCCAGTGAGTTACTGCCTCCCCCTCTGGTGCTGTCTGATATCTTGTATCTTGATGGGCTGGCTGCCGCAGCTGTGGCCCCCCGCCAACCCCACCCCGCTGACCTGCCCGCAAGTCAGGAGATTTCTGCCTTTCTCTAGAGCAGACGAGCTCCGGCAATTCCAGGACGCACTCGCATCTCATCCGGCTCAGCCTCAGGAACCAAGCATCAGGGGGCCATAGTCCCTGAGGATGTTACATACTGCCCACATTGTGTTGTGAGCCTGGGGAAGGGGAAACCGCTGGAAGCCTGCACACTCTCATAAGGATAACTTGAGGAGAGTTCTGGGTTTTGACTGACCCAGCACTGCCGGTCCTCCGAGCCCTCAAGGCCCAAACCTCCATTTTGTCACTGGTCTGGGCTCATTCACAGAAGATGGTGCCCCCTCCCTCTGAACTATGCTAAAGCCAAAAGAGGACTAACGTCTTCCAACACACAACCCTGCTAATGTGGTTAGCATCTTTGACTGCCTATAATTGTTAAGATACTAGTGAATGAAGGGGAGACGATTTAAGATAAAGGTAGGGTAGATAGCAATTTGGATGTGATTAGAAGAAAGGGAGAAATCAAGAAGAAAAAGTGAGAGTAAGAGAAATAATTACAACAAAAAAAGGTGTGAAGGCCTATCCTCCACTCCTATCTCTCCGTCCTCTCTTCTCTCCCTCTCCAGTGGGTGCCTATTTTCTCCCAGCGACACCTTCGCCATTCTCAGAATGGACATAAAACTAGATCCCTGAGGCCTCCATGCATTTACTATTAACTACCCTCCTAATCTATCAAAAAATGCTGCTAAAAAGCACAAATGTCAGCTACTGAAAACCCGCCCTGAAACATTTATCTCAGATATATATTTCTACACCAGTAAGGGTAAATTAACCAATGTCCATGCTTTGTATCACTGGCACCAGGAAAACTCCTTATGACCTCAAATTATCTGCCTCGCCTTCGCCTTTCTACAATGTGAACGCTACCATATCCCTTTACACAAACGGTATCATCCTAATTCAAGCTTCGAATGACAATTTAGCTAAAATGGATAATATCTTCCCTACACTCAAGAAAACGGTGATTAATAAGAGCCCACAGCCCCCCTCAACTCACCCTAACACCATGAGGTCACTCTCACACCTTAACTAACGTCTGGGGTGACTCCATCTTCCCCTAGCCCTACTCTTACCCTAAGAGATCTCCACCCCATCCAGTCCCTTTGACCTAGCAACACCAGAGCCCTCATCCCCAACACAACCTTTGATTCAAATGGTTAGTTGCCCTACTTAATCACATACTCCCCTGCCCTCTAAGCTGATACACTTCAGGTCCCCCACCGCTGTAACCTCTCACGCTCATCCGCTTTATCCCTCTCCAGTGAATCTACCCTGCAAGATCCATCCTAGGACGCCATCAGCCTTTACTAATGCCAGGAAAACTCCATCCCTTGAACCTATAACACCCAATTCGTTCAACCTCTTATCACCCACATCCTACCCCCCCTGAGTTGCCCTCCTACCCTCCCCCCTACCCCGGCTCCCTTCTCCACACAGATTGGTCCTCCACAAGACCTCCCTGACTCATTCGCTCTTCCTGACCGTAATAATGCCGCCTCTGCCTAACCAGTTCTCTTAAGAGGCCTGTCCCCCCTACCGGAACTCTCACCAAAACCCTTAACCAACTCTAACCAGAGTGACTGGGCCGCCCGCCTTGATAAGATCTCTATCTGCCTGCGCCACCTCACGGATGAAATCCACAATTTGACAACCATCACGATTAACCATCTACCCTTGCTCAGAAACATTAGTACCCTAGGGACCAGGGCTAACTCCCAACCTGGTGCATATCCAGCCCAAGACCCACACACCTCTTACCTTTTTCACCCACAACCAATTTTTAAATCTGTTCTTAGTCTAAGAAGGTTATTGTGAGACCTTAGCGAAGGTTGAAAAATATGAAACCATGCAAAAGAAGATCTAAGCAGAGAATTGGGAATTCCACCATTTCTGATGCTACATTGCACTTTGTCCCAATATTAATTTATTGGGCCAATTAACAATTAGCTATTGTTGAGGGAATTAGGTAGTGAAACTTGGTATGAATCAGTACGGCACTTTATTAGACAATAAGATGAAGATGTTTCCGGATTAAACAATCAGTGTGGGGTCCATAAGATGTCACGGATTTGACAGGACCTAGGCAGGTCGAAATGGCTTAAGGGTTGACCATGCTCCCATCTGGAGGGGACTTGGCCTGGCATTTCAGGTTGGACTACTCCTACTGGAGCATGTTTAAGACTAGTGTTTGGTTGGTTTCTCTGCACAGTGGCATACTGGGTGAAAATCAGTGACCTGGGATGTGGCCCCGATCAATGGCCTGTGTCTACTGTTAATTCAAACTTCCCATCCATCATTTTGTTGTTGATGCAGTGGACGCCCTAAGTACAACAGATATGCCCAGACATGGGTTCCATGTGTACTGTGCCACAAGATTCAAGCAACATACACCTTACTGATGAGTCCTAAGTATGTTGAAACCGGCCCGGGGTTCCTTGTGTCCCTGTGCTGAAAGGACCTGATCTGGCAGTTCAGGATGTACTTCTCCTTTTGGAGCAGGGTTAAGACTGATTTGCACATGAAAGGCCTCCGTCTAGAGTGTCATTGGGGGTGAAAAATAGAGGACTGGGCTGCGGCCATGTGTGATTTCCAAGACTGAGATCAATTCAAGCATTCCATCCATCACTTTGTTCTTGTTGCAGGCACCTTTATTCAGGCTGCAGTCACTATGGCTCCATTTCAAAATGGTGTGTTTTCTTATTCCCAGTTTAACTTCTAGTGGGGTAGACCGGCCCGATTTTATGCAACGACAAGAGGCCAGTACCGAAGTGGTTGTAGTCATTCCTGGATCACTCCCTTGTAGCAATAAGTCTATTTAGGAGATCATGGGGGCTCAAAATTAAATAACATGCATGAAGAAATCCCTTAACAGATCACGGGGGTTCAGGGCCTGTTATCTATTTATACCTATTATAACATGTCCGCTGCATGGGAGCACATCATACAATTCATTCATCATTCATCCCTCATTTAACCATCACTTTACAAAACATTCATAAATAGTCATGATAGTGGAGAGAGTTTGAGTGCTCAATGGCACTTATAAGCTTCAAGAACTTTTAGAGAACATGATCCAGAATTTCATTATATTTCAATGAGGAAACTATATTTTTGCCATTTGTGTACAAGAGAGTGGTATTCTTTAAGAACACAGACCATGTTATAATTTTATTTTTTCTAAACTTCAAATGTGATACTAAGTGATCCACAGGTGCTTCGTTTTCTGAAAAATATATATATAATATCTGGTTGAGGTGTTTTCAGTGCAATAATAAAGTACTTTGTATCCTGGTTAGTCGGCGAGGAGGTGGGGGATCTTCCGCAGCATTGTCTTTGTAGTGGTTGATAAATAGTCTGTTTGTCTGGTGAAACGTTTCTTTCATTGCTGTGGAATAGCAGGATTCTCCGTGGGTTGTTTCTGTCCTGCTTGCTGTATGCTGGGGTTACCAGGTTTATTATTTTCTCCAAGGCTGTGAAGCAGGGTAGGCGTTAGGCATGGGCAGCGTGGGCAGCTTCCCAGGGCCTCGCACTCAGCCCACCAGCATGGGGCCCCACACCAGTACAACACACCACCAAACCTCTTGTGCTCCTGCCGATCCCATTGAAGAAAGGTGTCTGTTTGCAACGGGCTGACAGGAGGGGGCTCCCTCCCTGGGCCTCTCAGGGATGGTTTGGGAGGCCTAGGGAAGGGGGACACTTCATCTTGTTCCAGTTGCAAGGGGAAGCATTTTGTCCTGCAATTAGGCCTCCTGCCTGGCTGCCCATTGAGAGACACTGCGGGACACCCATTTTCAGCACTTTACCGTCTGCACAGTTTTAACTCTCAGCCCCCCAAGCTATTCTAACACTTTCACCCCCCACACCCGATATGAGCTGTGAAAGAGGTGCTTGTAGTGGCAGAGAGGGGAGCTATGGCCCAGGAGGAGTCTGCACAAAGCAGCTTCTGGAGCACTGAAGGTGTCACTCATGTAAATTAGAGGGGCTTCGCACATTCCCCTTCGGCCTCGAAAATCCTAGAACCAGACCTGCTGTGAAACACCTGGATTATTTGACATCTTGTTCATTGAGTCAGGTAGATCTACCTATCCTGAGTTGCTATCCTCCACCTTTCTCCACAGCTGATTGTACACAGTTGAGTTCTGGGTTCTTTCAGCTCGACACCAGGAATTCGGAAATGGCCTGCTGCAGTTGCGGGTTATTCCACAGCTCCAAGTTGCTTGGGCTCTCACCCGTGCGGGTACATAGGTAGTAACCCGGATGCAACACGGACTCAAAGCTGCTCAGGTTGTTTTCCATACCGTGCCAGAAGATTAAGCGTTTTTGTGAATCGCCTTCCACTTTGTCCGGAGCTTTTGCAAGCGTCTGATGAGAAAGGTGGAGAGCGAGAGAGAGAGAGAGAGACACAGAGAGAGATTTAATTACACAGAATTTGCATGCCAAGACATATATCTCGCAAGAAACAGTAGTATATCAACCTTATTACCCAACCCCCATTGTACTCGCTTACCCTTAACTCCCATCCCCACCATCACTCTAGGAAGGAGTAAAATTTATGTGAATGAGATATAGAGGGGCCATGTTGATGAATGTTCAAGCATTTTTATCACTAGACAGCTAAGTAGCTATAACTATAGTGAATTTAAACAGTGATGCCACAAATGTTTCTTTGTGTGTGAAAATATAGTCATTGCTAGCTTTGAGGATATAATTGATTGGCTGTTGTTATGGTCATGAGGTCTTATTACAGGTTTTAAGCTTTTTCAATGCCAGTATTTGATCTGTACACTATGATGTCTTTAGGTTTTCTGTTGTTGTAGAAAACGTCAATTTTCAATTACATGCATGTATATTTATGTATTTTTAGGTCTCGCCTGAGACAGCGCTTTAGCGCTGCTCTAACGAGACTTATAGTAAGCGACATTTGGAAGTGGAAACGAGTGCATTTCAGGCCGCCAACTACAGTGCATGTGCTCCGGGCGCGCGCACCATTTGGCAGCCTGAAAGTATTCGTTTTCTTTCACTTTCGCGGCCGATAAGATCTCCCCAAAGGCTGCCCCACAAACTCCTCCCTTTTAACAAGATCCCCCTCTGAAAACAAGCAAGCAGAACAATTCAACCACTCGGCAGACTTCCCCACCCGCTTCCTTCTGCTCGCACTTGATTTCTCCACTCAGAGACTTTTAAAGTTTGCTCACATTTCAGACTAGATTGCACTGATCCATTTTAAAACAGCTATTGTTTTACTTCACTTGTCCCCGCCCCAGTACTTCGGCACCTCGCTTAGCCGGCTATATTTACAAACACCCCTGCCGGTCCCACCTGCGAAACCTCAGATATGCAAACACATCTTTTGTGTTCATTTCTCCTGTTTAGTAAAGTACTCCCGAATCAAGCACTCCAACTGCTCCTATGCAGCCAAGGCATGACGCACAATGTCACACCAGCAGAAGCTGCACGCCATACGGACACCAGATAACGTAACATACATTGGTGTTTACAATACTGGAATGGTCTAAAGCCCACATTAATTTCCATCTGGTCTGGGAGTAAGTTGAAAGAAAGTCATTCCCAGGTCGCCAGCTTTTTGATACCAACCCCTATGAAGTATCCCTATGCCTGCATGTGCGACTGCTAGGGTGATTGTATATGGCGAGTGTCTTACAGTTTTGTTACACCACTGTCTTTCAGACTGCCTGACAGTGTGAGGAGGGTGGAGAGAGGTGAGGGGTGGAGGGAGGCTGGTGCAGACGATTTGTAGGCTCGGCATCACAATTTAAGTAAACGACCCCTTCCTGGTTCACAGGACATCCTCAGTTAGAATTTAGCAGAGCCCGTCTTAAATTACACTAAAAAAAATGGTCTGCACTGTGGGCATCAAAATTCACAGCTGTCACCATTCATCCTAATCCAAACTTCCGCAGTTGACTGACGTTGTGTGATTCTGTGCAAAGCACTTTATTTCACTATGGCTTCAAGTGTAAAAAAAAAAAAGAATAAGGTAATGGGCATTTCAAGTACGTAACGTCTCTTCATTATAAAAAAAATATTTTGTCGTCACCAAACATTCTATTTAATGTACATTTCTCCGCTGCTTCCTAGCCGTTTGTGCACTATACAAATGTCAATACATTCATACAATAAATGGAAAAGCAAGTTTGATAGGATGATGTATCGCAGATCTTCTGTCCACAAAGATTGTGTGATTCCCATGAGCTCCATGAGGATAGAAGTGAACGTTTGCAAAATACTAACAATGTACGAGGATAAACATACCACAATGCACAGACTATCTATATTATGACTTTGCTGACACTAAAGTTCGATATGTAGGGATCTAGTGGACCCATAATATGAAAGCGAATTTCAGCTTGCCGCAGAAAGCATTCTAGGGCTTGTAGTTTTCATTTCTCTGTTGTCAGTGTGTCACTGCAGGTCCTGGCATGCATAGAGCTGTTGGCTGAAAACCCAGCACTGGGAAAGAGTCAGACCTGTGAGACAGGCTCAGCGTATGCTCATACATCAAGCACATTTGTTCAGCCATCATGTTTGCAGCCACGCAAAGATATTTACAATTCAGAAGCTGACCGATGGGACAATTGTAACACAATACTCATCATGTGACATAGTATTGCAACTAGAAACGCGTGTCTCAAAGACATCAAGCAAGAAATGGTGAAAGCATGCTCCAATTAAACCACTACTTTTTCTGCTCCATTTGCAGACGGAAGGGCCGGTCATATTAGCTAACAAGGTTTACATAAAGCAGAGGTCTCAGGTTTCCCATATCCATGCATGAGCAGCTCTTCCAGTTCAGGTTTTTTGGCGTTCTGAGGCTTGGAGGCCTGTCTTTTGATGTTATATACAGGATTACAAAGCCTGTTTTACGAAAAAAAAAAAGCTGGAATTGATAGACTGCTCGCAAATTGAACTTGTTTTTAATAGGGTGATTTGTTTGTTCATAATGTTTACTTGGTTAGATGTTGGGTGACAACACAGTGCACGAGACGTGCGCGCGCGCGAAGCAGCCATATGGCTTTATGTCGCTCTCCCTGCCTCTTTGACCCTTGCATTCCCCCCTCCCTTCTCACCCAGCCCTTTGATGCTCTGTTCCATTGCTTTCACTTTTGCCGCTTTGATGTTTGGATAACATGGGATTAAGCTACTTTGCAGGCACTGATGTTAAGCACGTGAATTTACAATTGCTCAGGAGATTCTTGTATAAGATAATATACATGTGTGAATTTGCTCACAAGGAAAGTAACATTCAAAGCGGTTTGATAGAAGTGCGGTTTCCAGGCCTAGTTTTTTCAATTTCTAAAAGTTGTCGATCTGCACCAGTGCAAGGACAGGACCCACGGGCGCACTTTTATAACTTTCTTTAAGAATCAGACTCCAAGTTTATTTTCATGTTGCCCATCATTTTGTCCATAATTGTTTTGCACGGATTATCAATATATATTAATCTTTTTTTAATGTTGGCATGCCTCAAACATGTTTTAATAAATTATGCCTCCGGGAAATAGTAGTTAAAGTTGCACAACAGTTTAGCAAAATGTATTTAAGCTCCATTTTTGTGTTTACAGGTTACTTTGAAAGCAATCACCAATCTTGCGCGTATATTTTTGACTGTATTTGAATATCATCGGGGGACATTCTGGGAACAACATGAATATTCTCCAATTGCTAAATTTTGCAAACGTGTGAAGCACTGCCAGTAATGCAAGCTGAGCTCACAGCACACTGCATTTCCTTAGCGTACTCGCCCTAAGGCCTTGAATTAATGAAAAGTACATACAAGTTTCAACAATTTTTGTACACCTGTTGTCTTACTGGCAAACAATTATTTTTCACCGAGCCATACTGGGGTACCGTAGGGGCATTAGGCACAGGGTGTGAATTTAGACCACAACCCTTGGCCGAGGGCTCAGAAGGCACAGCCGTGGCCATGCAGAGCATGAATAAAGGCCATCTACCTGTTCCCCTATTTTGTTAAGTTTTTGTCTGATCCTCAAACAAAATGCAGCATAATAGGTAACACACTTACAGAAGCACATTTTCAGGTGGGCACGACATGTTCCTGCACATTTCTCATCGGTCTCATCTCAAGCATCAGTCTGGAGCCAGAACTTTCTTTTTACATGTAATAGCTTCCTCTTGGCATGAAGCGGTGTTGCGGCTTTACATATGAAATTTCTCAGCATTACCAGGTTTAGTACGGAATACCCATTAATGCACAACCTGATCCCTGGGCATGAGTTAAGTCCAGTTTTCTACGGTACAGATAGATACTGAGAAAAAAGGTAGACTGAGCCTAAACCATGTCTGATTTACTTAATGTATCATTATATTATAATGATTAATATTTTTTTCACCAAAAATGTCAAAAGAGAAGACAATCCCCTCCACTTGCCCAAATACGAGAAGGTGGAGACCGAATCTGTGGTAACTTCTTCATCTTTTTGTTGCTTTCCTATCTTTGCATCCATCACGTTGGAGGTCTGAGAGAAAGGCTGCAGCTTCTATATAGGAACAGTCTACAGATTAACTCTCACAAAGGGCCTGCTTTAGATCTCGGCGGACGGGTTACTCGGTCACAACAGTGACAAATATCCAGTCCCTTAAAATATCAATCCCATAGGATATGTCCACCGAGATCTAAATCAGGCCCTCAGTGAGCCTCAGTTCTTGATTGCTAGACCAAGCAGTATTTACTTATTGAATGAATGAAGAAAAGGCAATGTTATCCCTAACAAATACCTATTACCAGCACTGTTCCTGCCAGCATCAATGAGCCAGCCTTGCCCCTGGTGGAATGCGCTCACAGTCCATTTGGAAGCTCCTTTGTCGCCACAGCAAACAAAATCCTAATGCGAAAAACAATCCAAGATACTCCATGGTTTTGGATGGCCGTCCCTTTTTTTGTCAGCAGATCCTACAAACGATTGAGCATCAATTCTAAAATCTATTCTTCCGTCAATATAGACAAGCATTTGCAATGCAATAGGTCTCGCATTTACGCAAGTGTAAGTTATTGGCATTGTAAATAACAATGCCTTTTATTTATTTTTTTAAAACAATAACAAAAATAAAAGGCATTGTCATTTGCAATGTCAATAGCTCAAACTCACGTAAATGCGAGACCTATTGCATTGCAAATGCTTGTTTATTTTTCTATATTATGTAATGTGGTCCTGTGACAGTACCATTACTTTTGAATTTCATGTAATTCTAAATTATGCAGCAGTCACTATTGACACCCTGGTTAGCCTGAACTTCTCTTTAACTTTAGATTATTGAGAGAATGTAATTTATTTTTAGAGGCTCTTATTCATTTGAAGATCAGCATGAGAATGCAGACAACTACCTCGGCAAAATTGTGCCAGGGCAGCTGTGCGTGGTTCTGGGCATCCTTCACCATATTTTTTTGAGTATGAAGGAGGCCTTGGAAGGGTAAAAGCTCTACCCGTGTTCCCTTCTTCTTCTATGAGAACCTTTAACAAGTAACACATCAACGTGAATACCTACTCTACTCTAATTTTCTACTCTCTCTATATTATCTGTTGTCTTACCCACCCTAGGTTTTCAAGTACTGCGCCTCTCCTCTGTATGTATTTGGCATTTAATCACTTCTTTCTTTCTTTGGAAGCCCCCTCACTGTGTCATCACCTAGAAAATGAATCTTAGTCACTACCACTGCCTAATTAGCCTGAATGGTATATATTATGTTTAATTTCTATTACTTCACTTACTTTCTGATGTAGCTTCGGTGTTGGGGATTACATCACTCTAGGCTGTCCATGAGTCTTTTATTCTTAACTGTTTCTACAAGATTATTTCTTTCTTCAAATACAGTGTTCGAGAGTTCTAATATCTTCCTACTGGGTACTGAATACTACTCTCTGGTAAGTGTTGTTATCTTCCTGCTCCTGCTCTTCGGTAAGTAGTTTTTCCTTATCTACGTATATTTTTTTGATGAACACCTTGTCCTTGTAATATTACTCTCTTTTGTTTTTTCTTTTCTTTTAGGTTCTGCTTCTAGTTCTAGTCTGGTAAGTATACTTATAATATACTTATACACTCTTTCGAATTCATTAGTTTACTCTCGACTTTTTTTGATAATTAATTATACTTAGCTTCGGACTTCTGTTCTTCGGTTCATAGGTGATGTTGAGATGACTTCGTACAAGCTGCTGACTGGATACTGGAAACTATACTGGAGACCGAAAACGAGAAGTTCGTCTTCTCGGAATTTATTCTGTGTTGCTCTACAAAACTATACTCAAGAATCTAACTCTACTCAATCCTACTCCCGACGGGAAGCGGAACGTAACCGGGCGAACTCCCGACGAAATACTCAGGAACTCTAACTCTTGCTGCGCACTCGAAAATTACTTCAGTGAAGTGCGCTCTCTTCACGGAGCGCGCGCTTCACCTGGGTTCTGGACATCAGTGGAGAGAAAGACTAGACCGCTGTCGCACCTTCTGCAGCGGCGGCCATCTTGGAATTCCGTTGTCTAATTAACTCTGTCCAACGATTCTTTTCAGTCAGTCTTTTCGTTTTTGGGCTACCAGCCTTAGCCAGTGTTGCCCCCACAGTTGTTACTTGATACTCCGGAGGCCTGACAAAGGCCTAGGAAGCTGACATCTTCCTCCACATCAGCTGTAACACAGAGAAAGTGACCTACTTTATCACTTCGCCTTCTGGCCTATGATATGTAAACATGCCAACCAGAAAGGTTAAAATCCGATAAAGGAGAAAACAAAAGTATAATACGCCACCACAGCTCAACTATTAAAATGCCTGGACGCTGTCTTGAAATGGGACATAATGAGAATGACCTCAAATGGATCATACTATAAAAATGTAATCTCACTCCTGATCCAAGCTCCACCAGCGAGAGAGGATTCACCAGAGAATAACAATGGATATTCAAACTCAGATCACATCTTACTGGGTTGAAAGATGACATTCCATGGATTGAGTAAATATTCTTCTGAAGTAGGTCCACTTCTATCCACACCTTAAATGAGCTGATCCCGCTATATATGTGTAAATCTTCTTCACATGACTACAATGATGTGCTATTTTCCACACATTACTTAATATTATGATTTTATAATTCAAGCATTCATATAGCATTTACATTTATCTGAACAGACAAAAGGTTGACCAATCATTTTATTCTGGTTCTTCAAACAAAATATTCTGTTTTTAGAAATATCCATCTGGAAAATATTTTAGCTGAGTGTGTGCTGCGGTTATCATTTTTAAACTGACACTCAACTATGCATGCTGTAATGGCCCTGTTTTATTCACCATCATTTTTTTTTATTATTCTTTTTTATTAACTTTTGCTCAAATGACCATTCATAACAATAGTTACAGCAATCTGTGCACAGTTGACATCTCAATCTTACCACATTTGGCTCCCAGTGGGATACAAGGACAATGTTAACATTCATTTCAGAAGGCCCAACCCATGACAGTTTATACATGCAATCGGAAAGATAACCCCTTTCCGCAAAACAGGGCCACACTTTCTCTTAGCCTTGCCTCCATGGCTTTTGATCCTCTACTTCCATCCCTAGTCTATACTTACGCCATGGTGACCATATTCTCTCCCACTTTTTGCGCACCCTCTTTCTTTATATACAGTTTCTTACCCCCTTTGGCACCAATCAAGGTCACGTTTCCAGTCCCCCAAAGATGGTGGCAAGGGCGCCCCCCACCTCCTTGCAATGTTCCTTTTGGCAATCCCGGCTGCTGGGGCAAGCCAAATTCCCGTATATCTGTGCCAGTCTTACTCGTCTTTGATCATTAGGAGGAGCCATTTGGCCTCTACAGTGACATATACACTGGAAACTCTGGACATTACATCCGTAACACCCTGCCAGTAACTTGCTATCTTCGGGCATTCCCACAGAATGTGAAAGAAGGTGCCCTCTTGCTAACTCCCCCTAATGCAGAGTACTCTGTGCATTTTACCCCAGGTGTATAGGTGCGTGTGTGGGTAGTATGTACGGTGTAAGATTTTGAGTTGTACTAACCTAAATCACATCCACACACCAATCTCACTTGGACCCTGTAATGCCTCCTGCCAATCTGTGTCATCCATGTTCCCCAGATCATCTGTCCATGCTGCTCTAAGGGTCACTAGGGGTTCTGGTATATTATTGACCAGCTTACAGTAGATTGTGGAAGTAGGTTTTTCCATAATAGGGTCAAGGAGTAATCTGTCTTCCAAAGGTGAGTAATCCAGAATGGAGGTGCCATGCTGAATGTGTCGCTGCAGAGCCTGCATTAACCTAAGATAATGGTATTTTTGCGTGCGGTGCAGAGTGTATTCCTGTTGCAAATCTTCAAAGGTGAGTGGTGTTTCTCTTCTCCACACATCGCCTAGGTGTTCAATCCCTATTAGTTTCCACTTTCTGAAACCCGCCAATGTAGCTACCTCCCTCAGGAGATCGCCCTCCCATAGTGGGGTCTGGCACGTCAACTCCCCAGACCAGCCCAGTAGTTTGTTTGCCTCCCTCCAACACTCTACAACTACCCTTGTATGCAATGGACACTCCAGCCACCTCCCTCTAGAGTACAGGAGTGAAGCGTAGTGACCCCTGGGCATACCGGCTCTGTCAACCCTGTACTCTGGTTCACTCTCGTCTGCATATACCCAGTCGTTTATTACTATAAGCTGGGAGGCCAATAATTGAGCCTGATGTCCGGGACTGCTAAACCCCCCTCATGTACCCCTCATTGCAACTTGGTGAGCGCAATCCTAGGTGAGCCCCCTTGCCATTGTAACAGTCTAACTTCCTGGGATATTTTTTTAAAAATTGTTGGGGGTACTCGATATGGGGTGTTCTGGAGAACATAGAGAAGGCGGGGCAGAGCCATCATTTTGAACAGGGCCGCCCTACCCATTAATGACAATGGGAGGGCACGCCAGTGACATACATCGGCACTAAGGCGCTTCAACTGGGCTCAAGGTTTTTCCGCATGAACGCCTCATGATCTCTCACTATGTAGTTGACCAGGTATTTAAACCCCTCCGTTACTACCGGTGCTGGACATTTAGCTGGTACCCTGGGCGGGGGGCCCGAAAGTGGGAATATTACCGATTTAGCCCAATTGATGCTGTATCCATAATAGCTGCCAAAGAGCTAAAAAATGTGGAGCACCCTCGCCATTGAATAATACAGTCTTGCCAGGTATAGGAGGATATCATCCGCACATAGCGAGATGCGTTCCTCCCACCCTCCCAGAGCATCTATACCCCAGATCATCAGATCTCTCCGAACCCAGTGTGCTAATGATTCCAGTGCAAGGGAAAAGAGCAGCAGGGACAGGGGGCAGCCCTTCCTGGTACCCCTACCCAACCGAAAGGATCTGGACATTACACCATTGACTCGTACTTGGGCGCTGGGACTCTCGTATAATAGCCTTACCCACCTACTGAAGTTGGGACCAAAACCCAGTTTGCGGAGAACCATGAACAAATAGGGCCACTCTATACTATCAAACGCCATTGAAGCGTCTAATGACATCACTGCCATCTGTTGAGCCTCTGGACTATCCGTTAGGTGAAGCACTCTGTTGAGTCTCCATAGGGTATGGCGGGTGCTTCTATTAGGCATGAATCCCGATTGGTCGAGGTGTATTATCTCTGAAAGAACAGATATCAATCTGTTTGCCAATGCCTTGGCAAGCACCTTCGCCTCAACATTAATCAGGGAAATTGGGTGCTAGGAAGCACGATCTGGAGGGTTTCCAGCCTTATACACTACGGCTATCGTGGCCGCACATTGGTCTGACGGAAGCCGTCCCATCTCCCGGACTTCTACTAGCATGTCTAGCAACGTTGGAATTATTATTGAGGCTTGACTCTTGTAGATCTTTACAGGGAGTCCATTAGGACCAGCCGCTTTCCCAGAGTTGAAGTATCCTAGGGCTGCGCCCAATTCTACCCTCGTGAGGTCTGCTTCCAATGTGGCCCATGACTCGTTGGATAGCGTGGGAAGGGAAAAGTCTCTTAAAAATCCCTCAAAGTCTCCCTCAGTTCTAGTGCTGACGGCATGTATACCCCCTCGAAGTGTGCTGCAAAAGCCTCCGCTATGCCTGTGCTAGTTGTCTGTAGTTCCCCTGCCTTGTCTTCCACACCCGTCACCCAGGAGCGCTCTCTATCTCATTTCTCCAACCATTCTAGGAGCCTCGATGCTTTGTAACCCACATCATATAGCCTGTGTTGCATCGCGAGAGCATATGCTCGCGCTTCACCATCTGCAAGTGCTCGCAAGTTGCGTTGTTTTAGTGCAAGCCTATGTCTCAGGTCTCTCGAGGTGTCCTGTGCCGCCTCCCGCTCCATCTCGATTATCTCAAGCTCCAGGGATCTAACTTGGAGCTCTTCATCTTTGTTTTTCCCCCCGATGAGTGCCTGTGCCTGCCCCCTTATCACTGTTTTATAGGCCTCCCATAGTGTGACGTGGGAGATTACTGAGCCTGTATTTTCTTGGAAATACAGCTCCGAGCTCTCTCGGAGCTGGTCACTAAGGTCCGGGTCGCTCAGGCGCCAGGGATCAATTCTCGGGAAGGCTGCTCTATTTAATGGCTACTCCCACCGGCGAGTGGTCCAAAATTTCCAGAGCCTTCTGCCTTGAATCCAAAAACTCTTCTACCCTGTTGTTCTGCATGAAGAGGTAGTCAATCCTAGAAAAGGAGTTGTGTGTAGCTGAGTAGTACGTGTACAGTCTAGTTGAGGGGTTATGTGCTCGCCCTAGATCGATCATGCCAAGGGCCAACATGAAGTCAGCCAAGTCGCGCTCTCCCTTGCCACTCACTCTGGAGTTAGATCAATCCAGCTCCGGGTTCATGACAGCATTGGTGTCTCCACCCTCTAGGGGGGTTCCTAGGGGCAACTTGAGCAAGAAGAAACTAATCTTGGGTAGAGTGACCCTATGCAGCCCCAGAGGTATGTAGAGTGAACAGAGTACTATTGTGCGCCCTTCCCATTTACCCACAGCTGCCACCATGCATCCCGCCGTGTCCGTCCTCACACAAGTGATGGTCAGAGGGAATGCATTGCTGATCAGGATTCCTACACCTCGTGCCCCCGAGGAAAAACCAGAATGAGCTGCTAGCCTGTATCCAAATTGATCCAGTGCTTTACATTTGCTGCCTTTCAGGTGCGTCTCCTGAAGCAACACTACATCTGGGGAGTGCCTCTCAATGTACTGAAGGACCAGGGTGCGCTTGATTTTGTTGCCTAGACAATTCACGTTCCAGGTCCACACCTGCATGTTAGTTTGTTCCCCCATGACAAACAGTTTGAGGCTTGCAACCAGTGGCCCTCTCCTCCCACCAATCCCATTTTTTGACAACTTGGTGCACGTTTTCGGCTATATTGGTCTTGAGCACATATGCAAACATACAAAATAACAATAACAACATACCCAACACCCCCTCCCTGCAACCCTGCTAGGTGAATAATAACCTCCCACCTCCCAAACACACAGAGTGCCTGTCGCCTGAACTGTGTTATAGTAAACAGTAAAGACGGGGCAGCATACCAGCCGCCAGCGCGAAGCACCATATTACTTCCTTAGGATATTGCATAACCCAATAAGTGAGTTTTGGTAGCAACCTAGTCCGTTTTACACCCTCACGTCCCTTAGTCTCTGGATTTGCAAGTATAGTTCAACACCACAAGTGTTCCCGTGGATTTCGACTTCAACTGTGGATCCCACTCCCCCCGATTCACCCTCATTGTTAAGCAAACCATCTTGTATTTTTTATAATGACACTTGCACACAGGGTCAGACTCTATCATGTTCCTGCATTCATGTTACCCACATAAGCTCTCATTATTTGTTGTTTTGCATAGGCGCACATTATGCCTTGGATGTGCAATGTCAATTTCCACTGTTGTTCGCAACTCAACCAAATGAGAAGGCTAGGCTTTTTAGACAATGTACACATGAGAAGATTAAGAGCAGCAAGCAAAGATTCCTCAATGCTCTTGCCACAGAAGCACAGGAAGCCAAGGAAACTTTAAAGAACTCTACAACATAATAAGGAAACTCTTCAGCAGATATAGCAGGCCAGAAAGACCTGTTAAAGACAAAAGTGGGAAGACAATCAGCCCACACTTCAGTCTCCACCAGCCTCTATGCCGCCAGGCGCCAGGACCTCCGGTCCTGGGTCTTCAAATAGATTAATTTACCCACTGAAACTTCTGCTTGCCCTGCAACCTAAAGAGCTGTGTGGGCACTATAAATGGCATCATGACACTCTCCAGAAACAGTGCAATAAATGCGGGTTTAAAACCATGTGGGGTTCTAGGTGTCCCCAGAAGGTCTCAGGCTCAACTCATATCAATATATACAGCCTTAACTCCAGGTCACTTGTAAAACACAATGCTGAAATATTCGATCTTCTTCAGGACTCCTCTCCAAATATACTATTTCTGACAGAAACCTGGTTAACCACTGATTCCGTGGTGATTCCCGCCTTGGCTCTTCCTGCAGGTTACAGGTTGCTTACACAGAACAGGCCTTGCAGGAGGGGAGGAGGTCTAGCGGGTATATTCAAATCCGCTTTCCACTGTACACTTTTGTCCCAGACTATCTCAGACTGTCAAAGCGCCCTGTTTAAAATCAATATATCACATAACTTTACCTTCACTGGGCTTCCTATTTATCACCCACCAGATCCAGCCAAGGCTTTCCAAGAAGCCTTAGTTCATACTGTATCTACTCTTGTTTTAGAGTCAGCTAATTTGAACATCATAGGCGACCTTAGTTTACATCTGGAACGCCGGGACTCCCAGGAGATTTCCAACTTTCTGGGCAACCTGGATGCCTGCCAACTCAGTTAATGGAGGGACCATCATACCTGACAGGCCACTTACTTGATCCGATATTCTCGAATCTTCAAACTTTGACAGTCAACACACCCCTCCCTCTGACCTGGACGCACCACTTTCTTATATCAATGCGCCTCAGTATTGTAGGCGCTCCCCTGAGGACCCCCTGTCAGTCATCCATGAAGCGTCCTTGGCACAAATTGTACGAGTCTACCTTTGTGCCTGCCTAAACTCGTCCCACCCAGATTGGCCTACTGACTTGGAGGCAGTCGATAGAGCCTTCAGGGGCTGGATAAACAACATGCTTGACCACTGTATCCCGAAGAAATTGACCGTGCTAAGCACACGCAAACGCATGCTTGGTACAATGAGACTCTGTGGGCAGGAAAGAAAAACTGTAACATATTGGAACGAGCTTGGAGGCGTACTTATGATGCCACTGCAAAAAATACCTATAGGAAAGAAATCAAAGCCTACCACAAATTAGTTCAAAAGACTAAAGCCTCGTTCTATGCCAATTCGTTCTTGTCAAGCTCCGACCCCTCCAGAACTATTTTTTCTTTTATGAAAGATATGCTAAAATCCCCGACAGGAACCAATGATACCATATCCACTAATACACAATGTGAATCACTGGCGAGGTATTTCATTATTAAAGTAGAATGCATTTACAATGCACTCGACACAAGGTGGGCTGCCTCCAAATCTTTGGTGATCTACACCTCAACAGTCCTTCCTTACTCCCTACAAGATCTGCCACCCATGTCTCTTAAAGATTTGGATGTTCTGGCAGCTAAGGTTAAATCAGGCTCTCCTGACGATCCTATAAAACCGGACATCTTTAGGAAATTCTACGACTGTCTCATGATTGAAGGCAGAGAACTCATCATTAGATCGCTCCTGTCGTCAGAGATCCCTAAGTCATGGAAGCATGCTAAGGTCGTTGCATTGTTGAAAAAGCCCACACTAGACACGTCTCTGCCGGAGAACTATCGGCTAAACTCTCTGCTCCCATATTTGGCCAAGATTATGGAGTCCCATGTTAACATCACTCTGACCAAATATCTGGAAGCTAATGAGATTTTAGACAGTTCACAAAATGGGTTCCGGTCCAGACACAGTACGGAATCAGCCCTTCTGGCATGCACATAGCAACTGTGGGCCATGCTAGACGAGGGTAACACTTCAGCACTATTTTTACTTGACCTGACTGCGCCTTTGACACGGTCTCCCACATGATTCTACTCCAACGGCTAGGAAAGATCGGGGTCAAAGGCAAGGCCTTGGCCTGGTTTACCTCTTTTCTATCTGAGTGCTCCTTTCAGGTCCATGCCCCTCCCTATCTGTCCAGTATCTACCCCCTTAGCTGTGGTGTTCCTCAAGGCTCTGCCTTGAGCCCCACGTGTGTGTCCGCCCACTGGCACTCTTGGCTAAAGCACGGAACATTAATATGGTATCTTATGCTCATGATACCCAGTTGGTATTCACTTTCTCTAACAATCCTGATCGGGACCAGCTGAAATTCTGTGAGGATGTCCTAGCCATCTCGGACTGGATGGCGGACAACTATCTACAACTTAATTCCGCCAAGACAGAGGTGCTCTTGGTTGGCATTGATACTCATAAATGGGACTACCAATGGTGGCCCGCGGCTTTGGGTACCCCTCCCCAACCGAAAACTGCAGTCAAGGACATGGGGGTTTCACACAAAAAAAGTAGCTGGTACATGCTTTGGCCTCCTACACGGCCTTAAACCCATTCTGGTTTTTTTTATGCCCCTACCCGCCAATTGATGTTCAATCTGTAGTCCAATCACGCCTAGATTACTGTAATGGGCTTCTGCTTGGCGTGAATAAAACAGTCATTAAAAGACTCCAGCGGGCACAGAATGCGGCGGCACGCATTCTTTTTGCCCTACCAAAGTACTGACACACCTCCAATCTTCTTCGCCGTCTTCAGTGAGTGCCAATGAAACAGAGAGTCCAGTTTAAAACTCTCTGCACCACACATAAGATTCTACATGGCCAGGGTCCCCAAATTCTACAGGCACTGTGCACTTCATATGTTCCATCGCGAACATTGAGCTCCACTGACCTGTGTCTGGCTTGCGCTCTTTGGGTATGCAGGTGTAGAGCAGGGGGGCGCTCCTTCAAGGCTCAGGCTCCTGCCTTATGGAACTCCATTCCACTGGCTGGCCGTAGTACACAAGATCACTGGGCATTCAGGAAATTGATTAAAACTTGGCTTTTCTCTTCCATTTAGCCCTATTTTCTTTGGACCTGTCCGCTAGCACTGGGACACCCTGTTGCTGGGGCAGCCATGTGCTTTACAAATGTGTTTAACATAACATAACATAACATACAGCCAGCTGACAAGGACTTGCCAATCGATGCATTTGACCAACCAAGGAATAACTAAGGAAAACCATCAAACATCTGAGAAAGGGGAAGGCAGCAGGACCTGACAACATTCCAGTAGAGGCAATGACGGTAGAAATTGAATCATCAGCAGACATGCTCTACCCTATGTTTGGAAGGATCTGGGAAGAGGAAAAGGTGCCATCATGCTGAAAGGAGGTATATCGGATCAAGATCCCCAGGAAAGGCGACCTGAGTAACTGTGCAAACTACAGAGGGATAACTCTTCTATCAACCCAAGGCAAAGTGTTAAACAGATTTATCCTGAACAGAATGACGGAGCAAGTTGACACTCGGTTAAGAGACCGGCAAGCTGGCTTCTGCAAAGAAAGATCCTGTACTGACTAGATTGCAACACTGCGCATCATCGAGCAATAGATGGAATAGAACTCCACCTCTATGTCATCTTCATTGACTGCGAGGAGGCATTCAACAGCGTGGACAGGAAAACCCTTTTGAAACACCTTTGGCACTATGGTGTGCCAGATAAATTTGTATGAATTATTAGAAACTCTTATGAGGAAATGACCTGCAAGATAGTCCATGGAGGACAACTCACGGAAGCCTTCAAAGTGAAGACCGTGGTCTGCCAGGGTTGTTTGCTCTTACCTTTTCTCTTTCTGCTGGCCATAGACTAAATCATGAAGACATCTACAGCAAGGAAAAGAAATGGGATCCAGTGGACATTTTGGGCGCAGATTGACAACCTGGACTTTGCAGATGACCTGGCCCTACTCTCTTACCCATCTGCAGATGCAAGAGAAGGCCGACAAAGTAGCAGCCACATCAGCACAACTTGGCCTCAACATTCACAGGGGAAAACCCAAGATCCTGAAGACTAACACTGCCAACACAACTGCAGTCACTTTTGCAGGCGACGCACTGGAAGAGGTTGATGCCTTCACCTCACTGGGCAGTATTATAAACAAGCAGGGCTGCACAGATGCCAACGTCAAGGCAAGAAACATCAAAGCAAGGGCTGCCTTCATTCAGCTAAAGAAGATCTGGAGCTCCAAGGACCTAATGCTGCAAACAAAGTTTGGTGTTAAAATGTCTGATCTTAAAGGACAACAGTGACCACCACCAACAAAGTCCAGACCTTCAGCACCTCCAAATCCGCAGGTCGAATACCATCGGCAACAACAACCTATGGCAGGCGACTTTCTAACTCCCTGCTCATGAAGAAATCATGAAAATAGACAGGGGCTGGATAGGTCACACCCTCAGCAAGTCTGCATCAGACACCATCAGACAAGTCCTCCCCTGGAACCCTCAAGGGAAGAGGAACAGAGAAGGTTAAGAAACAACTGGCGTCAAGGCTTTGAGTCAGGACTGCAAGGAGATGGGTTACACCTAGAGTCAGATTGAAAGAAAATCCCAGGACAGAGATGGCTTGAGAGTCATGGTTGATGGCCTCTACCCCAGGAGGGGTAGCAGGCGTAAGAAAGTAAATATGCATGATGTTTGTCTGTGTGTGATGTCACCCATCTCCATGGTCCTGCAGTAATGTCACCTGCTTTGTCCTCACTAACTGAGCACTATTTAAATTCCTTTTATTGTTCTTTTGTTACCTTGGGGACTTGAGTAGATACTACTAGGTAACTCCTCTGGGTTCAGTATCACACCGGCAAGATGAGACTGTCATCTGTTCTTTTCAATACACTTTGCGTTGATACTAAAGGTTTATGCACCTCCCAACTTTTTTGGGGCCTCTGGCTAATTAGCATCACATTGAATCACCTCTGCTCCCTTCAGATAACTCTGTGACAAGAGGGTTAGGGCAAGTTATACAGATCTTACTTGTAGGAATGACTATCTTTGTGTGATGTACCTTTACAGTTTTGCCTTGACTGTTTTTGCTCACTGTAGAACTCTGTGCACTTTACCCCTGCTAGCCAGTGGTAAAGTGCCTGTGCTCCTCCTTTCAAGATGATGAAATTAGTATAGCCTAAATGGTATATTTAATTTACATATAAGTCTTCAGTATATAGTACAAAATCTACCCACGTCCTGTACATTACTGGCCTTATTACAATGTCGGTCGGAGTTGCCTCTGACAGACACCATCTCGAAATCGGAACCGACCGACCTCCGGTCGACGGTTCTGACTATCTGATTACAATGCGGCGGAACACTGTTCGGTCGTATACTCCCATTTCTCTATGGGAACCCTTTACCACCACCTTAAACCGGCCATAATCCATACTCCCATCGAGAAATGGGTGTGTGTTTGTAAAACCCTACACCCTGTGGCAGGCACCCCGTGCATGGATTTACAGGGGGCACCCTAGGTATCCCCTCGGCCACCAACTGTAGACCGGTGAGTCAAGGAGACACTGCTAGGGGCTCCCAAAGTCATCGCTATTTTATTTTATTTCATTTATAAAGATTTATATAGCACAAACAAGATCCCAAAGGATATCAGAGCGCTTTATAATATGATGTAAGGAAGAACATACATGCACTTCCAACATCCGGTAGAGAAAAAGAGAGAGAAAAAGAAAAAAAATAGACTGGAATGGTCGCAGAATGCGGGACAATTGCGCCCAGGAGGGTAATACAATAAGCAGGTGTACAGGGGCAACAAGGGGGGGGGGGGGTCACAGTGTGCATTAAAGAAGAGCCGCTACAAATGGAGGAATCATGATAGTGGGAACAATGTCAACGAGCAAGTGAGCCTATCCCTCTTCGGGTAAGTATTTGTTCATTAGGAATCGTTTAACTTCCAATTTGGAAGCCTTCGTTGAAGAGATTCTGCATACTTCCGGTGGAAGAGAGTTCCATATCTTTGGGGCAGCGCTGGAGAAAGCTCGGTGACAAGTTATTTGTTTGTTAAGGATGAATGGTTTCAAGAAGAAGGTAGTGGCGCATCTTGAGGCTCTTAAACTGAATTTGTGCTTCGTAGGGCAGCCATTTGAGAGATTTTAGGACTGGGGATAAATGTTTGTATCGTTTGGTGCCTGTGACCAGTCTAGCCGCTGTGTTCAGTGATGACCTTAGTGGAGCCAGGGCGTATCTGGGAAGGACACAGAGGGTAGCACTGCCGTAGCCTCGGCAAGACAAGCGCTTGGACCACCTGCTTGAAATCATTTAGTGGAAGGAAAGGTTTGATATTTCTGAGTGACCTCAACAAGTGTTTTGCTCCCTTACATACATTGCTGATATGATTTTTCATATTCAGGTGAAAGTCTGGTGACTCCGAGAGATTTGGCTCAATCTATGATGAGAGGAGTGCAATTGAAAGCAGTGAGGTGACTCAGCCATAGGTCTAGCTTGAGGATGTGGTTCGGAGGGGAGATGAGCAGGAATTCCGTTTTGGAAGTGTTAAGCAGGAGTTGGTTCTCCGTTAGCCAGTTTTGAGTAGACGTTAGGGTAGTGTTGAGAGAGGTGATGTTTTCCAGGGATGAGATTTTCAAATAGAGTTGCGTGTTGTCCGCATACATGTGGAAGAGAATGTTCATAGAGTTTAATGAGTTAGCAAGAGGTTCCAGGAAAAGGTTGAAGAGGATAGGAGATAGAGGACCCCCATGAGTACAGGAGAGGACTGGGAGAGAGAGTGGTTTGCCTTGACTCTTTGTGATCTGTAATATAGGAAAGACGAGAACCATTGTAGCACCTGATCAGCAAAACCCATTCTGTTTTGCAGGATGGATAGGAGGTTGTCATGATTAACCGTGTCGAATGCGGACGAAAGGTCAAGGAGAATCAGGAGGCAGGATTCGTTTTTGTCAAGCATTTTTTAAATGTCATCCATAACGTGAGTGAGAGCCGATTCGGTGCTGTGCTCCTTCCTAAAACCAGATTGATGCTGGTCTAGGAGTTGATAATTCTCTATGTGAGCACAAAGTTGAGATTGTCCACTTTTTTCTAGAAGTTTTGCTAGGGTGGAGATGTTGGAAATGGGGGGGAAATTATTGAGATCAGATTTGCCTGCGTTAGTTTTTTTTAGAATAGGTGACCTGAGGAAGAATAGAAGAGGACTGGAGCTGCTGTCTGTGACCTAAGATGCTCCCTAAAAGACTGAACCTGCTCCCTCTTGTACCCAGGCAAAGGCTTGGTCTGCAAAGGCCACAAGGTTGATGATATGTTCAAGTTACAGCGTAACAACAAGCAACAAGAGGACTTTCCTGCAACTGCCCAGCTGATCAGTGGAAAATTAACCTGGACTAGATGCTGCCTGACACCCTATGAGTATCTAAGTGCCTCCCTGAGGTTCTCGGGGCTTTAGCAGTGTACTCCTGTGGTGAAATGGAACTTAAAAGACTGAATTAGGAGGTAAAATCAGAATGAACCTAGTTGGTGTAATCAACTCATGCCCCATTATCATCAGCATCAAATAGCGCCTAGGCTCCGGTCTACCATGAGCATTGACTCTTATTGTCACTTTATGCTTCTTGGTGCTATTCCTACTTAAAACTTTTAAAAATTCATAACTCCAGTTCCCTCATTGGATATTTGCCTTTTTGGAGTCATTTTGTCTATAAAATTTTACTCGATTTTCTAATTCAGTTTGAGATTTTTATTTTTTGCATTTCACCATTATAACTGTTTTGGTACTGCATAAATACTTGACACATTGTTTTAAGTTAAGCCTGTCTGTTCTGTGCAATAGATACTAAGGGGTTGAGTTTAGATTAATTTACTGACTTTGAGGATTCACCCGTACCAGGGTTGTCATTGCTCCTTGAGGTGCGTAATCTGGCCCCCGCCACAAATACTAATCAATTTTTTACATTAATGATCATGGTCCACCATCTTCTACCAACCACTGTGCCTGTTGTGTTTACACTGTGTGATATAAAATGGAAGTGTTTTTTAAAAGAATGATTTATCTCACAAAGCCCAATTATCCTATATTGGTTAGACCATTCATTAATAAGTGAAGATTTTCTTCATAGTATTTTTCGCTAGCTGGAGTCCAGACATGAGTGGTACTACAGTCAAACCAGTTTAATGTAGAGATGCATATGTTACCACATATTATACACAGGGCTGGACGGGCTGTAAAGGCACCAGGCGTTTCCCCGGTGGGCCTCCAGGGTGGGTGCCAGTTTTGAATCCCTGTGGGCCGTTTTTGTTACCGGGGGCCGGTTTTGCAGCATAGCAGCAATATTGGGCCGCTGTAACAAAAACAAGTGTAATGTTTGCTATTGCACACTTTTTTCTCATTCTTTTTTCGAGCACTCTTTTAATGCAACACTGTATAATACTTCTCTACAAGAGAAATAGTGGGTAGTCCTGAAGGAAGCCTTTGGCCCATGACAGCACTATAAATAGTCTGAAACATGTTGACTGATAAAGATAGAAGGGATATTCTCACAAACTTACTTTCCAGCTAATTGTTTAAATCTTACCATAGGGACACTGATAAAGTACAATTATTCAACAATGGATAATTAAAATATTTCACACAGGGGTGCATTGTCCTTTTAACTTTAGGGTATTAAGGTCAGTACTTCTTGAACTCAGTAACAGGGTGGAATTTTCTTTTGCATGTAAGAGCTCCTATATTGGAGTCCATCCCGATTTTCTAGCAGACATCTGCCAGGGTATGGAGGAGACCCTATAATGAAGCATGCCACTTTGGTGGCTGAGAGTCTCACGTTCTGTTAAAGAATAGGATATGGTGTTCAGTGTGTACCACCCCTTCGATTCGCGGTCAACAAGGCTAGCATACGTTTTGTTGGTGACATGAATATAAAATGTGATGTCTGATAGACCTTTCTTTTACTATCTCTCACTTCTTCGTTTGTAGAATGTCATCCTGTGCCATGTTTGCTATTGTTAACAGGATGTTGTGTTTGCTCTTACTTCTCCTACAACTTCTTCACAATCACTTTTTAGGGTTTAAAAGAGGCCTGGGACAGGTAACAGCAGTCCCTGTGCTCAGTTCACTACTGTGAACCAGGTGCTGAGACAGTTGTCAACTGTCCTTTCCTTCCTCTGACTACATTTCTTTTGCGAGTCAAGGAGGCCTGTGGCAGGAGACAGAAAGTCAATTGCCCAGTTGGCACCTGTGAACATGGCCCCAGGGATATTGTCACTGGGACCGCAGCTTCTTGGTTTCTAAAAGGGCACTGTCCAGGGTGGACTTGGGCAACAAGCTTTCCTTGAAGGAGACATTGTCCATGAGCCCTTGTCAGCGCTGCTTGTCTACCGTCACCATTATTTTTATCAGGGTGGAGATGGCCTTGATCAACTGATAGCCGTTTCAATGCCCTGTTTGCAATTAGAAACAGGGCTCCAGGTCAGCTGTGGCTATTCCCAGGCCTTGATGGGTTGTGAAATGTCTTCGGACATAGAGGGCCAGAGTATCTGACACCTGCCTTGGCGCCCTGTTTGCTATTGCAACAAGAGTTCTGGTCATCAGTCATCACTTTGTTTTTTTATGGTGAAGAACGGTTGGGTACAGTGTGAGGACCCTAAAAAAGAGAAGTGGGGGGACGCTCCAAGTTAGGTTGTGTCACAGGAAGTGACGTCACAACAGGAATTGACGTCACGAAAAGTGATGGGGGCAGGTTCAAAGGGCAAAGCAGAATTTTGATAGGTAGCGCATTCGCACGCTACACAAGATTGACAGCCAGCCCTGTACTTGGGAGATCGACGGGGCGGCTGTGTGGGCAAGTAACGCCATCATTGAAAGTCCAGCTTTTGGGCAGGGGTTAGTCTAACCCTTGATGCTTCATGATTGTCAGGTCTGCAAACGCCAGAAGTCCCCGGAGATACAATTCAGCTCTCCCAAAATCTACAGTACATTCACCAGATCAGGCGCTGGCTATTCTCCACTCTTTCCTAAGGGGCCTTCTTGTAGCCTAGTACACCCGCTAACACCATGTGCCCCCTGGCAGCTGCCATGCTCCTTCCCAGTGTAATCCATGACCCACCATACTTAGTGGTAAAAGTATACGCACCTCCGAGAGGGGAATCTTGAAAGCCTCTGCAATCTTTCCATACAGCTCCTTCACGTTGGTGAAGCCCTCAATGCAGCCAGCTTTTGAGCAGGGGGGACTGCGTCCACCCGGTAAAATAAGTGGGGGGACCCCGACTCGAGCCCTGGTGAGGACATTAGAGACCTTAAGAAACCCTGTCTTACTCAAAGGCAAATTATTTTATTGATGCCTGCCATCTGCAGGGGAGTTTAGGGACCTTGAGCCCCCAAAAGCTTGCATGAGGACTGAGAATGTTTGCTACCCCTGTTCTTCCTATGCCGGTTTTTATGTGTTCAAAGTTTTCCATGCACCATTGCTTTTGTGTTTTCCTGGTCCCCTCGAGTGTCAGTGTTGGCGTCCTTCAAAACTCGACCTAGAACTGTATACCCTGTCCATGTGTGGCAATCCGAGGCGTTTTGACTGATTTCATAATTTTACTATGTAGTTGATGCACCAGTGATGCCTGATGCGTGGTGTTACACCTGTGTACAGTGTCTCTACATTTAATATAGAGAGGAGAGGAGATGGCCTATCGGCTAGAGCGGTCGACCTCGGACCTGCGGAACTCGGTTCGAGTCTCGGTAATGACGCTGAACATCCTGTGATTCTGTGCAAATCACCCAATCTCCCCGTGCCTAACAAAAAATGAATGTGTGTCCTCATGTAACGTAACTGATGCTATGTAAAGCGCTCTGATACCTGATTGGATTCGGGTCAAGATCGCGCTATATAAAACTATGCAAAAAAAAAATAATAATAATAATATTCCTATATATGGCTGTTTGCATTGTTGGTGGTGAACTGTACTGTTTGTGCTGTAAACTTGCTGCTTTCCGGCATCAGGTAAATCAGTGCAGTGATTAATACTATCTCTACTTGTACTGTAGCCTTGCAGTATAGTGCTCCGATGACCACAAAACCTGGCTTGTTCGCTGCAAAAAAAAAAAAAAAAATTTACCTCCTAATGCACACCTCACCCTTCGCAGGACATCTCTTTGTCTGGAGGGTTTACCATGAATCCAACATCGCTTCTCCAATTCTAGAACCTCTCCACATTTCTTCAGAACTAAGGTACCATTAGCTCCTGACACCTCGCGAGTTAAACATCAACCCTCACCTTTCGTCCAAAAAGCTGGCTCTATCCACATGTTCACGATAGCATTTGAGCACCACATTGTCATACTCGAAGAGTCATATTGTTAACATATTCCACATGGGCGACATCTCTCTTCAATGTTAAATGGCCAGTGTAAATGAGGTCACTGCCTTGTATCTGTGGCTAATGCAAACGTACAGGACTTTTTGATAAAATGGTGATACATGACATGGGATTAAGGAGGTACATATGGACATGAGGTCATGAGCTGGAGGGTGACTACATATAGAAACGTTGAAGATACTGTGATGATCAAAGAGAAACAGAGTTTGAAGCATTAAAAAACCTAAAAATAACAAACAGCGTAGAGATGTTTATGTTCACAGTGTGTGGCCTCTGGACAGCTGCTCATGCTGCTGTGTTTTACGCGGTGGCTGGTGGTGCCATGGGCCATGATGAGCCGGTCTTCCATCAGACTGTTTTTGAGTGTAATAAGGTGAGTGATAAGGGCTCACTTGAGATCTAGAAGAAAGCTAATTTGAATGAGATTATCAAGCCACCGGAAAGGACTGTGCAGTTCGAAGGACCTGAACCTTGTGGAGACCCATGATGGTTTTGGCGCTGTTAGTAGGTTTGGGTTTGCAGGGCATAAGGTGTGGGATGTGGTGCGGTGAGGAACTGGTTGGAGTGCTAAGTCTGACAGTGTTGTGCTAAGCCTCCTCGGGGCTCAAGAGTCACAAAGTTTAGGATTGAAGTTCTTTGTGTCCTGAGGCAAAAAGCAGATGGCAGATGGTCACCTGCACACATCCTTAGGCAAGGCACAGGCAGGAGCAGTCAACCACAAAACATGTGAATGGTGAGGGCAGGAACAAGTGCGGGCAGCAGTGCCTAACAACCTTTCAATGTATCACTCCCATCCGAGACTCTTCCACTCATTAGTTCACCCTCTAAAATGCTCAGCCAATGAGAGGAAGACATGTGGACCAGGAGGATTGGTAGAGCTTCCGTCAGAGCTCCGGGTAAGACTGTACATCAGCATGAGCCATGGAAATCAGTCGTGGCAGAAGTTGTCTGACACCTTCACTTTTGACACACACACAATACAACATATAGCACTGTACAAGCAAGTCGAGGGCACTATGGAAGGAACTCTGGATGCACAATGTATGTGCTACTGTGTGGCACACCTACTGTCAGACACAACAGGAGGGTAGCAGAGCACACTGCTGAGGTCCTCTTCCTTTCTCCCTCTGAGCTGTTGGAAATCTGCCCAATATGGCCCAGCCCTCCCTGGGGCCAATCAGTGCTGGATAGCTGCAAGGAAATCCTATATTTTCTACTGAAGGAAGGGAATAACTGTGGGGAAAATAACAAAAACCTGAGCACTGCAGGAATATAAATTGGGTTGCAAGTCAAATGATGAGTTAAGGGGCCAGATGTATAAAGCTATTTTGCAACTGCAAACCCTGCAATTTTCAAAATCACAGGGTTTGCGACTGCAAAAATGCGTTTTTCTATTTACTCAACTAATTTTGCAAGTCGGAAAAGCGTGCCGACACACAAAATGGGCTTTGTGATTCACACCGAATTGCAATTAGCAGAGGGTGTGAAGGAGCGGCCCCGCCTATCTGCAAGTCACAATGGAATGTATCAATGGCTTGTGATTGCAACTGTGGTCACAAATAATTGATGAGTTACTGACATCTCAAAGGAGGTGGTGCCTCCTTGTATCACCTTTCTCTTTGTGAATGCTGTTGACAGTCTTGGGGGAAGAAGGTAGTACTCAATGGAGCCCCGGTTCCTTTCAGGAACAAGAGCTGCCTTGAAGAATGCTGATGCATTTTCGCTCCTACAATATTCCATCCCTGCTTCCAACCTCTATTTTTCCCGCTGCAGGTGATCTGCTAAATGATATGGTGTATATCACTAATTTTTGGGTGGGAGCCTTTAATTTACTGCACAGAATAGTTATTTGTCTCCACACATGCTCTGCACTAGAAATAGAACCCCCACCGCCATCACTTACCTCCAATGTCAAGGAGGGTGGGTTCTCACATGCCAGGTAGCTTTTTGTCCCTGTCAAATTCAGAGCAACTGGAATCTTGTTCGCACTACCAAGTAACCGCATTGTTTTCATGACGTGTTCCTTTGGAGACACCCGTGAGGTGGGTGAAGAGGAAGCATCTTCCCAAAGTCTGTCCATATTGGGATGTGGTGCTGGGGCTTCTGGAAACCTCTCAATCCTGGAGAATGACTCCGAGTCATGTACAAAGTTCTCCAGCTCAGAGAGTGACTCCGAGTCCCCAAGAAAGTCCTCCAGGACAGAGCGTAACATGTCGTCTTCTAGAAACTTCTCCAGGATGGAGGATGATTCTAAAGTTGGGCGAAGTTTCTGTGGAATGGGTCCAACAAATGAGTATGTGTGGATGTCCAGGGTATCTGTGAAAAAAGAGATTAAGAGAGAGAGTCACTACTCCAGCTCTTTAGAGGCTATAGGCTGCAGGCTATCAAACGGGAATCCTATTTTGGTGTGTGGATCTGGCAGATGGGAGCCAGGAAAAAACAAATTGCCTGTGGGATAATATGAGTGTGGGACTTTCAGACAAGCCTCTAATTGGGCCAATATACCGTGACGTTAAACTCTGGAGAACACCGTGCCCATGGTACCCCCTGGGTCTTCTGAGTGACCATTTCCAATCACAAGGGAGGTGAAATTCCCTATCCTCCTGAAGGATGTCATCCCACGCCAGCTCACGAGCGGTGGTGGAAGGCAGAGGCATTCATTTCACTGCATTAGCATGTCTCAAATATTATTTCCCAGTATGTTTATCACATTTAAATGTTCTGTAATAAAATATGACCCTAATGGTGACTAAAAGCATGTTTTAGGAAATATTGTGCTTTTCCATCTTTTCCCTTATCTATGTGTGCTGCAAATACCTGATATCATGTCAGTCTTGGCCCGTGGAGACTAAAAGTTTCTAGACTACTCTTCTAGGTGCATATTATTAAGACAAAGGTATTTATATTTGGAACTGTTTGAACTGCACATTTTAACCTGGTCTTATTTTCAGCACTTTGAAATCCGAGACTTTTTTCTGGTTTACATTTCAAGGGGCATGACCCAAACAATCTTTTGCACCTGAAGAAGCTCCCTGCACACTCAGACAGCGAAACATATCAACCCAACGTAAAAAACAAAGTCCACACTTACCGCATTTTTAACATATGTTGGTCCACAAATTATTAAAGTAGTATAGTATTTCCTGGACATGTTCTTAAGTGTTTACTCCTTACCTGATCTTTAATACTAGGGTCCCTCAGACACATTCATTGAGTGCACTGCCCACACGCAGCTAGCAGGCTTCCAGTACGGACAGGAGGCCCACCTTACCTAGCGCAGAGACACACACCACCGGCATGAACAGCTGAAACTATTCGAACTACTTCCAACTTGATAGTATGTCAGGCCCCAGTAAACGGGAATACGCAGATGATGAGAAGCTCTGGCAAAGTAGAACAGATCTGTGCACCCACCGGTCACTCCAGGATGCAGCAGTTACCCTTACCACCTACCTGAACCATGTATTGTGAAGCACCCAACTGCTATGATCTGGGTGACTGAAATGGGAAAAAAAAATTCTCCCTTCTGCCAGCAGTGAGAGATACTTCAACGTCTGATTATTCACTTAGAAGCACACGGTATACATTGTTTCCATTTGTCTTTAGGGCCACATATGTTCTGATACTTCAGGGAGAGGTGCATTAGTCCTCTGTTCCTCGTACTCCTTTGAATATAGAACATTTTTACTACCCCAGGACTCGACAAGCAGCATCCCAAAATGACTTTTTCCTTATGATGAAAAACTGTGAAACTGGGAACTTAAATATGGCATTGGCGACCCTGCCCAAAAACATAACTATATTTTCAACTGCAGCAGCCACAGTCAGCTTAGATCTCTTGTGCTGGATGGTAGCATACCACCGCGGGGCGGGCCTTCTGCACCAAGGTGGCATCACTAAGCTAGACATCAGTCTGCCTGGCAGAGCAAGCTCCATTGAGCCCCGACATTTACTCTTTTAGTGACCCTTATCAGAAAGAGATTCAAACATTCTGAACCTTTCTGACACTTGTGTACGTGGGCAGGAAGCCCCCATTGCCTGGTAGTGTTTGCTCAATCTTCCCCTGTACCAAGTGAACTCTCAAACCCTCCATCTTATCTAAGACCTACAGTAAGAACAACACATTCGAGGGGCCCCATGACAGACAGTGGCTAGGGGCCAATAAATGGTGGTTGAGGGTGTTTGCCACCGCTATCCTGGTGTCTGTTCTGGTATGTATCTGCAAACTGGGCAAAATCCACCCTTTCCAAGCTTTCCAAGCAAGGCGAGCAATCAAGATGTCTCAGGGAGGTAATGAGGGAGTAAAAGACTCAGAACTCAAACATTCACACAATAGGTGCATTATTGTATTTTAAAGCTCAATGATTGACTTTTTTTTTAAATGAGGTAAGTATTGTAATCACAACATAACTTACTATGGTACATACAGAATAATTAAATATACAGGGATGCCCTAGAGTCTCAGGGTTCTCTACAGAAAGAAAACATTAAAGTAATAAAAATTAAAGTTCAAGTGCGGGCTTGCTGTGTGCAGCAGAACAGCTTCCTGGCATTCTGTGATCCACAGATCAATCTATGCCAAAAAACTTTTCTGTTCAGGTGAAGGGATAGCAATGTCCGATAAAGAGCTCCACCAAAATCTGTTTTTACAGCCTGTGTCTCTCAGGCATGTGGAATAACCAGATATGGTGCACACGTAGAATTATCAAGGAGAGCTGTGCTGATCGGCGAGGCAAGGGTGAGCTGCCACACTCACCAGGGCTCCCTCGGGCAACCCTGCCTCCTAAAGTTGGCCAACTGTCACAGCAGCAACTTCACAAGGAGACCTCCAGCAGATGGCTCTAGAGATCATGTCGAAGGATTTCCTCCTTCGGACCAGGGCACTAGTGTGATCGCTGAAGTCAGCATTGGACATCTGCGTCTTTTTCAATGGCTTTCTCTACATCAGACAGCCTTTACTTTGCAGTTGACACTGGCAAGTTAGACACAAAGGCCCAGATTTACTCATGCTTTGCATAGGGTTTACATTACTTTAGCAAAACAAACCCGATGCAAAGTATAAATTTGGATTTATATTGGATAGTATCCGAAAGTAACGCAAAGTTGTGCAATGCACAGCTTCGAATCACTTAGCATCATTTGGGCGTTCAATGGGTGGCTTGAACCCGCCCCTCTTCTCTCCTCTTCTCCATTGGCTGGTCTCTTGAATGCTGGCCAGCCATTGGAGAAGAGGATTGTCTCTCCGAACAGGCCCCGTCCTTTTCGGATTCGGGGGCGTGCTTTTTCGCTACTTTTCGATGGGCGTGTTTTTCTCTCCTCCAGCCAATGGCAAGAGGAGAGAAAAAGAAAAACACGCCCCCGAATCCGAAACCGCCGCTGCGTTTCTCCGAGGCATTTCTGCTTGACCTCGGAGAAAGGCGGCGGCGCTGGGACTGATTTCTTTAAGTGGTCGGCAATCGGAGGCGGACGGCAGCAGCATGGCAGGCAACATGTTGTACCAGAGAGTCTTGGAGTAGGAGTAACAGAGTCAACATAAAGGTAGCTTGCTTTGGTCTACAGCTCGGAACGCACAGGAGTGACAATCTACGTCCAGGATAATATGTACATCTGTCCAAGAGTTTCTTTCAAATTACACACTGTCTACAAAAGCAGAATGCGGATACTTTGCACATCTTCCAAATACATAATTATATAAAAACAGTCCATGTCTCTCGGCTATCCCTCATTCCCTACCAGAGGCGGATGGCAGCAGCATGCCAGCGCGGTGCTGAGGGGGCGCCGCCAGCCCTCCGGCTGCCTGTGTGAGCCGAGCGGCCATGGAGCACGGGAGAATGCTATGACACTGCAACGGGGATGGTGTTCCGTTATTTGCGCTAATTTAAAGTGGTCAACTGCGTGAAGCTGTGAGCAAGTAACTGTCGCCCAGTTTAACATTTGCCTTGAAATGTATCAGCCAGGTTGGATGGTGGGAGCGGGAGGGGTTACGATGTTTGCAATGCAGTCAACTTCCCCCATGACACAAGTGAAGTTTAGCCAGTCGGGTGATTTTTATTAATCCTACGACATTAAGCATGCTGGGACTTGAAGTTTTATGTCCCAACAGCTGCTTGATTGCCTATTTAACCCATCGGGCATTTCCCCGGTGGCTGGAGTCATTCGAAACAGTTTTAGGAAGGCTCAAATCTGCTGCAGTGCGTTAAAAATCACTCTCCACCTCCTCGGGGTTTATTGCAACAGGCACCGTAGAGACATTGGGGAGGGGCGGTTTGTTGGGGTAGAGAGGGAGAAAAATAAAAATAAAGGCAGCCGGGCTTGCTTGAACATTTTTGACAGGGCTGCTTCTGATTTCCAGCCCTGCCCTGTTTCCCAATTATTTGTCTGGGGGCCTACCTCTCCCAGGATACTTAGCGCAGTTGGCTGAAACATCAGGACTGGAAACCACCCTCGTGACATGGCTCCAGTTGACACATCTGGATGGGGTACGCGTGTACTGATTACACGCACATTTGGAACTGTGAAAGGAAAACACACGGACCGCGCCTAATGTATACTCGCCACTGTTGACATGCAAGAGATCAGCTGTCCTCCGAGTCCCCAGTCACGCCCCTCCCTCCCTCTGCCCTGCCTCAGGAGGCTGCCACTTTCCTGCTCGTGCGGTAGGGTCAGGTCGCGCCCACTCTTCGCGCCTCTTGTATCCCCTGGTGACACCGCACGTATGTTCCACACACCAAAGCCCCGTTCTTGGGGGCGGTGACAGTGAGCAAAAAAAAACGAGCAGGCGGGAATTGAGGGATTGAGTTTTGGTTTTGCCACCTGTCATGGCCCCAACATTTTGGAAACCTGGCCCCCATTCGTTTCATGCTATATCCTCCCACTCACCTCAGTGGCTTGTAAACGTTCTTCGTGAGATGCACGTCGTTTTCCTCAAAATATCTCTAATTATCGTCCATTGAAAATTGGCTGCACAACTGGGAAGGGAGTGACAGACATTTTATCACAAATGTTTGTGCTCGGAGGCCTATGTTTTTTTAAAACCTTTAAATCCCGATCCGTGTCCGCGAGATGAATGCTCGCCTTTGATTGTGTGAAATCCTCCTTAGTGTATGTCTGTTCTTATTGAGGCTGGTCAGTCACATATCTCAAAACCACAACATGAATCTGATTTCCCTACACCTTACACTTTAATAAGAGTGAATATGTTATTTACACCCAGTGGTCGAAGTGGGGGGGAACGGCAGGGCACGGCGTACCCCTACTTCTTCAATTTCAGGGATTCCGTTCCCCTACTTTTTTATTTTGAAAATGCGTCCCAGGACGCAAAAAATTACCATCGCCTATAAATAAAGCTCGGCGTTCCTGGCGTTCGAGGACGGGCGGCAGAGAAGTAACAGGACTCTGTCTTTTCCTTCTTACCCAGAGAAGAAAAAAAAGCATTTACAATGCAACGGTCTCGGCATTGTTAAAGTTCGAGCTATTGGCATTGCTCATGACATTATTTTTGTTTATGTTTTTGTTTTTAAAACATGTAGAGAAACGGCATTGTGATTTACAATGCCAATAGCTTAATCAGTGTGTGTGTAAGTGGCTCTGTGTGTGGGTGCAAATGCAATAGGTCTCGCATTTGAGAGTGATTAAGGTATTGACATTGTAAATAACAATGCCGTTTCTTTAAATGTTTTAAAAACTAAAACATAAACAAAAATAATGTCATGAGCAATGCCAATAGCTCTAACTTTACCAATGCCGAGAACATTGCATTGTAAATGCTTGTTCTAACTTTACATGTGTGAAAAAATGTTCATCTTTACTTTCCCCCCACCTACTGGGCTTCTTTGAGGAAGCAGGACAGACCGTCGCACTTCAGGAGGACCTTCGGGGGCAACAATAGTCACCATCCTTTAGCCATATGTGACATAAGAAGAATGAGGGTGGTACAGAACTATTTCCTTGCTTACTGGTGAGAATAATTTGCTGGCAAAGATTCTAGCTACGAGACTGGTTTAGGTGATCCTCACGTTGGTATATGTGGACCAAAAGTACTTCATGCCTGAAAACCCGGCACTACATGCGCAGGGTTCAGGTGGTATTAACCAGGCTACCCCAACAGCAAGGTACAGCAAACATGCTATTGGTAAACTATGAGAAGTTGCCTTCTCCCTCATGCCGACTTGCTGTTCTATGAGATTATATTTCCTTGTGGCTGGAGAAATTTGTAGGCTTGATTGAGGTTACTGGGGTTCTGGCTCCCCACAGAACACTGCATGCTGACAGAGGCGATCACCCAATAAGTGGGTGCCCAGATATCTGTTAATGCACCAGCACAGAGCCAGCATATTTCTCTAAATAGATTCTTCATCTTCTAGGTCGCCTAGGTAATGGCTGTTATCTCCGTGCTGAAACCTAGCTACTTCTGGCCCAGTCCAACTTCACAGGTATTGGGACCTCTGCAAGTGCTAGGAATACGTGGACAAGGTCTGGTTCTTGAGAACACAAATCCAGGACTCGTTGGCTTGGTCTTCACCCAATAAACTCACACTGGCTGCTTACTGACAAACATACCCCTTGGGTCACTCCCACCTGCTCCCTCCTGATGCTAAAGAATTCCCTTGTTAGCCTGTTCCTGTAGTCTACACCATGACACAGCACACACCAGGCACTCTTTTAATCTTTACCCACATCTATTCATCTATACATTCACCTTGTAAAGGGAAACTTTGAAATAGAATTCCACTTGATCATTTTTCATTCCAATAGTCCACTGATATTTTCCAGATAGGTCTTTTGAGATACCTAACATGCAGCTGACACTGCTCCACCCCACCAACCTTTTAAATGAAACTTGCTACTCCTCTCGCACTTACCTTACCAGCTGTTGTCTATGTTTACAGATGAAAACAAGTTTTCCCTTAATTTTCAACCACACATTATGTTAATTTCTTAGGAAAAGATGAAGGTTTAACCCTGAAAAAAATTGTGTAAATTACAGCAGAGCACAGATTCCAGCTGGTGCTTCAATGGGCACTGGCATTGCAGAATTGGGCAGTGTCCCATAGTGGAGCAGAGCCACCCACTTGTATGACCCCAAAAGGTCAAGGAATGAGGGCGTTGTAGCATTTCTTGCATCCCTAAAACTTCAAGCCCTCATTTCCATTCACCTGTGTACCACAGTTGCAGGCCTTCTCAAGGCAATGGAAAGAAGGGACTCCTGCTGAATTTGTTCTAGCCCACCCTGTGATTTTTCACCCAGTGAACTTCACAATCCATAGCATTTTGGAGTAGTTCCATGTTCTGCTGACATGGTCTAGCAAAGCACTAGGCTCTGCTATCCTGGGGATGCACCATAAGTGAGCACTGCCCTCTCATTTATGAGTTTGGTGGTTAGTGGAAGCTGATTGTAGGTTCAGGAGCAGCTGTAGCCCTGGAGGAGAGAAGGTGTGCTTCCTTCAGTACTTACTTGCCCCAGTGTGTGTACTATGTCTGTGTGTGTTTCTGTGTGTCTATGTATAATGTTACACGTGCTGGGTGGATGGGAGGCCATGTGCAGTGTAAATCGTTCCCTACTAAGGATATTGTGATTGTTGCACAAAATGGTGGTTCCACTTCAGGTTGTCTTTGCACCCAGAAACCTTATGATTTCCGGGTGGAATGGGTACTATACATCTACATCCTTTAAAGCTCATGAAGTCTGCCCAGCAACAGCACATGATCTGCCCTTGCCTGGTGTGTTGTGCTGGGTGTCGCTTTGCAATAGTGAGAACAGCTCTTGAAAATGTAACTGAACTTGTGATTATCAGACATGCTTTATCAGTTTGGTCTGCTTCCTCCCCTTAATACACTTTTATTCAAAGCACTGCGTGGAACTGGCCCTGACTTTTTGAAAAAGTGATGTGCTTTGTACTTACCAACTCGTTCGCTGTGATCTGACATCAGCCAAACTGGTGTCAGTTCCTAGATTCAAACTTGTCAACTGGGGAGGGCGAAACTTTGTATTAGGAGCCTCTAAGGCCTGGAAAGATCTCCGTTTGGATTTTAAAGCCCAACCACACATTTTGGCCTTTAGGAAGGCCCTCAAAACATGGCTTTTTGTTGCACTCTAACTGTTTGATCTATTTGGTCTCCTTTCCTCAGCTAGCGCCAAGACACCCTTAGGGGGAAGCGATCGCTCTTTAAAAATATCTAACATAACTTAACAAAACGAAAGGCTCAAATGCAAGATGCGATCTGCCCAGAGTGGGAAAGGGTTTCAATTTTAAAGTAAGCCTGTTTGGTTTGTCTTGGCTTCTCATCGGTGCCTCCAACTTAGAATAAATACTGCCTGAAATGAGCAACCAGTTATAACTTGTCTAGAACTCAAGGAGAGGCTCTGCTGAAGCAGTACAGGGGGCATTTTCCAGGAACGGAGTTATCTTTTTTGTTGTTTCCTCAGGGGTAAGACAATGCTTAGGACTATATCTGCTGATTGACCTATCCAAGTAGAAGAAGAGAATGCTGTATTCCCCAAAGTGTGGAGATGATGCTAGCCTCTGGCAACAATGACAAGAGCAAAGCCCACCAAACTCAATCATCCATGGAGATCATTTAATGGACATGAGAGGACCACGAGGCTCGAGGATCTTGCAGATAATTTGATTTGACCAAAGACACTGCATTTACTGCAAGAGGTTCGCAGACGTTCCAGCACTTTGAGTATGATATGTATTGTGTGATTTTATGATTCATTTAAATCGAATAAAGCTTATTTGACTGACTGACTGAGTGTGATGCCACTCAATGTGCCCCAACCTTTGTGGAAGTTGGTGTCATCCTATATCCGGTCCCAGAGGAGCAAAGTTTTTCCCACTTCACCCTGGATATTAGAATAGCTTCATGTTGACTGAGGCTGATGGCCTTGATTCTGTAACTAATGGTTCCTGCACTACAGCCTTTTTGGTTTTAAAGATCGCATGGTTCATATTTGGAATGTATCCCAACATTAAACGTCAGTATCCAAGCTCCGACTATGAACATGCAGAACCAGTGGTGCTGCCACAAACCAAAAATCTCAACCAATGCTCTCCTTTTTTTTTAGATCTAAGCCCATGCAGTTTGGTCATTCCTAGACAACTACTTTGTGCTAAATCCAGTTCCAGCACTACCAAAGTATATTTTGAGGTACTGTAACCTGATAGGGTCTCCTTTTAGTCTCTCATGAACTACGTTTGGTACCTCTGAACACCCTCAAATGGACCCCCAGCCATCAAGATAATTGGGCACTTTAAGAACATTGACCCTGTCGCACTTTGGGAGAAGCTCCCTTGCAAACCAGTAGCAAAATCCAAGTTGGCTGAGTCTCCCAGGTCACCCGGAGCAGGTATTTAGGCATTTTTTGAACATTCTGGGATGAAGCCATCTTAATCGAAGGGGTGAAGTGAAGGCCATTGAGAAAGTGGGATAAAGGGCGGGCTGACCAATCAAATCAACAGGAATGCTTTGTATCATTCTGTCATGCTCTTTTAGCCCACTGACTTAGCACTGTAAACAAAGCAAATTGTAGAGTACCAAAGACCCCGAAAGTGTTTGAGACTTCCCAATATTCCACAAAATCCGATTAACCTCCGAGAATAACATAGGCAACCGGAATGAGAATCTACGTTATTTGTAATGCTGCGCCTTGATGTGTGATCACTCAGTTTATACATGAGGGGTGGCATCTTGGGCCCAGAACAGCAAAGGATCTTCTAGTTTTCTATTTGTAGCTGCTCTTATTTCCAGTGTATAAATGAAAGACCTATTCCTTTTAAACAACGTTACTCTTAAAGGACACTGAATAGTTGTGGCCCATCAACAGCATTACCCACCACGGATAGTGCGCTCCAACCCTGATGATCCAGGACCCAGAGAAAATGTCCCATAGTGCTGCTGTGCTGTTGATGTCACCAGTGTGGTAGCACTTACAGAGCAGGATTACCAAATAGGCAAAGTAGGCACCAGCCTCTGGGCCTCTCTTCTTTTAGGGGCACCCCCAGTTTTGCAATCATACAAACTCATTTTTGAAAATAAGGTGTGATAAACGTACCCAAATGTTATGACAGAGTTAAGAATATACAGGTGTCTCAAGATCACAAATGCTACCTTTTCACAAGAACGACAGAACTCACTTGCCATTATAGCCACTGAATATGACATCTTGCAAAAGGTAGACTTCCAATATATCCTGAAAGATTTCACCACAAACAAATTAATGAAATTTAATATTTCAAGTTCTGTTGATTTATTAAAATGTGTTAATTTTTTTTTGTTTAACAACATTAATAATTGTTCGTGCTTAGTTTTGTGTAATAAAATTGGTTTATTAAAGTTGTTGGTTGGCAAAATTAAAAACGTATTAGGAGATAATTTCTAAAGGGGCCTCAAAATGTCGACTGCCTAGGGGCCTCCACAGAGTTTAATCCGGCACTGAGCACTTACTTTGATTGCTAGCTGGTCCCACAAGGGGCATTTTCATCCGTGCTGCAATTGGAGGATTTGAGGTAGGAACCTGACAGTCTTCTTACCTGTGTTAGAATTCAGCGGTTTAGCTATAATCGTAGAGTCTCCCTTGCAGAGCTGTTTGCCCATTTTGTCGGTCACTTTGGCTTTATACTCCTTAAAATGGCGGAATTTCAGTGTAGCTCCTTCAGTCCTAGAGGACTCCTCGTCATTGTCTTCTGTATTTCTCACGCGCTCTATAAAAATGCGGGAGAGAACAGGCTACTGTGAGTGAGGATAGGTTGCACAAACGATAAGCTACCCTGGGGCCCCTGTCATTGTTTAGCAAGGGAATAATGGCATGGAACTGGGCAAAAGGAGGTGTGGAGGGTGCCAGAGTCAAACCGAGCTTCAGCAACACAGCCAGAGCTGGGCAAGGGCACAGAGGGAAGAGACAGGTGGGTGCAGAGGACGGTCGGAAGGGAATGAGCTGTCAAAGATCACATGGAGAGTCTGTGCAGGAGTAGTGCTTTAAGCCCACAGGCCTATTTTTTCAAGACTGTCTCAGAAGTACAAGGTTCTTACTTCCACAATTGTGTTACACATTACACTTAGCCTGACCATTTGGCGTCAGTCCTTTGTTTGCTCTTCAAAAAGCCCAAGAAGAAAAGGCCATTAATTTTCACTAAATACAGGTTGGGGGAGGGTTTTAAGTTTTAAGAAACCAACGACTTCTGCTAAATATACATGGGTGACATGGGCCCTAAAGCAAGCAGGGAAAATTTACTGCGGCACACTCAGTGGGGCTGTAAACAAGCACTGGCAGGCATAGCCAATAGGCCTCTGCAATGCGAGAGCTATTGGCTTTGGCAATGTCTTTTAGCCATGCTGTATAGCAGCACTGCTGCTGTTCAGCATGTCTACAAGTCATGGGAAAAAGCCCTGTGACATGGCCAGTGCTGCTGCATCATAGCGCTTTATTGTTGTTGCAGGAGGGGCAGGATAGGCAACACATATGTGGGACAAGCAGCACAACATAGGTGGGGTGGAGGGCGACTGGGGAGAAGGTAAAAAAGTGTTATGACGTGGCCAGCGGTATCTGCATCATAGCACTTTGTTTTGTTATGGTGGTTGGGAGAATGGGAGTGAGGGGAAAACACACAACAGCTGGGAGCGAAAAACCCGACACAACAATGCGGGAGGGAGCAGAAGGACAGGGGAAAGGCCAAACCAGCAGCGGCTCCTCCCCTATGGCAGAGGAGCGTCACCCCCCCTTCCAGCAGCGTAAAAAAATAAATAAAACGATAATAAACTGTCATTCATTTTCACTTTATTTTGTTTCCCAGAGTCTTGGGGTGGGGCCAGGGGGATAACAGGCCCCCACGGGGAGTGGTATGCACTGTTATCACTGCGCTTGAGGGTTTGGCCGGCCGTCTCAGGCTAGCCAAACCATCTTGTGCACTGAAGCTCTCTCCAACCCAGCTGCATTGCCAGGTTGGATAGCAAGCACAAACTTCCAATCTCCCTGGGTGCAAAAATCATCGGCACTCAGGCCATGTATGAGAGCAACTTCAGGATTGGCCGCAAAGGAGTCTGGGATCCTGTGCCTGCAGTGGAGCCACGAGAGGAGCAGAAGACCGGTGAGTTGCAGGTACGTTTTTTTTGTTTTAATTTGTTTTCATTGTTGTGTCCCCACTAAACCTGCCCCGCCACTCTCCTCTGACACCGGCCGCTACTGGTGGGTGTGGGAAGATGGTAGAAAAGAAACAGACAGGGGCAGGGTGGTGGGAGAGAAAATAATCAACACAAGTGGGGTGGTGTGGAAGGCAAAAGAAGCAAAACGGATAGGGTAGCGGGTGAGAGGACAAAGGAGCAACATTGATGGGGAAATGGGAGACGGCTTGAAATCACAAGCACTCATATGGAGTGCTTGAACCCAAAAATAGATGAGGACATGACATATGCATGCCATGACAAATGGGAACAATGCAAATGATAGTGACACTGAAGCTAACTAATGGTAAGTTATGGAGGGGCTGAAAGCCCACTGTGCGCAAAGAAAATGTCTCCAAAATACTGTGCATGCGCTGTCTAGCTGGGATCTAATAATGGAACTGGAATGCTACCCAGATAAATATGCAGCTTGCATGGAAAAGGTTCCACCAATGTGGGTTTTCTTGGCGGGGGAATAATCAGGTGAGGTGTGAGTCTAGAATGTTAGGTTGTGTTCTGGGAATTCTTTGGAGTTTTACTAGGATGAGGAATGTGCTCTTGCCATGGGTGGACCATGGGCATTGGGTGGACCATTGGCATTGGCTGGTTGGCTTCCATAAGGGCACTGATGAGCTGTAAAGAAGGGAATGGAATACATTCCAGAGGACTTCCCAGTGTCTAAGAAGTGTTAGAGAAAGTATTTCTATGCATTAATTGTGGGTCACTCACCAAAGACTTGGTGCTACCTGCCACCCTGAGAAGCAATAGGGTGGACCAGGAGGAGCAGGGGCGAGGAGCAGAGGGGCAAAAGATGGACAATATGTGAAAACAAAAAACATAATTTTCATTTGCAGCAGAATTTCGCTGTCAGTTAGTATAATATCTGTGGCAAAGATGTTGCCTCAGAACAGGGCTCATTTCTGTCAACTGTTGGCCCTCATTAGCTCCAAATCGACCTGCAGTCATGCAGGAGCAGTGGAACACAAGCATCCGAAAAGCCAACAGGTCTCGCTTTTAAGACTATTGCCTCTGTCATTGCCTTTTGTTCCAACTGTACAGCATCAGCATTGTCGGCTTTGTCAATGATTTGTAACCATGGTGTATAGCAACATGACTAAAAATAATAATAAAAACAAACTAAGATGCATCCACCGCTAATGCGCTTTACATTTTGGATTGGAGTGGCATTGCTTGTAGTGGAGCAGTGTGACAGTGTAGCATAGAATGGAGTGGAAACATTTGGTGAATTGTGGAATTATGTGGCCTGATGTGGAATTGTGGGGCTTGGATACAAATTATATGGTGTGGAATTATGTTGTGTGGAATTGTGTATATAGTTGTTAACGAATCTGTAAATGACAGATCAGAGAACCTAACCAAAGGGAAGGGCTTCCGCTAAATGTGCGAAACAATGCCCCAAATCTAAGATTTTGAGTTCCCTCACTCTCCAAGGGTTGCCCCTAGGTGACATGCTTCATCATTGGGGGCCATCCCAGACAGCTACTGTCTGGGGCGTGCTGCAACTTGCAAACTACGTAGAAGCACTTTTTGTGAAAAATGTGTAGTGCAGTGTTTGGGGGAGTGGTGACACTAAAAATACCTAGTGGAGGTCTGGGCCATGGACAGAATTGTGTGGTGAGGGATTGTGTAATGTGGAATTATCAGATGTGGAATTTTGTGGCGAGTAGTGGGATCGTGTGATGTGGTGTGGAATTGTGTACAATGAAATTGTGTGCACTGGAATTGTGTGTAGTGGAAGTTTGGAGCATGGAATTGTGTGGCGTGGAGTGGAATGGTGTGGATTGGAATAGTGTGCAGATAGAACTGCAGAAAGCAAAGAGCACCAGCATGATTTTAGAAACACTCAGGAAGCGAGGACTATGGCAATACATATAAGGAGTCAAATGAAACCTCACGCGGTGAAGAGAAGAGTGTTTGTTTATAAAGAAAACGTGTTTTGCGATGGAATGTGGCTTCGACATCTTGGAAACACAGGCAGTGGCAGGTGGTGTGTGAAATATGCTTGTGTGCGTTAAGTAAATGAAAGAAGGCATGGGTTTAAATAAAGGTTGTCTGGCTGTCACAAATGAGAAGAGAGGAATATAAAAATGTTTGTGCTGTCAAAATACGTGCATTGTAAATAGCAAGTAAAGTTATTAAAATAGGGCAACATGTTGGATTTTTCAGCCACAGTACAATTGTAAGTACGTTTCTTACAATTGGGTAACAGTTGGAGACATGAGTCCCATAGCCAGTTGAAGGTGTGCGTGCTAATGTTTAAAGACTGAGAGGGGTGGGGAGGACGGACGGGGCAGACACACGGAAAAGTGGTGGGTGGGGTAAGTGGGAAGAAATAGTACCTGGATTGCACGAGCGATGGACGCATGTCATTTAAATTAACCAAGCGGTGCTAGGTGATCAGGGCCGGCTTTAGGGCGGTGCAACTGGTGCAGCCGCACAGGGTGCTGACCTGGGGAGGGGGTACTGAACCTCAACGGGGAGGAAGGGGGGCGCGTGATTATCAATAATTTACGATTTCAAGACACCTTCTGTAGAGTTTCTTGTGCACCCAGCTTTCTGGCAGCAACAAAAAATGTCAGCATAACTCTTGGGATTAATGATCCTGTCAGGGAGAGAGATCAGAGTTTTGTCCAGGGGCATTTACCTAGCACAGAGGGTTAAAATGCCTGCGGCAAAGAACACGTACTGTGCAGATCCCAAATCTGTATTTTGTATGGATAGCGGAGTGGATTCTTGCTTTTGTCACAGAGACCCTTGTGTTACCACAGTACATAATATACATCACTAATGTAGAACAGTGACTGTTGCAAACTGTCATCAAAGAGCTGCATGCAAACTGCACAAAATAGTTTGGGCGTCATGTTTTTTCCCCCAGTCTTTAATTATTTATTCCTAATGTTGCTAAAAATCGTTCGTTTGGGTAGATATACATTCTTATTAGTACAGCCAGTCATAACCAGTGCTTTAAAATAAATGCAATGTATGTCAGAGAGGGGTTATGGAGAGATAAGTGGTGGTCAGGGGATCCATGGAGGAGGTCATGGGGGTGGGCACCAAAACTGATTGTTGCACCGGGCGCCCCAAGTGCTGGAGCTGGCCCAAAAGGAAATGATGACTGGTGCGTGCTGGCCAACTTCTACGCAACAAACAAGAGTGGCAATAGAGTCAGTGAATGGTATGCAATGGACGGGCTGGAAGCCCTTTGCTGTACACAATAGTCTCGAAGAAACAGCGCATGCGCTCTTGAGCTGAGACCTGAATGTAGCTATAATTGAAGTGAAGTGGCCCCTCACATCCCTAGGCCCCAGATCTACTGCAGCTGCTGAATTCAATGACAATTAAACTCCTGAATGCAGAAAGTATTCCAAGACTGCTAGAGTGGTGACCCTACATCGGCCCTCCCCCAACCCTTACCAACATCATCTTTATAGGGTGGTGGCTCAATGAGGCTTCCCAGCTGTACCTTGAGCCTCAGTGTGTTATTCTCTTGGCTGTAGCAGGTCTCATTCAATTCCAACCTCATATCACAGACCCACAGGGGCTTATTTACAAGCCCCTTGCACCGCCGGGGTATTACTTTCAATATGGGAAAAACCGATGTACCGGTATCGCAAGGGGCTTGTAAATAATCACCAAAGCTGGAAGAATCTTCTGGAAACTTACCTTCCTCTCCATTACCAGGTCTTAAATGCCGCTTGTGAGCATCCCCAGAAGAATTTATTTTTTCACTGGACAACATGACTTTTTGGTCCCAACCAGGCGAATGTGCAACTGGTATATTATTTCGTGCCGCGGGCCTTGAAGAGCTTACATACCAGGTACGCTTTCCGACAAGATCTGAAAATGAGGATATGGTATGATATTTAAGGTATGAAATGCACACAACAGACACATTATAAAGGTCCATGGTAAAGTTTATTCTTTTTAGTTCATGGGTGTATGGTGGTGCAAAACCAAGGTGTGAGGACCCAATATGAAAGAAAATCACTGGAAGAAACTCACCTCTCAACTCAAACCTCTTAAGCATGTCTATGAAGGTCCTCACTCTCGGCGTGAAGACTATCTCCTTCCTTACAATCATCCTCAGGTACATGTAGGGTGGCACTGGGTAGGAGAAGTTGAGATGGTTTCTGCTCACTTGTGTAGAGTTGACTCCACTCTGGTGGTACATGCACGACCACTGGTGTAAAGGTTCCTATAGTGGGTGAAGAGATGAGATTACCAGCTAGAGTCTGTGAGTGTAACTAATGGTTGGGTGGTCCTTTACTACAGATTTTGACTCTCATAAACTGATAGTGCTCGGGCAGAACCAGTCACAATGTAATCATTTTATCATATGTGAAAGGATGAAAAGCTGAGTTGAAACTGGCAAAATTCCAAATTGTTGCCTGCAGATTGTATCTATCATCATGGTAGCAGATGCAATAACCGACTAAAATATCTTATTGACCTGAAAATGGTTCTACAACACTCACAAATCATTGGAAGCAGGAGTGCTTTTTTTACCTTTCTGCACTCAAAAGTGCACAAAACTCAAGGTAATTTGTTTGTGAAATTAATTTCAATAATACAAAACAAAATTAAAAGACTGGATAAATTATTTTACATATTTTACACACACACATTACATACGCACATCACACCGTAGCAGTAGCCACTATGCAGTTATGCGTGTCAGATTTTCCACAGGAAGAGTGCTTTTTGTTTTGCTAATATCTTTGGCACCATTTGATGAATCTTCGCAAAACTTTCACAAAAGAAAATTTCACTCACCTCAGCTCCTTCCTGGAAAGTTTCAGGGTGATCGGTTAAGCAGGAGCCAAACAAGCATTTGCAATGCAATCGGTCTCGCCTTTGGGAGCTTAAATGCATTTAGCTATGCAGCACATTAGCCTAGGTGCTGAAACATCTACTGTTCTTTCACATGAAGGGAAAGTAAGCACCAAACGGCGTGACACGCCAGGAATGGGAACACATGGAGAGAAATATTGCCTTTCAGAGGGAAATGGTATAGTCCAAAGCTCTGTTTTTAATATGAAATCAGGGCCCTCTGTGGTCATATCAACAAAAATGCAAGATTTGAAAAAAATATTATTGTCTACAGGTGCTTGTGGAAGACAATTTCTATGGACTGGAATCTAGAGAATGCTAAAATGATTGTGGAATTTTAATAACCTCAGCTGGTCGTTTTCTATCAAGAAAGTTAAATAGAGGCAGTTGCCAGAAAAATAAAGAAATAGAATGGTTGCAGGCTGTGTTTGAAGACGACAAAATTAAAATGGCATATTTTGTGACACCTGGTTGGCCCAACAACAAGGATTTAGCTCCTGTATTGATTCCATTCAAAAGAGTTGGCGAGGAGCTGTCCTTGGTTGATGGGATCTTGCGCAGGGGGGGCTTATTGGTAGTTCCTGTGTGCATGCGCAAGAAGATTTTAGATCTGGCCCATGAAGGTCATCTTGGTATTTGCGCCATGAAACGCAAGGTTAGGGAAGACTTCTGGTGGCCGGGCCCGGAGAGGTCCATTAAACATTACGTTCGGAACTGCTGTGCATGTGTCCTGAGCGACAAACTCTCTCTCATCGATCCCATTGCTGTGAAGAACTTGTCTTTGTGCAAATTGGCTTTTGATGTAGCTGGACCTTTTGAAGTCACTGGGAATTCTTCTATGTATGCGTTGGTTTCGGTAGACTACATGTCCAAATGGCCTTAGGTGAAGTTTGTGGACAGCGTCAATTCCACGACCATCATCAAATTTTTCAAGGAGGTGTTTCTTCGTGAGGGGTTTCCTGAGGAACTAGTGACTAATAATGGCACTCAGTTGGTGTCCATGGAAATGCAGAATTTTCTCAGGGAACATGGCATCAAGCACAGTCTCACTTCTCTCTACCACCCACGCAGCAATGGTCTCGTTGAGTGAATGAACTGGGTCATCACGGACCAGTTACAGTTAGCCTGGGTTAATGGGTTGCACTGGAGGGTGGAGATTCCTGACATGTTATGGGTGGTAAGTGCCACTCCTCACATCAGTACTGGCATGTCTCCTTTCACCCTACTCAGGGGAAGAGTTGCTGGTTCCAAGTTAAACAAGGACTGAATGTCCAGGAAGGAGGTTGATCAGTGTAAGTTGGACAGAGTGGCTGATGTCCAAGCAGTGTTACAATCAAAGTATGGAACTGATTCTGTCAGAGCTTCCCCTGTTTGCATTGGAGATTGGGTGAGGACCAAGAAACACGGATTTATTCACAAGGGGGCTTCTCGATTCTCAGCATCTGTAAGAGTAAAGGAGGTGAAAGACCACGTGGTGGTGTTGGAGAATGGGAAGATGTGGAATAACTGTGCTCTCTCTGTAGTACCGGGATCCAAGGCTGTGTATGTTAGTGAGAAGATGGTTGTCCGTTTAGATTGCACTCCCTGCAGGGAAATTCCTCCCAGGATGAGAGTCGCCCCTGCCAGGTTCCAAGATTACGTCATGCATCAGATTCTGTATTGTCTTCTTCCATTTTGTGGTAGGTCATTGTTTTTCTTTCAGTTTGCGCCATCTATTTTGTTCATCATTGTTATAATTTTTGTTGCCTTGTGAAGGAAGGGGGGTGTGTTGGGTTCTGGAGTGCTCTGCTCGTGGGTTCTCTGAGCTCCCTGCGTGAAACATGGAATGTGGGGGAATCAACAGCTTCTGCCAGGAGGTGTGGAGATCGGACTGAATAAAGCGAGTTTGCATCTTACGTTTGTTGCACTTCTTTTCTGAAACCCACCAAACAGGAATAGGAGGAGCCTATTTATTTTAAACCAGGTCTAAGGGAAGTTTTGGTGTGCTAGAGAGGTAGGAAGTGTGGGAACATCAGCAGAGTGTGGAAATTGACTTTTCTGTGAATGTGATGATGGGAAAAGGAATCAGCCTGTGGTTACTTGAAGGCGGACTGGATGGACGTGTGCTACAAAGTGTCAGTTTGACAAGTCAAGTAATCAATCAGTCATTTGTGGGGGTATCTGGGTGCTGTCTTCCAGTCGAAGAGCCAGGTCTTGAGTTTCTTTCTGAAGTCTGTCAGCGAGCAAGTGAACTTGAGGGTATCAAGACATCTCTTCATAGTGAATTGACCAGTGTTGCTGAAGTTTATGTAGGTCCTGACTTGTCAACTGTGAGTAGTAAGGTGTATTTCCCACCTCAAATGATCATAGTGTGGAAATATGGATTCTTATGATCAGTTATGTCCCCTATCTTGGACCCCAACGGTTTCATGTATAACTCATAAGTACATGTATGTTTCCTCCAGTTCCAGTTATGAAGACGCAAACACATGTGCGTCCACCGTCAACATGTCCTCTTTCAGATCCGCCATGAATGGGCCGGATATTCTATTCCTAAGTATGAAAGGCCACCGGCTTTATATGGTTCATTTATCCTATTTTACAGTCCAGGCGAGTAGGCCCTGATTCTGCCATTAAGCCTTTTCTGCCTTCTGCCTCTGAAAGCTCCAGTCTGAACTCGCATCTGTATCCATGAACTTTGTCCTACTCCCTGTGCGGCTAACGGTGCCTGACTCGGCCTGTCTGACTGCCTGCCAAAAACTGTATTTCACCTTCAAGATTATCTGCTCTGCTCCGCTCCTCATCCAATGCATTCCTGTCTAGTAGTTTAAGTAAACATTCTTTCAGCTACCGAGCAAAAGGCCCGGCTTCTCTGTCTTTATGCAAGTAATTCATAGCCCTGTTACTATGGAAGATTTCTGCCCTCGCATCTAGTGTAGACACTTAGACGCTTGTACACGCACTAACAGTCAGTATAGTCAGTATAGAATAAGATTCTATCCTAAGAGACCTTTCTTTTTGGATAACATAGTTCTTTAAACATAGGATGTTAGATATGATTTGGGATTAGGTTGACATAACCCCAGACTTCTGTCTCCACATGTAGAGCTAAATGTCAAGTCCCCTTCACCCCCTAGTTGCACGTCAATCACACGTCATGCTGCTGCGCGCGCATCTCTGCCAAGTATTTCTGCTGACGTTGCGAAATTCTTCCGTAGAACCACCCATTTATGACATCGTATCCAATGACGTTCTTTAAGTTACGCCCAGTTACACCCATTCTTGTTACGCATGTATGTTCTTATCTTTGTAATTAACTGTTACGCCTCCTGCATCTGTTTCACTATAACGCCTATTGTATAAAAATGATTACTTGTCAATAAAGTTTGTCCTTCACTTCCTGAACCTTCGTGGTGATGGAATATGGAGTCCTCAATTCGAATTGATTTTGGAATAAAGCCCGTTCCGAACCTCTAATACCACGGATTCTGCCTCTTATTTTACTGAGCTATTATTATAGATTTTCCGCATCAAATTAAGTCCCGGTAATTAAATTATTTACCACATAGATGACGCCCGAACAGGGACACTTTCTCATCTCACGCGCCGGAGGTGCGTTGCAGGCCCGGTCTCCTGTCACAGCTGGACGGACAACAACGCGTACCCACAGGATTTCCTGTATCTCCCTCCTGCCGAGCGGGGGTAACTGAGGCTGCGATCAACACCCAGACGAGGCGGTGAGAAGTGCGAAGTATCCCGACCAGAGCCTAGCTGAGAGAGCAAGATCCGAGGTATACAGAGGCCCACCAGTTCCGAAGTTCCGAAGTATCCAAGTCACGAGTCGAGTCCAGTCCAGTCCAGTCCGGTCCAAGTCCAGTTCAGTTCAGTTCCGAGGCCTTCCGTTCCGAGCTACCCGGTGAGTACCATTATCGGGGAGGCATTCTGACGTGCACATAGGTTGTGCCAGTCAAGACGGGTTTGGGTACACAAATCCGGTCTGCACTGTTTCAGCAGTGTATCTGTACTGTTTAGCAGTATATCAAGTATGTCAAGTATATAATTCAGAATTACCTAGTTAATGCCGAGTATCATGTTTAGTGACTAGTTCCCTAAATGGCCATCATTGTTGTTCATTAAATATTAAATGTTAAATGTTTTAAATATGTTCTGCATATTGTGGTGTGAATGACTGTTCATTATTGTGTTTTGTTGTATTAAACGTGTTCAGAATTAGGTATCAGATCAGATCAGTTCTCAATATGCCGTTCTTTTCGAAATTAAGACAGATCAAAACTAGAAAAGGAGTACTCGAAGAAGCTGTTCCCATTCCTCCTAGGGACACTCCAGGGTACTTCATGTATCATAAACATGGCCTAGACGCCATATTATTTCTTGATTTATGGGTAGACTACACCAAGGAATTACCAGAAAGTCAGAGGTGGCCCGCAGCTGGGACCTGGGATGCAGATTGTATCGTGAAAGTAGAGGAAGAATTATGGAAAAAGAAAGCTAGACAATCACAGAAAGATGCCATTGAATTATGGCGTAAAGAATCGTATAGACGTACAGAAAAAGCACGTAGACAGGAAGAGAAGAGTAAGGAGAATTCAGATAAAGTTCGAGAAAATTTATTAATTGAAGAAGGTATTCGAGTAAAAGCAGAACAAGTAGACAGACAAAGAAATGCCCTTATGAATGGTATGTATCCTCTTCTGGCCGAAGGGTTACCTAAGGCTACTCTGGAGATACCCAAAGACTTGCCACCCCCATTGTTTCCGATAAAAGTACATCCCAAAGGGCATCCCAGAACCGCAGAAGATGTTTTTCTTTCTTCTTATTTAGACGACGCAGCTCCCGAGTATGCTAATGCTGCGCCACATAGACCGCCTGCCGAGGGGGTTCAACGCCAAGACCCTCCTCCGTCTATACCTCCGCAACAACAAATTCCGACACAAGTCCCGGCAAGCACATCTGTTTCTACAGCTGCACCCACCACTATGGTTGCCATATCACGTTCAACGAATCCTTTCACATCCAGCACCCCAGGTGGTGCTACGGGAGGTACAACAAACATTTTTTCCACGCCACCCAGAGTAAATAAACTTTCCTTTCAAGAATCAACCCACCAACGTACGCCCAAACTAGTAACTCCCGACACGCTTAAAGAACTTCTAATAGATTGTAGATATGATCCTGTGCCCGGCAAAAAGGATGAAATGCTGCTGGCATCATTACGTATCCGACAAGCTGCAATATATTTAGGGAGGCTACCAGGAATGACTGCACATTTAGAAAATATATATCATTTTGTCCAGTCGGGACGAGATTCCGAAAGTATTAATAGAGCCTTGGAGTACCAGAAAGTGGAGATACAGGGGGAACTGTTACGTTTCCTCATAAATTGTGTGGTCAGAAATCAAGACCGACCAGGAGTAAATCCGGAAGAAATGCAAATTCTTACCACCTGGAGTCGGAATATATCAGAAGGGAGACATGATAAACGATCATGTATAGTAGCTATGTGCCGCAAGATCCGCAAAGAAATAGAACGAATACACGAAGAAAGATTAGCAGTAGACGAGCCTGAACAAACCGAAGAGGGGGAAGAAATAGAACTGCCCACAGGACAGTTAGAAACTATGGCCTATGTAGGTAGAGGAAGATCTTGCAATAATACTAGATGCTTTACTGATCCGATACGTCCGATACGTTCAGATAATAACAGAAATTTCCAAAACCCAATAATAAATATAAGGTCCCCCGAACATTCGTTCCAAGCCGCTGACAAATTGCTCCGAGCACGAAGGGGTTATCACATACTCGATTCTATGGACGAACAAGAATTAGCCAGGTCAGCCGTTCACTGGGTTGACAGTCCCGGAAAATATAGTGATGATACACTAGCACACACGTTTTTGAACCTCAACCCCGATGAACAGCGTTTAGCTGGTATCTACATGATTCAACAACTCCTCGTATTATATAAAAGCCAACACTCCGATCCTGGTCCCTTACCTGATATGTTAACTGAATTACTCACGAATAAATGGAGAGGTTCAGGTACTGAGTTAATTAGAGAAATACTGGAATCCAGAAAGCAGTATATTCTTTTTGTATGCCCCGAACATGTCTCACTGCCCATCAAGGAAAGAACGACGTATTATATGGATAGACAGAATCCCTTACGCGAAGTGCACCCGATAAAAGGTGATGACAATCAGTTTAAACGTGTGTTTGTATACACACCCATATCTAAAATAGAACTATTAGAAATGAAGAAAGTGGTACCCAGTCATGACAAAGACCCAGCGGGTTTCCACCGTGAAATTAAAGACATGTTGCTCATGGGAGAATATACCTATCCCGACATTATGACAATATTGAAGGTATTAATGCCTGCGGGCATTTACGAAAAACTCAAGGAAAAGGACTGGGAGGTGGGAGACCAGAAGATAGATTGGACAGCATTAGAAAACGAAGAAAAAGCTCGAGGTCCAGGTTCAGGGCTTGGGGAAAAGACCAAAACACTACCAGGTTTACTAGTACAGGTACTGCCACGTTTATTAACTACGAAAAAGGAAGACTGGGGTGCAATCTCAGCCTGTAAACAAAAGCAAGATGAAGACACTAGTGATTTCTATGCCCGATTCGAAAAATGTTTTGGTATAAATAGTGGAATAAAAGCAAGTAGCGAATCTTATCCACATCTGTTTGTGACAAAATTAGTTGAAAATGCCCTGCCCCAAGTTAAGAATAGAGTATTGAAATTCGAGAGTACCTGGCAAGGTAACACTCCGTCACAAATGTTACAAATGCTACAGTACCATCACAATAGAATTAGAGAGGAACAAGAACATGAACAAAGACGCATGAAAGACACGAAAATGAAAATGCTAGTTTCCCAGACAGTTCCAGCTGACGGTCATAAAAAGGGTATGACACAGTCCAGTGTTTCAGCAGGTCCTGTAAAAGGGACATGCAACTATTGTAAACAGCCAGGCCATTATGTACACGATTGTCCAGTTTTAAAACATAATATCGCCATAGGTAATACAAAAGAAAGACCACGACCACTTAGACAGGATCAGAACCAACCAGGAGCTCCGCAGCATGCACAGGCCATGCCAGCTCCGCAACAGTCTATGCCAGCTCCACCACAGCAGCCTATTGCTGCTACACCAACAACGACACGACAGATGTACCAGACTGCACAGTATGACTACCCTGATTATCAACGATACTCATGAAACAGCCTAGCGAGGGAAGTTGGCTTACCCCTTATCGAGGTCCCTGTAGATCAAGAAGGACCTTATGTACACAGTGAACTGTTAGGCCAGGATAGGAAATTTTTACTTGATACAGGGGCAAGCCGAACAACAATAAAACGTAGTGAAGTTCCAGGGGCACCCCTCTCAGGCTCACAGAATATTTCCCTTGGTTTTTCAGGAAAACCTATCATTAATGAGGTATCACAGCCTCTTCCACTTACGATTGGTCCTTTGACACGAACTACAGATTTATTGCTTACTAAATCATGTCCAGAAAACCTGTTAGGTATAAAAACATTGAAAGCTCTAGGAGCTATAATATGTTGTTCTCCGGAAGGAGTAAGATTGTTTTTACGTGATTTCAAGGGGCACTATGTGTCCCGAGATATGGATCACCGACTGCAGACTTTACCCACACATTTATGGGCACAAGGCCCTACAGATGTTGGTTGCATGAATATTACACCATATCGAGTCACACTAAAGACAGGAGTGGTACTACCACGAATGCGACAATACAAGTTACCCCCAGATGCTGTAGTGGCTTTACTGCAAATCATTGACGAGCTTATTACCCAAGGAGTGGTTGTGGAAACCGACTCCAATGTATGTAATTCCCCGATAATTCCGATCCTTAAACGAACTGATCCAAAAGCCTCGCCAGTATATCGATTGGTTATTGATCTGCGCGAAGTAAATAAATGTATTGTACCACAATACCCCGTAGTTCCAGACATTTCTTCATTACTGACAACCATTGATTCCGAAGCAACATTCTTTACTGTAATTGATCTCAAGAATGCCTTTTTCAGCGTCCCAATAGATCCGGAAAGCCAATACTTGTTCGGATTTAGTTTAAATGGACGAAGCTTTAAATTCACGCGCGCACCTCAAGGATTCACAGAAAGCCCCAGCATCTATAGCCAAGCACTGAAACGAGAACTTGACAGTATCCACATGCCAGTCAACACTGCCCTGCTTCAATATGTCGATGATCTGCTGATCACCGCTAGAAGCGAACCTGAATGTGAAAAAGCTTCACTGACGGTTTTACAATTTTTGGCCGAAAAAGGGCACAAGGTGTCCCCTTCTAAGCTGCAATTCTGTGTCCAGCGAGTTGTTTACCTTGGTCACTCGCTGTCCAAGGAGGGAAGGCAGCTTACACCCGACCGCATACAGTTAATTGCTAACATGCCAATACCCAAGACACAAAAGGAGGTGCGGGCTTTTATAGGCCTCACTTCATATTGTAGGCAGTGGATCCCTCAGTATGCATTTCTAGCAAAACCACTTATTCAGTTGACAACACAGGAGGCGGCCACATCGACTGTCCTCCCTTGGACTCAAGAACATACACACGCCTTTGAAAGTTTAAAGAAAGCTTTATGCCAAGCACCTGTTCTAGCAACACCATGTTACAGTAAACAGTTTACACTCTTTGTTACAGAACGCGAAGGTACTGCCTTGTCAGTACTCACACAGGAACAAGCAGGATCACACAAACCATGTGCTTATTTTTCTAGTACATTAGATCCCGTAGCTCAGGCTCTGCCTGCGTGCCTGAAATCAGTGGCAGCGACAGCTTTAGCAATCAGACAAAGCGATGCCATAGTGTTAGGACATCAATTGACAGTACAAGTACCACACGCAGTAGAGGTTCTCTTGAACCGCACACAGACACAACACTTGACTATAGCACGACTCACCGGTTACGAACTAACATTGTTTCAGCCACACATAGAAATCAGACGTTGTAGTACATTGAATCCTGCCACACTTTTGCCAGTAAACGGAACAGACCCACTAGCACATGATTGTATTGAAGTTATTACTATCACAACGAAACCCAGACAAGACTTGACAGACGTCCCATTGACAGATCCAGACCTGACGTTGTATGTAGATGGTTCATGTATGAGAACAAGTACAGGAGAGCTAGTGGCCGCGTATGCAGTCACAACAGATACTGAAGTTATTGAAACAAATCGCATAAATACCTTGTCAGCTCAAGCAGCAGAGCTCGTCGCTCTGACACAAGCCTGTATTCAAGCTACGAATAAAAAAGTCAACATATATACTGATTCACGTTATGCATTCGGAGTTGTACATGACTTCGGCGTGCTGTGGCGAGAGAGAGGTTATTTAACTTCTCACGGTGCCCACATTCAGCACGGACCCCTCATCCATGCCTTATTAGATGCAATACATCTACCCACTGCAATATCAATTATGAAATGTAAAGCTCATACGAAAGTTACTGATATCATTTCCCAAGGCAATGATTTAGCTGACAGAACAGCTAAACAGACTGCTCAAACTCACAAATCTGACATGACAAAGACAATAGTTCCGACACCAACACATTGCATGACGGTTAAGGATCCCGCTCTTGACGTAATTGACATACAGACACATGCTACACCAGAAGAAATAAAGAAATGGACTGAATTAGGAGGGATCCAAACCGATCAGGGATGGATGACGAAAGAAAAATCTATATGGTTTCTTCCCGACTCAATGGTCCAAGTTATCATTAATACAATACATAGTCCAGCGCACCTAGGAGAAAAAGCTATGCTAGACAGCATTCAACACATTTGGTTCAACAAACATTTACGAGCAGCAGCTAAACAAAAAGTTCGTACCTGTATGATCTGTTGTCAGTTTAACCCAGGTAAAAGCATTCCCGTAGAACAAGGTGGATTTCAGCCTCCTGATCACCCTTTTGAAGTCCTCCAGATGGATTATATCCAGATGGAACGATGTCGAGGATTCAAATATGTTCTTGTAGTTGTTTGTGCTCTTTCCCGTTGGACAGAGGCATACCCGGTTTCAGATTACACTGCCCCGACTACTGCCAGACAGTTGGTTCGAGAATTCTTCCCACGGTACGGTTTACCACGTGCTGTCTACTCAGATAACGGCCAGCCGTTCTCATCCGAACTAATGAAACACGTTTCACTTTTGTTAGGTTATCAATGGAGATTTCACTGTGTCCGACACCCCGAGGCAGCAGGTCTCGTGGAACGACATAATCAAACTCTGAAAATAAGATTGTCCAAAATATGTAGAGAAAAAGGTGTCGACTGGGTAGTAGCCTTACCAGTTGCACTCTTTTACATGAGAATGGTAGCACATTCTCGAACAGGGCTATCCCCGTATGAGGTGATCTTCGGTAGACCACCAAATATGTGGGGGACGCCTATACCTCGTAAAATAACTGACATTGACTGTAATATGCTGACAGATTACCTGGCTTCCTTGATGTCTGCACTACAATCTTGTCGTTCACAGGTAGCTGCAGCCTTTCCCGACAACACCGAGGTGAAACCCCACGACGTAGTTCCGGGGGATTTGGTGTTAGTACGGAACTTTGACCGGAAGTCTCAGCTGGATCCTAGGTGGAGATCGCCTCAACTCGTACTATTAACAACGAGGACAGCCGTGAAGATCGAAGGTCGAAAAGGCTGGATACATTCAAGTCATATCAAGAAATTTCATGGACTACCGTCCGATGTAAATGACACACCTTGCGTGTCTTCACCGATTGACTCAAAGCTTCCTTTGGTTGAACTGAATGACAAAGAACAATACAGACTAAAATTAAGGTCTACCAAGTCAGACAATTTGATTGTTTAAGTCCTCTCCAAGGTGAATCGGTCGAATTTGTCCCTGACATGAATCCCCTAGACCTGAATAGAGAAAGACACAGAAGGAAGCGAATGAAACAACATGCGTACTGTAAATCACTGCGTAGTCATTGCACAGTGACGTTATTAATTTTATTTTTCTTATGTCTTTTAATAATGGCTGCAAGTATATTGTTGCACATATATTATCCTATTTCTAAACATGTTTACAATGTTACTGCTGAACATTCTTTTAGTGAATTTCCCCCGCATGAGTTGTCATATAGATTTGCGCTGCGCAATAACACTTTTATTAGTATGTTACATCATTCCCATCAGACTAGCAATGCTACAAATTGTTGGATATGTGGCCGACTCCCTCCCTATCAGAACTATAAGGGAATTCTGCCTCTCTTTCCATATCCGTTCACACACAATGGCTCCTGTGGAGCATGGTTTAGTTTAATTAATTCCCTAGATTCGAATTCCGCAGTTTATCAAGACAACTGGGTTTGGGGAAACCTGAACTTAGCTTTGATTAAAGTCTGCTACCCTAACAAGGAGGGACTTCCCAAAAGAACAGGAACTGATCTAGAAAATGAAGTATATGGATTAGGTAATTTCACACTTAACCTCATGATCCTGAACGTTGAATCTGAAGCTACACCAATTTTGCCTGCCATGTCCGTATTCCCAGTTAAAGGGGAACTATGCATAAGAAAGAATGGCTCCATACACATGGGCCATAGTAAATGCACCACTGTGATAAAATTCAGTGATCAAGGCAAGTCTACATTTAGAGCTTCTCGTCATTCCTATTTTATATGTGGACAGACCGCATATATACACCTACCTTTAGATTGGGATGGTACCTGTTACATAGCATTCCTTCTACCACCTGTTTTCCTAGCTCCTCCTGATTATCATAGAAATACTCATTTAGTACACAATAGACAGCAGAGAGATCTCCCAATAGTCGATTACACTGAAACAGCATGGGAGAAATACACAGATTTCAATAAAGGTTTCTTTCCTTATATAGGTACAGTCACTAATAGTAAGCTGATAGGTAGATTAACCAGAACCCTTGAAGCAGTAGTAAACGAAACTATTTCCGCCTTAGGCAATTTAACAGAAGAGCAGTCTGCTATGCGGATTGTTGTGCTTCAAAATCGTCTTGTCCTTGACGTCATCCTGGCCGATAGGGGCGGAGCTTGTAGGGTCATCGGATCAAGTTGTTGCATTTTCATACCAGAAAATTCGCCGTCAGTATATAAAGCCATAACCCGCCTTCATAAGATTGTAAGCCAGATACACCAGAATCCAGGCACCTGGACTTGGTCCGGTTGGTTCTGGAGTGTATTATCTACCTTTGGATGGAGGGTCCTATCCTTCCTAGGTATTGGCTTTCTCATACTATTCAGTTGCTGCTTATGCCTACAATGTGGGCCAGCGATTTGTGGTCTATGTGCCACCTCGTGTATCCCACATCCAAGTTTTCATTCAAGATTCCGGAAGAAGAAAGAAGAACAAATGATGTTATATGAACAAATCAACGGATTGATGAAGATTGATATCTCTTAAGGGCAAGTAGGGGACAAGGAGGGAATGTGGAAATATGGATTCTTATGATCAGTTATGTCCCCTATCTTGGACCCCAACGGTTTCATGTATAACTCATAAGTACATGTATGTTTCCTCCAGTTCCAGTTATGAAGACGCAAACACATGTGCGTCCACCGTCAACATGTCCTCTTTCAGATCCGCCATGAATGGGCCGGATATTCTATTCCTAAGTATGAAAGGCCACCGGCTTTATATGGTTCATTTATCCTATTTTACAGTCCAGGCGAGTAGGCCCTGATTCTGCCATTAAGCCTTTTCTGCCTTCTGCCTCTGAAAGCTCCAGTCTGAACTCGCATCTGTATCCATGAACTTTGTCCTACTCCCTGTGCGGCTAACGGTGCCTGACTCGGCCTGTCTGACTGCCTGCCAAAAACTGTATTTCACCTTCAAGATTATCTGCTCTGCTCCGCTCCTCATCCAATGCATTCCTGTCTAGTAGTTTAAGTAAACATTCTTTCAGCTACCGAGCAAAAGGCCCGGCTTCTCTGTCTTTATGCAAGTAATTCATAGCCCTGTTACTATGGAAGATTTCTGCCCTCGCATCTAGTGTAGACACTTAGACGCTTGTACACGCACTAACAGTCAGTATAGTCAGTATAGAATAAGATTCTATCCTAAGAGACCTTTCTTTTTGGATAACATAGTTCTTTAAACATAGGATGTTAGATATGATTTGGGATTAGGTTGACATAACCCCAGACTTCTGTCTCCACATGTAGAGCTAAATGTCAAGTCCCCTTCACCCCCTAGTTGCACGTCAATCACACGTCATGCTGCTGCGCGCGCATCTCTGCCAAGTATTTCTGCTGACGTTGCGAAATTCTTCCGTAGAACCACCCATTTATGACATCGTATCCAATGACGTTCTTTAAGTTACGCCCAGTTACACCCATTCTTGTTACGCATGTATGTTCTTATCTTTGTAATTAACTGTTACGCCTCCTGCATCTGTTTCACTATAACGCCTATTGTATAAAAATGATTACTTGTCAATAAAGTTTGTCCTTCACTTCCTGAACCTTCGTGGTGATGGAATATGGAGTCCTCAATTCGAATTGATTTTGGAATAAAGCCCGTTCCGAACCTCTAATACCACGGATTCTGCCTCTTATTTTACTGAGCTATTATTATAGATTTTCCGCATCAAATTAAGTCCCGGTAATTAAATTATTTACCACAATAGCACGTGCCATTTGAATGTGTCAAAGAGAGAGGCTGATGCTGTGATGGACCTACTCTCGCCGGTGTACTCATAGGACGATCAAGCATGGAGATTATGTTTTACAGAGTTTCCTATTATCTATTAGAGTCCCTCCATGTGTTATGTTTTGAAATGGCTGTAATTTTCATTTGTTTGTATTTTTACTCTTTGTAATAAGGGAGGATTGTTATGGTGACATTACTTGGAACGTGGTGGTTTCAGTTCCTCCCGCACAAAATGTCTCTTTCTTCACAGTGCACGAAGAGAGAAAAGCACATTTGTATGTGGTGGTTGGGGCAGTTCTTGTGGGTCTCCTCAAATGAGGCTTGACTACCCACCGACATGAATACAAATCACTTTATCAATCTATGTGTGTCAGAACCCATCATTACCAGCCCTTATTTTGCCAAAGAGCCCTTGGTTCTGTGCCCCTACCAGGTGGAAGAGCCCTTTGTTCTGTGTCACTGTCTGGCAGAAGCGCCCTTCGTTCTGGCCCAGTGTAATCCACCCACCCAAAGTGCTCAGAGTAAGTGACAAATCTGTAATGCTGCAAATGTAATTGTCCCTCAGGAATCTGCATAGGGCCATCTTACCTTTCCTTTTGTTCGGCGCATTCCAGAACCCTTCATGGTGATTTCACTGTTGGTAAAAACAAAAACGCAAAAGTAAATGGTTGCTCTATCCACATGAAGCGTTCTTCTGTGATCTAAACTGTAAATCATAAAACAATTAGTTTATCATACCTGGTTGTGTGGGACTCTTGTGCTCTGTGTGTGCTAAATCACTTGGCTTTGAACCCAACCCCCTTGCTAATATCAAGATGCAATATCTACGCAAGTATGGGTAACAAGTAGATCTCATTAACATAAGTCCAGGTGATGTTGCTTGAGCGAATCTAGGACTCTGGTCTAAGAGTTGGAAGTAGTTAGCAATGGAGGAGTCCTATGCCCAGGGGCATGTTGTGTATGTGGAAAACCTCAGCTCAAGAAGGCTGCTTTGAAGAGCTCAGAGAATGAGCTGTCTGCTGTCCATATATTCAGGGGTTTGCATCTCATGATAATTACTTAAACAATACATTACCATTATATTTATAGTAATTATTTCAGGTCCTCTCTGTATCTTTTGGCATTTTTGGTGGAATCTGGCTCACGGTCACAGTTGTTCTATATATATTGTATCACAGTATAAACAAGACAGACTGAAAGAACTTGCCAATAAAATACAATTTGTGTAGTGTGCAGTAAAGAATGCAATAGATATTGTAGGTGGATTCAAAAATCACACAGCGCTTCTGCATTCTTAGGCACCTGGAAAGCTAAACACTGAAAAATGGCTCTGTGATCAGGTCCTTTAGCCCAGTCCAAATGAGACTTTGATTAATTTTGTCAGACTGAATTCCTGTTTCTATGCTTTTAGAATTCTAGAGTTTGCTTCAGAATCGTTAATACCATATACTTGAATTGTGACATTGCAAGCTTAAACAAGACAAGCCCGGCGCTGAAAAAAAACATGAAGCTGACGAGGAGGGAGTGGGAGGGGCTTTCACTGAAAGTGACACGGCAGTGAAAGGAAAACAAACAAGCCCGGCGGAGTGTGGCGCGCGTGCTTGGCGGGGCGGGGAGCGCATTCCAGTCGGGGGAGCGGACCCTTTGAAGTGCTCCCAAAAAGCGGAGTGCATGGCGGCACCAAGCACGTGATTGTGCGCGTGCTAGCAATGCAATCCGCTTTTTGGGAGCACTTTGAAATGCCCTTTTACAATAGTCTCGCTTTGCGATCGCTTACGCGATAGCAAGGCGAGACCTAAAAAGCACACTCTGTTCATGATATCTTTACTTTGGGAAAGCTATGGTGGAATACACCCACCCATTACGACAGAATCCTCAAGGAGAAAATCAGATTCCGCTGTGGTCTCCTCCACACCTGGGAACATGTGCGGAATTCCATCAGCATTTTTTATACTTATTAGAACATTGGAATGTTGGGAGCTCCACCGAAGACAATGAAGTGGCCACGGGCTTACAATGGCTGGTATAAGCCTTCTGCTTCTACATTCCAATGTTTGTCTTTCTGTTTCTCCCTTTTTAGGTCTCGCCTAGGCAGCGCTTACGCTGTCTCGTTGAGACATGCAGTATATACTATAGTATATATACTATAGTAGGGAAGCTTCATTTAAGCTCCGCCCACTCTCCGCCCATCTTTTGGATTGGCTTACATCCTAAATGCTGCATTCTGATTGGTTTTCAGCTTCCTAGTCCCTTCCTATGACAGCATGTCGTCATTTGTGTCCTTCCATGGCTAGCAGCCCCTTTACTGCACAGACTATTTTTCTTTGCTCCGGTTTAAATGTGCCTTTCTGGGTTTCTTTTACTGTGAGGCAAGCTCGTTTAATTATTGCGTTACCCGCGAGGCAATTTCTTCGAAGTCCCCCCCCACCTCCCGCAGTCTGTCTGTGTTGCGGAGGGATCATGCTCCGAGCTCTGGAGTTACACCGGCTACCAGCCATGCCTACTTCCTGGAGGTAACTGCAATGAAGGCGGCCATCTTTGAAGGGCTGGGTTGGAAGTTAATGAAAGCTAAGGGCATTGTCAGGTCAAGCAAATGGAAGAAAATGCATTTTATTTTATTTCAATAGGATTCTTGTAATATCTTGTTCAATTCGTTTCATAAAAAGAATGTTTCTAAATATTTACAAAGATAATGCAATAGGTACAATTACCTATTACTCAAAAAGCGAGTCTAGAATTATTTTCAGCATTCTGTACATTAGGTACAACGGGTGTTGGATCTCTCCGATTACACTGAGATACCGATTTAGCAAATCCAAAACGGCCACCTGATGGCACATTCCTGGGCAGGAGGCACGTCCTTGAACACCTGACTCGTATGCTATTGGCCAGTAGGATGCCGGAAGTGGCACTGGACCCGCCCTTGAGGCTCCCTCTTACGCTAGTTGTGGGGCAGGCATGGTTTCATTTTCGCGTTCTGCGCAAGGCAATTTCTTCCCGTCCCTCCCCATCGCAGTCCATCATCTAGCAGTTTGTTCTGTTTTTTAGTCAGACTATTGGAACTCAGCTGGCGGAAAGAAAACAATAGCGGAGAGGAGGAGAAAGTACAAAATGCGGAAATGTAACTGCAGGGAGAAAAAAGTATATCATAATAAGTATTCTTTCTTTGTGGAAGACGCTGCCGCGACCTGAGTCGGAAGTCAGGCGGCCGTGCTGGTTTGGGGGCATGGCCTGAAGCCCTGAAGACGACAGTCCTTCATGCGGCTGTGTCAATGCAGCTCAGGAGACACCGGTGTCCAAACAGTGGAGTCCCAATTGCAGAGAGAGCCTAAAGCTTATGTTTTCATTTGATGTGGTATGAGATTCCCAAAGATTTAAATAAGGAGGGCGGCCGGCTTCGAGATGTATGGTTTGGGGCTACGCTGCAAATTCAGTAATGACGCAGCTCCCAGAGCTGCAGCAGGCAGTTGGCACCGGGCTGCTGCCACGCTACCACAACGGTGTTATTATTTTTACCCTTACCTAGTACCGAATGCATCCCATTCGGATAACTGACCCGGGGATTTCAGCGCCAAGCGGCCACCTGGACAGTATCACTGGGCGGTCCGCACTGAACTTTCACAACAGCGTGTGTGTGGAGACCGCGGGCCGGGTGGCTAATGGTCCCGGAATCACAACCTTGAATGAGCTCAGCCTGCCTGCAATGCTGCAGCCAGCCCTTGCAGGGCAGAGTGAGTTGCCACCTAGAAGCGCCTCCCGTCTGCAGCCTCTGGACACACAGACACTAAGACTCATCTGCAGCCAGGCGGCATCCCAAGTAGGTATTATAAAATTTCAGGTCTTGATGCTCCATTTCCCTCTATTATTAATACCCTGTTATTGTGTCGGGTACCTGGTTATTGCCCCGTCATATTGTTGTGTCTGGGTATCCTCGCTGACGCCTGATCATTGTCCTCTTTTGATGCCTTGTTATTGTCCCCTCTCATCACCTTCTAGCCCCTCTGATTCGCTCCTCAGCCCTCTCGGATGCCCTATTATTACCCAATCTGAAGCACCACTTTTATTCTCTCGGACGCCCTGTTATAGTTTTATCTAATTTGCTGTTATTCCTTCCACTGATGCTTTGTTATTAACACCTCTGAGGCCCTATCATTGTCCTTTCTGATGCCATGTTAACCCCATCCCCTCCCCGATGCCCTCTTAACGCTCTCTCTGAGGTAGTATTATTACCCTTTCTAAAGTAGTATTTTTTGCTTATTTATTGCCCTGTTATTAACCTATTCCATGTGCTATTATTGTCCTGCCTTATGCCATTATTGCCTGCTCTATCTCCCTGTTAATACCCCCTCTGATGCCTCATTACTGCCAACTCCTATGCCATTATTGCCCTCTCTATTGTCCCTTCCCGCCCCTAGTCACCGAAAACCAACTTCGTAAGTGTTCTAATGAGGTTCGCCCATCTCTGCAACATGGAAACAGCCATGGAGGGAGAAATTGTTTGGCACGAAGTGACCGGTCTAAGCACCACTGCCAACCAGCAGGAAAGGTGGAAGAAACAACACTGGTAATTCTAAAGTGGTATAATATTGCAAGTTACACACATTTGCATTTCGTTGTATTTCTCTAGTGTGTCCTTGTCAGATGCGGGTGAATTCAAACCTTGATCTCAAGCATTCAATTACACACCTGATTCCGCTTTCTGATTGGTTGAGTGGGATCTGTTGTGATTAATAGGTTGATATCGTGTTTAAGTTTTGTCATCAGATTGTTGCAATGTTGATCATTGTTCGGTGTGTGTAGCCGTAGATTTAGCAATGCGAGTAAATGCCTTTTACAACGTTGGCGTGAGCTACAAAGCTACGGCAAAAACATGAATACCCAATTAGAAATCTTCTTTTTGTCTGGGGACAGAACTTTTTCAATTGTAGCAGCAAAGTCATAGAATTCTCTGCAATATTTGCTTTCTGCTCTAATTCTAGTATAGTCTTGTTAAAGAAAGCTCTGGAACCTTATATACAGGGCTTTAAGTAAAATGAAGAAACTGGGGGGAGGTCTCTCAAAGGGGCATGGCCAATCTTATAAAGGGCGTGGCTTAAAACACGTAAACTAAAAATCTGTGGTTAGCATACTGTGCCACACAACTGGTATTTTGCTGCTTCTGTTATAGCAGCAATATGATACAACAAGTAACATTACACCAACAACAGGCCAAGACTATTGGCTTTGTCAATAGCTGTTAGTTGCATATTACTAAGGACAATTGAAAAATGTACTGCTTCTCTGTGCTTGTTTTAATAGCATCATGGTGTTTAAGACCGCGTAATATCTAAGACTAGATTTTCATAATCGCACTAAACCAGTTATGGCATCAATTTGCTTTCTAAAATATAGAATTTATACTCCTTGTTTTATTTGTCTGCATAGCTAAAAACTTATTAGGTCCCAAAAGCGAGACCGATTTGCATTGCAAATGCTTGTTCATTTAGTACAGTCTGCCATCAGTTGGTGGATTGATAAACTCCGTTAATTGAGCGTATTAAAATGTGTTTACAACCACTGATATCTTCTTATTCTGATATGCATTTTTATGTGGTAACTGCATTTTATCACTTCCCTCCTTTTCTTGCAATGTATATCCAGGGCCACTGAAATTATGCGATATTGTGCCTGTAGTGTTTACTGCATAATGATGGATTTGCCACATTTGCCACATTGCTCATCATCTAACGCATAATCTGCAGAATTTAACACAAAATTGTTTCTACCTCAAACAGATGAAACGTTCTGAGAAACTCAGTGACACATGTTGCCAGTGCAGTGAAAGGCCCTTCCTCCCCAAAGGCTGACTGGTCGCGTTCTGTTGCTTACCACTGTTATCGGGTGTTAAACTGGTACTAATGACGTGAAACCTTTGGTCACACAGTGTTAGCCTGTGTAAAAATGACAAAATATGGAAATAATACTATCGCAAAATGTGCTGCATTATGCCACATAAATTGGCTTTTCTTTCCCCATAATTTAGTCAACCCTGTCACATAATTTGGCCCTCCCTTGCAACAGAATTCCAATGGTCCTAACTACAGCCCTCTTACTGTTTCAGAGCCAAAGTCTACCAGGCAGACAGATTTATTGTGTTAATACTAAAGCTAAACCCGGATATCTCTCTCACTTGCTTTCAGTCATCCGACAATCCCCAAAATCGTTGTGCTGACAAAACGAGATATTTCGTGGCTGGAGGTGGGAAAGGGGCAATGGAGCAAGAGTAAATCTTACCTCTCTTCCCTTCCTCCTGAGAGGAGACCCGCACAACATGGGCAGACCAGAGACGTGGCTGGGACGGTGCACATTCCGCCTCGGTACCTATACACCTGTATCTATGCACCACACCTCTGCCACAAATGTTTTGGAGTTGTAATGCTCTCATTTAAAATTATATAGAAATCCCAAAGTCCCAAATACACTCACCGTGCCTTGCTTGGAGTGGGTGATACGAGATAACTAATGCTCGACGGTCATCACAAGCAGCACCCTCCGTAGTGCTCACCTCTGATGCCTCTGCTCGCCTCTGAAACCGAACCCTGAGTACGTCACTTCCCTCTCTTTATAAGAAGCTGAGCCTCTCACGCAAGAGATTAAATCATTCCAAGTGCGGGATTTCCGCGACGATGATGGGAGGTGCCACTAAACTGACAGGTAAACAAGACGAGTATCTGTCGGAATTTTGGTTGAACCTCTGGGTGGGGCTTCCTGATTTACAAGTCTTTGCGCAATTCGTCGACAGCTTTTCTAGAAAGTAATGGCGTCACCGAAACGTGACGCTGTCCTTCCAAAAGTTGGCACGGCCCTTCCACACCCTTAGTCTTTCCGACAGGTGTCCCGTGCAAGTGGTGAACAGCAAGGATTGTGTATATACATGAAGAGTTAACCACACGCCAAACTTGATAGGTAAGTATTTCTGTCCGAGATGTTTTGACGAGAGCAGACAAGTCACGAAATATTCCCCTGCCCTACCAGCCTTTCCACGGGAAGCAGAGACGTTTTAATGCAGGGGCAAAGTGGGCTCTGGCCCAGGGCCCCAGCCTTTCAGGGGGCCCCCTGACAAAGTCAGCTCCGTTCTCCAGAGTTTTGCCCTAATGACCTTGATTATTTCTTAAACGGATTGTTTTAAATACAGTTTTCCTTTAATTTATGTTTTATGTGCCTGATGTGTGATAGTCTAGTACAGCCATTTTGCTTAGAAATGTTGTGTTTATGTTTCATGCAGTATACTGAAAAAAAGTTTCTTTTAGATCAAAACAAGGCCTAACACATAAGAAATTTGGAGGGCGTCACAGAGATTATTTGCAGCAATATTGGTGTGCTGCTGCTGTGTTACAATATTGAAAACACACATACCTATCCCTGAATATTAGATGTAAACACATTTAGGGCCTTATTTATGAGAAGTGATTCCTCGCTGTGTGAAAACAGGGATGCGGCACTTCTTAGTGCACCCTCCTTGCAACGTGACGGATGCGTCATATTTACTGTATGTCGCATCATGTCGCAAGGAGTTACAGATACGTCAGTATTTCTGGCGTATCTGTAGGCGCAAAAGTGATGCATTGCTGGGGTGTGTCTGAAAATAGACGCAAGTTCAGCAATGTGTCTTTTCTCATGGGGCAAGCCCCATGTGAAAGGGCCTGCATCAGTCTTACACCTGCTGTGAGGCAGGTGTAAGATATTGACGCAATGGCCTCCTAGAAGCGGCGCACTGAGTTCTCATAGATTTCAATGTGCCACTTCTACGAGGCTTTTTGCGGGGTAACACCCACCCTGCATACATTATACCTGGCACAGGTATAATGTGGTGCAGGGCTTTACAAAGTGACGCATCTGCCTAGATGGGTCACTTTGTAAATAGGGCGCAACATGGCACATTTTTAGGTCTCGTCTGACCCAGCGCATGCGCTGGTCTGGCGAGACATTTTGTGAGGGCTCCAAAAAGTGCTACCAGGCCAGCCAGGAGCTACAGTGCATGTGCGCGGGCGCGCGCGTTGCGCTTTACCGAGATTACTTTCACTTTCGCGGCCGCACAGCCGCTTTGATGTTTGATTGCGATCGCGGTCACCTTCGCGGCCGCACGGCCGCTTTGATGTTCTCCGTGAGGCTTCAATAGATTGCAGCAGTTAAAACAAGCATTGGCATAGCCAATAGGTCTCGCTTTTGGGACCTTATAATTGTTTAGTTATGCAACTGTTGCATGGCTAAACACTTCTAAGGTCCCAAAAGCGAGACCTATTGGCTAAGCCAATGCTTGTTTTCGCTGCCGGTGCGTCACAAAAAGTGACGCACCGGCGACATAAAAGTGAAACAAGGCCTCATAAATAAGGCCCTTAGAATTTGGACGAGTGTTCCTTTGCACTGTCAGGGACCTAATGAAATTAAATGAAATAATGTATTTAATAAAGCGCGCAGCCACTCAGACTAGAGTGTCTTGGCACATGACAGCGGGAGGAAAACGTGCGTAAAAGACCCATCAGTTATTAAAAAGCCAGGTTTTTAAGTTCTTCCTGAAAGAGAGTAGGTCTGTGGTTAGTCTCAGAGACTCAGGGAGTCTATTCCACAATTTTGCGCCTAGAAAGCAGAGGGATCTGCCTCCAGTGCGGGCACGGCATATTTTAGGCACGATGGCCAGGTAGGCATTGGAAGATCTTAGGGGTCTAGATGTTGTGCAGTGATTAACTCGCTTATTTAGGTAGCCGGCTCCTAAGCTGTGGAAAGCTTTAAAGAAGATGGTCATCGCTTTGAAGTTGATCCGTTCTTTTATGCGGAGCCAGTGTAGAGACTTAAGAATAGGGTTCATACTAGATCTGGGTTTAGGTCTTAGGATGGCTCTGGTCACGTTTTGTACTACTTGTAGGCGCTGGATAAGGGCTTTGGGAAGACCGAGGTACAAGCTGTTGACATAGTCAAGCTTTGATGTCACCAGAGCCTGCACCATGATCTTTCTACTTTCATGCGGTAACAGTGGCAGGAATTTTATTAGCATCCGGAGTATGCCAAAGCAAGCTTCAGTTAGATTTTGGATTGGAAAGCGCATGGAGAGTGTCTTGTCTATGACAATTCCTACGTTTTTGACTTTCTCCTTTTCCGGGGGGGTGAGGGGGGCAGCAGATCTTTTGGCCACCAAGAGCTCCAGTCAGGCATTTCTGGATTACTTCAGTCTTGTCAGGATTGCACTTCAGCTGATTGATCTTAAGCCAGTTAAAAACCTTTGTGAGGCAAGACCTAATCATTGCACTGTCAAAGTTGGTTCCTTTTTCACATGTAAAAATCAGCTGTCATCAGTATAGGAACCAATTTTGACGCTCTCTTCCTCTACCAGAAATGCAAGGGGGGATAGATATATATTAAAAAGGGTAGGACTGAGAATGGAGCCCTGAGTGACACCTACATTCATGGCCGGAACCGGGGATGAGAAAGGTGGGAGCCAGATGTCCTGAGATCTATTTGCCAAGAAGGATGACATCCATGTTAAGGCGCCCTCCCAGGTTGATGTTAGCAAGTCTCTCCAGGAGCCTCTCATGTGGGACCGTATCGAAGGCCGCCGACAGATCGAGCACTATCAGAACAGCCTTGCCTACCTGGTCCAGCTTACCCTTGAGAAATTCAATCACATCCAGGAGAGCGGACTCCGTACTGTAGTTAGCCCTAAAACCGGATTGGGACTCATGAAGGAGCTTCCCATCATCAATGTGTTTTTGGAGGGCCTTGTTTACATGCTTTTCTAAAACTTTGGAGAGGGCAGGAAGATTGGCCTGTAGTTGGCAGGGTCCGTCAGTTTGGCGTTAGCCTTTTTTATCAGTGGAAGAATCTTAGCATTCTTCCATAATTTCGGCATGTTGCCTGAGGAGAGGGAAGCATTAAAGAGCTGGTTTACCGTGGGGTTTATGGTGGGAGCTAATAGGTTCAGGATATTCGCTGGACATGGGTCGGTAGGAGAGCCAGACTTATTAGTTTGGAGAAGGGTCAGGGACTCTTCAAGATAAAACTCAGGGGAAACTAGTAAAGATGGAGGACCAAGAGGTGAAATTTGCTATCGGAACTAAGGTAGAAGGTCAGTTCTTCCTCTGAAATGTTACTGAAGGCTTGTTGGATCACGGAGATCCTTTTGTGGAAGAATTTAGCTATTTGCTTAGACCATTCTTCCGTACATGGCCCTTCCTTTGTGCCTGCTTTCGGGACGGTAAAGGATTTAACTATGCTAAAGATTTCCTTACTCTTATTTTGGGCATTTTCTATTTTGGTTTTAAAGAGGTTTTTCTTGGTTGCCTTCACAAAAATGTAATGAGCTTTTAAGATGTCTTTATACACCTTCCTGTCCTCAGGTAGATAGGAGTTACGCCATTTCCGTTCCATTTTTCTACAATTTCTTTAGCTAGATCTGAGGGAACCGTTAAACCATGAAGCTGGTGAGGCCGACCTCTTTGAGGAGTGGGAAACAACCGGTACCACTGTACCAATGTTGGTAAGGAGCCATGAATCTATTGAGAGGGTGTCCGAGTCGGGGCAGCCAGACAGCTTCGGTGAGGAACAACCGAGGGCATCTGCTAACATCGGGATGGATATTTTTGGATATTTTATGGAACGTCCTGTAATTAGGGACCCTCTGCCCTGTGTTAGCCCGAGGGGCTGTGGCAGAGTTGGGAATGACACATTTTAATAGGAGGTGGTCAGACCAGGTAATGGGAAGAGGTAGGCTTGCTTATATGTCAAAGTTGTGAAAGATTTGGTCTAGGGTATGGCCCTTCTCATGGGTGGCCGAAGAAATAGATGGAAACATGTTGCAGGCCTGCAGCGTCCCAAACAAGGAAATTGAGGGTCTTTTCCATTGTCCATATACATAATTAAATCTCCCAGAATAAGGCAGTTGTTGTATTTTAAGGCCAGGGAGGTGGTGGCTGTTTTAAGTGTAGTAATAACATTTCCAATTGCACCGAGAGGTCTATAAATCATAAAAACAGCTATGCTATGATGGTGGGATAAGGTACAGCAGAAGCCTATGGACTCTGCACCCTCGATGTTTTCCATTGGTATGGGAGAGCAGTTTAGGTTTTAATTGTAAATTATGGTGACACCGGCAGCCTTCCAACTATGTCGGTCTCTCCTAAGGGTTATATAACCCGTAGGGATGGCCAAAGTGATAGTAGGGTTGGAGGCTACAGACAGCCAGGTCTCAGTGAGAAATAAAAGATCAGGCTGTTCGTCTAAAAGTAGGTCATAAATGTGTGGTTCATACATTTGCAGAGAACGACAATTTAAAAGGGTGGCCTTTAAGTCCTCTGTTTTCTTATTGTTTTTACAGTTATTGTTGCATGGGAGGATCTTGGGTGCGAGTTTCCTGGGCTGGAGGAGAGAACAGTTGCACTTATTAAATCGAAAGTCTACCTCCAAGCTCGGATCAGCGGCTGTACACTGACATAATGGTAGCCACCTAAGGCTAAGCGGTTTTTCCCTATTGTAATTTAGTGGAAGAAACTCACCGGAGGGGAACTGGGCAGCATGGCCAGAGCCAGACGCCTCCGGGATGCTGAAGGGCGCAGAGGGCCTTGCCTTTGGCACACCAGCGGCGCGCCGAAGGCACGCGTCCGTTTGCATCGGGAATATATAGGCTAATGCCTTTGATGAAACTGGACCGCTAACGCAGCTGAGGAAGCGGAAACTACGGGGGCGGAAGGGAGGAGCCCGATAGTAGCCCCAGCCCTCCGCACAATCGGCGTATCAGCCACGGCGGACCAGAACTGGAGAAAAAGCGAGATGCGAATCGGAGCAGCTAAGGAGGTGCAGGCAAGCAGAATCAAGTAAAGTGCAAGTGCGCATAGGTAGAGGAAATTGTTAAAAAGCACAGAGTAATTCAGCCACAATATACAATTTTAAAAGTATTAAAAACCTAGTAGCAAGGCAGGAAACACTAAATACTACTACTGTCAGCTGCAAGCGTCTGTTTGCATCAGGAATATATAGGCTAATGCCTATGTTGCAAACTGGATCACTAATGCAGCTGAGGAAGCGGAAACTGCGTGGGAAACAGGGGCTCAAATTGGATCATGAATTCAAAGCTGTTCTGAACAGGGGCCCCCAAAATATGTTTGGCCCAGGGCCCCCAAAATCCTTAAGATGTCCCTGACGGGAAGCCTTAAACATGGCTGACTCTTACCTGGCCCTAAAGCCTTTTCAGAGAATCACTGGCCTGACATGTGACTGACTTTGCACCAGCTTTACTTGCCTTTTGGAAGTACTTGACATTCTCAAAATCTATTGTTTCTCTCTGGGCAACCGCTTCTGATGCACTAGTCAATCAATCAATCAATTCATTTTATTCGATTTTTGCATAAAACCATAAAAGTCTGATAAAACCGTATGTAAAAAAAAGTCTCTCGACAAACTAGTCTACTAAATAACATCAAATACTATGCATAAAAACAATATATAGATATTATGAATATATAATGTATCTTTAAAAGGAGAATTAATGTCCCTACAACTAAGTACAGCATAACAATTCCTTCAAGGTCACGTCTCGACCATCCCTTGTATACCTTTGACAGTTAATCCTAAACTAGCTCTGAACCTGACCGCTGATTAAAAAAAAGTTAAGCACATAAAAAATGGTTTTGCCAGATAACATTTGTAAAAAAGTAAATGCAGGGTGCACCTACCTAACTAGAGCTTTTTCAAAATGGGGATAATGAAAGTCTTTCGGGTTACCTCATAATAATTACGGAACATTATAAAATGAAGCATGTCCTGTGGAGACTTACCGTCGCAGCCACAGGACGTTAGGCTCTGACCCCTACTACACCCGCGTGGCTGAGCCAGCAGGAGATGAAAGAGATCAAAACGAAACCTAGTCAGTGACAAGCGATCGCAAACACTTAAAGGCCTCAAAAGATATGGTGCAGTGGTTTGCACGTTTTTCAGGATGACAAATCTGCGTACACTATGCTTCGTTAGCTCCCAACTTTTTCTGGCTAACGTCCTCTGTCTGACCCCCATGCCCACCCCGGGTCTTTCCTGTTCACTGATTCTGGGTTGGAAAATAGGTCAGCTCTTCCCAAACTCGAAAAGCATCCCTTTATATAATTAAGTCATGGGATGTGGTGGGCATGGTCAAGGGCCATACAATCCTTCAGGATCAATTTATTTAGAGTTGTCCCCTGACACAGCCAAGTGTTTAACCACAAGAACAGAGGGTGAAAGACCAGTAGGTCGGAGAGGTAAGACACACCCAGCTCTTTATGTACCTCTAGGGCTGAGGTTCCCTGGGGCACACATAAAAGACGTCTCAGAAAGCTATTTTCAACTACTTGTAATTCCTCATGGGCACTATATCCTCAGATTTCACTACCGTAGGAAACTTTGGCAATACACTGTGCCCGAAATAGCTGCGAGAGAGCCCCAATCGGTCAACTTCCTAATCTCGAGGCAAAGTTAAAAATGGCAGTATTGGCATTCACTATATCTCCTTTCTTTCTCGGTTTTAATCGCCCCCATTTCATCTTATCACCTAACAGGACCCCCAGATAGGAAAAGAGATCTGTATGCGGGAACTGAACAGATCCAATCTGGAAGCAATAGTGCTTTTGTGTGCAAGATCACACCTGCATCACATATCAATCAATCAATCAGGGGATTGTAAGCGCGCTACTCACCGGTGAGGGTCTCAAGGCGCTGGGGGGGAGGGGGTATGCTGTTCCGTTCAGCCGAAGAGCCAGGTCTTGCGGGTCTTCCTGAAGGTGTTCAGGGAGGGGGTGTGTCTGATGTCTGCCGGTAGCTCGTTCCAGGTCTTGGCTGCGATGTGAGAGAACGATCTTCTGCCTGATCTGGCTCTGTGGATCCGCGGTGTTTTGGCCAGTATGAGGTTGAATGATCGCAGGTTTCTTTTGGGTACGTGGAAGTTTATTCTGTCGTTGAGGTTTTGGGTCTGTTGTTGTGCAGGCACTTGTAGGCGTGGGTGAGGATTTTGAAGATGACTCTCTTCTCCATGGGGAGCCAGTGGAGTCGCCGTAGGTGTTGGCTGATGCGTTCGTGCTGCGGATGCCGAGGACGAGTCTGGCTGCGGCATTCTGTACCGTTTGCAGTCTGCGGAGTAGGGACTTGTTGATGCCGGCGTAGAGTGCGTTGCCATAGTCGAGTTTGCTGGTAATGAGTGTGTGGTTGACTGTTTTCCTAGATTCGGGAGGAATCTATTTGAAGGTCTTTCGGAGAACGTGGAGGCTGTTGAAGCAGCTGGAGGGGACGGTGTTGACCGGTCGGTTCATGGTGAGTGATGAGTCGAGTATGATGCCGAGGTTCTTGGCGTGGTCTGAGGGGGTAGGTGGGCTTTCGAGGGCGGTGGGCCACCAGGTATTGTCCCATGCTGATGGGGTGGTTCCAAGGATGAGGACTTCTGTTTTCTCAGATTGGGACGGGTCGAGTACGGCGTGTTTTTCGATGAATCGTGTCAGTTCCCAGTTGACTGCTTTTTTTGCCACTTTGGCTACTAAGGGGAGAAGTGAGATGGGCCGGTAGTTTTTTAGCTCAGTGAGGTCTTCCATGGGTTTCTTGAGCAGGGGCCTGACTTTGGCACGCTTCCAGTCATCTGGGAAGCTGCCTGTTTTGAAGGTGGTGTTGATGGTGTGTTGCAGTTGGGGTGCAATGGTGTCTTCAGCTCTGTGGGAGATGTGAGGGGGGCAGGGGGCAGTGGGGGCCCCCAAGTGGATGCCTTTCATGGCTGCGGTGGTGTCAATGGTCGTGATTGGTGTCCAGTTGAAGATGGTAGGCTGTCTGGTGTCTTGGCGAGGTGAGGGGCTGGCTGAGGTGTCTTGTGGGCGGTCGGTGAAGTTGTCATACAGTGTTCAGATCTTGAGGTGGAAGAAGGTTCAGAGCTTGTCGCAGAGGTGCTGGGAAGGGGTGATGTCTGTGGTTTCGCTGTGTGGGTTGGTGAATTCTCAGATGACGTTGAAGAGTTCCTTGGAGTTGGCGTAGTTGGTGAGGATTTTGTTGTGGAAGAAGTTCCTTTTAGTTGTTATGATTTGGCTGTGGTAGTCCGTCATGGCATTCTTGTAGGTGGAGTGGCTGTCGGCTGTCTTGCTATTCCTCCAGTTCTTTTCCAGGCGTCTGCAGGTGCGTCGGGCCTCTTGGAGGGTGGTGGTGAACCAGGCTGCTTTTCTGGGGCTTTGTTTGCCGGGGTTGCGTAATGGGGTGAGCTAGTCTGTGCAGTTGGCGATGCACGTGTGGAGTTCTCTGGCTGTGGTGTTTACGTCAGATGCCCAGGTGTGGTTGTTGCGGGAGAGGGTGGAGTTCAGTTGCTCGTCGGTGATGATTTTGAATTGTTTATTAGCAGGTCCTGTTCCTCCATACATGAGGCAAATGCATTAAGTAGTGTTTGCAGGCCATAAGGATCGCGTCGTCCGCGTACATTAAAACGCGCACACCACGCCAACCCACCGGGACATAATCCACTCTAGACTCCACTAAAACCTTCTTCGGGTTGTTGATATATAGGTTAAAGAAAAAAGGGACCAAGATACACCCTTGTCAAACTCCTTTTATAGAAACCTGGCAGGTAACCTTCAAATCTTGAGTGTATCAAACTTCGGCCTTTGTATCTCTATGGAGGTCCTGCAGGAAATGGACGATATCACCATCCACCCCAATGGACAACATGGTCTGCCAGAGCTTTGTTCTATTTACGCGATGAAACGCGGATGACAGGTCCATAAAGGCCAGGTGGATGGTACCGGGACGGGCAACCGTGTAGGTCCACGGTCGATCATCCCGGGCGAAAACCAGACTGTGCATTGGCTAGGATGTTGTTATCTTCTGCCCCGCAGGTCAGCCTATCTAATAGGATGCGTCCAACCACCTTGACCAAAGAGTCCAACAGGGAGATTGGCCTATAGCAATGGGTGCTGTCTCTATTTCCCTTTTTAAATACTGGGACTATGGTAGATATGGCCCAGGAACCAGTGGAGCCGGTCTGTACCGCGGCGTTGATAACAGCTGTAAGGGCTGGTACCCACAAGTTCAAGTCGGATTTGTAAAGATCGGGGGTAATGCCATCTGGTGCTTTATTGCTAGACAGCCCAACAATGCCCTTCCTAACTTCTTCGATTGAAAATACCAAAGCAGATTTTTCTTCACTGAATCCAGTAGCTGTGATCCTGTCAGGGGGGCACTGAATTAAATCCTCAAAAAGGTGCATCCATTAGTCCTCCGTTATGTGGGCCCAAGATCATTTCCCGCATCCTCAGCTAAGAAGGGGCTGTTTATGATGCTCCAGAACTTCGAACTACTCTTTAGAGTTGCCTCAATTAGCTTCCTCCATGCTTCTTCCTTCAGCGCAGCCTTTCGTCTTGCCAATTCAGCTTTATAGGACCTTCAACAAATCTTATTTAAGGAAATATCCTTCAGACACTGGCCTAGGGGTTCCTTCAATTTCCTAGATGCACAAGAGCAGTCAGAATCGAGTCACCTGGGGGCCAAAACAGAAGGTTGCTGAGCTGGGGAGCTAAGAAGGTCTGTTATTGTGCAATAGTTGACATTGAAGGCTTCTACGATGTCATGTGGATCCGCCAGCGGGGCTATGCAGATAGCTAACTCTTTCTGGCACAAGGCAGATAGGGATTCATGAAAGGACTCTGGGATTATCTGAGCCCATTTTAGCCTTGTTCCCCCATCTGCAGCTTTCAATAACCCCTCTTCCCTGCCCCCTTAGTTGGCGCTAGTAGTGGCCAGCTAATTTGAGCACATTGTGGATTATGATCATTATATATGCTGGCCTTAGTAGAAAAATCCCAAATCAAATAAAGAGAGGGGTTGACACCAGAATAAAATCAATAAATGAACCACCTTCCCTCCCCAAGAAAGAAGGGTTGAGATCCTGCCTGCAATGTTCCAGTTTACACTTAGCCGAAGTTAAATCAAATTCATTTACTAGGGCATTGAGGGAGTCTCTCTCGGGGTGTGCTCAAAATGGATACCCTTCAGTCGTGGGCAATCCAGTTCAGTAAGGCCAGGTATCCTCGGATCCCCACATAAATGGATGTTACAATCTCCAAGAATCATTACATTATTATAACCTGAAGTGAATTGATTCCTTAAAAAAGAGCTCATCAAGGATATGTTGCAAACATCTGGAAAAGAAGAAGTAGCATTATAAAATTTGAAAAGCCCCATTTTATAAGACCCTTTACTCAACAACAGTGATTGCAAACAGGGGTTATCTCTGGGCAGCACACACCCTCTACATTCTACTGCTAGAGAGACATAAATCACTAAACCCCCCTTGGGTCTTCCTGACCTCGAAGGAATGGCAGGTACGAAAAAGGACTTGTAACCCTCCAAGGGATAACTATTCTCGTTGGCCCACGTTTCCTGTAAACAGGGCACATTAAAACTTTTTTATTAATAAAATCCATGCAGGATCTAGGAACTTGTTTGCCAGGACAACGTTATTCCAAGAAATTAAGTTACAGTCTTATCCATCTAAGGGGCGATGGCCTTGCCAGGAGCGATCATGCTCGTTATTTGATATCCCCAATTCCACAGGGGCTTCCCCACGCGGTCAATCGGAGGCATCCATGGAACCCAGAGGTGCAAAGTTGTTAGAAAGTGGTAAAAGGTGGGGGAGTGATGGCGGCCATCTGCCTACCATGCTGGACCTGTTTAGTGTAGTTTGTGTTGCTCCAGCCTGTAGGCACAGGTTTGTAGAAGATACCCAGGGAAAGGGCCATAATAGTCAAGTGAAGGCCAAAGGAAGTGCTAGAGGTGGGTGAAGCTAGAATCCTTTCCACGACATGAGGTCTGTTAAAGTTAATGATAACACAATCTCCTTTACGAGTCTTTTTAGACCTCCCTACCCAGTTAACCCTACTCATCATGTTAATAAATGTTCCCACCCTTAGGCCCATAGTGGTATTACGGGTCAACCAATGCATGACTTTGTTCTTCAACTGAAAGTAGTCTTCCATGACACCCGATGTGAGCTTTGGCTCGTTCCCCAAGACCACAACATATGGTGTCGATTCTGGTGGGAGGTGTAATGTTACTGGGTTCTGATTTGAGCTCTCTTCCCCCACTGTAGATGTTTCCCCCCACATTAAAGTTTCTCGAATTAGGTTGTTCTGAGGAAGGGGCCCCTCCTTCTGGCCCTGCTGATGGGGCCGCATGATTCTGTGAGAGCTGCGGGGCTGTGAGTGCCATGGGGGAATGGGTGGCACTCCCCATTAAAGGATTTTGTAGAAGTGGCTGATCCCTATGTCTTATGCATTGATCATCCAGATTGGGGGCCTCAGTGCTGGCATAGCCAAAAAATGCGTTGGGTTCCACGTTGGGTACCAGCTCCCTTGATGAAATATGCTGATTAGGATTAAGAAGTAAGGCGTTGCATAAGTGGGTCTTATTTTGAGTCCAGTACAGCCCGTGGGGAGCCTAAAAGGATTCCAATGCGGCCACCATATCTGCCTTTACAAAGGCCTGCTTGTTGTGGGCTTTTTGCTGCGTACCCTCAGCACTCGGCCGTTTAGCTTTCCTCACAATCAAAGAACACTTTCCTTTCGCACCAGAACCAGCCACTGCTCCTCCTCTAGCCCCCACCAACCAGGATTGAGGGAAAGGCGGCTGGTGACCGAACAGGACTGCAGCTAACCTGCACCTGGGGCAGAAAAGGTTTGGCCACAGGGACGCAGGTAGACGGTATGAGGGGTGAGAGGGGTATAGGTTGGCCAGCCACACAACTAGACATGTCACCAGAATCTTGCATCGGCAATGTTGAGGGCGATCATGGAGCGTGTTCAGGGATCATCAATACTCTCGAAGGACTAGAGAGAAGACGGGTAATGGGGTAACGAGAAAGATGCCGGGTCACCAGCTCAATCTCTTTATCAAGGACCCCATCTGCCCTTTGCAAAAAAGAGTCCATGGTAACCGCAGTTCCTGCAGAGACCTTCATGGGCAACGTGGCCCCTTTACGCTTCCCCATTACAGTCCCAAGCTATAGTGTAAACTGGTCGGTACTACGATGAAGTCTGTAAGCTTGCTGCTGGCTGAGCTGAGGTTTCGCTTAGAGACACAAAGTTAGAGACAGTTATCACAATGTAACAACGTAGGTTGGCCCTGTACCCCCTGCTTCAGCAGTATGAGTTGGAGGGTCAAAATCTTTGTGCAGAGAAAAAAGCGCCACTTTCCTACCTGCTCCTCGTGCTCACCCAAGACTATTCGAGTATCTCAGCTTACTGTGGTGTCACTGTGACGCTGCAGGACTGGCGGTTGGTGAGGAGAGAGACCAAGAGAGGGGGTCTCGCCTAGCCTCCTCCGGTCTCTAATGGGCACGGACGGGCCCGGCCTTGGCCCGTGCGTGCCCCGCGGGAGGTCAACAGCGCTTTTCAGCGTGCGTCACGGGGGCAACTCTTTGCCCTCTTCCTTCACTCAGAATACTGGGACTACGAGTCCCAGAGCCACAAGAAGTCGCCACCAGTCACCACCAGTGTATTGGCATGACGTCCCGAGCCGCGGGAGGTCAACAGCACTTTTCAGCACGCTGCATGGGGGAAACACCGCCTTCACACAGAATCCCGGAACTACGAGTCCCCAAGCTACAAGAAGTCACCACCATTGTATTGGCACACCGTACAGCGCCGTGGGAGGTCAACAACGCTTTTCAGCGTGCAGCATGGGGGAAACTCCTCCTCCTTTGCACTGAATCCTGGGACTGCGAGTCTCCGAGCCACAAGAAGTCCCCACCAGTCCCCACCAGTGTATTGGCACAACGCCCGTGGACAGCAGGTTTTATATCCCCTTCTATCTGTACCAGTACCAGTGAATGAAGAGGTGGCATTCAGAACGGTACAGTAACTGGACTTCACTTGTTTTCCAAATAAATCGTGGCATGAGGCACCTGGTCACCACCACAGCCCTTCTTCCGTCATTTCCACTTATCACTGTCAGAATTTAACCAGCACTCCTGGCCAGACGTCTCAAACACACTTCACAACTCATTAAAGATAAACATGTTGAGCCAAGGCTACGTGGTCAGTTAAGTATGTTGGAAGATGCAGAATCCTGCATGAAGAGCATCAGGCTCTCGAGGCTTCAGCCATCTGTACCTCTCCTGTACCCTCTGTCCACTGTGGATTGGTCATAATACATGCAGTGTCTAAACCTTCAGCGTGGGAGGATTTTCACCCTGTGCATCACAGACCACACCAATGCACCCGACACGTTTCAACATTACCTGACCTACAGACTTTGGCATTGAGACTTATTCTCATCCAAAGTTCATTGGCTCCCAACACCTTCACGCTAAGCCTGGCTCGGTAGGATGTATCCCATGTATTATATAGCATTATATAGCATGATAAAATTAGAACATCCGTTATATCGACCTAACCACTACATCTCAAGTTTTATAGATTATTACATTAGTTATTAGGATTTAGGTGGACCATGTGAATTAACAATAGTAATAGCATACTTAATATGATGATATAGTTAGAGGAAATGCATCACATAATATATGTTTCCAAGCTTGAAATAGTGTGGCAAGCCCCACCACCAGATCACCCGTTATGGCCATTGTCCTCTCTCTGCCTCTTTCTTTACTGCTTAATCTTTTCAATATAAGAATCAGTGCATGGGTCACCACAATGTATATCGAAAAGCTATTAATTTTCCCTAGTCATCAATAAACAGTTGAGCCCTAAATACGATTTGCCCAAAGTATCTCCTTTTATTTCCTCGCCCTGTAATTCCCGTTTCTGGGATTTCAGATAAGTGGTGGAAGAAAATAACACTTTTTTTTAGGGGACAACATGCATGAATCATACTTAATGCGCTTGTTTCTGCATTCTGCTCCCCAGGATTCCACCCAGAGACGTCACCTGCTTGTAGTAGGTGAACTGTCTGGATGGAGTTCAGCTCAACAACGGGGTTTACACTGTAATTATAATTCCAGTGGGTTGGGTATCTGCAATTACAGGAACCATCGAGATTAACAAGCCACTCTGGATGAGGAAGTTGAGGGTAAAGCTCTGAAAGGTTTTCTGATGTGTTTTTTCCTGTTGGAACAACACCTGCACAAACTTAAAATTCCTTCGGTCTACTTTTAGAATCTGGATGAGTGCTTTCACAGCAAGTAAAGCCTTTCGAAGACTCATTCAACCCGTAGAACATCTTGGAAACGGGCCACGGTGTGGATCTCAATACTGTCACGGCCACCAAGCATGATGCCACTCTTCCTTATTGCCTCTGTCCTATAACACTCATCCAAGTACCTCACAATCAGTTGTATTACATGATGAACCGGAAAGCACTATTATGCCCACCTCCTTCCCAGGAGACACACCATACACCCTGGAGGACTCAATTTACCACTGTCAATATACAGCATCTCGTTGATGGACCGGCTACAGCATCATTGACAAACCTCACCTTTGCCTAAGTGTGAGAAAGTAAATCAAAAGGAATCTGGAAGGAAGGTCGAATATCAAGTTTACTCTTTGATAGGCGCCCCATCCACCTTTGATTGGCCAGTCAGATACAATGCAATATAATCACATTTGTAGAGCGCACAGATACCTCCGAAGAGGCGTCCCAGCGCTAGCGGTAAAGATCACCTGAGGAAGGGAGCAGAAATATACTGACTTTAATCTGAAGAATCACAGACAACACGTTCCAAATTATACCTCAACATTGTAGAGTCTCACATCTCCCTTTCGCAGATTAATTAGTACTTTTATTGGTCCTGGCAGGGCGATTTGAAGCTGGTACTAGGCCATAGTTTAGGTTGTTTTGAAACAAATTGTAAAGGTCAACGGTGTAACTAACCCCAGTAAACAAGACTGAGGTCTTGTTTGAGAGAGATATCCCTGGAGACTTTCATGAGAAATGATATTGATTAGAGGGGATTGCTTACGAAATCAGATCAAAATAGGATGCAACCAAAAGTGCACATGATGAGGAATAAGAGACAATTTATATCTGTGGCATAGAGGTGCTTAGTGTCTCAGCAGTCATCTCACTTAACTCATCTGCAATGTCAAAAAGTAAATAAAATAAAACTGGAGAGAAGGTTCAATAGAACGTTTACTCTGATGGGCACCCCATTTATCTGTCACTTTTCCTTCAGTGACAGATGCCAGTCTGATGGACCACAGACAGGATGTTCCAAATTAAATGTCAACATTCTAGATTTTCAATCCTTCCTTAAGTACCTGAATTACAACGCATTTTGTAGAACAGTAAAAGCAGTTGGTATTTCCATCACGTGTTTGATTTCGAGGCCCGTATCCCTGTCGGTGCAGTTGCCTTTACTTTTACAGTCATCTTGCTGCTTGTGTATTTTCGCTGCAACAGGTTGACTCAGCAGAATTTTCATACAGTTAGTTAGCAGTTAATTCCGCTCACTGAATCCAGTGCTTCCTCAAGTGTTGATTCAGGAAGTTTTTACTGTGCATGAGAGAAGGCAGAGGTGGTGGAGCCATTGACGAAGGTTTTGGGCTTACATTGACCACTGCCTGATGGCAACTCCTACACTTCCACCAAAAGAGAAACACATTTTCTGAGACTGCCTCTGATATCCTGGAGAGGCTGCAGAACTCCAAATTGACATGGATGTGCAGAGCCTGTACACATGAGCTGGAATCTCATCTGCAAGGGTTTCCAGCTCACCCTTTGCCGTCCGTGTCATATCACCTTTTCAGCAGGCCCTCGTGGGAGCTCCCCGAATGGACCAGACGGAGACATGCTGGAAGAATAACACCACACACATTGGCAAAGCCAATAGGGCTTTGTCAGTGTTTCTAGTCATGTTGTACAGCTGCGTGGCTGCTGTGCAGCATGGATGAAAGTAAAGAAGAAATGAGATGTCAGTGATTTTTTATTATTTCTGGCGGGGTGGTGTTGGTTAGGGCAACACGGAGGGAGCGAGGGAAAGGATGTGTGGGAGTACGTGGACAATGTATGGGGTGGGAAAAGCACTATGACGCGGCTAGCACTGACTATGTCTTAGCACTTTTTTTGTTTAGTGTGGACGGGAGACAATACACGGGGAGAGGTGTGGCTGGGGGCAAGCAACAGCAGGGACAACAAGCATTTACAATGCAATAGGTCTCGCATTTGCGAGAATTTGAGCCATTGGCATTGTAAATGACAATGCCTTTTATTCACATATTGGTTTTGAAAACATAATTAAAATGCATTGTTATTTACAATGTCAATGGCTTAAACTCGTGCAAATGCGAGACCTATTGCATTGCCTTTAGGACCTTATAAGTGTTCAGCTATGCAACAGTTGATGTAGTTGCACCAAGGATATTGTACTGCATAACTAAATACTTATAAGGTCCCAAAGGCGAGGCCTATTGGCTATGCCAATGCTTGTTATACTTCTTAGTGTGCTCTCACCTAACAATTTTAAGATTAAAGATTTAACTAGAGAAAGCTCGCCAACGTTTGGTTGGGATCTCAGCGCAGTTCAGACTGGCTCATTTCAGCATATGATTTTGGAATGAGCCTTGGAATGATAAAATACAACCCAGTGATTGGTCCAGATTGTGTAACCCGGCCCAGAACCAGTCCTCTCATTGGTCTGGCTCTACCCCAGCCCTGCTTGAACTGTATAGGCAGCTGCTTGTTGGGAAAGACCCACTTTCCATTTGCGCAAGCCATCTAAAGGATTTAACACAGAAATTCCTTTGCTTCACAAATGAAACAAATTGGTTTGTTAAGGCTATTGTAGGAGCATAACAAAAACAAAACACCCACTAGGCGTACACAACAAACTTTTCAATACCCTGCCATCTAGACTACTTATCTCGGGTATGCTGTAAACCAGTGTTGTAATACAAAACGATGCCCCCCTGCAGAATGTGGAGAAGGGCCGCAGAGTCTCCCGTATCTCACATATATTTTTGTCCTTTCGCTGAATGGGGTCCCCTTGAAGGCTTGAGGAGCCATCTTGCAGTGCAGGGGCCTGCGTTCCATCGTTGTCAGTCATTCCTTGCACACTCATACAGCACTATTGCCAAATTAAAGAGTGGGACCTCTAGATCGGCATCAATAACAATTTTGCGGCATAGGTGTTTTTTTGTTGCATATTTATATAGCGCGAACTCAAGCCGAAGGTATTGGAGCGCTTTACATAACACCGTATTTACGTTACACATTCAGGCGCGGGGAGGTGAAGTGATTTGCCCAGAATCACAGGATGTGGATGCGACCCAGAGGCTCGAACCCTGGTTTCCAGCACCAAAGTCAGCAGTTTAAGCCGACGGACCACATCCTTTCCCCGGTTGGTTGGCAGACTTAGGACTCATTCATGGGGCAGTAATTGTGATAAAGGCCCGTGCCTCATCGGAGGGCACAACCCGTGATCGCGCAGGTTAAATTAATCCTTAATAAATAGAATCCTGTTCAAGTCAACAGGTTCCCGGGGCTGCTGAGGAAATCTGAAGAATAGCGATTGAAAACAACTCATGCTTGGCACACAGTGACTCATTCTGGTGCATATCAAAATCCATAGAACATTAAGATAACCTCACCACTGTGCTGCCTTTCTGTAAATATGTTTACGAATCCTGACCATGTTTTCCCAAAACTAAAATAAAATAGAAAGCAAACCTAATATATATTGCATTTCTAGCAGCAGCTAAAAAAGTCAGAAACGCTGAGAAAATCCTAAGGTGCACTTGTGCAATATCTCAACAATATTACCTAGCCCACAAAACTCTGCATAAAAATTAAGTGGATATTATAATACATAAGATCATCTACAAATTACTCTGCCGTAACCTCAGCCTAAAAACAGCCAGTACCAACATTATGCACTTGAATGTACTGCATCATTTCATATTCTTCAGCATGATTGAATGTGCCCGGGCTGATTTGAATCGCTGTCCGCAGCCGGCACATTAACCCACAGTACTATACCACGAGCTCCAAAAGGGTGGTTGCAGGGAGAAATACATGAAAACAAACTGCTGCTGTTCCCTGAGGGTCACCGTAATGCAGGCTGACGGCTGATACACTCTCTGCGGCGGCAGCAACCACATCTCAAGCAAAATAGATCAATGTCTAAATTCTTTCTGACACTTCTCATCAGCTTGGTTTATGGATTTCCTGCTGATGCAGGACTCGCCTGATTTACCCTCCCCTCCCTATGCAGTCCACTGCGCTCCCATGTCCAGCTCACAAGCAACGCCTCAAGTCCCTAAAATGACCTCCTCTGTTTCTTATTATTGGTCATCGCTTTCTTGCTCTTTTAAACTAATTTGTGCATTTAATATGTCTGTATGGCAAGCTAACATAACAGTGGGTTAATGCGTTTGCTGCAGAGAAGAACTGTACACAACCTGTGGGACGTGGGTGCAAACGCCAGAAGGGCCAACCCAGTATTTCAATTGTGTGAGGTCGATAAAATGCAACCTAACGAGAGACCCATTTTCGAAGGATATTGCGCCGTAAGTCAGTGCTCTGCTCTGCTAACATGAGGAGCATCGGTAAGTAAAAAGAAAATAGGCAAATGCATTGATTTGTTTTTTAAAGTGGACATGGAACTTGGAAGGGGAAGGAGAGAACGTAAGGAAAGGGGGGGGGGCAAGGTTGCATTTCTTCAATTTAGTTCGCTTAAACATAACATGCGGTACCGTACTGTTATACCAGAAAGGACCTGCCCGCTCGCACCCAGGCTCCTTTCTCCTGTGTCACTTCATAACTTTACCACATACATTAGAATGCGTGACAATAAAAAAGCAAAATGATGTGGGAGCTTTTTGTTTTCTTCTGAGTGACTAATCCGAGTCGGATCGGTAAGAAAAAAAGAAAACAGGCAAAATCGTTGTTTTTTAAAGTAAACGTGGAACTTGGAAGGGGAAGTAAAGAACGGGCGGAAAGGGTGGCCAAGGGTCCATTTCTTTAATTTAATTAGCCAAAAAAGAACCCACTGCACTGTAATCTGTAATGAAATAAAGCTTATTTCATTCATTCATAATACTGACTATGATATCATTGTACCTGGCAGCGCTAGACCGGTTAGTCAATGCACCAATCTACAAACACAAAGAGTACAGCGTGCCTCGCACGGCATGCCCAACAGCTGGCGGGACTCCGAAGCAGCGGCTGCCCGGAAGAGGAGAGGGAAGCAGAGCATACAAAGTCAGCTGAGTACAGCACGGCACACCCAGCAGCTGCCCGGGAATGTAGCGGCGACAAGCCAGCACCTTTAGAAAAAAGTTGTAGCACTCAATAACATAAGCACGTCCCGTGATCACTGCTACCAGGCAGATTAAAATAAAAACGCAAAATAAAAACGGGTTCTTCCTCGCGTGTTTTGCAACGAGTGGTGGCAGAAAGTAACAAGGAAGTAGTCCCTAAATAAAAAGATATCAGCCCACCAGCGGAACAAATCTGTAGTTGGTCGGTGCTGCTTCCCGCAAAACGGAAGCAAAACGGAAGTGAGGTATCGGACCAACAGCCAATCAACGAGTGAGTTAAGAAGAGCAATGCCCCATTTAACCAATGGCAAGTGACAAAACATATAGAAACGCAATGGGTGGAGTTTCACCACTAATACTTATTACTTAATGCCTCGGAGAGGCAGCGCATGCGCTGCCCTTTGCGAGACCTAAAAATGGACAGAGGGTAGGTAGGGGCAAGCAACAGCGCGAGCAACAACATGGACCACAATTGAAGGGGGTAGGGTGATGGCAAGCAACAGTAGAAGGAAGGAGGGCAAGTGAGTGGATAAGGGCAAGAAACACAGTTGAGGAAGAGAGGGACACAGAGGGGTAGAAGTACTTGCGGTACCCAGCTGAAAAAAGATGCACTGCGGTCGAGTGCTTAAACACAAACATGTAGCACCTACAAAATGAGTAGTGGACAGACACAAGTAATGCATCCTTACTCAAGCAGAGTGACAAACACACAAAGAGGAGAGCAGCCCACTCTAAAGCAAGCAAATGACAGTGACAATGAAGCCAACCTATCGTAAGCAATGATAGATAGAAAACAAAAATATAACCAAGCCACAGATACCCATGCGCACTCGGAGAAACTGACACGCTCGCAGAGCCAGGCGAGGGCACAGTATCCTCAATCGTACTATTCATGTATTGAACCTTTTCATGCAGGTGCTGTCCTAAGATTCGTTTGCAATATCACACATGGACTTGAAACTAGAATAGTCTTTGTGATGGCATACACACATGCACACGCATCCTAGCACACCCACATAAAGACACACTGCTCCGAATACCCGAAAGCTAAGTATTGAAAATCTATTTGTGTCCAGAGTGTGAGGACTCTGTAAATTGCAGTCCTATAAACTCACCTTGACCATCCGCTCAAAGCACTTGGAATAATTCAGCGTCAAAAACGGTGCAGGAATTAACCTCATGTCTCACTCGCCATTTATTTTATGGCAATGCAATTTTGATGCAAGCCTCTTGTCGGGCACAATTCTGTACCTTGACAATTGATGGCCAGGGAAACAAGCATTGGCATAGCCAATAGGTCTTGCTTTTTGGATCTTATAAGTATTCAGTTATGCAGCACAATATCCTTGGTGCAACAACATCAACCGTTGCATTGGTAAACACTTATAAGGTCTCAAAGGCGAGAACTATTGGCTATGCCAATGCTTGTTTTCCTTAGATTTTGATCCGTAAAATCTGGAGACGTTACACTTTTTTGCGACACAAAGGGGCATATTAACAAGCCAGGTGATACAATTATCGCCGCTTTAGCGGCAGAAAACTGCCGCTAAAACGGCGATAATGGGCTTGATAATATGCTCTATGGAATTCCAATTGAAGCCCATGTTAGATGTCCTTCACATCTAACATGGGCTTCAATTGGAATTCCATAGAGCATATTATCAAGCCCATTATCGCCGTTTTAGCGGCAGTTTTCTGCCGCTAAACCGGCGATAATTTTATCGCCTGGCTTGTTAATATGCCCCAGAATCTTTAAGTACAACACAACATACTGAATCCCCTCTAGCTGTTCGAGTTTGAGAGAATTAAAGGCTATCTTCCCATCAGAGGCACAGGGAGCTTCTCTAAAGTTCTAGGATTATCGATCTCCATAAAATGAAAATAGCTGTCTTTTCTTCATCAATAGATGTGCATTTATGGAGGACCAAGACATTTTCTGTATGTTGGAAGGGTGTGTCTTTATCCTTCCTTCAGTCAGTTCTTTGCCCTGAATTCTCCTCCACAAGTATTCACGAAGTTTCTTGCAGTGGTGACAGCCCACCTTCAGGTGATGTGCTTACTTTTCTATTTGGATGACTGTCTGCTGATCAAAGTGTGATCTCGAACTGACTCTCATGAGTGACCCTGTCTAGTTTGCAACACTCTTATTTCAATCTGTTTTTTTTTTGTTTAGTTGAAACTATTACTTCAGTTTCCTTCAGTTTATAGCTGTGATAAATCTTTCATTTCCAACTCCTAGAGGTTTATATCCCTGAATTGAGCATTGCTGCATTTGTTTATCCACTAATCCTGTGACTTTGGTCTTTCTTTAGGCCACAGTGCAAATTAAGCCAACAGTTTTTGGAAGATCGTCTCAATTTCAAGGCGCTAGAGCATTTGAACCTACACCGAGGGGGTCATGCTCATTCCGTCAGAGAAAATGCAGCATTGGTGCTGATACCCATCCCAATGGCAGACGTATATAGAGCAGCAACATGGCTGCTCTGAATGCTTTTTGCAAGCATTGCACTGTAAGTGCATACTTTGTAATAAATGAACTGCTTGCAACTTCTTTGCTTATAGCCTAGCCTCTTAATGCAGATGCTGTCTTCATCCCCCAGGGCCCTTACTTATCATTTGGTGTGCTACTCCATTGTGTTTCTGAAGACATTAAGCGAATGTAGAGGTTGGTCATGCAAGGGTAAGGAGTAGTGGCTATAGAGATGCTCTCACAAGAAGGCATCCAAAATTCTTTAAAGGGACAGTACTTTCTGCAGAACGTTTATCAAGCCCTGTCCGCCAGCCAGACAATTCTACGCCTATTCTGAAGATAGGGAGAAGAACTGCTAGGTGCACCAGTATCGTCCTGATTGCTTGGACTGTTTCTTGGATAAATGTCTTTGTGTAAAAGTTACTAAAATACAGTCTGGTTTTCTTATGTGCCTGCCTGCAAAGAGCAGGCATCTTGGAATAAGTTAGAACTAGAAACACATCTCAACCTTTGGTATATTTGTTAATTAAGAAGACCTGGCATGGGTGGGGTCTGCAGGGCGAGACACATGACCCCTCAATGTGCACCCACCAGGGCAGGAAGGAGAAATGGGTTAAGAAGCAGAAACCGGTGGGACGAGGAGCCTCAAATTAGTTCAATAATGCACTTTTTATCGATTTACATTAGGAGTAAAGATGAGAATAGGAAAGATGGGGATGGGAGTGAGGGAAAGTGGATTCAGAGAAGGGAGAGGGGACAATTGGACAGGAGAGGGGCAAGGGTAGAGGAGAGAAGCCAGGGGATGAGAGATGAGAATGAGGGGAGCGAGGAAAGAGTGTGGGGGAGAGAGGGACACACACACACACAGAGTGGAACCAAGGGGAGCAGAAACACAGAACGGCAGGAAAGACCCAGAAACAAAGAGTAGAAGGAGCAGTGCTTAATTTGTGCCGGTGCTTTCCAGTGCTTAGCACCGGCACTTAAATGACAGGGCCGGGTCTACGCATCTCGCACGTGTGTCACATGTTTTTTAAAATTTACCCTTAAGTCTGTACTCGGTGCGTTGTGCAGCTTCAGCGACAGCGTGTTCAATATGAGTCAGTCACAGCGGTTAACAGTGACTGGTTGCGGCTGTGTGTGAGACGACTTCACTTCTCTTAATTTGCTGACTACCCTGAGGATGCCTGCCGTGCCGTGTAATATAATAAATTATGTCGTGATCATGGCAGCCGCGGGATGCAGCCCTTCGTTTACTTCATACAGTAAGTGGGTGCATGCAGTTGACTGTGCGTGCGTTGCTGTGTTGCCACTTGCCAGTGGGCGGGCCGCGGGACACAGTACACACACACGGCGGCAGTACTTCATACTGACAGGCACACTCACTGATTTATTGGGGCGCCAAGGGCGGGCTGGATTTGGGTTTTGATGAAGGAGAGACACGAAGAAACAATTGGAAAACTGGAAAAGAGTGGGCGATAGAGAGCAAGAAACAGAAGGAAAGAAAGAGGAAGAAAGAGTGAAGAATGTTAGAGAGGACCGTGGGGGGGGGGGGGTCTGGGTGGAGGGGGTTGTAGAGAGAGGCAGACAGAATTAAGAAATCGAGTGCCAGGCATATCCCGCCTAGAAACGCCTGCAGGAGGTACATCAAGTACCAGCCCTGCTGCTCACACTCGATTATCAAGGCGCAATTGGTAGCATTCCCTCTGGTCCTGTCACTAAAACGGGAATAAGGAGTCCAACCTAAACACATTATTTCTGAGACGGGTCAACGGGTGTGTGCTAAATGTCACAATGTGGTATTTTATTGCAGAGTACTTTGTGTGAGGCGCAGACTGCAGCACAACAGAGTGTGCCTGAAAACAAACTTAACGGACTTGTTCGGATTTTACGGACACAGACGCCGTACCGGGGACTACCTATAAAGATGTTTATCAGATTAACAGAGGTGCGTGTTTAAAGTACACTCTGGCGTTTAGCAAAAGGCCAAAGGTTATACCAGACAACTGAGTAGAATGTGCACGTGGAACCTTTGTTGTTAGGAGTTATGCTATTGGAGCAATATGGGATGTAAAAACAAGAAATCCCTCGATCGTGTGGAAATGGGCAGAAACTCTAAGGTGAAATAAAGGGAATAGGATTATGTGTTTTTTCTCTCCTAGCAGTCCCTTGATCACCCAGAAATTGGCTAACTAAATTGACACACTGCAGTCATTATATACACAAATCAGTTAAAAAAATATTTCTTTACATTTATTTGATAAACACATACAGTACATTTGATTAAAGGCCATAATTAGCCATGGTCCCTATTTTGCTCTTAATAACACATTAAATCACAATATACATTACAACGAAGAAAGCTTTAAAATGTATATCACACAATTACGTTAAACAAAATTTCTTACTAAAAAAAAAAAGGGAAGGCAAACATTCAAATATATTGCATCATCCTGTTATGAACCTGCATGACAGAGAGAATACAAAGAACAGTAAAAAGACACTACACTTTGTCATTCAGTACACATCCACTTTTAACTATTTCAAGGATTATACACTTGTGGGATCTGACTCTAATTGTCGCTACAAGTGAGTGCCCGGTGCTTTGGATTGTGTCAATTCCTGTGCGTCGACGCGTTTCGATGGGCTGTATTTATGCCGCTATCTTTATCAAGACCAGTGATAGATGTTTCTCTCTTAGTTCACATATGGATAGAGGTTCCAGCTATGGGAGAGAAGATGTTATAATGATAAATTAGATAATTCAAGTCTGTTTAATGTCGATTCACTTAGTTTTAAAAAAAGATATTAGTTGGGGCTATTAGGACTCCCTCCCATTTTTATCTGCTTTGCTCTGTTTGTAACTTAGTTATCATAAAGGGTAAATGGTTATCTGAACTCCACGTGTCGCTGCTCTGGGAGCCCACCCTTAGAGTAGTCAATCTTCTCTTTGTGTACCATTTTTTAAAATTAATCCGATGTTCTCACCTGAATATCTGCTTTTTGCTCTACTATATAGTAGGTTTCCACTAAAATAGACGGACAGTTCTTGTGGAAAGCACACGATAAGTTGTGGTCCTACATGGAATCTCAATGTTCTGATCTGGGAAGAGATTATTATCCAAAATTATCCATTCAGGGTGTGATTATGTGAACTACGTTTTTATTATATTATAAATGCCTCACTACCTGGGAGTAATGCAAACAATTGGTTCTCACCTTGTCATTCAAGCCGGTTGTATGTTCTATCTGCTTAATATCCTTACGGTGAAAATATAGTATGCTGTTTCTGTAGGATTGGCCCAACTGATGTTGTCCTTCGTTTGTGCCTGTAATATGTACAAATATCACTATCTAGTGTTGCCACCTCAAAGCCTGCTCTTTAACTCGAATTATGACGGCTTCGTCCGTACCTGGTTGTGGTTGCTGTCAGATATCCTGCATGTAGAATATATCTTGTGGCCTCTTGGTTCTTAAATTAGTCTCGAATTCTTAAAAAGGACCCGCAGTTGGTGGAGCGTCCTCGGGGTTTCTCAAATACCCTGTTTTGTAAAGGGACAAGGATAAAATGAATGGTCCCTCGTGTCTATCAGTCCGGAATGTTCGTGTGAACATCGGTCCTCACTGCGTCCTGGTGACGCTGGACCCGGTTTACCCTACGCTATTATTTCCATTCTTACCTCACAAACTGCAGGCTTTTGCGTCCATGCAGGAAGACTTCCGTGATGCGGTTTCTGGTTACCGCTCTGTGTGTTTGACGCCTCGCATTTGTTTAGAAGAGCCACACCTTCCTATTGGTTGTCTCTGTCAGGTGGTTGTTTTACGGCCAATCAAGCCGTTTTTGCCATAACGCTCACTTTCTTTTGTGATTCCACCAATCCTAGCGTAGCCCCTATCCCTTGATATGTTCTGGTCTGTCTAAAGCCCGCCTGTCATATTATTGGTCTTACGGATACATTTTGTTATATTATATTTATTTATTTAATTCCATTATTTTATTTACCCGTAAGTGTTTTCAACATGAATCTAATTGTTCTGAATTGCTGATGTCTTTACTACCAGCGCCCCAAGCTGGCTGAATAATGCAAAAAATGTCTCGGTGTGGGAGGATATCATGTTCATCAAATAAAACTTTATTGACATTTACAATAATGACAGTGGCATTAGGAATCCACTCATTTGTTTGCTATTGTCAGTTACGTTTGCTACAGGCGGCCAAAAATGGCTGGATGATGCATCAGGTGTCTAGGTGTGGAAGAATGTCCTGTTTGTAATATAAAACTTTATTGACATCTGTCCTAATATCTATGGCATTACGTCTCTCACTCTATACTGCTCTATCTTCTAATGGTTAACGGATATGCTAGATATCACAACCATTTCAGGAATCACACGTGGATCGAGATATTATCATCTAGTGATAATATTCATCCAGTCCTCCTTTGAATTCAGACCCTTATGTACTGTATTAAGGTGACACATGAACCACTGTTCACGTTGTTTCCTTCTAGTGTCAATGTCTCCTCCTCTCCTGTTTATGGTGATTTTTTCCAGTATGAACCACTTAAGTTCATCACACTTGTGTCCAAGTTTTCCATAGTGATCCGTGAGTGGGGCATTTTCCTTCATGTTTCTGATTGCGGATTTGTGCTCTAATAAGCGGATACGGAGTTCCCTCCCTGTCTCCCCCACATAGCCCAATCCGCACGGACATATGAGGAGGTAAACCACATTTTTACTGCGGCAATTGTTCAACGTTGTCGCCCACATTGTCTTATTGTTGAACGTTATGCTTTTTGTTTCTATGCAGTGTATGCAGATCGAACAGGTACCACATTTGTAATTTCCTTTGGCTTTCTCTCCTGTTAGTGTGGTTTGGGCGTCTTTTGCCTGTCTGTATGTTCTCACCAGGGAGTTACGTATAGTTTTATTTCGCCTGAACGAGAAAAGGGGTTTTTCCAATCTGTTCTCTACCTCATAGTTTAAGATTCTCCAATTTCTGTTCACTATATTCTTAATTTTGTTACTCTTGTTTGAAAATTGTGTAACAAAGACAATTCTGTCACTTGAGATGTCCTTTTTACTTCTGTTGGTCTCTAATAGGCAGTCTCTGTTATAGAATCTGGCCCTTTTTAGTGAATTTTTGATTAGTTTCTTCGGATACCCTCTGGCCTTCAATTTACTGGATAAAGTCTCCGCGTGCTGGTAGAAGTCATCTATTGATGTACAGTTACGTCTTAGTCTTAGGAATTCCCCAAAGGGGATGTTATCTTTTTGGGATCTGGGGTGATTACTATCATAAGTTAAGAGAGTATTTTTATCAGTGGGCTTCGTAAACAGCTCCATCTGTAGGGTGTTATCTACATTTTTGATTTTGATATCCAAAAAATCTACCTGAGAGTTATCATAGTGTGCTGTAAACCTGAGGTTTTGATCCCCCAAATTTATCCATTCTAAAAAAGAATCCAACTCTTGACTGGAGCCATTCCAGATAAATATGATGTCGTCAATGAATCTGTGCCAACCCTGTACGTTTTCAAAGTATGGCGCAATCTCATTGAAGATGTGTGTTTGCTCAAAGTGTCCAACATAAAGGCATGCCAGACTGGGAGCACAGGTAGCCCCCATGCTGGTCCCTTTCACTTGAATATACGCCTCTTCTTGAAATAGAAAGATGTTATTTTTCAAAACCATTTCTATACACGATGTTATAAAGTCTTTGTTGGCACCCTCTAAATTCTCTGTCTCCAAAATATCTGAAATTACCCTAATTGTGTCGTTTTGGGGGATGTTCGTATACAGCGCTTCAATATCAAGCGTGACCAGATATTGGGTTTCCCCATTAAAGCTCTGGCCCTCAAATATAGATATCGCATGAGCTGTATCTTTGATATAGGACCTTTGTTTTTGAACAATAGGCTTTAAAAAATGGTCCACATATCTGCTCAATGGTTCCAATATCGAGCCAATGCTGCTAACTATAGGTCTCATTGGGGGATTATCCAAGCTCTTATGAATTTTTGGTAGTCCATAAATCGCTGGTGTTATAGGGTGCATATTTAATAGGAACTTGTATTCATTCATACAAATCCAACCTTCATCTAAACCTAGTTTAAGGAGGGTGGCCACTTCCTTCTTCAGTTTATCTATAGCGGTAAAGCGAATGGGGCGATAATGGTCTTTTACCTCTAAGAGATCTCTCATTCTTCGTTCATAATCCCTAGTGTTGAAGATCACAACTCCACCGCCTTTATCGGCCGGTTTGATCACTATTTCATCACACTCCTGGAGTGATTTGAGTGCTTTTTTTTGGTCCACCGTTAGATTATGATTACTATGTTTTGGCATGAAGTTGTTCAAGTTTTTGATCTCCATTTCTACAACCCTTTCGAAGATCTCAACATTTTTATCAAGTTGGCCTAGATTTGGGGTGAACGTCGATTTGGGTTTGAAACCCGATACATTTTTTGGTTGTATGTATTCTTTATCTTGGAAAAACCTATTTAATCTAATTTTCCTAAAAAACTGTTTTAAATCGCTTTCCAGTTCATATGTATTATGGGGGGCAGACGGTGCAAAGCTAAAACCTTTTTTCAAAATATCTTTTTCATCATTGGTAAGTATCTTATCAGACAGATTTATAATGGGTAGTTCCTCTACCTCCAGTATTGTCTGCTCCTGGTTGTCAGGTATTCCTGCCCTGCATTCTGAGGTTGATGGTTTCTCTGCGGTTCTGGCCTGTTGTAATTCCTGTAGCCTCTTTGTCCCCGATTTTGGCGTCTGCCTAAAAAAGGTTCCCTGTCAAATGTGGGTCTATTGTTTTGTTCCCCCTCATGTTCTTCCTCGCTACTAGAGCCTGATGTTTCTGAAAATGTAACCCGTTTATTTCCTCCTCTTGAGTATATAGGTCTTGTAGGTTGGGGTTTGTCCCACCTTTGATATTGACTATTCTTATAATAATCTTTTCCCAGATATGGATAAACTATTTCTATGTTGTATCTGTCTATATCTTTTCTGAGTTTTTTCGTTTTTTTGTTTGTGAGATAGTCACGATAGCTGTTAGTTTCACTTTCTAATTCCTCCATTTTCCTCTTTGCTTCTTCTAAGGCTGTGCTTTGTTTCAGGTTTGTCTCAAGGTCATCTATTTGTTTCCTCTCTATTTCAATTAGTTCTTGGGCTGTTTCAATGATCAAAATGAGCCAATCTCTGCTACAGCGATTGGCTATATGTGTCCAAGTTTCTATAAATTTTGGAATCTCTGTAAAGAGTCCTGGTTCATTCCTGACCTGTAGACCAATGGGGATTACTCCAGCCTTTAGGTACTCAATGAGGAATTCTGCGTGTAATTCCGTTCGGATCAATTTCTTTTTTGCATTCAGGATTTTTATCAATTCCTCCTGACTTGTATTTTTAAGGGCATGTGCACTGCCTGTGCGAGGATTCGAGCTGATTAGCCTGTTAAATTGATCCTCAGAAAATCCGAAGGTTTTTAATTTATCCATATGGAGTGATATTTTACCTTTCTCGTGATTTTTAATCAATGTGAATAGTATGCGTTACCTAGGAAAACCTAGGTCCTCTCCAACCAACAGGTTGTACTGTATAGGTATAGTCAAAAGAGAGAGACCCCTTGTAAAGATCAAGGGAATAGGGTACTCTTCCAAGTAAAAACAAGAAATCCCTCGATCGTGTGGAAATGGGCAGAAACTCCAAGGTGAAATAAAGGGAATAGGATTATGTGTTTTTTCTCTCCTAGCAGTCCCTTGATCACCCAGAAATTGGCTAACTAAATTGACACACTGCAGTCATTATATACACAAATCAGTTAAAAAAATATTTCTTTACATTTATTTGATAAACACATACAGTACATTTGATTAAAGGCCATAATTAGCCATGGTCCCTATTTTGCTCTTAATAACACATTAAATCACAATATACATTACAACGAAGAAAGCTTTAAAATGTATATCACACAATTACGTTAAACAAAATTTCTTACTAAAAAAAAAAAAGGGAAGGCAAACATTCAAATATATTGCATCATCCTGTTATGAACCTGCATGACAGAGAGAATACAAAGAACAGTAAAAAGACACTACACTTTGTCATTCAGTACACATCCACTTTTAACTATTTCAAGGATTATACACTTGTGGGATCTGACTCTAATTGTCGCTACAAGTGAGTGCCCGGTGCTTTGGATTGTGTCAATTCCTGTGCGTCGACGCGTTTCGATGGGCTGTATTTATGCCGCTATCTTTATCAAGACCAGTGATAGATGTTTCTCTCTTAGTTCACATATGGATAGAGGTTCCAGCTATGGGAGAGAAGATGTTATAATGATAAATTAGATAATTCAAGTCTGTTTAATGTCGATTCACTTAGTTTTAAAAAAAGATATTAGTTGGGGCTATTAGGACTCCCTCCCATTTTTATCTGCTTTGCTCTGTTTGTAACTTAGTTATCATAAAGGGTAAATGGTTATCTGAACTCCACGTGTCGCTGCTCTGGGAGCCCACCCTTAGAGTAGTCAATCTTCTCTTTGTGTACCATTTTTTAAAATTAATCCGATGTTCTCACCTGAATATCTGCTTTTTGCTCTACTATATAGTAGGTTTCCACTAAAATAGACGGACAGTTCTTGTGGAAAGCACACGATAAGTTGTGGTCCTACATGGAATCTCAATGTTCTGATCTGGGAAGAGATTATTATCCAAAATTATCCATTCAGGGTGTGATTATGTGAACTACGTTTTTATTATATTATAAATGCCTCACTACCTGGGAGTAATGCAAACAATTGGTTCTCACCTTGTCATTCAAGCCGGTTGTATGTTCTATCTGCTTAATATCCTTACGGTGAAAATATAGTATGCTGTTTCTGTAGGATTGGCCCAACTGATGTTGTCCTTCGTTTGTGCCTGTAATATGTACAAATATCACTATCTAGTGTTGCCACCTCAAAGCCTGCTCTTTAACTCGAATTATGACGGCTTCGTCCGTACCTGGTTGTGGTTGCTGTCAGATATCCTGCATGTAGAATATATCTTGTGGCCTCTTGGTTCTTAAATTAGTCTCGAATTCTTAAAAAGGACCCGCAGTTGGTGGAGCGTCCTCGGGGTTTCTCAAATACCCTGTTTTGTAAAGGGACAAGGATAAAATGAATGGTCCCTCGTGTCTATCAGTCCGGAATGTTCGTGTGAACATCGGTCCTCACTGCGTCCTGGTGACGCTGGACCCGGTTTACCCTACGCTATTATTTCCATTCTTACCTCACAAACTGCAGGCTTTTGCGTCCATGCAGGAAGACTTTCGTGATGCGGTTTCTGGTTACCGCTCTGTGTGTTTGACGCCTCGCATTTGTTTAGAAGAGCCACACCTTCCTATTGGTTGTCTCTGTCAGGTGGTTGTTTTACGGCCAATCAAGCCGTTTTTGCCATAACGCTCACTTTCTTTTGTGATTCCACCAATCCTAGCGTAGCCCCTATCCCTTGATATGTTCTGGTCTGTCTAAAGCCCGCCTGTCATATTATTGGTCTTACGGATACATTTTGTTATATTATATTTATTTATTTAATTCCATTATTTTATTTACCCGTAAGTGTTTTCAACATGAATCTAATTGTTCTGAATTGCTGATGTCTTTACTACCAGCGCCCCAAGCTGGCTGAATAATGCAAAAAATGTCTCGGTGTGGGAGGATATCATGTTCATCAAATAAAACTTTATTGACATTTACAATAATGACAGTGGCATTAGGAATCCACTCATTTGTTTGCTATTGTCAGTTACGTTTGCTACAGGCGGCCAAAAATGGCTGGATGATGCATCAGGTGTCTAGGTGTGGAAGAATGTCCTGTTTGTAATATAAAACTTTATTGACATCTGTCCTAATATCTATGGCATTACGTCTCTCACTCTATACTGCTCTATCTTCTAATGGTTAACGGATATGCTAGATATCACAACCATTTCAGGAATCACACGTGGATCGAGATATTATCATCTAGTGATAATATTCATCCAGTCCTCCTTTGAATTCAGACCCTTATGTACTGTATTAAGGTGACACATGAACCACTGTTCACGTTGTTTCCTTCTAGTGTCAATGTCTCCTCCTCTCCTGTTTATGGTGATTTTTTCCAGTATGAACCACTTAAGTTCATCACACTTGTGTCCAAGTTTTCCATAGTGATCCGTGAGTGGGGCATTTTCCTTCATGTTTCTGATTGTGGATTTGTGCTCTAATAAGCGGATACGGAGTTCCCTCCCTGTCTCCCCCACATAGCCCAATCCGCACGGACATATGAGGAGGTAAACCACATTTTTACTGCGGCAATTGTTCAACGTTGTCGCCCACATTGTCTTATTGTTGAACGTTATGCTTTTTGTTTCTATGCAGTGTATGCAGATCGAACAGGTACCACATTTGTAATTTCCTTTGGCTTTCTCTCCTGTTAGTGTGGTTTGGGCGTCTTTTGCCTGTCTGTATGTTCTCACCAGGGAGTTACGTATAGTTTTATTTCGCCTGAACGAGAAAAGGGGTTTTTCCAATCTGTTCTCTACCTCATAGTTTAAGATTCTCCAATTTCTGTTCACTATATTCTTAATTTTGTTACTCTTGTTTGAAAATTGTGTAACAAAGACAATTCTGTCACTTGAGATGTCCTTTTTACTTCTGTTGGTCTCTAATAGGCAGTCTCTGTTATAGAATCTGGCCCTTTTTAGTGAATTTTTGATTAGTTTCTTCGGATACCCTCTGGCCTTCAATTTACTGGATAAAGTCTCCGCGTGCTGGTAGAAGTCATCTATTGATGTACAGTTACGTCTTAGTCTTAGGAATTCCCCAAAGGGGATGTTATCTTTTTGGGATCTGGGGTGATTACTATCATAAGTTAAGAGAGTATTTTTATCAGTGGGCTTCGTAAACAGCTCCATCTGTAGGGTGTTATCTACATTTTTGATTTTGATATCCAAAAAATCTACCTGAGAGTTATCATAGTGTGCTGTAAACCTGAGGTTTTGATCCCCCAAATTTATCCATTCTAAAAAAGAATCCAACTCTTGACTGGAGCCATTCCAGATAAATATGATGTCGTCAATGAATCTGTGCCAACCCTGTACGTTTTCAAAGTATGGCGCAATCTCATTGAAGATGTGTGTTTGCTCAAAGTGTCCAACATAAAGGCATGCCAGACTGGGAGCACAGGTAGCCCCCATGCTGGTCCCTTTCACTTGAATATACGCCTCTTCTTGAAATAGAAAGATGTTATTTTTCAAAACCATTTCTATACACGATGTTATAAAGTCTTTGTTGGCACCCTCTAAATTCTCTGTCTCCAAAATATCTGAAATTACCCTAATTGTGTCGTTTTGGGGGATGTTCGTATACAGCGCTTCAATATCAAGCGTGACCAGATATTGGGTTTCCCCATTAAAGCTCTGGCCCTCAAATATAGATATCGCATGAGCTGTATCTTTGATATAGGACCTTTGTTTTTGAACAATAGGCTTTAAAAAATGGTCCACATATCTGCTCAATGGTTCCAATATCGAGCCAATGCTGCTAACTATAGGTCTCATTGGGGGATTATCCAAGCTCTTATGAATTTTTGGTAGTCCATAAATCGCTGGTGTTATAGGGTGCATATTTAATAGGAACTTGTATTCGTTCATACAAATCCAACCTTCCTTTATGATAACTAAGTTACAAACAGAGCAAAGCAGATAAAAATGGGAGGGAGTCCTAATAGCCCCAACTAATATCTTTTTTTAAAACTAAGTGAATCGACATTAAACAGACTTGAATTATCTAATTTATCATTATAACATCTTCTCTCCCATAGCTGGAACCTCTATCCATATGTGAACTAAGAGAGAAACATCTATCACTGGTCTTGATAAAGATAGCGGCATAAATACAGCCCATCGAAACGCGTCGACGCACAGGAATTGACACAATCCAAAGCACCGGGCACTCACTTGTAGCGACAATTAGAGTCAGATCCCACAAGTGTATAATCCTTGAAATAGTTAAAAGTGGATGTGTACTGAATGACAAAGTGTAGTGTCTTTTTACTGTTCTTTGTATTCTCTCTGTCATGCAGGTTCATAACAGGATGATGCAATATATTTGAATGTTTGCCTTCCCTTTTTTTTTTTAGTAAGAAATTTTGTTTAACGTCATTGTGTGATATACATTTTAAAGCTTTCTTCGTTGTAATGTATATTGTGATTTAATGTGTTATTAAGAGCAAAATAGGGACCATGGCTAATTATGGCCTTTAATCAAATGTACTGTATGTGTTTATCAAATAAATGTAAAGAAATATTTTTTTAACTGATTTGTGTATATAATGACTGCAGTGTGTCAATTTAGTTAGCCAATTTCTGGGTGATCAAGGGACTGCTAGGAGAGAAAAAACACATAATCCTATTCCCTTTATTTCACCTTAGAGTTTCTGCCCATTTCCACACGATCGAGGGATTTCTTGTTTTTACTTGGAAGAGTACCCTATTCCCTTGATCTTTACAAGGGGTCTCTCTCTTTTGACTATACCTAAGCAATATGGGATGTGTAATAGAATCTAAACTTCTGATTTATGTTCGGAAATCTATAAATAAATGTTTAAAATGTAAGGGGGCTGTGATGGGCCCCATCTAGGAGGGGGGTGACGACCCATTAACAGCAGCTCGAGAGCTGCACTGAACATGGGCGCATAAGAGGAGGCAGCAGGGCTTGGTCTGGAGTCTGCATGTATGTGAAGTCATGGAAAGGAACGCCTATCAACCCCCACCATAGCACCACCCCACATGCAAGCTGCCACCACAGGACTATAGCTGTGAGACATGAGGGGCTGCCCAGCCACAGCTGCACCCCGGAAGCACACTTGAGGTCAGGGAAGGAATGCTGGGTTCAAAACTTGGCTGCCTTGCAAAGATTGCTGGTTTTTAATGACGGGAGAATTAAGCAGCTTGTCCAGAATCACAAGATGGCGAGTCGGGCCGGGATTCAAACCCTAATGCCCATTTCCAAACTTAGCAATTCAAGACATTAGGCCACACCAAGACGCCTTTGTATTTAGCAAAGAAGGTGAAAAACATAAATGCAGGGCTCTAAAGTGAATGATGAAATACTTTTATATGCCAATGAAACAAAAAAAGCTGCGCCGCCTTGATAACACGTTGCGATGGCTGTGCTGGAGGAACCGTGTGGCATTGGCTTTCCCAGGATCTCTATAAACAAGCATGCGCTAGGCCTCCAAAAGCCTGTGGCAGCACTTTGAAAACCCATACACTAAATGTCTCTCAGAGCAGCGCATGCGCTGGCTCAGCGAGACCTAAAAAGGAGCAAATAAAGTGTGCAGATGATCCACTTGGCTGCAAATAGCGATCTGAACTTTATTAGTGTCGATGAAAAGTTCTATCATTCACTTGATGCACGGATTATAACACTCATCACATCATGCAGCCTGGACTGAGCAATTCTCAATTGTATCAGGCACATAGCTGCAAACAATGCTTCTGCTAGATCTTTTGCCACCCGTGGCTGTCCCTGCATTTGTCGCCCATGGATGCTGCTTTTCAGACCGGGGGGGCGGGGTGCTGGTCATTCCTGCTTGTGTCGCCCCGCGACGGCTACAGGGAAGAGTAGGGGTGAAGGCCGCGGCCCTCAAAACTTGTGCCTCCCGAGGTGGACTGTCACCCCGTCAACCCCTTGCTACACCATTGGCTGCATAAGTGATTCTTCCTAACAGGCGCAAGTAGTGTAGATGACACCATATATTACATAAAAGAATGTTCTGCTGGGCACATATTGTTGAAAACTAAAACAGCGCTGTGATTAAGCACTCACTAAAGACATAGATTCTCTTCAGTTAAAATATGTTTTTTGTCTTATGTTGACTAATGTCCGGACTCCATTTTGTATTGTCATGTCTCCACGTGCTTTGCACGAGAAGAGTCCTACCTTTTCACTAGTTGCTCTTGTAATCTGCCTAGTAACAGTCTATAAATAGCTCCTTTGTCCGTCTGGCGCATGTCCAGACTTGACCACATCTGTTATCAGTTAGTCCTTGTTTGACCATGTTTTCGCGGGCTCAGGAAATTGTTAACTCCGCCCACATATTGATCCTGTATCGAAAATGTCCATAAATGGTAATGAATTTTGCTCTATGTTGTATCCACCCACTTATGAGCCCCTCTGTTGTGTATAAAAGGGGACCACGTACGCAAGTTCTTTGTGCTACTCTATGCAATACTGAAGAGTGTTGTGTAGGTTGTAGGACCACCCTTAAGGGTTAATAAACTCTGTCTTTGTATTTGCAGTTTCCGTGCCAACTTCCTTCTAGCTTTTGTTACAGGAGAGCGAACCCTTGTATTCTGCGGGCCTAGCTGGGGCCTGTACTCATCAATTGGCGCCCGTCACGTGGGGCTCATCGGCGACTCGGATGCTCGAAGGACTGGTCGTGACGAAGGTGGGGAATTTGGCCGGGGATGTGATCACTGCCAGCGGCGTCTTTTAGACCTGGCATCCCGAGGTTTCTTCCTTCCCTTCCGAGCTGACCATCTGGGTGGTGCCGGTCCTCGACTGAGACCTCTTCTGTCGGTTTGCCGTGTGATAGCTGTTTGGGCGAATTTTGGAACTTGGCAGTTGGAATCTGGACACTCTTGATTGGTAAGAACCGTTGTACGGTACTTGCTCCGAGTTTTGAAGCTTGGGTTGGCTATTTGAGTTGATTTGTGATGACCGGTCATATTTTGTATTGATTACTGTGAGAATATATGCGTTGCAACACATATAGGCAGGTAATGTGGAGATATTTCTCCGGAGTTGTTTAAATTTGAACGGCGCAAAGTTTAAGTGCCATTTGTTTTATAATACTGCATATTTTGCATTATTTTTGAGCATGCCTGCTTTTAGCGCACTCCGTAAGTGGTGCTGCTGCTTTGGAAACCGGTTAAATCTTGAGGAATCCGCTCTAGCCCCCCCAGAGGGGACTCCTAATAGGGATATGTATGTGAAGCATGGTCTTTCCTCTATAATGAACAGCACAGTGTGGAAGAAATACACCAAAAAGGATCCTGAGTTAAGATGGCCTTTGTATGGATCGTTTGATATGCGTAAGATTGAGTATGTGGAACAGTGTATGTGTAAACGGCGTGTACGGCAAGACATGTTTGAATGTGTACGGTTATGGGTGAAGGAAGTGCGTGAGCGAGAGAAACGTGAGAAAGCGCTGATTGATAAAGAGCAACGGAAAAATGATCATGTGAGAGCACAGGAAGCGAAGCGTCGGGAGGAAAGAGAACTGGCGGAGAGACAAGAGAAAGAGCGTAGGTTGCAAGTCTCGGGTCAATATGCTGTCCGCCAGCCACTTTATCCTGTCCTTACTAATCTCAAAGATGATTTTCATTTATTAGATCGCTCTCCACCCCCTTATATTGGCGCGTCTGCCCCGAGGTCACAGGATTCTGGATCGGGTTTGGATAAGGTAGACACGTGGTCCATGTTATCAACTGAGCGTCTGGGTGAGCTTCGGAACATTTCATTTCGTGCGCTTAAAGGCAAGCTTTCTCTTACTGAATTATTGGAATTTTTGGGAAGTTGGCAGGATAGAGAGAAGTTGTATTTTGTTGAAACTTTTTCTGAAGAAGTGGTTGCTGCCTTTCGGAAATATTCTGATGTCTTTGAGCCTGAAGATGTAGTATCAGATTCTAAAGCATTACGTAACGGTGTCTTTTCTCCCTCCAAGGTACCCGATGCGGTTCGACGGCTGTTTACATTGCGGGACGCGATGCTTGAACTTAAAGAGAGAGCGCGCCAAAAGACAGGGGAGAAGGAGAAATCGGATTCACACGTCGGCGGAAAACAATCGTCTACCTCCCATTCAGATAAGAGTGAACTAGTGCATGCTAAACCGATGCGAGAGGCGGCACCTTTGTATGTTCCTCCTAAAGGAGCAGGAACTAGTTCAGACATGTCTTCCCCCGATGCTAGGGGATATTTTGTGTACAATTGGGTTTATACTCCCTGGCATAGGACTGATGTTATGGCATTGAAGAATGCATTGCCTGACCCCCGTAAGAATCCAGCGGCCTTTTACGAAGAGGTCGAAGGGGCCTTGAATTCTTGTACCATGACTTTAGCGGATATAGATTTGTTCTTTGGGCTTATTTTACCACCGGATATGTGGCGATCTGTACGGAAGGTGGATGATCAAGCCGTTTTTAAGGCCAAATGGTCTGAGATTGAGGATGAGGATAGGGAGAGAAAGCCCGCGCAAAAACCGCCCCAGCTTATTTTAGATCTTCCTGCTGCTATCTTGACTAAGTTGAAAACGATTATCCCCCCTAAAAAGATTGACTGGAATATGTTAGCCTCATGTAAACAGAAGGTTGATGAATCAGTTTCAGACTTCTTTACGCGCTTTGAGGAAACATTTCATGATTTCAGTGGTCAGTCGCTTACGGATGATACGGGTCGACATCTTTTTGTCGATAAATATGTGGCGAATTTATTACTGGGAATAGCAGCTCGTTTAAAAGGGAGTGAAAGTTCTTGGTCCACCTCGTCTCCGGCATCCCTCCTGACCATGGCTCAGTATTATGAGCGTCAGGAACAGGAAGCGAAGGGGAATGAGGAGAAGAAATCGAAAGATTTGAAAACTAAGGTGATGTTAGCACAAGTGTATGGTCCGCCTCGTCGGGGTGTCGAAAGAGGTAGAGGAGGATTCTATGGTTCCCCTTCGGGTTGGTCAGATGTTAATAGAAATCAATGTGCGTATTGTAAACAGCTGGGTCATTGGGCCAGGGATTGTCCGGTAATATATGCACCCCGTCAGGGACGTGGTCAGGGACCGTCGAGAGGTAGAGGGGGCTTTTCGAATTTCAGAGGGAATTCCAATGATCGTGCTCGCTTTGAGCCTAACGTGCAGCAACGAGATAGACCTAATGTGTTTGATCGGCAAAATCAGTATCAAATGTCTGGGAATGACCGTTCTGGGTACCATGATTCGCAGCATGCGTAGGATTGCGTTGGATGGGGGTTGGAATCAGTTGAAGTGCCGGTTGATCAGAGGGGTCCTTATGTTTCAGCAAATGTTCTGGGTTCTACTGATCAGTTCCTAGTTGATACAGGAGCTACTCGCAGTGCGCTGTCCAAACAATTGGTTCCGAGGGCTCCCCCATCTGGCTTAATGGTTACATCGGTAGGGTTTGATGGTACACTCTCTCGAAGCCCTCTATCCCGACCCCTTGCATTTCGTGTTGAACACCTTTCTGCACCTTGCCCGTTTTTGCTTGCCCCGAACACGCCTGACAACATTATGGGTCTTGATATGCTTAAGCACTTCAGAGCTACGATCCGCTGCTCCCCTACTGGAGTACGTGTGATATTAAACGATAATCACCCTATGACAGAACGGATGTGTGTGGTTGCAGAGGATACTGTATTAGCTTCTCTCCCTCGTACTTTGTAGGCCACTTCGGATACTGATGTGGGACAGATGGTGATTCCGCCTGTACACATTAGTGTCAAGGAGGGTGCTGTGTTACCGCGTCTCCCTCAGTATCGTATTTCCCAGGAGGGGGAGGAGGCACTCATACAGATTGTGCAGGATTTGATTAAGGTGGGAGTAGTGGAGGAAGTTCCCTACAACGTCTGCAACAGTCCTATTTTACCTATTTTGAAGAAAGATACCGATACTAGGGTTTATCGTTTTATCATTGACTTAAGGGAAGTGAATAAGATAGTGATACCTCAGTATCCAGTGGTTTCTGATATCACGACGTTACTTACTCTGGTCCCACCAACGGCGACCACATTTTCGGTTATCGATTTGAAAAATGCTTTCTTTTCGATTCCTATTCATCCTGATAGCCGATACCTCTTCGGCTTCACTTTGAATAATCGGTCTTATAGATTTTGTAGAGTCCCTCAGGGTTATACAGAGAGTCCTAGTATTTACAGTCAAGCATTGAAAAGACAATTGGATTCCTTTGTTCTGCCTGATGGTGTCGCCCTTATACAATATGTCGACGACATCTTGTTGGCGGCCGACACTCCTGAGCTGTGTGAGAAGTGCACGTTATCCTTGCTTTCCTTTTTGGTGTCTCACAATCACAAAGTGTCGAGGAAGAAATTGCAATTCTGTAGACCAAAGGTGACTTATTTGGGTTACCTTTTGTCTAAGGAGGGGCGTGCACTCACACCAGATCGTATTCAAGCAATTTTGGACACGCCAGTACCTTCCACACAGAAGGATGTGCGTGCATTTTTGGGCTTGCCTCTTTCTGTAGGCAATGGATATTGGGGTTCTCACACATAGCTAAGCCATTGTTAGCACTTTTGACAAAAGATACCCCAAGTCCTCTTCCCTGGTCGAATGAGTGTGAACTTGCCTTTCAGCAATTGCGACAAGCCCTTTGTTCAGCACCAGTGTTAGGGACCCCTGATTATACGAAGCCCTTTACATTATATGTACATGAGAAAGATGGATGTGCATTATCAGTTTTAGTGCAGATGCACGGCGACAAGCAGTGCCCTTGTGCATATTTTTCGGCTGTACTTGATCCTGTTGCCCGAGCATTGCCTGGTTGTTTTCGCTCGGTTGCGGCGACAGCTGTGTCAATACGCCAAAGCGAAGGAATTGTGTTATCTCATAAGTTGTTGGTATTAGTCCCCCATGCTGTTGATGCCCTGCTTAATCAGACAAAGACGCAGCATTTGACCAGTGCTCGTTTAACGGGATATGAGTTGACGCTTTTGGCTCCTCATATTACGTTAAAGAGGTGTGCAACGTTAAATCCAGCCACATTGTTGCCGTTCCCGGAAACTCAGTCTGAAGCACGAGAAGCACATGACTGTATTCTTGTGACTGAGGAACAGACAAAGGGTCGTATTGATCTCCAGGTTACAGATGTAGATGGAGAACTATGGGTGGACGGATCATGCCTGAAGCTCCCAGATGGTACGACTTCAGCAGCATATGCAATTACCACATTACAAACAATAGTGGAGACAGCACGCATACCGCAGAAATCAGCTCAAGCAGCGGAACTGATAGCATTAACACGAGCATGTGAGCTCAGTACAGGATTGTGTGTGAATGTTTATACAGATAGCCGCTATGCCTTCGGAGTAGCGCACGATTTTGGCCTACTCTGGAAGGAGAGAGGGTTCCTAACGTCACATGGGGCACAGATAATGTATGGAGAGTTAGTTCACAACCTTTTGACTGCATTAACATATCCAAAGAAGATTGCTATAGTTAAATGTAGTGCCCATAAAAAGGTGGTTGATAAAGTTGGAGAAGGGAATGCTTTTGTAGACCGGGTGGCACGAGAGACGGCGATGCAGCCTGGCTCTACTGCAATGTATGTTGTGAAGTCACAGGCAGAAAGATGGCACGATGCTAGGAGAGAAGTGCTGGAGATACAGAGGACCGCTTCCGATAAGGAACGGGAGCAATGGTCCAATGATGGAGAATTAGATGATGAAGGGTGTTGGAGAAGTAAGCAGATGGATAAATGGAAGTTACCCACAGCTTTCGTACAACCTATGGTTCAGATGGCACATGGACTAGCGCATGTCGGAGCTTCCGCAATTGTAAAATTACTCACACGAGTTTGGGAGCATCCGGAGATCGCTAGTACGGCAAAGAGGGTAGTGCAGACCTGCATGATTTGCCTGAGGTACAACCCCGGAAAGGGTACACGAACTCCAGCAGGAGGATTTGCAACACCCACTGCACCCTTTGAGGTTTTGCAGATGGATTACATTCAGCTTGAGCGCTGTAACAATATGAAGTATGTTCTAGTAGTGGTTTGTGCCTTCAGCAAATGGGTTGAGGCATACCCTACGAAAGACAATACTGCAATGACTACAGCCAAGATGCTATTGAAGGAGTTCTTCCCTCGATATGGTGTTTGTAGATTGTTGTGGAGTGATAACGGACCTCATTTTATAGCAGAAGTTATCAAGTATGTCCTGAAAGGACTGGGAATTACCCATTACCCAAAAATTTCATGCAGTGTTTCACCCTCAGTCTGCGGGATTGGTTGAGAAATATAACGGTACTTTGAAGCTTAAGATCGCTAAGATCCAAGCTTCGACTTCTTTGACTTGGCCAGACGCTTTACCGCTGGCATTATTGTCAATTAGATCGATACCGCATTCTCGGACCGGTCTCACACCCTACGAGATCGTGTTTGGACGCCCAATGAATATTTGGGGTCCACCGAAACCGAAGTCAGTGTATGATGTACCTTGTGTAATGATGAATGATTATCTGGCACAGTTAACGGATAATTTGGTTTCTATTCATCAACAAGTTTGAGAAGCGCTCCCTGATCGGTCCACAGGTGAAGGACATAACCTCCGGCCTGGAGACCATGTTATGATCAAGGTGTTTGAAAGGACGAACAGTCTGGAGCCGAGATGGGTTGGTCCTGAGCAAGTCTTGCTCGCAACGAGGACAGCTGTGCGAGTCTCCAATCGGAAGAACTGGATCCACTCCTTGCACTGTCGTAAAGTGCCGCCTGGATTAGTGGAGCCTGCTGTATTGACCGACCATCGAGAAATCTTGACTGCAGAGAAAGGCCGTGCTGCGGAACCGAACGACACTGAGGAGCTCTTCCCCAAGCGATTCCTGGAGGCAGAAGATATCATCTCAGACCGAGGAAGTGATTTCTTTCTGTATCAGGACACATTGTCAGAACGGCCCTTAGGTTAGTGAAACGGAGAGCCAATGAGGCAAGGGGGGGGGATCAGCCCTGCATTAGTGTAGTGACACCCGTCTTGGCCCGCTGGTGAAGAAATCAACGGCTGCCTAAGGGGATGAGTTCTGACAACTTTTAGTTTTAGGAAGATATTGACTTTTACTATAAAATGGAGAAAAAGAAGATTTATTGTGCGACAAGTTTTATTATCATTGTAGCCATTGTTGGTATAACCACGTGGTTTGTTGAGGATGTAACTCCTGCCCGTGAGTTACTTGTTTTGACTACTCCAGTGCCTGAGGAGCACTACTTTTACACCCTTCCGTATCAAGAACTGAAGCATCGTCAGTCTTATTTGAATAATACTTTTATCCAGATGTTGCATCATACCCATGTTGCTACAAATGCTACGAACTGTTGGATATGTGGTATGATGCCAGCTCATCAGAAGAAAGGAGGAACGCCGTTCATACCTCTTTCTTTCTCTCATAACGGCTCTTGTAGAGCATGGTACACTTTGCTTTTTGCCACACGGAAACCTACAGTGGGGCGACTACTTTTTAGACTTAATAGGGAATGTCATCAAGATAAAGAAGGCTATCCACAAGCGAATAGGACAATATGGGAGTGGGAAGAATATCGACCAGATAATGAATCGATCCCCTACATCTTCACGAACACCAGAGACCTTGCTGGAAACGAACAATTTGTGATTCAAGTGGCACAAGCTCAAGCGGACCTGTGTGTTCAGAGTGTGGGTCATATTCCTGTTGGTGTTAGTGACTGTATTATTGTGTTGAATATAGATGGATTAAATAATAGTACTTTCTTAGCTTCCCATAATACATATTTCGTATGTGGGAATAAGGGTTATTATCGCTTACCAGCCGGCTGGTCCAGAGTATGTTATGTAGCGTTTTTATTGCCCCCTGTATTCTTAGCGCCTGCATCCTATCATAAAGATTTGAAGTTATTAAACAATGTAACTGTAAATAGGTATAAACGTACTCTATCTATTGATGATGTTGATCAAACTGATACTAGCTTACAGCAGCATGTTGATTTTAAATTAGGATTGTTTTTCTTTGTTGGAGCTGCCCTAAATAGTAGGAAGGTTCGACGATTAACAAGAGTTGTAGAGGCTGTAACGAATCAAGCCGCTGCTGCTCTTGGGAATCTTACAGAAGAATTGCAAATCACTAGAATTGTTGCGTTACAGAATCGTATGGTATTAGATGTTATGTTAGCAGACAGAGGTGGAGCATGTAGGATTATCGGAAGTAGCTGTTGTGTATTCATTCCTGACCACACGCCATCAGTCTATAACGCTATTAATAAATTGCATAAAATCGCAGCTGAGATCCATACAGTAAATGGCACTTGGACCTTTTCTGGATGGTTTTGGGCATTGATCACTACATGGGGATGGAAAGTTTTAACTGGTCTTTGTATTATTGTAGCAGTTCTGTTTTCCTGTTGCATCTGTGTTCAGTGTGGTCCTTTACTCTGTTCCTTATGTGTGTCATTCTGTATTCCTGATAAGAAAGCTATTGCCAATGTCACCTATCAGAAACATTTAAACAAAGAGGTGGAAGAGATGATGAAGATTGACATATATGATGATTATCCCAACAAGCCGAATGTCTTCAGTGAATGCTGAAAGGGTCGTCTGTTGAAAACTAAAACAGCGATATGATTAAGCATTCACTAAAGACATAGATTCTCTTCAGGTAAAATGTGTTTTTTGTCTTATGTTGACTAATGTCCGGACTCCATTTTGTATTGTCATGTCTCCACGTGCTTTGCACGAGAAGAGTCCTACCTTTTTGCTAGTTGCTCTTGTAATCTGCCTAGTAACAGTCTATAAATAGCTCCTTTGTCCGTCTGGCGCATGTCCAGACTTGACCACATCTGTTATCAGTTAGTCCTTGTTTGACCATGTTTTCGCGGGCTCAGGAAATTGTTAACTCCGCCCACATATTGATCCTGTATCGAAAATGTCCATAAATGGTAATGAATTTTGCTCTATGTTGTATCCACCCACTTATGAGCCCCTCTGTTGTGTATAAAAGGGGACCACGTACGCAAGTTCTTTGTGCTACTCTATGCAATACTGAAGAGTGTTGTGTAGGTTGTAGGACCACCCTTAAGGGTTAATAAACTCTGTCTTTGTATTTGCAGTTTCCGTGCCAACTTCCTTCTAGCTTTTGTTACAGGAGAGCGAACCCTTGTATTCTGCGGGCCTAGCTGGGGCCTGTACTCATCAATATTGTAAAGCAGAGAACGAGGGGCAACTATAATATACAAGTGGCAGGTGTATGTCTATAAAGCATAGGAGGAAAAAGTAAAGTATCAGAGACTATGCAAATGTTATGTTTGAGTGAGTGAACAGATATAAAGTATGTGGGACATGGCAAATGATTCAATCTGCAGAAGCACAGGACAGCATGTGTATTCAAATGTTTCTGGGGTAAATATTTTGAACAAAGTAATTTTGTTATTGCTTCAGTGCTGCATGATGCCGTGAGAAGTAGAAGGTCTGCACTCATAATGTGCTGTCAGCTTCAGGTGTATTCTTTAAGGACATCACATATGTAGGAGCTGACTGTGCACATAAGGGCAACACAAAAACAAGCTTCAAATAAGAAGCAGCACTTTTTAGGTTCCGCTTCCTACAGCGCATATGCTGTCAGCAAAATCTTTTGCAAACAAAAAGAAAAAGTTTACAATGGGATTAGAGTCTGCCCATTACTTACCATTACTTACCCTTAGTTGGCTTCGACATCACTGATGGTTCCTTGCTTCTGATTGATCAATACCTCCTGCTTCCTCCAGGAACTTCAAGTGTTTGTCCCTGCTATGAAGCGTGGACCAAGCACAGCTTCCTGTCTGCTGCCAGTATCCTTCCACTGGCTGCACATTTCTGCAGGTGCCTTTTTTTAAAAACTTTTCTTCATGCACTGCTCGAGCATAAATAATACCACTGCTCTAATCAGACAGAATGCTGACATGGACAAGAATCTGTTTTTGTTAATCTACAGCACAGCGGAGAGCCTGGTACACTTCCAACCAGAAACTCTGCTGAACGAAACTGTAGATGATATATATATATGTTCAAGACACCATTGTTTACAATTGAAACAGATGAGTCAGGAAACAAAAAATATCACAGTGGGTGCAAAAATCCTTGAAAGGATGTGGCTAAACATATTCCTTGAAGATTTACCCCTTTTTGACTTCTTCATTTTAGACCTCGTCTTTCCCTCATTAGTTTCATACATAAATCTGAAATGGCCTAATCAGAGACTTTCTGGGGTAAAAACACATATTCAGGAGATTTTCGTGTAGTCTTAAGCTGTCGTCTCCTGCAAAAGAACAAGCCTTGAGCAAATTCAAGACGAGAAAGAATAACACTAATCAGCTGGTTCCTGAGTGTCAGGAACATTTGGTGTTAAGCGGTATGTGAACAAATAAGCCTTTCTCAGAAATAGAACACCACGTAGACGGGTTAACTAGCGAACAAGATTAAATGAAACTTGGCTGGCACAGAAAAAATTACGATTGCATGAAACATAGAAATTAAACTTTCTCAATCCTTCCCTTTGTACTAATATTCAATCACTTGTCCAACTTTAATCTATTTCTATTTTCATCATATCATATATTTCATCATAATTATCAGCCTGATGTATGGCTGTTGGTCTTGCCATCATCACTGTAGTTATTTTAAGACATCATGTAACCTTGCAGGCTAACTAACAGTTCGGTAACAAATTCATTTATTAGTCTTTATTTCGACCAAATTGATCATAAAAGACAAGAGTATTTACATCATCACGTATATAAAATCCATTTCTCGTCAAAGACTATACAGATTATATAATAATAAGTATTAAAAGGACAACAATTAAAATATCCACTAAAAGCTGACCAATATAAGTCCCCTATAAAAAATTGAAGAACAGTACAAGCTGAAAGAGAAACATTTCATATAATGGACTATACCAACTAACCCCTATACAGATATGCATATGTAAAAAATGTATAAATATATATAAACCGTGTGTAACAATACTTGGAAACTAAGCAGAAGACAGAGCATTAGTAAACACTGTCGCAGTCTGCTTGTTTTCGATCTGTTGTCTTATTCTCTAGACCCATCCCAAAAACTTTGCTATGGCAATTACAATTGCCTCTTGGGTGCTTGTCTTTAATATTCTTAACGCGGTATCACTTGACCTAGTGCCAAGGTTCTGACAAATTGGTTTGAGCCATTTTCTCCGAGGAGAACAATATGCTGGGCACGCAAAAAATATATGGGAGATTGTTTCATCCATACTTTGACAGAATAGACATTTACTATCTTGGGAAAGGTGCCAGGTCTTGGTGAAAGCTTTGGTAGGCAACGTTCCTATCCGGAACTGAAAGTAACGTTTTCTATCAATGGGCTTAGTTATAAAATCCCAAAATTCTTCATATAATGGGTCCAGCTTATGATCTAAGAAGGTACTGGTCAAATTCACTAACCGACAACCCCAGCTAATGAGCCAAGTATTATTAGTTCCCATTTAAGCAGGACTTTCCACCGTGACCCCCATGAACCAAAAGACAGTTCTATTTTATCCCAGATTGTGGTGTCCGTTCTACATATATTTCTTGCCCTATGTGATGCACATTTTCTATAGCCTTATAAACATTAGGGGCATTGATAGGAATAAAGGTGCAGCATTAAGTGCCCACAATCCTGCTAATATCATGTCTAAAACCATCCTATTTTGTAACTTTACTAAATGTACTGCAGTTGCTTCTATTGTTAGATTAGCTATTCCCACTGATATTTCATTTATTGTTGCCACTAGCAATCTGTCCATTCTCCTGATCTCAGTAGATTTAAGAGATATCCGTACCCAAGGTATAAAGATACACATTGCATGTCAGAAACTATTTCTCCAGATGGTTCTTCTTGTTGTGTTTACCTTTTTACCCTCACTCATTTCAAATCAACCATCCTAGCAAAATCACAGGTGATCAATCTCATTGTTCCCCAGCAACACCTTCCTCACATGCAGGGCCTGGCTCCCTTTCAATGGGCAACTCACTCCATCCAATATCTAGGCATCACTATCACCAGTTCCTTGCAGACCTGGACTCAGTCAACTGGCTGAGCTACTGGGGGGGAGGGGGGGGGGGTCTTCCTGGAGGACCTGCGCCAGTGGAGGTCCTTTCATGTCTCTTGGTTGGGCAGGGTGAATGTGGTTAAGATGAACATCCTGTTATACTTCTTTCAGGCCCTTCTCACTCCCATTCCGGCAGAGGACATTCGCTTTATGCAAAGCGATCTCTGATCCTTTATTTGGAAAGGGAAGCAGCCTCATATATCCAACGCCTTACTTATGCTCCCCAAAGTTCGTGGGGGTCTGGTTTGTCCTAATCTGCTGGACTACTACTGGGCAGCCCACTTATGCTTCATCTCTGAAAGGGTGGTCAGGGATAGTGAAATACACTGACTCCACATGGACCAAGCTGTGGCCTGCAGGCCACTTTGGGACTTGGCTTGGATGACAAAGGGCCATCGCCATCGCAACTCATACCTGGCGACTCCCACCCAGATGGTTCTATAAGTATGGGAAAAAGTCACAGTTGAGGGAGCCTTGACTACTTTTCCCTCCCCACGTTGCCCAGAGTCCTTCCCTGACTGGCCTGCGGGTGAATGCAGGGTGTTATAGGACTGTATTGCTTCGCCCACGAATATAATAGAAAATACACGTCTCCCATACGGATGCACACACATGGCAAAGCGGGAAAAACACCTGGAAAGGGATTTCACTCTCATAAAATGAGGCACATCAAAAGACAGTTTTCAAAATATAGTGCGGGGTTTTATTTGTGCAACACTCTAACAGAAAGGCTTTCCCAGATGTCAAGTGAAACAACAAATAAATGTCTGTAAATATATATATATATATATATGAACATATATATATATATATATTCACTGAAAAAACCATAGGTTTCACACATGTTATAGTTAGCTGGACATTTTACTGATAAAAAACCAATGAAATTCCCCCGTTATAGTTACTGTAGGCAACTATAACTCACGCGGGGTGGGGAGAATGTGGATTTTTTTTATTTATTTTTTTTAATTTATTACCGTACGCGTACGGTAAGCGTAATCGGCGAAATTTTCGAAAAAATTAAAATTGCCTTTTTTCCCTTGGGGGATCGTTGGGGACTCCCTGGACATGGCTAGCTGCTTGGGAGCTGTCTAAACAGCCCCTTTACATGTTTTGGGGCTTTGTTTTTCAACCCCCTGTCAGAGTGCGAGAGAGAAAATGGCGGCCGCCGCTTCCTGGTTTCGACCGATTCGAATGTTTACTAAGATCTAACGGCCAATCAGAATCGCGCTCGCGCACGTCACCGTACGCGTACGGTAAGCGCACCGTAAGCGCACCGTAAGCGCACCGTAAGCTGGCTCAGATATATATATTGATTTAAAGGCTATTTTCTCAGAATCTACTGAACAGATTTACACCAAACCTACAAAAGGCACTTCCTTGACCTGAGGACTACCTCTCTGCCAAATTTCAAGTAATTCTGTTCAGCCGTTCGGGCTGTAGCTGTGTCTAAAGGTCCTACGGAAAAATGCATGGGAAAAACGCGTTTTGGGACCCCCCTTTTATCTCAGCCCCCGCTTGACGAATCCCCCCGAGACTTTCAGGGTAGGAGCGGAGCGTAGCGCCCCACCTATTTTGAAAAATTCGCGAGGATTCGTCAACCAGCGCCAAAGTTATTCAAAATAGAATGTTGCGGATTTCCTATGGAAACGTGGTCCTAACTATAACTATCTACTGGCGACCGCCAGTAGATAATATATATATATATATATATATATATTTTTTTTTTCCTCCAAATGCCCGAAAGCTCAAGGACGCACACAACTCCAACTTAACCATTCGGTTTATTGTTCAAGGCAGAACACAGCGTTCACACTCACATTGTATAATTTCTTAAGCCTGACGCGTGTCAAAGCAATTCGCTTCTTCCTCCGAGGCAACTTCATATGCAAATGTCCCACGAAGCGCTTTGATTTTAACATTGACTGCATACTTTTATCAACTTCTGGTAAGTCTCGCTCTCGTGCATGCGCTCAGTGCTGTGCAAATTATGTTTGCTCTGTCGTTGCAGATCCTACAAAGGAATGAAAACATTGCATCAAATTTCAAGGCATTGAACCTACTAAGGATGTCACTAATACTCACCGCGGAGACTACAACTCCCAAGAGACTTGAATAAACATTGCACTAAGCTCCGCCCACTGAAGGCGAATTAAATAAATTTGGTGAGCCGTCAATGCTTGATGTCTGCCCAGGCAGAAGAGGCGTGGAATGCCTCGAAACGCATCGGCTTTTTTAAATAAGACTGTCATTGCAACGGAGATACAAGCTGCAACGAGGTGATACAAGACTGCAAGGTCTGAAGCGTGGTCGAGTGCCCCTTCAATGCTTCAGGGCGTTTTGTTGTCATCACGGATCACGCCGTGCGCCAGAACCCCTGGACAAAATTCAATAACTACCTACTCTAAACTAACTCTACTAACCATTCGAGACAAAGGTGAGAAAATCAGATGTGATCCCTTACACCTCAATAGTGACTCCCAGTCCCGAGTTTGTCCTACATGTAATTTTAACCTGGGTACCAATCGCTCAAACTTCCATTTTGACAAAGCGCCAAAGGCAAAACAGTCAGACACACGTTTAGGCAATAAACGTGCCCTAACCAGATCGCTTCCTAAGCATAAATACAAACTCACAGCTTTTTTCGAACAATACACTCCAGATATACTGTTCCTCACAGAGAGATGGACCCATAGTGCTTCCGAACCTGATTTAAACACAGCCATACCACCTGGCTACAACTTGTTTCAAATCGACAGAGAAGGACAAGGAGGTGGGGGGGTTGGCCATTGCTCACCGGCCAGACATTAAAGCCACCTTCTCAAACATTCCACAATTTAAGGAAGAAGCCATTTTGTTCACCTTCAAATGTAACAATACTTCTGTCTTTAACAGACTACTAGTTTATAGACCACCTGGGCCCAGAAACCCTTATATCGAATCCATACTCACAGTTATGGAGTCCTGTATGGAATACTCCAATTTTTCCATACTGGGGGATTTTAACTTTCATTTAGAATCCACCGAAAGCGCTGATACCAACAACTTAATCCACAGACTAAATAGCTTAGACTTAAAGCAAATTGTCAGTGAACCTGCCCATAATGGAAAACACACTTTGGACGAAATTTTTGCCAACTATGCACAGATTATATTTATAAACACACTACCTATGTCCTGGACCGATCACAGTGCTGTCTTCTTTGAAGTACACATAAACGGACCTCCCAATAGAGCTCAGAATAATAACAAAAAGACAAGTGTAGCACGCCCCTGGAGGCAAATAAATATCCCAGACCTGGAAACTGCTTTACTTTCTCACAGCCCTCACATAGGTACTGATCCCGATCAAGCAGCACTCAATTTTAACAGCTGCATTGATCAGGCAGTAACAAAACTAGCCCCAGAAACGTGTACACTAACGGGGAATAAATTATCATCAGCCCCCAGGTACACCGTGGAGTTAAAAGAATTAAAGAAAATTTGTAGAGCTAAAGAACGGAACTGGAGGAAGGAATACTCAGAATCCGACAAAAAACAGTACAACGAGGCACAAAAATGTACAAAGAAGCCATAATAGCTGAAAAGTCCAGCTTTTTTACTGAGAAAATTATGGCCTCTAAAAATACTGCCAGAGAACTTTTTAAGACAATTTCTAGCTTAGCCAAATTCGAATACAGCAAACAGTTCAGTCCAACCTAGCAGTTTTGCGATAAACTAGCTGAGTTTTTTCATGATAAAGTGGTCAAAGTCTATGACGAGTGCTCTAAAAACATAGTTGGAATCGGATCAGATGAGCTCAATAGTGACAGGACAAATACGCAAGTGTACTTACACGAATTTAATCCCTTAAAACCTGATAGAGTTGAAAGGATTATAGTGTCAACCAAGTCGGGATCTCCTTTGGACCCTTGCCCTGTCACGCTTCTCCACAAGATCCCCAGCACAATTGCCAAACAACTAACTCCTCTTCTAAGCAACATTCTTGATACAGGACATTTTCCTGTTATTTGGAAAAAATCCCTGGTTAGACCTATCTTGAATAAGCCAACCCTTGACCCCACGGAGGTCGGTAATTACCGGCCTATTTCCTGCCTACCACTTCCGTCAAAAGTCCTGGAAAAAGCCCTCAATGAACAACTGCTGTCATTCATCGAGGTGAATGACAAACTTGACTCAGCGCAACACGGTGTTCGACCGCGGCACAGTACTGAATCAGCACTGATTGCCGCCACAGTAGATATACGTGTCCAACTTGACCGGGGGAGAGCTATCCTGATTCTACTTAACCTATCGGCCGCATTGATACAGTTGATCACCATATACTTATCCAGAGACTGGCCGAAATAGGGATTGTAGACAAAGCCTCAGACATTCTTCGGTCGTACCTAACCTACAGAGAACAATCAACAATGATGGAAGAGCACAAATTGCTCCCCTACGCTCTGCCGTGTGGAGTGCCTCAGGGATCATCACTTTCCCCAACCCTGTTTAACGTGTACGTCACTCCACTTGCTAAACTCATACGCACCCATGGCTTCACTGTCATTTGTTACGCAGACAACATGCAAATAGTCGTCTCCTTATCCTCTAAACCAGAGATCGTGGCAGCTTGATTCAATGCATGTATGAGCCACATCATCAGGTGGATGCAAGATAACTGCTTGAAGTTAAACAACGGTAAAACAGAAGTGGTTATGTTCGGAAGGGATACTTCCCTTTGGAATTCTTCATGGGGGCCGGATATAGCAGGGCTCTGCCCTCAGCCGGTAAAAAAGGTTGAAAACCTTGGTATTGTGATAGATGACCATCTCTCATTATCAAATCAGGTCAATACTAATACTTCCTCCTGCTTTCACACTTTAAAAATCCTTCGAAAGATTCTACCTATCATCCCCATGTCCCTCAGAAAACAGTCATCACTGCTTTGATACTACCAAAAATTAACTACTGTAATGCCCTTTATCAGGGAGCAAAAAAGAGAGTGATACATAAGTGATACATAAGCTGCAGACCTTACAGAATGCTGCTGCTTGCTTGCTGCTTAAGATTCCAAAATTCAGCCCAATTAGTCAAGCCATTCGGAATTTGCACTGGCTACCTGTCCGGGCAAGGATCCAATTGATATCCATGTGTATTGTGCATAAGACTAATCAAACAAATCTACTGTTATTCAGGAAAGATTTGAAAACATGGTTATTCCCGGTTATTTCTCCCTAAACCATTTTCGCGCTAGCCCTCCTGCTACACTAATCAATGGCAGTTTCAGCGCTAAGACGCCACGGCATACACCCACTCTACAAAAACCTCATTTCATTTCAATTCACTCACACATCACAATGTCAATAATCAAAAAGAATACATCACTGGCAGCAATAACTGCATATTAGCCCACTCCTGACTGGGGGACTCCCAGCCGGGGTCAAGAGACTCAACAAGCTAGGAACTGCTTCACTGAATTAGATGCGTCCGTCGTTCATTCAGGTCAAAACAAAATCCCACTCTCCAAGTCAACAAACCCCAGTTTTATAATATCAATGCACAAGAAGTTTCCGACAGGACCTCCTCTGTGCCAAGGAAACTTTCTGGCTACTCTCCAAACAAGCATTCCAAAGGCGAAGGAGTTCTCACGTATTCTTCTGCTCTCCCACATGTTCCAGCCCCTTGTCTTAGTGAAGCTTGAGAAACTACAAAACATTCCCAAAAGTACAGTAACAATCTTGAACGTGCATAGCCTAAACAATTTAAGTAATCTGGGGACCTGCCTGTGTGTGCAAAGCTCAAGCTAGAATTCAAGATGTTCAACATAATGCACATTTGAGCACCGTTGCCTATAACACTACACTCCAAGACAGAGAAGTATACTCCACACCTCTCTCTCTCTCATGCTTTCAAATGCTCATCCCACACCTTCTGTTCCTGGCAAGGGTGTTCTACTCTGTGAAAACGCTCCCATTCTGCAGCTTTAAAGAGATACGAAATGCAAGTGCAAAGTGAATTGAAGTACGTAAATTCAATTAAAACAATTGTAGTCAAAGGTCATCATGTGGTCCCAATATATGGGAGTGCCTCTGGCACTACATGGACTTCTTTCATGGACCAAACCATAAAACCGTTTGAGCAGTGTAGGACAGACGTCTGCATCCCGACCAATATTTTCAACTGCAACACTGGGCACTCTTTCCCTCTAGCACCCTGGGAGTGACCCCGCCTCTCATACCCTTCAAGATGCTAGTTCCAACTTTGTCAGCTCGAGGAGACTGATTTCCAAAACATATAGGGCCCGATTATGACTTTGGCAGTGCTGCGCCAGGCCACCTCGCTGCCCACCGCCAAAGCCTCGGACAGACCGCCCGCCAGGTTAGGGATTTCCTCCTGGCTGGATGGCTGGTTTTTGGCATTCCCACGGCCGTGCCTCAGAAAATCTGCCCTGTAATGGGAACAACAAAAACAGTTCCTGCACAATATGTAATGAAAAGTCCATGCTGTGCAGAGACTGGGGTGCATGCACACAGGGGGCACATCTTGTGCCCCCCTGTGTGGCATCCTCATGCGGAGGAGGCACAGGGGACCCATTTGTTTCCTCTCTGGCACGGTGTTCATGGAAGAGGAGCCAGCAGAGTAGAAACTCGTAATATGCTTGGCGGGACCGTGGTGGTCCTTCCAAGCATATTACTGCCTCCTGACCACTGCAACACTGCCAGGGAATGGCAGTTGCAGGGGGCTGTGGCGGTCAGACCGCCCAACTTGTAAGAGGACGGTCAGGTGACTGCCACTGCCTCGCCCCCATGAGTCTGGCAGTATGTGGACCACCAGACTCTTAATCGGGCCCATAGTTTCATCCAACAATCCCGCCTCCTTCCTAATCACCCTTAATAGGCAAAATGGGAACTAGATATTTGGTACAGAACTACACAGAATCAGTGTGAACTTTAATGGCAGGAGATTCCCAAGATACACAGGAGTATAGCACAGCAGGAAACTGCTTACAAACTCATGTTCCAATGGTACTATACCCTAGCCCAATTGCACACTATGTTCCCTATGGCCAGAAGCTCGTTGGCGCCGTGGTGCGCAGGAGGGATATTTTCAGCACATCTGGTGGTCATGCCCCCGCCTCACTGTCTTCTAGAAAGAAATCCTGGGACACATTAAAAACACTTTGGGGTTCCCGATTCCCTCGGATTACTGTACTACTGTACTATTGCTTTGGGTATTCACCCCACTACACTGGAAGGCTTGACACACAAAGGTTGGTACCTCGTTTGCCATATGATGGGTGCTGCAAAATAGCTGGAAGCCCCAGCCACTCCCTCAATCACATCTAAGTTCACAAGATCATGGCACAGTTTAGCACTGGAATATTTGTCATGCAAACTCTCCCTCCCCGACAAGAAATGTACCCCTATTGGCAACCGCTACTCTATTACATGTCACGGATGGAATACTTTTGCTTTCTACCGCCCAGATTGAATGCTGTCCATCTCTTTGACTTATTCTCCCATGAGACAGTAGTGGCCCCTTGCTACGTTTTGGCCTTACAATTGACGGAGTTCTCCCCGAGTTTTAGAGGAGTCTTTTCCTTCTCCCAACTTCCCCTGCCCTCACCCGCACCATACGTTTGGCCTTTCTTCACAGTGGTATTGTTCTTCCCCCCCCTGTTTTTGGAAGGACGGAGATTTGTTTCTCGGGTTAACATTATCTCTTTTCCCATGTTCTCTTTTCACCCCCTTTTTTAATTATTTAAGAGGGGGCCTGTTGTCCAAGTTTCTCCCTCCTTTGAGAACGCTGGTTGGAGCTGTTCGTTATCCTGACTTCACTTCCCCCCTCTCTGGTGATTTCATTATAGAGGGTTGGGAAGGGGTCATTAGCTGTACACTCGTCTTTTGCATATAGAACTTGCTACTGGGATTCAGGGCACACACTGTCCCCACTGATGATCCTTACCATGATGTCCTCACAGGATGATGGCTGATTCATTGAATGATCTCTGTTTTCATGCAGTTTCACGGCTATCTCACATTCTACTTGTTTTTTTATATATGCTTTGCTATTGGTTTATTGTTTATGCAACATTATGCCAGTGTACTGCTGTCTTATTGTGATCTTCCTTGTGACTCACCTGGCTGACATGTGCACTCTGTTAAAATTCAATTAACCAATTTTGACACTTCATACTGTCTCTACTGTGATGTCTGACATGGGGGAAACACAATTCCAAGGTAGCTCAACTTAGAGGTAGCCAGGTATAGGCTTTCAATCCACATATCTAATAGATTCTGTCCCCCGCATACATACGTACGCTAGGCCATGAACTATTGGGAAGTGCAAACGTAGTATTACATACACCATCCCCAACTGTAACAGAATTTTGTAAAGTTTGTGACTCGGCATGTGAACATAATTTTCCTGGAGCATTATCTGATAACATCAGATATGGAATATTGGTGTCTTCTTTTTCTGAGTTATTCAGCCGCAGATGGAAATCTCTACATTTCCTAGACAAGGTAGTAACATTTAGCAAATCTCTGTATGCTGAATCCTTCACTGCATTGTCAACCGGCCTCTGTAAATAATTACTACAACCAGGTGTAATTACCTTTCTCATATTGGTTTTGTAAGTGAGTTTGTTTGCTTCTTTAGAGCCCAATTATTAACCTTTTATATATAATAAAACATGAATCACTGTATAACAAAGGAAGGTGTAACAAAGGCATTCCTTTTTCTACTGTTGCTGGGAGTTTCAAACAAATCTAACAGTCCTAAACATTCCTTTCCCTGTCATAAGCATTCATGGTCCGTATATTCCTCATGGTGATGATCATGGACATCTTGTATTATGGGTGATGACGTAGGCAATATAAAGGGCCTTAATATTTCATAGATGAATATGGCACAAACTATTAACCAAAAATACTAACATAATAATGCAAGCATGTTTTGTAGAAATCTTACTTTTTAGTTCTTTCAATTCTCTTTTCTTTCTTCATCCATTATTTCTAAGTCTGGGAGGTAAACTCCACTCTGCTCATGGAATTAGCGAAATTCATTGCAGAATTCTGCCATTTGGATGCGATGCAAAGTTTTTTTTCATTCACGCTCAAGATTTTTTTAGCGGTTGAGCACCAAGACTCTCCAGTTGCCAGCGAGCACGCACAAGACTTTTCACACCGCCTGTGAGCTCCGCGAGACTTTACACTCACTTGCACGGCTTCCGGCCTCAACAGCACCAATCTAGCATTCTTAGAGGCGAACACAAACGGAGTGGTTGAGCAGCTTTTCTGCTTGAGAATACAGCTGAGAAGCATTTGGAGTTTATTTTATTCTCAAACTGGCCATTGAAGTTGGGGGTTTTTGTGCGAGAAGCCATTTTAAAAAAAACGTTTTTTTCCAAACCAGAAGGAAGTGCCCCAGAAACTCCAACCTCCTGTTCCTGTCCAGCAGGCTTTTCATTGGGATCAGGAGCTGGAAGGATCACTCTTCTTGTCTGCTGCATATATACAATTGAATTTAAGACTTTGTTTTTGAGATATCACTAGTAAGTTGAAAAACTGGCGTATAAGGGTGTTGTTTGTTTGACTGGGGACATGCACCTGGATTTATTTATACTTCTATTCAATTTTTTGAATTTACTGTGGTGGGTGGCCTGCAGTTTTAGTAGGGGCATAGTTTTTTTGCATTAAATTTATCTTCTTTTGTGAAGGAAAAATGTTGCACACTTCAGTAAATTTTCATCTCCATATTTTTTAAGAAGTTTGCAATATTGATTGATTTAATCTTTGTCTGCTAATGGGCCTTCCAGCCAGTGGGGACTATACTATTCATGGGTACATGAAACAACTGTTTATGTGGTGTCTGTAGAATTGAAACATCATTTAGGCCATGGATGGCATTGGATTAAAATGTAAAAAGTGTTTTTGGTTGTTTTTCACATTTTGTTCCCCCTGCAAACAGTGTTTAGGTGGGGTAATGCCTCTGGAGGATGTGTGTTGTAGTGAACATTTTTAGCCCTGTTTATTTTCAAATTTGTCACTGCCAAATTAATGCTATGTTCTCTGTGTTACCATGCCTCTTTTGTCTGGCCACTGTGTGTGTGTGTGTATGTGTGTTTGGCATAGGCCAACATTTGCCTTTGTTGTTTGTTCATTATGCCATGGGACCAGGGGCCAATTTATATAGTCAGTGGCCTGCATGTGTTCTTTGTTTCCCAGGCCTCCTGCTTGTTGTTGTTCTGACCATGTGGATGGCGGCCATGTTGTGGAGCCAGCAAGTGTGCTTTCCCCATAGGCCTGCATTACTTCTTTGTTTCTGGCCATACCTCCTTGCTGGTTGTTGTTGATGTGACCATGTGACTGGCGGACATTTTGTGGGAGCCATCCAGTGAGCTTTTGCAGAACCCTGCTTGTCTTTTCTGTTTGTGACCATGACTCCTTGCTGATTCTTGTTGTTCTGACCATGTGGCTGGCAGCCATTTTATGTAGCCAGCCAGTGTGCTTTTGCCATAGGCCTGCATGTCTTCTCTGTTTGTGGTCATGCCTCCTTGCTGGTTGTTGTTGTTCTGACCATGTGGCTGACAGCCATTGTGTGTAGCCAGCCAGTGTGCTTTTGCCATAGGCTTGCATGTGTTGTTCTTCTATCATTATGTTGCGGCCAGTGGTTGGCAATTTTGTGTAGCCAGCCAATGTACTTTTGCCATGGGCCTGCATATCTTCTCTTTGTTCCTCATCCCTCCTTTCTTGCTGTTTAACCATGTGGCTGGTGGCCATTTTGCGTAGGCAATCAGTGTGCTTTTTAGGGGTGGGCGAAATTTGCGTAGTCGCGCTACGCAAAGCTCCGCAAAACGGTAAAAAATCTCCGCGAGCACGCAAAAGTTCCGCGAACACGCTTCTCAATGCTTTTTTCCTGTTTGCGAACACTGTTTGCTTGCTCGGGGAGAAATATCTCGCGAACACGCATTTTGAAAGGGCGAACAAGCAAAAAATTCTACGGATCACGGAATTTTTGGCAATTCCGTTTTCTCCGCGGAACGCAAAATTACCCAAATTCCGCAAATTCTGTGAGCAGAACAGAATTTACAGCCCAGACCTAGTGCTTTTGCCATAGGCTTGCATGTGTTATTTTTCTATCATTATGTTGCAGCCATGCCTCCTTGCTTACTGGTTCACCATGTGGTCAGTGGGTGGCCATTTTGTGTAGGTGGCCATTGTGCTTTTGCCAAAGGCCTGCATGTCGTCTTCTCTTTGTTCCCATTACCAATGCCTATTTGCTCTGTGTTGTTGTTGATGACCATGTGGCAATGGCAGGCAGCCATTTTGTGTGTCCAGCCAGTGTGGCCCTATGCGAAATGCTTGTGCTTGCATGGATGATTGAGTAATGAGATAGCAGTTTAATAAATTAAAATGAATGATATGCTTTAGGATAACATCACTTATTTATAATTTTTTTAATTTACATTTTTCCCAATTTTAGTTTTAATGTTTTTTATTTTCCAATTATTTGTTTTAATTTCTTTTCTATTCATTTATTTCATTTTTAGATTTAAAAAAAAAAACTATTTTCATAACATCTATCATCAATGAATCAACCCCATGTCAGCAGCAATCTTTGTGAAAGGATTATTCTTTTATCATCTATCAGCTGCACCTCCCTGAGTGGCACATCCGATGTGATTCATTGCACATAAAGCAAACAGTTACAGCTGTATTGTTTTGTTCTTGTTGTTGTACTACTACTTGAACTGCAACAATGCCATGTTTCACTGATGTTTTTCTTGCTTGTTTGCTTTTTGTTTCACAAGATAAGAGATATCACCCATAGTACTGCCAGACCGAAGGCCCATGCACGATGTGACGTGTGTCTGACTACGCAACACGGTCATGTCTTCAGCTTGTTGTGAAGCTAATTTTCACTGCCAACTGAAAGCTTCAATAAGGCCCCAAAAAAGTTACTAGTGGGGAGTTGAAGAAGCAGATTTCTACCACTGACCACAACCTTTTTCAGGAAAGTTGCGCCTGCCGCACCGGCCTTGGGCGAGCAAGCTGACAGCAGCACTCCTGCATCCACAGCACCACCTCCCCAACCTAAGCCCAGGACCATGATTGTCAGTGAGGCAGCCAGTGCAATCATGTCAACGCCGACGAGTAGTGATGTTGAATTGGATTTGTCCCTTTTGCAAAGTAGTACACAATCATTTCAGGAAACACTTCAGGAAACACAGCACAGAGGACAGCAACCTCAGCCACCACTTGATTTGTCTGATGTTGGAGCAGAACAGGAGGTTGAGCTTCCTTCAGAGCAAGAAGTTGAACCTCCTCTTTTCGAATCATTGGCTCCCACGTCTCCAGCAAGGAAAAGGAAGGGTACTTGTAGGACTTGGCCTTTTGGGCTAAATTTCCCTAAACTTTTTGCTTTCCCCTAGACTGTTTTCCTGACATAGAGTTGCCTATTTAGATGCTTTGGGAACTTTGCCACTGCTGATCAGTGTCAAAGTACAGGTGTTCCCTGTGTAAAGTGTAATGGTAATTGGTTGACCATGATTGGTATGTTTGCCTTACTAGTAAAGTCCCTAGTGATGTGCATTGTGTGTGCCAGGGCTAGTAATGCAAAGGTGTGCGGAGAAGGGTACTCAGGTCTGCAGTGTAGGGCCTGCGCGCAGTTTGATGAGTTAGCAGGTTGTCCTGACAAGTGCAACCACTTGTCAGGTCTTACTTTCCATTTTGCGTACACAGTGGGCACCCCTATGGTAGGTCCCAGGTAACCCCTGGGCAGGGTGCACTGTAAGTAAATGGCAGGACATATACTGAGGTGTGTGCTATGTCCTGACAGTGAAATGCACTCCATTTAGTTTTCACTGGTGAAAAGCCATCCTGCCTATAGGACAGAATGGGGGAGGCTGGGTATTGCGTTTGTTACCCTAGTTTCCAATGGATTTAAAATGGAGAGTTGAAGATTGGTATGTATGAACTCAGTGTCATCACACATCTTTCTATGAAAGTGGTTTTGTCACTGTGAGTTCAGAAACCACTCTTTTAGAAAGTGGCTGAGTTTTGTGCTTTTGGCATTTCTGTGTGTCTCTGCTGAATGTGGATTGACTGTCAGGATCTGAGAGGTGAGGCCGACTGGCATCTGGATAGGAGGCGCTGGAGAAGCCCCGGGAGGTGAAGAGGCCCGGGTTGCTGCTATAAAACAATTGACCCGTCTCCTGCTGAGTGATTAAGGATCCAGACCCCCAGTATCAAAGGGAGAAAGGTGACACTGGGAGGGAGACACCCAGAACTGATTTAGACAGGGGTCAGGGACCCCTGAGCACCAACGAACTTCAAAGACATTTAGGGGTAGAACTATGAGAGCTGAGACCCCTGAACGTTGGAATAGAAATGTATTGAGACTGAAAAGGCTTGGACCCATTTTGAGGTCAAGAGGAACCTCTGCTAAGGAGAGGCTGTTGGGACTGTGCTTTGGGTTCTAGGTCCCCCTGCTTGACGAAGACTCTGCTTTGTTCTGTGTCTTATTACCCCAAGGAATCGAGGTGAGCTGGCTCCCTGTTTGGAAACACAGGAACATAAAAGTTTCTGGAGAAGTTTCAAGCGATGCGGTGGGCGTGTGTTGTGGCAGCTTGACACCCTCGGAAGGTGTGCCCTGTGATCTTGGACACACGGAGGAGGAGTGAGATTCGGACACGCTGGGTGCATGTCGTAGTGCACAGGATGCGTTGGTGAAGAGCGCCGGGTCAACTTGTGCATCGAAGGTGGAGCGAGTCTCGGACGCGCTGGGTGTGTGTTGTGGTGCACTGCAGGTGTTGGTGAAGAGCACCTGGTCAACTTGTGCATCAAAGGTGAAGCAAGTCTCGGGCGCGCAGGGTGCGTGTCGTGGTGCAACACAGGCGTTGCTGGAGAGCACCTGGTCTGCGTGTGTATCGGAGGTGAAGTAAGACTCAGACACGCAGGGTGCGTGTCGTGGTGCATCGCAGGCGTTGGTGAAGAGCACCTGGTCAGCGTGTACATCGGAGGTGAAGTGAGTCTTGGATGTGCAGGGTGCGTGTTGGGGTGCACCGGAGACGCTGGTGAAGAGCGCCTGGTCATCGAGTGCACTGGAGGAGAAGTGAGGCTCGGACACGGTGAGTGTTTCAGGGTGTGGCCTAAGGCATTGATGAAGAGCGCCTGGATTTCGGGGCATCGGATTTGGAGTAAGTCTCAGTGAAGCAGTGTGCGTGCATTGGTGCAACCTGGGACTGTGAAGGTGATCGGCTGATCATCGTGTGCACCGGAAGAAAGTTAGTCTCTGCAGCGCGGTGTGCGTGTCTTGGTGCCAACTGAGACCGCAGGAAGGAGTGCCTGGTGAACGTGCACTCGAAGTCGACGTGAAGTCCCACCAGCGTTGTGTGTGTGGCTTCGTGCCAGAGGAGTCTCGGAGGGTGCTGTGGTGAACGTGCACCCAGAGTAACGTAAATTCAGGGTCATGGAGTACGTGTCCCTTTCAGCCGCTCGAGACCTTCCTAACAGTCGCGACCCGGAGCGGCAGCCCCAGAGACGCTGAGCTGCCAGTCCGAGCCGCTGAGGCCCATTGAGAAAGTTCTACACGGAAGGCCCAGTTCACTGAAGGAGGAGAGGAGAGTGGGGTCGCGCCCCTAGGTAATGTGGATCACTACCTGGGCGGGGTGCGGGCTCGGAGAGACACTCTCTTGGCCTCTCATTCCTTCTGGCAATGTGAGCCTTTGCTTCGGCTCAGATTGGGGCCCGTACTGACCAAAGGAGTGGCAGTACTGGGGCCAAGTGGGGAGCTGTACTTTCTGTCATCGTTGATACGTGTGGGGGCAACTGTTATCGAAGAGGTGATTGTCGTAATACACATTGCCAATATTGCTGCTAACGAACTGCCGGACTGTCTTATGACGCCTGACATTACTTCTGCATAACGAAGTACACAATTGTAGCGCTACGCATTGCATTATTTCTCCATTGCAAAGTACATGATTGTAGCGGTGCACATTTCTTTATTTCCTCATTGCAAAGTACGTGATTGGGGGTGTGATGCAGTGCCTTATTCCTTCATTTTGTAGTACATGATTGTAGCGGTATGCATTGCATTATTTCTCCCGATGCGAGGTACCGGGGTGTGTCGTTAAGCATTGTATTATTTCTCCTTTGCCAAGCACAGGATTGTATCATTACGCAGTGCACTATTGTTTGTCCATTGCAACGTGTGTGATTCTAGCATTGCGACCAGCTTAGCATTTGGAAAACGGTGGTTGGGATTTGAACCTACCAGCCAGCCGGAACGAATATTACCCGTTATTATCTGTAGGCTTTTGTATCGTGTTGTCTGATCGTATATCTTTTTATATCAACTTTATTCTTGTTTTATCAAACTCGTGTGGAGTCCATTTGTGGTGTCACCAGTGGGTTGCTGTGAGTGTGGTTGCACATACTGTGCCTTGAAGATAGGCCTGGCTGCTCGTGCCAAGCTACTAAGGTGGTGAGCAGGGCTATCTCAAACAGTGTCCTTACTTGGCCTAACGTTGAGTGCGGAGTCCCGGGTTTCACATTTGGAAACAGTTGTGCGGGACGGGGACTCCGGCTTCCAACAGTACTACAGCACCATCTTTTCCTAACGCCACTTCTGATGATGATGATAGGTACATGGAGTTGATCAAGACAGAGACCAGGAGACAACAGGAGAGGCAAGGGAAAAGAAAAGTTCCAGAAATACTTAGACTTATGGAAGAGGAAGATGACGATGATGAGGTAGTCATAGAAGGTGACAAATAGAAATTTGACGTTGCTATTCAACTACCTATGAGGGCTGTGGCACAGATAGCACCGCCACCAGCTCTCATATTTGTAAAGTTCCTTCTGAGACCTGCACCAACCCCTGCCTCAGGAGAGGCAGAGAAGCAATCAACGGCATGGCCACCCACCTCCAGTTCATCTTCAGGCATTTGCAGTGACCCAGTAAAAAAGTACTCCTCCCCAGTTTGGGACTTTTTTAAAGTTAGCAAAGAGGAGGAGTACATTGCAGTATGCACCATTTGCCACACAAATGTTTGTCGATGTAAGCCTGGTACACATTATGGTAATGGAGGCCAGATGACCCATATGAAAAAACACAACACAATCAAGTAGGAGGGACACCTTAAAAAAATTGCTAAACGTGGTGGTGGTGGTGGTGGAGAGAGCTGGGGAACATCAGCTACAAGTCTAATCACGGAGGAAGGTGATGATGATGATGAGGAAGAAGAGCGTGATATCTTCTTCACGCAAAGCAGCCCGGTCCCCAGCAGTGTACCAGCAGATACACCCACCTCAGCAACTTCACAATGGCCCAAGAAGACTCAGAGTGAGATGATGGAGACACAGTGGCATACAGTGACTGCCCCACCACCACAACACACATTGAGTCTACCACTAGTATCTTCCTCTAAAAAAATGCCAGTGTCAGTGCCCCAAGAAGAAAAAATCTAGGCTGCTATTAAGGGCATGTTTAGGCAGGCAGGGGCCCTATGAGCAAAACCACCCAACCACACGTTTGTACAGTGGGAAGCTGGCAAAAATGTTAGCGCTGGACCTCCTCCTTTTTTTGTGTGGAAGGAGTGGGTTTCTTAGAATTTGTGGCAGCCATCAGCCCAAAATGGAAAGTACCAAGTTAAGACCTATTTGCCAGAGTAGCTGTTCCAGCACTGCATCATGATGTGCCGCAGTTGGTTGGACCAGCTTTGCAGCAAAGTGTTGTTCACACAATCCTCCAGATGACAGACATGTGGACCAGTTGTCAGGCGACTGGTTACATGTGCATCAATCCACATTGGATCTTTTTTGCAGGGGTAAAGCAAAAGATATCTTTAGGTCTTGGCCCTGATGAAAGTTTTGAGAGCGTTTGGTGGCATGCAACAGTGGCCATGTTCGCTATGGAGAAATCTCATACAGATGTACACTTCTTGGAGAAATTTGACAGCAAGGTGTATGAATGACTGCTACCCAGAGGTCTTAGAATTGGATTTGTGACCACGGACAATGGCAGTAACATAGTCAAGGCCATGTCAAACAGAGGTATTTCAGGGTCCTATGTTTGGCCCATTGCATCGACTTGGTGGTGCAAGACTTCCTAAAAAAGGAAGACATAGTCAACAACATACTGACCACCTGCAGAAGAATCTTCATCCATTTCAGCAATTCTTCTAAAAACTGGAAGCAGCTAAGAATTATTCAGCGTAATAATAGAGTATAACTTAAAGCCCTGATACAGTAGGTGCCAACACATTAGAACTCCACCTTTTACATGCTGCAAAGTCTTTTTGAGCAGTACAAAGAGATCAATGACTATGCCATTAAAAGAGGAGGGGATGCAGTTGAGAAAGCAATGACCATGGATGCGGACAAATGGGGTCTAGTCAAATGCCTGGCACAAATGCTACTACGTTTTGAGGTTTTCACGCAGGAAGTTAGCAAGGAGGACAGTATGATGTGCCAAGCTGACCCGTTGCTGCATCTCCTTTCAGACGCCAGGAAAGAAGACGTCTGAAAGGTTTGCCCCTACAGGTGTGAATGAAAACACCGAAGCACATGCCTTGGTTGAGAGCTTAGTCCTGCATTTGGCTTCTAATATAAGACTGCAACATGACATCAATGAGTCCAAAGAGTACGGAGCCCGATTCACAGAACTAACAAGACCAAATCCTAAACTTGCTACTTTTGGTATTCACAGAAGTTAGGATTTTGTCTTAAGTTTGTCTTAGGACAGACTTAAGACAGACTTAAGACAGACTTAAGATAAACTTTTGACAGACTTAAGACAGACTTAAGACAAACTTAAGACAGACTTAAGACAGACTTAAGACAGACTTAAGTTAGGATTTTGTCTTAAGTTTGTCTTAAGTCTGTCCTAAATTTAGGACTACTAACTTCTGTGAATACCGAAATGAGTAAGTGCCTTCTGTGAATACCAAAATGGGTAAGTGCCTTCTGTGAATACCAAAATGGTAGTAAGTTTAGGATCTTGTCTTAAGTTAGTTCTGTGAATCGGGCCCTACATATGTGCCACACTACTTGACCTATGGTACAAAAATATTGTGCCCACTTTCATCCCTTTTTCTGAAGGGGATGTTTTAAAATGCAAGAGGTGGATTGTGGAGCAAGCCGGAGACTTGGAAGAAGAATGGCTGGAACTTTGAGTCCCACCCTAAAATTCTGAGGTGCCACCTTCAACTTCCAGAGAAAGCAGTCTTGTCTCACACCAGCCAACAACACCAGCAACCAGAACACCAGCAACAACAGCAAAAGAAGGACCGGACCCAACCTCGGCATTGTATTGGTTTCAAATAGCAGAGCTCAAGTCCAGTGCAGAGGCGATGGCAAAACAGGTAGAGCAAGTGTCAGCACCAATGGCCATCCCCAGGATGATCCAGGAGTATCTGGATGATCCAAAAGAGGTCTATGTGGATCAAAATCCATTGATGTAGTGGTATGTGAAGACATGCCAATGGCCATCGTTCAGCAGGGTGGCAATAACGTATCTGGCTTGTCCTGTCACCAGTGTGTTTGCTGAACATGTGTTCAGCGCAGCTGGTGCGGTTGTCACAGTGAGAAGGACCAGTCTCTCTCCTCAAAATGTGGAGAGATTGACTATGATCAAAAAGAACTAACATTTTATACCACACAATGACACCGTTCCTGGAATAGCAGCACGGGAGGAAGAAGAGGGTGACTGGTCCGAAATTAAATCAAATGTATTAGCTGGCCAGCTACAAGAGCACAGATCAGCGATCAAAATGAAAAAAATAACTGCCCCTCTAGTGTCACACTTCATCGAGTTCGGACAGGGTGAGAATGACTTCTTGTGGTTTATTTTGGAAAAGGTCAAAATACACAGGAGAGGTGGAAATATGACAAGTAAGCGAAAAGCAAGGGAACAATGGTACATCTCCCACCTTAGTACTGCACAGAAAGGTCTGAATTCAAGAGAGGAGTGGGAACGCATATTAGTGGCAAGATAAGTAAAATGAGCAGGAATGTTGAGACTTTCCTGTTCTTCATTTTTCCCTTTCTGCCTCTCCTGGTTGTACATTAATATGATTAGGATATAGGTACCTTATTTGGATAGGATAACCGCCCATTGAGCAGGTGAGTTTTCTCTTGGTTATGTTATACTGAACATGAAACTCCCACAACTGAGATATATGCTTCGGGGATGATTGTCTGCCCTAAAACAATGGCATTGGTTGTAATGTCGCAATTCCGATTGTTTTTCAGCCAATCCATAAAGGCAATGATTAAGGGTTAAAAGTCATATTATAGTGAAATGAGACGGGACTATATTCTCTATTTTTGGCTGGGATACACAGATATATTCCTGTCTAAACTTCGTCACGTCTCTAAGAGAATAGTATCCCTATTATTGGAATGGGATTAGAATCGAAAACTATTACGTTGTTTGTTATAATAGCTTTCTAGTATCGATCTTTCTAATTAATATGCGACCTATATGGTGGGACCTTTGTTGACGCTACTATCTCCGTTAGGTAGGTTTTTAATCACATCCGAGAAGGAAATAATTACAGGCTGACTCTCCCAAGATGGCGGTGACTTTCGCGATACCTTGGACCAAGCTAATATCCAGTCACAACTGTCCCAGGAAGTGGTTGGATGGCTGCCGGTGGGTCACGAGAGGAGAGACATTGCGTAGAAGATTTGAAAACTGTTTAAACAAAACTTTGTTTACTATAAGAGCTTTCTAGTATCGATCTTTCTAAATAATATGCTACCTATATGGCGGGACCTCAGACGACGCTATAAGATTAATGTTATTTTGACCATCTCCGTTAGACGTATGTCTCTAGTCACATCCGATGAGGAAATGACTACCTGTTGATCCTTCCAAGATGGCGGCTATTTTCACGTTACCTTGAAATTAACATCCAGTAACTACTACCCCGGAAGTGGTTGGTTGGCTGTCGGTGGGTCACGAGTGGAGAGACATTGTGTATAAAAACCCTTCACCAAACAAGAAAATAGTTGGATCTTCACAGATGGCTGCATCGTGAGTACTGGAACAGGCGTAACAAAGGTAGGCGTTGAAAATAGGCGGCTAGAGGTCTGAGAGCAGGTCTTAGTTATCTATTGAATCACTTATGGGTCGTTATACGTTTAAACTAAGAGGAAGTTTGTTCTCTTCCCTTTTTTTTGGTAGTGCCTTACTTGCTCCGAACCCTTGATATGGATATTCACATGCCCATACCCGATGAGAAATCGAGGTCTGTATAGAAGAAAGCTATTCAAGGTAAATCAATAACAGTTAACAAAAATGAGCATCTGTTGTTCCGTTGCGAGAGATAGACAGGGATTAGCGGAAACTTTGACCCTATTGTTTTTAACCCGTGATCAGGGATACCCATATGCCTGATGGAATATCATGGCTCCAATGGAAGAAAGTTAACCAAGATATATCAGTAATAGCTTAACTGAACGAGCGTGTGTGATTTAGAAGTGAGAGAGATATAGGGATCAGCAGTGTATACTCGGACCCTATGTTAGATAGGCATTTCCCAGTATTGATAATATTCAGTCTACGGTTTTAATATCGGAAATGGTCATAGAAATATGACAGACTCTTGCTGTAGCTATGAGAAAATATGTGACAGAGTACCGGATTTATAGACCTATTCAAAGAAAATGTGTCTTCTACAGTTAACTAATCTGGGTGATATTCAACAATTTTGAAATTTACACTGAGGAGTAAGAGTGTCCTTAGCGTGAGTAGTGAGAGGATGTACAAATCAACATAGAAACAACATTGTACTTATTTTACCCACAGGGTTCATACTAAATTGCCGTATGTCAGCAACATAAGGACCACTACCTTAATAGAAAAGTCAGTATCCGGAGGTCTTCTTAGACTCGGAGTGGATGCAATCAAGGTACATAGAAGAATGATTAGTTCTCGATAAAAAATATGTTGTCTTTGAGAGATCATACAAAGAAACCTAAGGTTTTTATGTTTTATTTGAATAGGTGATTATATACCCTATGTGTAGGGTTGATACTGGCCATAGAAAAGGAAGATAAGACCCTTTGGTCGGACATATATTGGAATAAATCGCCAACTAATAAGTGTGAGTCGTTATTTTGACCTTTTATGACATATTGAGTAAATGGGGCATTTAGAGTTCCGCCAAAACTAATAAGCTCCAACGGGGTATGGACTGTATGGGGGAGCGCAAATAAAATGAAATACATAAACATAAGGTAAATAAAATTTAGCAACATGAAATTCCTTTCTACGCTACTCAAGGCAGTAATAGTATTAATAGTTTGGATACGATAGATTATTCGCAATACTGTTAAGTGGTAATTCCACTAACATCAAATGTATTTTTCCAAATCATAAAGTTGGTTGACTGTATTGCTGGTTGATATTGTCTTTTTGTAGTGGGATGTGGTACAGGTCAGTTGAATGTATAGTGAAAATGAGAGAAGAAAGAGACTTTGTTAGTTATTAAAGCATGTCATATGTTGTTTTTTTCAGATTTTCGTAGTATATGCAATGATATTGGGACCCTATTTAATTTTTCCTGAAGAAGGTGTTGGCAGAGAATCCATGCCCACCGAAACGCGTCGATGCTTTTAAAGAGAAAACCACCAAAAATCATTGATTACTGTTTGTGACATGTATAACTAAAGACTATATCCCTAGGGTCACTATTGATGAATCGTTGATTTGGTGATCTTTTCTCTATGAATAGGACACAATTGTCCTTTTTTATTGTGTTCCCAATTGTATGTTTTGTCATGTTTATTAATTTATAATGTGCAAAGTGTTTTTAACAATATATGTATAGTCTATTTACAATGTTCCATGATTCTTTATACATTGATATGTCTAGATTGTTATTGCTTCATAACTAGCTGTATAACAACAGATAGTGCATACTCTGTATAGTTTTTAGCATAAATCAAATAAAAAAAAGTTTTTAGAGTAAAAATTCTCTTCTTCTCAATTGTTCTGATTGCATTTGTGCTGTCTGGCTCTCATCCCGTTAGTATGCAAGGTGTATGGATTGGTATGCATGTCTGACAAGGAGGTTCTATTTGTTTGACTAAGGTCAATTTTGGTGCCCCTCTCCTCTGTCGCTTGGGGCCCCTCTCCCCTTTTTTGACATACTCTGTACAGCCCTTTGGTGCTGGAGAGCTTGCTTTTGCATTATCCTCATTATTGTATTAGTCCTAGTGAGAGGTTCTTGCCTACATATGGACCAATTTAGAACATTTGGCTTCAATGATGACCAATTTAATAAGATCATCAATTCCAAAAACGGGAATAAAATCACCGTTATATCAGGCAAAGGTGAAAACTGGGGCAAACTGCTTAATTTAAAACAGAAATTAATACGTACAGAGGCCCATGCTGAATTTTTAATTGAATATGTCAAATCAGGTACAATTCCGATTGGGTTACAGATTCGTAATGAACCTGGCCTGTTTATAGAAAATAAAAAATTCTTGGAAACATGGGCCATGATATCAAATAGATGCAGCCGTGATTGGATGCTTCTGATTATTGAAACTGCCCAAGAACTGATTATAATTGAGAAAGAGGCTATTGACAAACTGGAGCTTGAGCTCACCAACTGCCCCGCATTAGAGGAGGCAAAGAGAAAATTAGAAGAAATTAACAGAGATGTGGAAGGATATAGAGATTACCTGTTTAATAAAAAAAACAATAAATTAAGGAAGGATATGGACCGGTTTTCGCAGGAAAGGATTTATCCTTTCCTCAGGGAAAACTATTTCCAACAAAGGAATGACATGGCCTGGGAAAATCCGTCTAATAAACAAATTTATAATATAGGTGGAAGAAAACAAGTAACCTTCTCGGAAACCTCCGGTTCGAGCAGCGAAGATGAGAGCATATCAAGAGACGAACCTGGAAACAGGGGGAATATGAGAGATTATGTTCCTTTTTTAGACTCGCGACCAAGGAGAGGAACACGATTCAATGGGAATCGGGGGAGGGGTCAGACCAACAGGGGCCTTCCTCAGCAACAGGAGTATATGCGCACAAGGAGCCACCGTTACTGGCGACAGACAGAGCACCAGTAATAAACCTGTTCAATAAAACCTTGAATGAAACAGAAATTAGCATTTTGAGTAAAGGGTTCAGTTTTGTTCCATCAGCTTCTGTAGATAGGTTCCAGTTAGAGAAAGACTTGCGCGTTTTTTTTAGAAAAGTGAGACTGAGGAGATTCTTTGAGAATAGAGACACGCCGGAACGTATAAATCACTCAGGTTTTAAGCCTAAGTCACAATTCACTCCTAGCCTGGCCATGGTTGGCAAAAATATTGAAATTTTCGAAAAAGCGGTTGAGAGTGATATTCACAATATTTTGAACAAATCTAACAAATTCATGGGACACAATAACATGAATGCAGCAGAAAAGCAGGCCTTAAATTCTCTAAAAGCAGATAGAAACCTTACCATCAAACCTGCTGATAAGGGAGGTGGGGTAGTCGTCTTTAACACTCTGGACTATGAGCATAGGATGTTAAAAATGCTCAATGTTGAGGAACATTATGTACGCACAAATGAGAGGCAGCTTGCCACTGTGTCCAGAAATTGCTTGGCTCTACTCTTAGAAGCTAAAGAAAAACTCTGGATATGTGAGGATGAGTTTAAATTTCTTAACAACTTGGAACCTAGGACTCCTGCTATATATGGTCTCCCTAAGATTCATAAGAACTGTACTGATCCACCGATGAGACCAATAGTCAGTAGTATTGGCTCACTTTTGGAGCCCGTTAGTAAGTATGTCGACCATTTCTTGCGCCCTATTGTGTGTGGCTTGTGCTCCTATGTGAGAGACTCGGCACATATGATTTCCCTGGTTGAGGGGAAACCGTTCTGTGGGGAGACTCAGTGTCTAGTCACCCTTGACATTGAGTCTCTCTACACGAATATTCCACAGAACGACACAGTCAATGTAATTAGGGAGATTTTTGTGGATCAAGATCTAGGGGGAGCCAATGCTGATTTTATTGTTGATTGTGTCAACCTGATCTTGAAAAACAACATATTTCTGTTTAAAGATGAGTATTTTAAGCAGCTAAAAGGGACCAGCATGGGGGCGACTTGTGCGCCGAGTCTGGCTTGCTTATACGTCGGCCAGTTCGAAACCAAGCACATTTATAACGAGGCAGCCCCATTTTTTGAAAATGTAGCGGGCTGGTACCGCTACATTGACGACATTTTCTTTATTTGGGAAGGCACCATTGAGGATCTGGAATCATTCTTGGAATGGCTCACTTTAGGAGATTCTAATCTGAGATTTACGTTCCATTTTAGTAAAACTAAACTTGATTTCTTGGATATCTCCATTAAGGATACTAATGGTTTTCTGGAAGTAGAGTTGTTCACTAAACCAATGGCCAAGAACACTCTTCTCCATTTTTCGAGCTTTCACCCAAAATCTCAAAGGGGCAGTATCCCTTTCAGTCAGTTTCTCCGTCTTCGGAGGAACTGTTCGGACTTACAAGATTTTTACAAACATGCCGCTGACCTTAAGCGTAAATTTAGAGATAGAGGGTACCCGAAAAATTTTTTGACCCATTCCCTGAAGCGTGCCAGGTTTTACGATCGAGATGCTCTGGTAAACAAACCGGTAGTAAGGAAAGAACTACCGAGCAAAGTTGTTTTTGTTAGCAAATTCTGCAATATGAGTAACCAGATTAAGAATATTGTCAACAGAAATTGGCATATTTTAAATCATGAGGAAGAGGTCAGATTGGAAAGACCATTATTTGCCTTTAAAAAGAACAATAACTTGAGAGACATCTTGGTACATACCTACCGTGAAGATGGGTCCAATAGTCAAAGAACCATGATGAATGATCGGGCAATTGGCAATAACAGATGTGGAACCTGCAACATTTGCCCTCAGTGCCTACAAACCAAAGAAATTAAACACAATGGCTGTATAGTCAGATCAAAGACTCTGAACAATTGCAGGAGCAAAAACGTAGTGTACTTCCTCCAATGCCCATGTGGGCTAGGATATGTGGGGGAGACGGGAAGAGAACTACGTGTTAGGCTACAAGAGCACAGATCAGCGATCAAAATGAAAAAAATAACTGCCCCTCTAGTGTCACACTTCATCGAGTTCAGACATGGTGAGAATGACTTCTTGTGGTTTATTTTGGAAAAGGTCAAAATAGACAGGAGAGGTGGAAATATGACAAGTAAGCGAAAAGCACGGGAACAATGGTACATCTCCCACCTTAGTACTGCACAGAAAGGTCTGAATTCAAGAGAGGAGTGGGAACGCATATTAGTGGCAAGATAAGTAAAATGAGCAGGAATGTTGAGACTTTCCTGTTCTTCATTTTTCCCTTTCTGCCTCTCCTGGGTGTACATTAATATGATTAGGATATAGGTAACTTATTTGGATAGGATAACCGCCCATTGAGCAGGTGAGTTTTCTCTTGGTTATGTTATACTGAACATGAAACTCCCACAACTGAGATATATGCTTCGGGGATGATTGTCTGCCCTAAAACAATGGCATTGGTTGTAATGTCGCAATTCCGATTGTTTTTCAGCCAATCCATAAAGGCAATGATTGAGGGTTAAAAGTCATATTATAGTGAAATGAGACGGGACTATATTCTCTATTTTTGGCTGGGATACACAGATATATTCCTGTCTAAACTTCGTCACGTCTCTAAGAGAATAGTATCCCTATTATTGGAATGGGATTAGAATCGAAAACTATTACGTTGTTTGTTATAATAGCTTTCTAGTATCGATCTTTCTAATTAATATGCGACCTATATGGTGGGACCTTTGTTGACGATACTATCTCCGTTAGGTAGGTTTTTATTCACATCCGAGAAGGAAATAATTACTGGCTGACTCTCCCAAGATGGCGGTGACTTTCGCGATACCTTGGACCAAGCTAATATCCAGTCACAACTGTCCCAGGAAGTGGTTGGATGGCTGCCGGTGGGTCATGAGAGGAGAGACATTGCGTAGAAGATTTTAAAACTGTTTAAACAAAACTTTGTTTACTATAAGAGCTTTCTAGTATCGATCTTTCTAAATAATATGCTACCTATATGGCGGGACCTCAGACGACGCTATAAGATTAATGTTATTTTGACCATCTCCGTTAGACGTATGTCTCTAGTCACATCCGATGAGGAAATGACTACCTGTTGATCCTTCCAAGATGGCGGCTATTTTCGCGTTACCTTGAAATTAACATCCAGTAACTGCTACCCCGGAAGTGGTTGGTTGGCTGTCGGTGGGTCACGAGTGGAGAGACATTGTGTATAAAAACCCTTCACCAAACAAGAAAATAGTTGGATCTTCACAGATGGCTGCATCGTGAGTACCGGAACAGGCGTAACAAAGGTAGGCGTTGAAATTAGGCGGCTAGAGGTCTGAGAGCAGGTCTTAGTTATCTATTGAATCACTTATGGGTCGTTATACGTTTAAACTAAGAGGAAGTTTGTTCTCTTCCCTTTTTTTTGGTAGTGCCTTACTTGCTCCGAACCCTTGATAGGGATATTAACATGCCCATACCCGATGAGAAATCGAGGTCTGTATAGAAGAAAGCTATTCAAGGTAAATCAATAACAGTTAACAAAAATGAGCATCTGTTATTCCGTTGCGAGAGATAGACAGGGATTAGCGGAAACTTTGACCCTATTGTTTTTAACCCGTGATCAGGGATACCCATATGCCTGATGGAATATCGTGGCTCCAATGGAAGAAAGTTAACCAAGATATATCAGTAATAGCTTAACTGAACGAGCGTGTGTGATTTAGAAGTGAGAGAGATATAGGGATCAGCAGTGTATACTCGGACCCTATGTTAGATAGGCATTTCCCAGTATTGATAATATTCAGTCTACGGTTTTAATATCGGAAACGGTCATAGAAATATGACAGACTCTTGCTGTAGCTATGAGAAAATATGTGACAGAGTACCGGATGTATAGACCTATTCAAAGAAAATGTGTCTTCTACAGTTAACTAATCTGGGTGATATTCAACAATTTTGAAACTTACACTGAGGAGTAAGAGTGTCCTTAGCGTGAGTAGTGAGAGGATGTACAAATCAACATAGAAACAACGTTGTACTTATTACTCCCACAGGGTTCATACTAAATTGCCGTATGTCAGCAACATAAGGACCACTACCTTAATAGAAAAGTCAGTATCCGGAGGTCTTCTTAGACTCGGAGTGGATGTAATCAAGGTACATAGAAGAATGATTAGTTCTCGATAAAAAATATGTTGTCTTTGAGAGATCATACAAAGAAACCTAAGGTTTTTATGTTTTATTTGAATAGGTGATTATATACCCTATGTGTAGGGTTCATACTGGCCATAGAATAGGAAGATAAGACCCTTTGGTCGGACATATCTTGGCTAAAATGGCCAACTAATAAGTGTGAGTCGTTATTTTGACCTTTTATGACATATTGAGTAAATGGGGCATTTAGAGTTCCGCCAAAACTAATAAGCTCCAACGGGGTATGGACTGTATGGGGGAGCGCAAATATAATGAAATACATAAACCTAAGGTAAATAAAATTTAGCAACATGAAATTCCTTTCTACGCTACTCAAGGCAGTAATAGTATTAATAGTTTGGATACGATAGATTATTCGCAATACTGTTAAGTGGTAATTCCACTAACATCAAATGTATTTTTCCAAATCATAAAGTTGGTTGACTGTATTGCTGGTTGATATTGTCTTTTTGTAGTGGGATGAGGTACAGGTCAGTTGAATGTATAGTGAAAATGAGAGAAGAAAGAGACTTTGTTAGTTATTAAAGCATGTCATATGTTGTTTTTTTCAGATTTTCGTAGTATATGCAATGATATTGGGACCCTATTTAATTTTTCCTGAAGAAGGTGTTGGCAGAGAATCCATGCCCACCGAAACGCGTCGATGCTTTTAAAGAGAAAACCACCAAAAATCATTGATTACTGTTTGTGACATGTATAACTAAAGACTATATCCCTAGGGTCACTATTGATGAATTGTTGATTTGGTGATCTTTTCTCTATGAATAGGACACAATTGTCCTTTTTTATTGTGTTCCCAATTGTATGTTTTGTCATGTATATTAATTTATAATGTGCAAAGTGTTTTTAACAATATATGTATAGTCTATTTACAATGTTCCATGATTCTTTATACATTGATATGTCTAGATTGTTATTGCTTCATAACTAGCTGTATAACAACAGATAGTGCATACTCTGTATAGTTTTTAGCATAAATCAAATTAAAAAAAAGTTTTTAGAGTAAAAATTCTCTTCTTCTCAATTGTTCTGATTGCATTTGTGCTGTCTGGCTCTCATTCTGTTAGTATGCAAGGTGTATGGATTGGTATGCATGTCTGACAAGGAGGTTCTATTTGTTTGACTAAGGTCAATTTTGGTGCCCCTCTCCTCTGTCGCTTGGGGCCCCTCTCCCCTTTTTTGACATACTCTGTACAGCCCTTTGGTGCTGGAGAGCTTGCTTTTGCATTATCCTCATTATTGTATTAGTCCTAGTGAGAGGTTCTTGCCTACATATGGACCAATTTAGAACATTTGGCTTCAATGATGAGCAATTTAATAAGATCATCAATTCCAAAAACGGGAATAAAATCACCGTTATATCAGGCAAAGGTGAAAACTGGGGCAAACTGCTTAATTTAAAAAAGAAATTAATACGTACAGAGGCCCATGCTGAATTTTTAATTGAATATGTCAAATCAGGTACAATTCCGATTGGGTTACAGATTCGTAATGAACCTGGCCTGTTTATAGAAAATAAAAAATTCTTGGAAACATGGGCCATGATATCAAATAGATGCAGCCGTGATTGGATGCTTCTGATTATTGAAACTGCCCAAGAACTGATTATAATTGAGAAAGAGGCTATTGACAAACTGGAGCTTGAGCTCACCAACTGCCCCGCATTAGAGGAGGCAAAGAGAAAATTAGAAGAAATTAACAGAGATGTGGAAGGATATAGAGATTACCTGTTTAATAAAAAAACCAATAAATTAAGGAAGGATATGGACCGGTTTTCGCAGGAAAGGATTTATCCTTTCCTCAGGGAAAACTATTTCCAACAAAGGAATGACATGGCCTGGGAAAATCCGTCTAATAAACAAATTTATAATAGAGGTGGGAGAAAACAAGTAACCTTCTCGGAAACCTCCGGTTCGAGCAGCGAAGATGAGAGCATATCAAGAGACGAACCTGGAAACAGGGGGAATATGAGAGATTATGTTCCTTTTTTAGACTCGCGTCCGAGGAGAGGAACACGATTCAATGGGAATCGGGGGAGGGGTCAGACCAACAGGGGCCTTCCTCAGCAACAGGAGTATATGCGCACAAGGAGCCACCGTTACTGGCGACAGACAGAGCACCAGTAATAAACCTGTTCAATAAAACCTTGAATGAAACAGAAATTAGCATTTTGAGTAAAGGGTTCAGTTTTGTTCCATCAGCTTCTGTAGATAGGTTCCAGTTAGAAAAAGACTTGCGCGTTTTTTTTAGAAAAGTGAGACTGAGGAGATTCTTTGAGAATAGAGACACGCCGGAACGTATAAATCACTCAGGTTTTAAGCCTAAGTCACAATTCACTCCTAGCCTGGCCATGGTTGGCAAAAATATTGAAATTTTCGAAAAAGCGGTTGAGAGTGATATTCACAATATTTTGAACAAATCTAACAAATTCATGGGACACAATAACATGAATGCAGCAGAAAGGCAGGCCTTAAATTCCCTAAAAGCAGATAGAAACCTTACCATCAAACCTGCTGATAAGGGAGGTGGGGTAATCGTCTTTAACACTCTGGACTATGAGCATAGGATGTTAAAAATGCTCAATGTTGAGGAACATTATGCACGCACAAATGAGAGGCAGCTTGCCACTGTGTCCAGAAATTGCTTGGCTCTACTCTTAGAAGCTAAAGAAAAACTCTGGATATGTGAGGATGAGTTTACATTTCTTAACAACTTGGAACCTAGGACTCCTGCTATATATGGTCTCCCTAAGATTCATAAGAACTGTACTGATCCACCGATGAGACCAATAGTCAGTAGTATTGGCTCACTTTTGGAGCCCGTCAGTAAGTATGTCGACCATTTCTTGCGCCCTATTGTGTGTGGCTTGTGCTCCTATGTGAGAGACTCGGCACATATGATTTCCCTGGTTGAGGGGAAACCGTTCTGTGGGGAGACTCAGTGTCTAGTCACCCTTGACATTGAGTCTCTCTACACGAATATTCCACAGAATGACACAGTCAATGTAATTAGGGAGATTCTTGTGGATCAAGATCTAGGGGGAGCCAATGCTGATTTTATTGTTGATTGTGTCAACCTGATCTTGAAAAACAACATATTTCTGTTTAAAGATGAGTATTTTAAGCAGCTAAAAGGGACCAGCATGGGGGCGACTTGTGCGCCGAGTCTGGCTTGCTTATACGTCGGCCAGTTCGAAACCAAGCACATTTATAACGAGGCAGCCCCATTTTTCGAAAATGTAGCGGGCTGGTACCGCTACATTGACGACATTTTCTTTATTTGGGAAGGCACCATTGAGGATCTGGAATCATTCTTGGAATGGCTCAATTTAGGAGATTCTAATCTGAGATTTACGTTCCATTTTAGTAAAACTAAACTTGATTTCTTGGATATCTCCATTAAGGATACTAATGGTTTTCTGGAAGAAGAGTTGTTCACTAAACCAATGGCCAAGAACACTCTTCTCCATTTTTCGAGCTTTCACCCAAAATCTCAAAGGGACAGTATCCCTTTCAGTCAGTTTCTCCGTCTTCGGAGGAACTGTTCGGACTTACAAGATTTTTACAAACATGCCGCTGACCTTAAGCGTAAATTTAGAGATAGAGGGTACCCGAAATTTTTTTTGACCCATTCCCTGAAGCGTGCCAGGTTTTACGATCGAGATGCTCTGGTAAACAAACCGGTAGTAAGGAAAGAACTACCGAGCAAAGTTGTTTTTGTTAGCAAATTCTGCAATATGAGTAACCAGATTAAGAATATTGTCAACAGAAATTGGCATATTTTAAATCATGAGGAAGAGGTCAGATTGGAAAGACCATTATTTGCCTTTAAAAAGAACAATAACTTGAGAGACATCTTGGTACATACCTACCGTGAAGATGGGTCCAATAGTCAAAGAACCATGATGAACGATCGGGCAATTGGCAATAACAGATGTGGAACCTGCAACATTTGCCCTCAGTGCCTACAAACCAAAGAAATTAAACACAATGGCTGTATAGTCAGATCAAAGACTCTGAACAATTGCAGGAGCAAAAACGTAGTGTACTTCCTCCAATGCCCATGTGGGCTAGGATATGTGGGGGAGACGGGAAGAGAACTACGTGTTAGGCTACAAGAGCACAGATCAGCGATCAAAATGAAAAAAATAACTGCCCCTCTAGTGTCACACTTCATCGAGTTCAGACATGGTGAGAATGACTTCTTGTGGTTTATTTTGGAAAAGGTCAAAATAGACAGGAGAGGTGGAAATATGACAAGTAAGCGAAAAGCACGGGAACAATGGTACATCTCCCACCTTAGTACTGCACAGAAAGGTCTGAATTCAAGAGAGGAGTGGGAACGCATATTAGTGGCAAGATAAGTAAAATGAGCAGGAATGTTGAGACTTTCCTGTTCTTCATTTTTCCCTTTCTGCCTCTCCTGGTTGTACATTAATATGATTAGGATATAGGTAACTTATTTGGATAGGATAACTGCCCATTGAGCAGGTGAGTTTTCTCTTGGTTATGTTATACTGAACATGAAACTCCCACAACTGAAATATATGCTTCGGGGATGATTGTCTGCCCTAAAACACTGGCATTGGTTGTAATGTCGCAATTCCGATTGTTTTTCAGCCAATCCATAAAGGCAATGATTGAGGGTTAAAAGTCATATTATAGTGAAATGAGACGGGACTATATTCTCTATTTTTGGCTGGGATACACAGATATATTCCTGTCTAAACTTCGTCACGTCTCTAAGAGAATAGTATCCCTATTATTGGAATGGGATTAGAATCGAAAACTATTACGTTGTTTGTTATAATAGCTTTCTAGTATCAATCTTTCTAATTAATATGCGACCTATATGGTGGGACCTTTGTTGACGATACTATCTCCGTTAGATAGGTTTTTAATCACATCCGAGAAGGAAATAATTACTGGCTGACTCTCCCAAGATGGCGGTGACTTTCGCAATACCTTGGACCAAGCTAATATCCAGTCACAACTGTCCCAGGAAGTGGTTGGATGGCTGCCGGTGGGTCACGAGAGGAGAGACATTGCGTAGAAGATTTGAAAACTGTTTAAACAACACTTTGTTTACTATAAGAGCTTTCTAGTATCGATCTTTCTAAATAATATGCTACCTATATGGCGGGACCTCAGACGACGCTATAAGATTAATGTTATTTTGACCATCTCCGTTAGACGTATGTCTCTAGTCACATCCGATGAGGAAATGACTACCTGTTGATCCTTCCAAGATGGCGGCCATTTTCACGTTACCTTGAAATTAACATCCAGTAACTACTACCCCGGAAGTGGTTGGTTGGCTGTCGGTGGGTCACGAGTGGAGAGACATTGTGTATAAAAACCCTTCACCAAACAAGAAAATAGTTGGATCTTCACAGATGGCTGCATTGTGAGTACCGGAACAGGCGTAACAAAGGTAGGCGTTGAAATTAGGCGGCTAGAGGTCTGAGAGCAGGTCTTAGTTATCTATTGAATCACTTATGGGTCGTTATACGTTTAAACTAAGAGGAAGTTTGTTCTCTTCCCTTTTTTTTGGTAGTGCCTTACTTGCTCCGAACCCTTGATAGGGATATTCACATGCCCATACCCGATGAGAAATCGAGGTCTGTATAGAAGAAAGCTATTCAAGGTAAATCAATAACAGTTAACAAAAATGAGCATCTGTTATTCCGTTGCGAGAGATAGACAGGGATTAGCGGAAACTTTGACCCTATTGTTTTTAACCCGTGATCAGGGATACCCATATGCCTGATGGAATATCGTGGCTCCAATGGAAGAAAGTTAACCAAGATATATCAGTAATAGCTTAACTGAACGAGCGTGTGTGATTTAGAAGTGAGAGAGATATAGGGATCAGCAGTGTATACTCGGACCCTATGTTAGATAGGCATTTCCCAGTATTGATAATATTCAGTCTACGGTTTTAATATCGGAAACGGTCATAGAAATATGACAGACTCTTGCTGTAGCTATGAGAAAATATGTGACAGAGTACCGGATGTATAGACCTATTCAAAGAAAATGTGTCTTCTACAGTTAACTAATCTGGGTGATATTCAACAATTTTGAAACTTACACTGAGGAGTAAGAGTGTCCTTAGCGTGAGTAGTGAGAGGATGTACAAATCAACATAGAAACAACGTTGTACTTATTACGCCCACAGGGTTCATACTAAATTGCCGTATGTCAGCAACATAAGGACCACTACCTTAATAGAAAAGTCAGTATCCGGAGGTCTTCTGAGACTCGGAGTGGATGCAATCAAGGTACATAGAAGAATGATTAGTTCTCGATAAAAAATATGTTGTCTTTGAGAGATCATACAAAGAAACCTAAGGTTTTTATGTTTTATTTGAATAGGTGATTATATACCCTATGAGTAGGGTTGATAATGGCCATAGAAAAGGAAGATAAGACCCTTTGGTCGGACATATATTGGCTAAAATGGCCCACTAATAAGTGTGAGTCGTTATTTTGACCTTTTATGACATATTGAGTAAATGGGGCATTTAGAGTTCCGCCAAAACTAATAAGCTCCAACGGGGTATGGACTGTATGGGGGAGCGCAAATATAATGAAATACATAAACATAAGGTAAATAAAATTTAGCAACATGAAATTCCTTTCTACGCTACTCAAGGCAGTAATAGTATTAATAGTTTGGATACGATAGATTATTCGCAATACTGTTAAGTGGTAATTCCACTAACATCAAATGTATTTTTCCAAATCATAAAGTTGGTTGACTGTATTGCTGGTTGATATTGTCTTTTTGTAGTGGGATGAGGTACAGGTCAGTTGAATGTATAGTGAAAATGAGAGAAGAAAGAGACTTTGTTAGTTATTAAAGCATGCCATATGTTGTTTTTTTCAGATTTTCGTAGTATATGCAATGATATTGGGACCCTATTTAATTTTTCCTGAAGAAGGTGTTGGCAGAGAATCCATGCCCACTGAAACGCGTCGATGCTTTTAAAGAGAAAACCACCAAAAATCATTGATTACTGTTTGTGACATGTATAACTAAAGACTATATCCCTAGGGTCACTATTGATGAATCGTTGATTTGGTGATCTTTTCTCTATGAATAGGACACAATTGTCCTTTTTTATTGTGTTCCCAATTGTATGTTTTGTCATGTATATTAATTTATAATGTGCAAAGTGTTTTTAACAATATATGTCTAGTCTATTTACAATGTTCCATGATTCTTTATACATTGATATGTCTAGATTGTTATTGCTTCATAACTAGCTGTATAACAACAGATAGTGCATACTCTGTATAGTTTTTAGCATAAATCAAATTAAAAAAAAGTTTTTAGAGTAAAGATTCTCTTCTTCTCAATTGTTCTGATTGCATTTGTGCTGTCTGGCTCTCATCCCGTTAGTATGCAAGGTGTATGGATTGGTATGCATGTCTGACAAGGAGGTTCTATTTGTTTGACTAAGGTCAATTTTGGTGCCCCTCTCCTCTGTCGCTTGGGGCCGCTCTCCCCTTTTTTGACATACTCTGTACAGCCCTTTGGTGCTGGAGAGCTTGCTTTTGCATTATCCTCATTATTGTATTAGTCCTAGTGAGAGGTTCTTGCCTACATATGGACCAATTTAGAACATTTGGCTTCAATGATGAGCAATTTAATAAGATCATCAATTCCAAAAACGGGAATAAAATCACCGTTATATCAGGCAAAGGTGAAAACTGGGGCAAACTGCTTAATTTAAAAAAGAAATTAATACGTACAGAGGCCCATGCTGAATTTTTAATTGAATATGTCAAATCAGGTACAATTCCGATTGGGTTACAGATTCGTAATGAACCTGGCCTGTTTATAGAAAATAAAAAATTCTTGGAAACATGGGCCATGATATCAAATAGATGCAGCCTTGATTGGATGCTTCTGATTATTGAAACTGCCCAAGAACTGATTATAATTGAGAAAGAGGCTATTGACAAACTGGAGCTTGAGCTCACCAACTGCCCCGCATTAGAGGAGGCAAAGAGAAAATTAAAAGAAATTAACAGAGATGTGGAAGGATATAGAGATTACCTGTTTAATAAAAAAACCAATAAATTAAGGAAGGATATGGACCGGTTTTCGCAGGAAAGGATTTATCCTTTTCTCAGGAAAAACTATTTCCAACAAAGGAATGACATGGCCTGGGAAAATCCGTCTAATAAACAAATTTATAATAGAGGTGGAAGAAAACAAGTAACCTTCTCGGAAACCTCCGGTTCGAGCAGCGAAGATGAGAGCATATCAAGAGACGAACCTGGAAACAGGGGGAATATGAGAGATTATGTTCCTTTTTTAGACTCGCGTCCGAGGAGAGGAACACGATTCAATGGGAATCGGGGGAGGGGTCAGACCAACAGGGGCCTTCCTCAGCAACAGGAGTATATGCGCACAAGGAGCCACCGTTACTGGCGACAGACAGAGCACCAGTAATAAACCTGTTCAATAAAACCTTGAATGAAACAGAAATTAGCATTTTGAGTAAAGGGTTCAGTTTTGTTCCATCAGCTTCTGTAGATAGGTTCCAGTTAGAGAAAGACTTGCGCGTTTTTTTTAGAAAAGTGAGACTGAGGAGATTCTTTGAGAATAGAGACACGCCGGAACGTATAAATCACTCAGGTTTTAAGCCTAAATCACAATTCACTCCTAGCCTGGCCATGGTTGGCAAAAATATTGAAATTTTCGAAAAAGCGGTTGAGAGTGATATTCACAATATTTTGAACAAATCTAACAAATTCATGGGACACAATAACATGAATGCAGCAGAAAGGCAGGCCTTAAATTCCCTAAAAGCAGATAGAAACCTTACCATCAAACCTGCTGATAAGGGAGGTGGGGTAATCGTCTTTAACACTCTGGACTATGAGCATAGGATGCTAAAAATGCTCAATCTTGAGGAACATTATGCACGCACAAATGAGAGGCAGCTTGCCACTGTGTCCAGAAATTGCTTGGCTCTACTCTTAGAAGCTAAAGAAAAACTCTGGATATGTGAGGATGAGTTTAAATTTCTTAACAACTTGGAACCTAGGACTCCTGCTATATATGGTCTCCCTAAGATTCATAAGAACTGTACTGATCCACCGATGAGACCAATAGTCAGTAGTATTGGCTCACTTTTGGAGCCCGTCAGTAAGTATGTCGACCATTTCTTGCGCCCTATTGTGTGTGGCTTGTGCTCCTATGTGAGAGACTCGGCACATATGATTTCCCTGGTTGAGGGGAAACCGTTCTGTGGGGAGACTCAGTGTCTAGTCACCCTTGACATTGAGTCTCTCTACACGAATATTCCACAGAATGACACAGTCAATATAATTAGGGAGATTCTTGTGGATCAAGATCTAGGGGGAGCCAATGCTGATTTTATTGTTGATTGTGTCAACCTGATCTTGAAAAACAACATATTTCTGTTTAAAGATGAGTATTTTAAGCAGCTAAAAGGGACCAGCACGGGGGCGACTTGTGCGCCGAGTCTGGCTTGCTTATACGTCGGCCAGTTCGAAACCAAGCACATTTATAACGAGGCAGCCCCATTTTTCGAAAATGTAGCGGGCTGGTACCGCTACATTGACGACATTTTCTTTATTTGGGAAGGCACCATTGAGGATCTGGAATCATTCTTGGAATGGCTCAATTTAGGAGATTCTAATCTGAGATTTACGTTCCATTTTAGTAAAACTAAACTTGATTTCTTGGATATCTCCATTAAGGATACTAATGGTTTTCTGGAAGAAGAGTTGTTCACTAAACCAATGGCCAAGAACACTCTTCTCCATTTTTCGAGCTTTCACCCAAAATCTCAAAGGGACAGTATCCCTTTCAGTCAGTTTCTCCGTCTTCGGAGGAACTGTTCAGACTTACAAGATTTTTACAAACATGCCGCTGACCTTAAGCGTAAATTTAGAGATAGAGGGTACCCGAAAAAAAATTTGACCCATTCCCTGAAGCGTGCCAGGTTTTACGATCGAGATGCTCTGGTAAACAAACCGGTAGTAAGGAAAGAACTACCGAGCAAAGTTGTTTTTGTTAGCAAATTCTGCAATATGAGTAACCAGATTAAGAATATTGTCAACAGAAATTGGCATATTTTAAATCATGAGGAAGAGGTCAGATTGGAAAGACCATTATTTGCCTTTAAAAAGAACAATAACTTGAGAGACATCTTGGTACATACCTACCGTGAAGATGGGTCCAATAGTCAAAGAACCATGATGAATGATCGGGCAATTGGCAATAACAGATGTGGAACCTGCAACATTTGCCCTCAGTGCCTACAAACCAAAGAAATTAAACACAATGGCTGTATAGTCAGATCAAAGACTCTGAACAATTGCAGGAGCAAAAACGTAGTGTACTTCCTCCAATGCCCATGTGGGCTAGGATATGTGGGGGAGACGGGAAGAGAACTACGTGTTAGGCTACAAGAGCACAGATCAGCGATCAAAATGAAAAAAATAACTGCCCCTCTAGTGTCACACTTCATCGAGTTCAGACATGGTGAGAATGACTTCTTGTGGTTTATTTTGGAAAAGGTCAAAATAGACAGGAGAGGTGGAAATATGACAAGTAAGCGAAAAGCACGGGAACAATGGTACATCTCCCACCTTAGTACTGCACAGAAAGGTCTGAATTCAAGAGAGGAGTGGGAACACATTTTAGTGGCAAGATAAGTAAAATGAGCAGGAATGTTGAGACTTTCCTGTTCTTCATTTTTCCCTTTCTGCCTCTCCTGGTTGTACATTAATATGATTAGGATATAGGTAACTTATTTGGATAGGATAACCGCCCATTGAGCAGGTGAGTTTTCTCTTGGTTATGTTATACTGAACATGAAACTCCCACAACTGAAATATATGCTTCGGGGATGATTGTCTGCCCTAAAACAATGGCATTGGTTGTAATGTCGCAATTCCGATTGTTTTTCAGCCAATCCATAAAGGCAATGATTGAGGGTTAAAAGTCATATTATAGTGAAATGAGACGGGACTATATTCTCTATTTTTGGCTGGGATACACAGATATATTCCTGTCTAAACTTCGTCACGTCTCTAAGAGAATAGTATCCCTATTATTGGAATGGGATTAGAATCGAAAACTATTACGTTGTTTGTTATAATAGCTTTCTAGTATCAATCTTTCTAATTAATATGCGACCTATATGGTGGGACCTTTGTTGACGATACCATCTCAGTTAGGTAGGTTTTTAATCACATCCGAGAAGGAAATAATTACTGGCTGACTCTCCCAAGATGGCGGTGACTTTCGCGATACCTTGGACCAAGATAATATCCAGTCACAACTGTCCCAGGAAGTGGTTGGATGGCTGCCGGTGGGTCACGAGAGGAGAGACATTGCGTAGAAGATTTGAAAACTGTTTAAACAACACTTTGTTTACTATAAGAGCTTTCTAGTATCGATCTTTCTAAATAATATGCTACCTATATGGCGGGACCTCAGACGACGCTATAAGATTAATGTTATTTTGACCATCTCCGTTAGACGTATGTCTCTAGTCACATCCGATGAGGAAATGACTACCTGTTGATCCTTCCAAGATGGCGGCTATTTTCGCGTTACCTTGAAATTAACATCCAGTAACTACTACCCCGGAAGTGGTTGGTTGGCTGTCGGTGGGTCACGAGTGGAGAGACATTGTGTATAAAAACCCTTCACCAAACAAGAAAATAGTTGGATCTTCACAGATGGCTGCATTGTGAGTACCGGAACAGGCGTAACAAAGGTAGGCGTTGAAATTAGGCGGCTAGAGGTCTGAGAGCAGGTCTTAGTTATCTATTGAATCACTTATGGGTCGTTATACGTTTAAACTAAGAGGAAGTTTGTTCTCTTCCCTTTTTTTTGGTAGTGCCTTACTTGCTCCGAACCCTTGATAGGGATATTCACAATCCCATACCCGATGAGAAATCGAGGTCTGTATAGAAGAAAGCTATTCAAGGTAAATCAATAACAGTTAACAAAAATGAGCATCTGTTATTCCGTTGCGAGAGATAGACAGGGATTAGCGGAAACTTTGACCCTATTGTTTTTAACCCGTGATCAGGGATACCCATATGCCTGATGGAATATCGTGGCTCCAATGGAAGAAAGTTAACCAAGATATATCAGTAATAGCTTAACTGAACGAGCGTGTGTGATTTAGAAGTGAGAGAGATATAGGGATCAGCAGTGTATACTCGGACCCTATGTTAGATAGGCATTTCCCAGTATTGATAATATTCAGTCTACGGTTTTAATATCGGAAACGGTCATAGAAATATGACAGACTCTTGCTGTAGCTATGAGAAAATATGTGACAGAGTACCGGATGTATAGCCCTATTCAAAGAAAATGTGTCTTCTACAGTTAACTAATCTGGGTGATATTCAACAATTTTGAAACTTACACTGAGGAGTAAGAGTGTCCTTAGCGTGAGTAGTGAGAGGATGTACAAATCAACTTAGAAACAACGTTGTACTTATTACGCCCACAGGGTTCATACTAAATTGCCGTATGTCAGCAACATAAGGACCACTACCTTAATAGAAAAGTCAGTATCCGGAGGTCTTCTTAGACTCGGAGTGGATGCAATCAAGGTACATAAAAGAATGATTAGTTCTCGATAAAAAATATGTTGTCTTTGAGAGATCATACAAAGAAACCTAAGGTTTTTATGTTTTATTTGAATAGGTGATTATATACCCTATGTGTAGGGTTGATACTGGCCATAGAAAAGGAAGATAAGACCCTTTGGTCGGACATATATTGGAATAAATCGCCAACTAATAAGTGTGAGTCGTTATTTTGACCTTTTATGACATATTGAGTAAATGGGGCATTTAGAGTTCCGCCAAAACTAATAAGCTCCAACGGGGTATGGACTGTATGGGGGAGCGCAAATATAATGAAATACATAAACATAAGGTAAATAAAATTTAGCAACATGAAATTCCTTTCTACGCTACTCAAGGCAGTAATAGTATTAATAGTTTGGATACGATAGATTATTCGCAATACTGTTAAGTGGTAATTCCACTAACATCAAATGTATTTTTCCAAATCATAAAGTTGGTTGACTGTATTGCTGGTTGATATTGTCTTTTTGTAGTGGGATGAGGTACAGGTCAGTTGAATGTATAGTGAAAATGAGAGAAGAAAGAGACTTTGTTAGTTATTAAAGCATGTCATATGTTGTTTTTTTCAGATTTTCGTAGTATATGCAATGATATTGGGACCCTATTTAATTTTTCCTGAAGAAGGTGTTGGCAGAGAATCCATGCCCACCGAAACGCGTCGATGCTTTTAAAGAGAAAACCACCAAAAATCATTGATTACTGTTTGTGACATGTATAACTAAAGACTATATCCCTAGGGTCACTATTGATGAATCGTTGATTTGGTGATCTTTTCTCTATGAATAGGACACAATTGTCCTTTTTTATTGTGTTCCCAATTGTATGTTTTTTCATGTATATTAATTTATAATGTGCAAAGTGTTTTTAACAATATATGTATAGTCTATTTACAATGTTCCATGATTCTTTATACATTGATATGTCTAGATTGTTATTGCTTCATAACTAGCTGTATAACAACAGATAGTGCATACTCTGTATAGTTTTTAGCATAAATCAAATTTAAAAAAAGTTTTTAGAGTAAAAATTCTCTTCTTCTCAATTGTTCTGATTGCATTTGTGCTGTCTGGCTCTCATCCCGTTCGTATGCAAGGTGTATGGATTGGTATGCATGTCTGACAAGGAGGTTCTATTTGTTTGACTAAGGTCAATTTTGGTGCCCCTCTCCTCTGTCGCTTGGGGCCCCTCTCCCCTTTTTTGACATACTCTGTACAGCCCTTTGGTGCTGGAGAGCTTGCTTTTGCATTATCCTCATTATTGTATTAGTCCTAGTGAGAGGTTCCTGCCTACATATGGACCAATTTAGAACATTTGGCTTCAATGATGAGCAATTTAATAAGATCATCAATTCCAAAAACAGGAATAAAATCACCGTTATATCAGGCAAAGGTGAAAACTGGGGCAAACTGCTTAATTTAAAAAAGAAATTAATACGTACAGAGGCCCATGCTGAATTTTTAATTGAATATGTCAAATCAGGTACAATTCCGATTGGGTTACAGATTCGTAATGAACCTGGCCTGTTTATAGAAAATAAAAAATTCTTGGAAACATGGGCCATGATATCAAATAGATGCAGCCGTGATTGGATGCTTCTGATTATTGAAACTGCCCAAGAACTGATTATAATTGAGAAAGAGGCTATTGACAAACTGGAGCTTGAGCTCACCAACTGCCCCGCATTAGAGGAGGCAAAGAGAAAATTAGAAGAAATTAACAGAGATGTGGAAGGATATAGAGATTACCTGTTTAATAAAAAAACCAATAAATTAAGGAAGGATATGGACCGGTTTTCGCAGGAAAGGATTTATCCTTTCCTCAGGGAAAACTATTTCCAACAAAGGAATGACATGGCCTGGGAAAATCCGTCTAATAAACAAATTTATAATAGAGGTGGAAGAAAACAAGTAACCTTCTCGGAAACCTCCGGTTCGAGCAGCGAAGATGAGAGCATATCAAGAGACGAACCTGGAAACAGGGGGAATATGAGAGATTATGTTCCTTTTTTAGACTCGCGTCCGAGGAGAGGAACACGATTCAATGGGAATCGGGGGAGGGGTCAGACCAACAGGGGCCTTCCTCAGCAACAGGAGTATATGCGCACAAGGAGCCACCGTTACTGGCGACAGACAGAGCACCAGTAATAAACCTGTTCAATAAAACCTTGAATGAAACAGAAATTAGCATTTTGAGTAAAGGGTTCAGTTTTGTTCCATCAGCTTCTGTAGATAGGTTCCAGTTAGAGAAAGACTTGCGCGTTTTTTTTAGAAAAGTGAGACTGAGGAGATTCTTTGAGAAGAGAGACACACCGGAACGTATAAATCACTCAGGTTTTAAGCCTAAGTCACAATTCACTCCTAGCCTGGCCATGGTTGGCAAAAATATTGAAATTTTCGAAAAAGCGGTTGAGAGTGATATTCACAATATTTTGAACAAATCTAACAAATTCATGGGACACAATAACATGAATGCAGCAGAAAGGCAGGCCTTAAATTCCCTAAAAGCAGATAGAAACCTTACCATCAAACCTGCTGATAAGGGAGGTGGGGTAGTCGTCTTTAACACTCTGGACTATGAGCATAGGATGTTAAAAATGCTCAATGTTGAGGAACATTATGCACGCACAAATGAGAGGCAGCTTGCCACTGTGTCCAGAAATTGCTTGGCTCTACTCTTAGAAGCTAAAGAAAAACTCTGGATATGTGAGGATGAGTTTAAATTTCTTAACAACTTGGAACCTAGGACTCCTGCTATATATGGTCTCCCTAAGATTCATAAGAACTGTACTGATCCACCGATGAGACCAATAGTCAGTAGTATTGGCTCACTTTTGGAGCCCGTCAGTAAGTATGTCGACCATTTCTTGCGCCCTATTGTGTGTGGCTTGTGCTCCTATGTGAGAGACTCGGCACATATGATTTCCCTGGTTGAGGGGAAACCGTTCTGTGGGGAGACTCAGTGTCTAGTCACCCTTGACATTGAGTCTCTCTACACGAATATTCCACAGAATGACACAGTCAATGTAATTAGGGAGATTCTTGTGGATCAAGATCTAGGGGGAGCCAATGCTTATTTTATTGTTGATTGTGTCAACCTGATCTTGAAAAACAACATATTTCTGTTTAAAGATGAGTATTTTAAGCAGCTAAAAGGGACCAGCATGGGGGCGACTTGTGCGCCGAGTCTGGCTTGCTTATACGTCGGCCAGTTCGAAACCAAGCACATTTATAACGAGGCAGCCCCATTTTTCGAAAATGTAGCGGGCTGGTACCGCTACATTGACGACATTTTCTTTATTTGGGAAGGCACCATTGAGGATCTGGAATCATTCTTGGAATGGCTCAATTTAGGAGATTCTAATCTGAGATTTACGTTCCATTTTAGTAAAACTAAACTTGATTTCTTGGATATCTCCATTAAGGATACTAATGGTTTTCTGGAAGTAGAGTTGTTCACTAAACCAATGGCCAAGAACACTCTTCTCCATTTTTCGAGCTTTCACCCAAAATCTCAAAGGGACAGTATCCCTTTCAGTCAGTTTCTCCGTCTTCGGAGGAACTGTTCGGACTTACAAGATTTTTACAAACATGCCGCTGACCTTAAGCGTAAATTTAGAGATAGAGGGTACCCTAAAAAATTTTTGACCCATTCCCTGAAGCGTGCCAGGTTTTACGATCGAGATGCTCTGGTAAACAAACCGGTAGTAAGGAAAGAACTACCGAGCAAAGTTGTTTTTGTTAGCAAATTCTGCAATATGAGTAACCAGATTAAGAATATTGTCAACAGAAATTGGCATATTTTAAATCATGAGGAAGAGGTCAGATTGGAAAGACCATTATTTGCCTTTAAAAAGAAAAATAACTTGAGAGACATCTTGGTACATACCTACCGTGAAGATGGGTCCAATAGTCAAAGAACCATGATGAATGATCGGGCAATTGGCAATAACAGATGTGGAACCTGCAACATTTGCCCTCAGTGCCTACAAACCAAAGAAATTAAACACAATGGCTGTATAGTCAGATCAAAGACTCTGAACAATTGCAGGAGCAAAAACGTAGTGTACTTCCTCCAATGCCCATGTGGGCTAGGATATGTGGGGGAGACGGGAAGAGAACTACGTGTTAGGCTACAAGAGCACAGATCAGCGATCAAAATGAAAAAAATAACTGCCCCTCTAGTGTCACACTTCATCGAGTTCAGACATGGTGAGAATGACTTCTTGTGGTTTATTTTGGAAAAGGTCAAAATAGACAGGAGAGGTGGAAATATGACAAGTAAGCGAAAAGCACGGGAACAATGGTACATCTCCCACCTTAGTACTGCACAGAAAGGTCTGAATTCAAGAGAGGAGTGGGAACGCATATTAGTGGCAAGATAAGTAAAATGAGCAGGAATGTTGAGACTTTCCTGTTCTTCAGTTTTCCCTTTCTGCCTCTCCTGGTTGTACATTAATATGATTAGGATATAGGTAACTTATTTGGATAGGATAACCGCCCATTGAGCAGGTGCGTTTTCTCTTGGTTATGTTATACTGAACATGAAACTCCCACAACTGAAATATATGCTTCGGGGATGATTGTCTGCCCTAAAACAATGGCATTGGTTGTAATGTCGCAATTCCGATTGTTTTTCAGCCAATCCATAAAGGCAATGATTGAGGGTTAAAAGTCATATTATAGTGAAATGAGACGGGACTATATTCTCTATTTTTGGCTGGGATACACAGATATATTCCTGTCTAAACTTTGTCACGTCTCTAAGAGAATAGTATCCCTATTATTGGAATGGGATTAGAATCGAAAACTATTACGTTGTTTGTTATAATAGCTTTCTAGTATCAATCTTTCTAATTAATATGCGACCTATATGGTGGGACCTTTGTTGACGATACTATCTCCGTTAGGTAGGTTTTTAATCACATCCGAGAAGGAAATAATTACTGGCTGACTCTCCCAAGATGGCGGTGACTTTCGCGATACCTTGGACCAAGCTAATATCCAGTCACAACTGTCCCAGGAAGTGGTTGGATGGCTGCCGGTGGGTCACGAGAGGAGAGACATTGTGTAGAAGATTTGAAAACTGTTTAAACAACACTTTGTTTACTATAAGAGCTTTCTAGTATCGATCTTTCTAAATAATATGCTACCTATATGGCGGGACCTCAGACGACGCTATAAGATTAATGTTATTTTGACCATCTCCGTTAGACGTATGTCTCTAGTCACATCCGATGAGGAAATGACTACCTGTTGATCCTTCCAAGATGGCGGCTATTTTCGCGTTACCTTGAAATTAACATCCAGTAACTACTACCCCGGAAGTGGTTGGTTGGCTGTCGGTGGGTCACGAGTGGAGAGATATTGTGTATAAAAACCCTTCACCAAACAAGAAAATAGTTGGATCTTCACAGATGGCTGCATCGTGAGTACCGGAACAGGCGTAACAAAGGTAGGCGTTGAAATTAGGCGGCTAGAGGTCTGAGAGCAGGTCTTAGTTATCTATTGAATCACTTATGGGTCGTTATACGTTTAAACTAAGAGGAAGTTTGTTCTCTTCCCTTTTTTTTGGTAGTGCCTTACTTGCTCCGAACCCTTGATAGGGATATTCACATGCCCATACCCGATGAGAAATCGAGGTCTGTATAGAAGAAAGCTATTCAAGGTAAATCAATAACAGTTAACAAAAATGAGCATCTGTTATTCCGTTGCGAGAGATAGACAGGGATTAGCGGAGACTTTGACCCTATTGTTTTTAACCCGTGATCAGGGATACCCATATGCCTGATGGAATATCGTGGCTCCAATGGAAGAAAGTTAACCAAGATATATCAGTAATAGCTTAACTGAACGAGCGTGTGTGATTTAGAAGTGAGAGAGATATAGGGATCAGCAGTGTATACTCGGACCCTATGTTAGATAGGCATTTCCCAGTATTGATAATATTCAGTCTACGGTTTTAATATCGGAAACGGTCATAGAAATATGACAGACTCTTGCTGTAGCTATGAGAAAATATGTGACAGAGTACCGGATGTATAGACCTATTCAAAGAAAATGTGTCTTCTACAGTTAACTAATCTGGTTGATATTCAACAATTTTGAAACTTACACTGAGGAGTAAGAGTGTCCTTAGCGTGAGTAGTGAGAGGATGTACAAATCAACATAGAAACAACGTTGTACTTATTACGCCCACAGGGTTCATACTAAATTGCCGTATGTCAGCAACATAAGGACCAATACCTTAATAGAAAAGTCAGTATCCGGAGGTCTTCTTAGACTCGGAGTGGATGCAATCAAGGTACATAGAAGAATGATTAGTTCTCGATAAAAAATATGTTGTCTTTGAGAGATCATACAAAGAAACCTAAGGTTTTTATGTTTTATTTGAATAGGTGATTATATACCCTATGTGTAGGGTTGATACTGGCCATAGAAAAGGAAGATAAGACCTTTTGGTCGGACATATATTGGAATAAATCGCCAACTAATAAGTGTGAGTCGTTATTTTGACCTTTTATGACATATTGAGTAAATGGGGCATTTAGAGTTCCGCCAAAACTAATAAGCTCCAACGGGGTATGGACTGTATGGGGGAGCGCAAATATAATGAAATACATAAACATAAGGTAAATAAAATTTAGCAACATGAAATTCCTTTCTACGCTAATCAAGGCAGTAATAGTATTAATAGTTTGGATACGATAGATTATTCGCAATACTGTTAAGTGGTAATTCCACTAACATCAAATGTATTTTTCCAAATCATAAAGTTGGTTGACTGTATTGCTGGTTGATATTGTCTTTTTGTAGTGGGATGAGGTACAGGTCAGTTGAATGTATAGTGAAAATGAGAGAAGAAAGAGACTTTGTTAGTTATTAAAGCATGTCATATGTTGTTTTTTTCAGATTTTCGTAGTATATGCAATGATATTGGGACCCTATTTAATTTTTCCTGAAGAAGGTGTTGGCAGAGAATCCATGCCCGCCGAAACGCGTCGATGCTTTTAAAGAGAAAACCACCAAAAATCATTGATTACTGTTTGTGACATGTATAACTAAAGACTATATCCCTAGGGTCACTATTGATGAATCGTTGATTTGGTGATCTTTTCTCTATGAATAGGACACAATTGTCCTTTTTTATTGTGTTCCCAATTGTATGTTTTGTCATGTATATTAATTTATAATGTGCAAAGTGTTTTTAACAATATATGTATAGTCTATTTACAATGTTCCATGATTCTTTATACATTGATATGTCTAGATTGTTATTGCTTCATAACTAGCTGTATAACAACAGATAGTGCATACTCTGTATAGTTTTTAGCATAAATCAAATTAAAAAAAAGATTTTAGAGTAAAAATTCTCTTCTTCTCAATTGTTCTGATTGCATTTGTGCTGTCTGGCTCTCATCCCGTTAGTATGCAAGGTGTATGGATTGGTATGCATGTCTGACAAGGAGGTTCTATTTGTTTGACTAAGGTCAATTTTGGTGCCCCTCTCCTCTGTCGCTTGGGGCCCCTCTCCCCTTTTTTGACATACTCTGTACAGCCCTTTGGTGCTGGAGAGCTTGCTTTTGCATTATCCTCATTATTGTATTAGTCCTAGTGAGAGGTTCTTGCCTACATATGGACCAATTTAGAACATTTGGCTTCAATGATGAGCAATTTAATAAGATCATCAATTCCAAAAACGGGAATAAAATCACCGTTATATCAGGCAAAGGTGAAAACTGGGGCAAACTGCTTAATTTAAAAAAGAAATTAATACGTACAGAGGCCCATGCTGAATTTTTAATTGAATATGTCAAATCAGGTACAATTCCGATTGGGTTACAGATTCGTAATGAACCTGGCCTGTTTATAGAAAATAAAAAATTCTTGGAAACATGGGCCATGATATCAAATAGATGCAGCCGTGATTGGATGCTTCTGATTATTGAAACTGCCCAAGAACTAATTATAATTGAGAAAGAGGCTATTGACAAACTGGAGCTTGAGCTCACCAACTGCCCCGCATTAGAGGAGGCAAAGAGAAAATTAGAAGAAATTAACAGAGATGTGGAAGGATATAGAGATTACCTGTTTAATAAAAAAACCAATAAATTAAGGAAGGATATGGACCTGTTTTCGCAGGAAAGGATTTATCCTTTCCTCAGGGATAACTATTTCCAACAAAGGAATGACATGGCCTGGGAAAATCCGTCTAATAAACAAATTTATAATAGAGGTGGAAGAAAACAAGTAACCTTCTCGGAAACCTCCGGTTCGAGCAGCGAAGATGAGAGCATATCAAGAGACGAACCTGGAAACAGGGGGAATATGAGAGATTATGTTCCTTTTTTAGACTCGCGTCCGAGGAGAGGAACACGATTCAATGGGAATCGGGGGAGGGGTCAGACCAACAGGGGCCTTCCTCAGCAACAGGAGTATATGCGCACAAGGAGCCACCGTTACTGGCGACAGACAGAGCACCAGTAATAAACCTGTTCAATAAAACCTTGAATGAAACAGAAATTTGCATTTTGAGTAAAGGGTTCAGTTTTGTTCCATCAGCTTCTGTAGATAGGTTCCAGTTAGAGAAAGACTTGCGCGTTTTTTTTAGAAAAGTGAGACTGAGGAGATTCTTTGAGAATAGAGACACGCCGGAACGTATAAATCACTCAGGTTTTAAGCCTAAGTCACAATTCACTCCTAGCCTGGCCATGGTTGGCAAAAATATTGTAATTTTCGAAAAAGCGGTTGAGAGTGATATTCACAATATTTTGAACAAATCTAACAAATTCATGGGACACAATAACATGAATGCAGCAGAAAGGCAGGCCTTAAATTCCCTAAAAGCAGATAGAAACCTTACCATCAAACCTGCTGATAAGGGAGGTGGGGTAATCGTCTTTAACACTCTGGACTATGAGCATAGGATGTTAAAAATGCTCAATGTTGAGGAACATTATGCACGCACAAATGAGAGGCAGCTTGCCACTGTGTCCAGAAATTGCTTGGCTCTACTCTTAGAAGCTAAAGAAAAACTCTGGATATGTGAGGATGAGTTTAAATTTCTTAACAACTTGGAACCTAGGACTCCTGCTATATATGGTCTCCCTAAGATTCATAAGAACTGTACTGATCCACCGATGAGACCAATAGTCAGTAGTATTGGCTCACTTTTGGAGCCCGTCAGTAAGTATGTCGACCATTTCTTGCGCCCGATTGTGTGTGGCTTGTGCTCCTATGTGAGAGACTCGGCACATATGATTTCCCTGGTTGAGGGGAAACCGTTCTGTGGGGAGACTCAGTGTCTAGTCACCCTTGACATTGAGTCTCTCTACACGAATATTCCACAGAATGACACAGTCAATGTAATTAGGGAGATTCTTGTGGATCAAGATCTAGGGGGAGCCAATGCTGATTTTATTGTTGATTGTGTCAACCTGATCTTGAAAAACAACATATTTCTGTTTAAAGATGAGTATTTTAAGCAGCTAAAAGGGACCAGCATGGGGGCGACTTGTGCGCCGAGTCTGGCTTGCTTATACGTCGGCCAGTTCGAAACCAAGCACATTTATAACGAGGCAGCCCCATTTTTCGAAAATGTAGCGGGCTGGTACCGCTACATTGACGACATTTTCTTTATTTGGGAAGGCACCATTGAGGATCTGGAATCATTCTTGGAATGGCTCAATTTAGGAGATTCTAATCTGAGATTTACGTTCCATTTTAGTAAAACTAAACTTGATTTCTTGGATATCTCCATTAAGGATACTAATGGTTTTCTGGAAGAAGAGTTGTTCACTAAACCAATGGCCAAGAACACTCTTCTCCATTTTTCGAGCTTTCACCCAAAATCTCAAAGGGACAGTATCCCTTTCAGTCAGTTTCTCCGTCTTCGGAGGAACTGTTCGGACTTACAAGATTTTTACAAACATGCCGCTGACCTTAAGCGTAAATTTAGAGATAGAGGGTACCCGAAATTTTTTTTGACCCATTCCCTGAAGCGTGCCAGGTTTTACGATCGAGATGCTCTGGTAAACAAACCGGTAGTAAGGAAAGAACTACCGAGCAAAGTTGTTTTTGTTAGCAAATTCTGCAATATGAGTAACCAGATTAAGAATATTGTCAACAGAAATTGGCATATTTTAAATCATGAGGAAGAGGTCAGATTGGAAAGACCATTATTTGCCTTTAAAAAGAACAATAACTTGAGAGACATCTTGGTACATACCTACCGTGAAGATGGGTCCAATAGTCAAAGAACCATGATGAATGATCGGGCAATTGGCAATAACAGATGTGGAACCTGCAACATTTGCCCTCAGTGCCTACAAACCAAAGAAATTAAACACAATGGCTGTATAGTCAGATCAAAGACTCTGAACAATTGCAGGAGCAAAAACGTAGTGTACTTCCTCCAATGCCCATGTGGGCTAGGAAATGTGGGGGAGACGGGAAGAGAACTACGTGTTAGGCTACAAGAGCACAGATCAGCGATCAAAATGAAAAAAATAACTGAGTTCAGACATGGTGAGAATGACTTCTTGTGGTTTATTTTGGAAAAGGTCAAAATAGACAGGAGAGGTGGAAATATGACAAGTAAGCGAAAAGCACGGGAACAATGGTACATCTCCCACCTTAGTACTGCACAGAAAGGTCTGAATTCAAGAGAGGAGTGGGAACGCATATTAGTGGCAAGATAAGTAAAATGAGCAGGAATGTTGAGACTTTCCTGTTCTTCATTTTTCCCTTTCTGCCTCTCCTGGTTGTACATTAATATGATTAGGATATAGGTAACTTATTTGGATAGGATAACCGCCCATTGAGCAGGAGAGTTTTCTCTTGGTTATGTTATACTGAACATGAAACTCCCACAAATGAAATATATGCTTCGGGGATTATTGTCTGCCCTAAAACAATGGCATTGGTTGTAATGTCGCAATTCCGATTGTTTTTCAGCCAATCCATAAAGGCAATGATTGAGGGTTAAAAGTCATATTATAGTGAAATGAGACGGGACTATATTCTCTATTTTTGGCTGGGATACACAGATATATTCCTGTCTAAACTTCGTCACGTCTCTAAGAGAATAGTATCCCTATTATTGGAATGGGATTAGAATCGAAAACTATTACGTTGTTTGTTATAATAGCTTTCTAGTATCAATCTTTCTAATTAATATGCGACCTATATGGTGGGACCTTTGTTGACGATACTATCTCCGTTAGGTAGGTTTTTAATCACATCCGAGAAGGAAATAATTACTGGCTGACTCTCCCAAGATGGCGGTGACTTTCGCGATACCTTGGACCAAGCTAATATCCAGTCACAACTGTCCCAGGAAGTGGTTGGATGGCTGCCGGTGGGTCACGAGAGGAGAGACATTGCGTGGAAGATTTGAAAACTGTTTAAACAACACTTTGTTTACTATAAGAGCTTTCTAGTATCGATCTTTCTAAATAATATGCTACCTATATGGCGGGTGGTAATTCCACTAACATCAAATGTATTTTTCCAAATCATAAAGTTGGTTGACTGTATTGCTGGTTGATATTGTCTTTTTGTAGTGGGATGAGGTACAGGTCAGTTGAATGTATAGTGAAAATGAGAGAAGAAAGAGACTTTGTTAGTTATTAAAGCATGTCATATGTTGTTTTTTTCAGATTTTCGTAGTATATGCAATGATATTGGGACCCTATTTAATTTTTCCTGAAGAAGGTGTTGGCAGAGAATCCATGCCCGCCGAAACGCGTCGATGCTTTTAAAGAGAAAACCACCAAAAATCATTGATTACTGTTTGTGACATGTATAACTAAAGACTATATCCCTAGGGTCACTATTGATGAATCGTTGATTTGGTGATCTTTTCTCTATGAATAGGACACAATTGTCCTTTTTTATTGTGTTCCCAATTGTATGTTTTGTCATGTATATTAATTTATAATGTGCAAAGTGTTTTTAACAATATATGTATAGTCTATTTACAATGTTCCATGATTCTTTATACATTGATATGTCTAGATTGTTATTGCTTCATAACTAGCTGTATAACAACAGATAGTGCATACTCTTTATAGTTTTTAGCATAAATCAAATTAAAAAAAAGTTTTTAGAGTAAAAATTCTCTTCTTCTCAATTGTTCTGATTGCATTTGTGCTGTCTGGCTCTCATCCCGTTAGTATGCAAGGTGTATGGATTGGTATGCATGTCTGACAAGGAGGTTCTATTTGTTTGACTAAGGTCAATTTTGGTGCCCCTCTCCTCTGTCGCTTGGGGCCCCTCTCCCCTTTTTTGACATACTCTGTACAGCCCTTTGGTGCTGGAGAGCTTGCTTTTGCATTATAATCATTATTGTATTAGTCCTAGTGAGAGGTTCTTGCCTACATATGGACCAATTTAGAACATTTGGCTTCAATGATGAGCAATTTAATAAGATCATCAATTCCAAAAACGGGAATAAAATCACCGTTATATCAGGCAAAGGTGAAAACTGGGGCAAACTGCTTAATTTAAAAAAGAAATTAATACGTACAGAGGCCCATGCTGAATTTTTAATTGAATATGTCAAATCAGGTACAATTCCGATTGGGTTACAGATTCGTAATGAACCTGGCCTGTTTATAGAAAATAAAAAATTCTTGGAAACATGGGCCATGATATCAAATAGATGCAGCCGTGATTGGATGCTTCTGATTATTGAAACTGCCCAAGAACTGATTATAATTGAGAAAGAGGCTATTGACAAACTGGAGCTTGAGCTCACCAACTGCCCCGCATTAGAGGAGGCAAAGAGAAAATTAGAAGAAATTAACAGAGATGTGGAAGGATATAGAGATTACCTGTTTAATAAAAAAACCAATAAATTAAGGAAGGATATGGACCGGTTTTCGCAGGAAAGGATTTATCCTTTCCTCAGGGAAAACTATTTCCAACAAAGGAATGACATGGCCTGGGAAAATCCGTCTAATAAACAAATTTATAATAGAGGTGGAAGAAAACAAGTAACCTTCTCGGAAACCTCCGGTTCGAGCAGCGAAGATGAGAGCATATCAAGAGACGAACCTGGAAACAGGGGGAATATGAGAGATTATGTTCCTTTTTTAGACTCGCGTCCGAGGAGAGGAACACGATTCAATGGGAATCGGGGGAGGGGTCAGACCAACAGGGGCCTTCCTCAGCAACAGGAGTATATGCGCACAAGGAGCCACCGTTACTGGCGACAGACAGAGCACCAGTAATAAACCTGTTCAATAAAACCTTGAATGAAACAGAAATTAGCATTTTGAGTAAAGGGTTCAGTTTTGTTCCATCAGCTTCTGTAGATAGGTTCCAGTTAGAGAAAGACCTGCGCGTTTTTTTTAGAAAAGTGAGACTGAGGAGATTCTTTGAGAATAGAGACACGCCGGAACGTATAAATCACTCAGGTTTTAAGCCTAAATCACAATTCACTCCTAGCCTGGCCATGGTTGGCAAAAATATTGAAATTTTCGAAAAAGCGGTTGAGAGTGATATTCACAATATTTTGAACAAATCTAACAAATTCATGGGACACAATAACATGAATGCAGCAGAAAGGCAGGCCTTAAATTCCCTAAAAGCAGATAGAAACCTTACCATCAAACCTGCTGATAAGGGAGGTGGGGTAATCGTCTTTAACACTCTGGACTATGAGCATAGGATGTTAAAAATGCTCAATGTTGAGGAACATTATGTACGCACAAATGAGAGGCAGCTTGCCACTGTGTCCAGAAATTGCTTGGCTCTACTCTTAGAAGCTAAAGAAAAACTCTGGATATGTGAGGATGAGTTTAAATTTCTTAACAACTTGGAACCTAGGACTCCTGCTATATATGGTCTCCCTAAGATTCATAAGAACTGTACTGATCCACCGATGAGACCAATAGTCAGTAGTATTGGCTCACTTTTGGAGCCCGTCAGTAAGTATGTCGACCATTTCTTGCGCCCTATTGTGTGTGGCTTGTGCTCCTATGTGAGAGACTCGGCACATATGATTTCCCTGGTTGAGGGGAAACCGTTCTGTGGGGAGACTCAGTGTCTAGTCACCCTTGACATTGAGTCTCTCTACACGAATATTCCACAGAATGACACAGTCAATGTAATTAGGGAGATTCTTGTGGATCAAGATCTAGGGGGAGCCAATGCTGATTTTATTGTTGATTGTGTCAACCTGATCTTGAAAAACAACATATTTCTGTTTAAAGATGAGTATTTTAAGCAGCTAAAAGGGACCAGCATGGGGGCGACTTGTGCGCCGAGTCTGGCTTGCTTATACGTCGGCCAGTTCGAAACCAAGCACATTTATAACGAGGCAGCCCCATTTTTCGAAAATGTAGCGGGCTGGTACCGCTACATTGACGACATTTTCTTTATTTGGGAAGGCACCATTGAGGATCTGGAATCATTCTTGGAATGGCTCAATTTAGGAAATTCTAATCTGAGATTTACGTTCCATTTTAGTAAAACTAAACTTGATTTCTTGGATATCTCCATTAAGGATACTAATGGTTTTCTGGAAGTAGAGTTGTTCACTAAACCAATGGCCAAGAACACTCTTCTCCATTTTTCGAGCTTTCACCCAAAATCTCAAAGGGACAGTATCCCTTTCAGTCAGTTTCTCCGTCTTCGGAGGAACTGTTCGGACTTACAAGATTTTTACAAACATGCCGCTGACCTTAAGCGTAAATTTAGAGATAGAGGGTACCCGAAAAAAAATTTGACCCATTCCCTGAAGCGTGCCAGGTTTTACGATCGAGATGCTCTGGTAAACAAACCGGTAGTAAGGAAAGAACTACCGAGCAAAGTTGTTTTTGTTAGCAAATTCTGCAATATGAGTAACCAGATTAAGAATATTGTCAACAGAAATTGGCATATTTTAAATCATGAGGAAGAGGTCAGATTGGAAAGACCATTATTTGCCTTTAAAAAGAACAATAACTTGAGAGACATCTTGGTACATACCTACCGTGAAGATGGGTCCAATAGTCAAAGAACCATGATGAATGATCGGGCAATTGGCAATAACAGATGTGGAACCTGCAACATTTGCCCTCAGTGCCTACAAACCAAAGAAATTAAACACAATGGCTGTATAGTCAGATCAAAGACTCTGAACAATTGCAGGAGCAAAAACGTAGTGTACTTCCTCCAATGCCCATGTGGGCTAGGATATGTGGGGGAGACGGGAAGAGAACTACGTGTTAGGCTACAAGAGCACAGATCAGCGATCAAAATGAAAAAAATAACTGCCCCTCTAGTGTCACACTTCATTGAGTTCAGACATGGTGAGAATGACTTCTTGTGGTTTATTTTGGAAAAGGTCAAAATAGACAGGAGAGGTGGAAATATGACAAGTAAGCGAACACCTTAGTACTGCACAGAAAGGTCTGAATTCAAGAGAGGAGTGGGAACGCATATTAGTGGCAAGATAAGTAAAATGAGCAGGAATGTTGAGACTTTCCTGTTCTTCATTTTTCCCTTTCTGCCTCTCCTGGTTGTACATTAATATGATTAGGATATAGGTAACTTATTTGGATAGGATAACCGCCCATTGAGCAGGTGAGTTTTCTCTTGGTTATGTGATACTGAACATGAAACTCCCACAACTGAGATATATGCTTCGGGGATGATTGTCTGCCCTAAAACAATGGCATTGGTTGTAATGTCGCAATTCCGATTGTTTTTCAGCCAATCCATAAAGGCAATGATTGAGGGTTAAAAGTCATATTATAGTGAAATGAGACGGGACTATATTCTCTATTTTTGGCTGGGATACACAGATATATTCCTGTCTAAACTTCGTCACGTCTCTAAGAGAATAGTATCCCTATTATTGGAATGGGATTAGAATCGAAAACTATTACGTTGTTTGATATAATAGCTTTCTAGTATCGATCTTTCTAATTAATATGCGACCTATATGGTGGGACCTTTGTTGACGATACTATCTCCGTTAGGTAGGTTTTTATTCACATCCGAGAAGGAAATAATTACTGGCTGACTCTCCCAAGATGGCGGTGACTTTCGCGATACCTTGGACCAAGCTAATATCCAGTCACAACTGTCCCAGGAAGTGGTTGGATGGCTGCCGGTGGGTCACGAGAGGAGAGACATTGCGTAGAAGATTTGAAAACAGTTTAAACAAAACTTTGTTTACTATAAGAGCTTTCTAGTATCGATCTTTCTAAATAATATGCTACCTATATCCAGTCACAACTGTCCCAGGAAGTGGTTGGATGGCTGCCGGTGGGTCACGAGAGGAGAGACATTGCGTAGAAGATTTGAAAACTGTTTAAACAAAACTTTGTTTACTATAAGAGCTTTCTAGTATCGATCTTTCTAAATAATATGCTACCTATATGGCGGGACCTCAGACGACGCTATAAGATTAATGTTATTTTGACCATCTCCGTTAGACGTATGTCTCTAGTCACATCCGATTAGGAAATGACTACCTGTTGATCCTTCCAAGATGGCGGCTATTTTCGCGTTACCTTGAAATTAACATCCAGTAACTACTACCCCGGAAGTGGTTGGTTGGCTGTCGGTGGGTCACGAGTGGAGAGACATTGTGTATAAAAACCCTTCACCAAACAAGAAAATAGTTGGATCTTCACAGATGGCTGCATCGTGAGTACCGGAACAGGCGTAACAAAGGTAGGCGTTGAAATTAGGCGGCTAGAGGTCTGAGAGCAGGTCTTAGTTATCTATTGAATCACTTATGGGTCGTTATACGTTTAAACTAAGAGGAAGTTTGTTCTCTTCCCTTTTTTTTGGTAGTGCCTTACTTGCTCCGAACCCTTGATAGGGATATTCACATGCCCATACCCGATGAGAAATCGAGGTCTGTATAGAAGAAAGCTATTCAAGGTAAATCAATAACAGTTAACAAAAATGAGCATCTGTTATTCCGTTGCGAGAGATAGACAGGGATTAGCGGAAACTTTGACCCTATTGTTTTTAACCCGTGATCAGGGATACCCATATGCCTGATGGAATATCGTGGCTCCAATGGAAGAAAGTTAACCAAGATATATCAGTAATAGCTTAACTGAACGAGCGTGTGTGATTTAGAAGTGAGAGAGATATAGGGATCAGCAGTGTATACTCGGACCCTATGTTAGATAGGCATTTCCCAGTATTGATAATATTCAGTCTACGGTTTTAATATCGGAAACGGTCATAGAAATATGACAGACTCTTGCTGTAGCTATGAGAAAATATGTGACAGAGTACCGGATGTATAGACCTATTCAAAGAAAATGTGTCTTCTAAAGTTAACTAATCTGGGTGATATTCAACAATTTTGAAACTTACACTGAGGAGTAAGAGTGTCCTTAGCGTGAGTAGTGAGAGGATGTACAAATCAACATAGAAACAACGTTGTACTTATTACGCCCACAGGGTTCATACTAAATTGCCGTATGTCAGCAACATAAGGACCACTACCTTAATAGAAAAGTCAGTATCCGGAGGTCTTCTTAGACTCGGAGTGGATGCAATCAAGGTACATAGAAGAATGATTAGTTCTCGATAAAAAATATGTTGTCTTTGAGAGATCATACAAAGAAACCTAAGGTTTTTATGTTTTATTTGAATAGGTGATTATATACCCTATGTGTAGGGTTGATACTGGCCATAGTAAAGGAATATAAGACCCTTTGGTCGGACATATATTGGCTAAAATGGCCAACTAATAAGTGTGAGTCGTTATTTTGACCTTTTATGACATATTGAGTAAATGGGGCATTTAGAGTTCCGCCAAAACTAATAAGCTCCAACGGGGTATGGACTGTCTGGGGGAGCGCAAATATAATGAAATACATAAACATAAGGTAAATAAAATTTAGCAACATGAAATTCCTTTCTACGCTACTCAAGGCAGTAATAGTATTAATAGTTTGGATACGATAGATTATTCGCAATACTGTAAAGTGGTAATTCCACTAACATCAAATGTATTTTTCCAAATCATAAAGTTGGTTGACTGTATTGCTGGTTGATATTGTCTTTTTGTAGTGGGATGAGGTACAGGTCAGTTGAATGTATAGTGAAAATGAGAGAAGAAAGAGACTTTGTTAGTTATTAAAGCATGTCATATGTTGTTTTTTTTCAGATTTTCGTAGTATATGCAATGATATTGGGACCCTATTTAATTTTTCCTGAAGAAGGTGTTGGCAGAGAATCCATGCCCACCGAAACGCGTCGATGCTTTTAAAGAGAAAACCACCAAAAATCATTGATTACTGTTTGTGACATGTATAACTAAAGACTATATCCCTAGGGTCACTATTGATGAATCGTTGATTTGGTGATCTTTTCTCTATGAATAGGACACAATTGTCCTTTTTTATTGTGTTCCCAATTGTATGTTTTGTCATGTATATTAATTTATAATGTGCAAAGTGTTTTTAACAATATATGTATAGTCTATTTACAATGTTCCATGATTCTTTATACATTGATATGTCTAGATTGTTATTGCTTCATAACTAGCTGTATAACAACAGATAGTGCATACTCTGTATAGTTTTTAGCATAAATCAAATAAAAAAAAAGTTTTTAGAGTAAAAATTCTCTTCTTCTCAATTGTTCTGATTGCATTTGTGCTGTCTGGCTCTCATCCCGTTAGTATGCAAGGTGTATGGATTGGTATGCATGTCTGACAAGGAGGTTCTATTTGTTTGACTAAGGTCAATTTTGGTGCCCCTCTCCTCTGTCGCTTGGGGCCCCTCTCCCCTTTTTTGACATAGTCTGTACAGCCCTTTGGTGCTGGAGAGCTTGCTTTTCCATTATCCTCATTATTGTATTAGTCCTAGTGAGAGGTTCTTGCCTACATATGGACCAATTTAGAACATTTGGCTTCAATGATGAGCAATTTAATAAGATCATCAATTCCAAAAACGGGAATAAAATCACCGTTATATCAGGCAAAGGTGAAAACTGGGGCAAACTGCTTAATTTAAAAAAGAAATTAATACGTACAGAGGCCCATGCTGAATTTTTAATTGAATATGTCAAATCAGGTACAATTCCGATTGGGTTACAGATTCGTAATGAACCTGGCCTGTTTATAGAAAATAAAAAATTCTTGGAAACATGGGCCATGATATCAAATAGATGCAGCCGTGATTGGATGCTTCTGATTATTGAAACTGCCCAAGAACTGATTATAATTGAGAAAGAGGCTATTGACAAACTGGAGCTTGAGCTCACCAACTGCCCCGCATTAGAGGAGGCAAAGAGAAAATTAAAAGAAATTAACAGAGATGTGGAAGGATATAGAGATTACCTGTTTAATAAAAAAACCAATAAATTAAGGAAGGATATGGACCGGTTTTCGCAGGAAAGGATTTATCCTTTCCTCAGGGAAAACTATTTCCAACAAAGGAATGACATGGCCTGGGAAAATCCGTCTAATAAACAAATTTATAATAGAGGTGGAAGAAAACAAGTAACCTTCTCGGAAACCTCCGGTTCGAGCAGCGAAGATGAGAGCATATCAAGAGACGAACCTGGAAACAGGGGGAATATGAGAGATTATGTTCCTTTTTTAGACTCGCGTCCGAGGAGAGGAACACGATTCAATGGGAATCGGGGGAGGGGTCAGACCAACAGGGGCCTTCCTCAGCAACAGGAGTATATGCGCACAAGGAGCCACCGTTACTGGCGACAGACAGAGCACCAGTAATAAACCTGTTCAATAAAACCTTGAATGAAACAGAAATTAGCATTTTGAGTAAAGGGTTCAGTTTTGTTCCATCAGCTTCTGTAGATAGGTTCCAGTTAGAGAAAGACTTGCGCGTTTTTTTTAGAAAAGTGAGACTGAGGAGATTCTTTGAGAATACAGACACGCCGGAACGTATAAATCACTCAGGTTTTAAGCCTAAGTCACAATTCACTCCTAGCCTGGCCATGGTTGGCAAAAATATTGAAATTTTCGAAAAAGCGGTTGAGAGTGATATTCACAATATTTTGAACAAATCTAACAAATTCATGGGACACAATAACATGAATGCAGCAGAAAGGCAGGCCTTAAATTCCCTAAAAGCAGATAGAAACCTTACCATCAAACCTGCTGATAAGGGAGGTGGGGTAATCGTCTTTAACACTCTGGACTATGAGCATAGGATGTTAAAAATGCTCAATCTTGAGGAACATTATGCACGCACAAATGAGAGGCAGCTTGCCACTGTGTCCAGAAATTGCTTGGCTCTACTCTTAGAAGCTAAAGAAAAACTCTGGATATGTGAGGATGAGTTTAAATTTCTTAACAACTTGGAACCTAGGACTCCTGCTATATATGGTCTCCCTAAGATTCATAAGAACTGTACTGATCCACCGATGAGACCAATAGTCAGTAGTATTGGCTCACTTTTGGAGCCCGTCAGTAAGTATGTCGACCATTTCTTGCGCCCTATTGTGTGTGGCTTGTGCTCCTATGTGAGAGACTCGGCACATATGATTTCCCTGGTTGAGGGGAAACCGTTCTGTGGGGAGACTCAGTGTCTAGTCACCCTTGACATTGAGTCTCTCTACACGAATATTCCACAGAATGACACAGTCAATGTAATTAGGGAGATTCTTGTGGATCAAGATCTAGGGGGAGCCAATGCTGATTTTATTGTTGATTGTGTCAACCTGATCTTGAAAAACAACATATTTCTGTTTAAAGATGAGTATTTTAAGCAGCTAAAAGGGACCAGCATGGGGGCGACTTGTGCGCCGAGTCTGGCTTGCTTATACGTCGGCCAGTTCGAAACCAAGCACATTTATAACGAGGCAGCCCCATTTTTCGAAAATGTAGCGGGCTGGTACCGCTACATTGACGACATTTTCTTTATTTGGGAAGGCACCATTGAGGATCTGGAATCATTCTTGGAATGGCTCAATTTAGGAGATTCTAATCTGAGATTTACGTTCCATTTTAGTAAAACTAAACTTGATTTCTTGGATATCTCCATTAAGGATACTAATGGTTTTCTGGAAGAAGAGTTGTTCACTAAACCAATGGCCAAGAACACTCTTCTCCATTTTTCGAGCTTTCACCCAAAATCTCAAAGGGACAGTATCCCTTTCAGTCAGTTTCTCCGTCTTCGGAGGAACTGTTCGGACTTACAAGATTTTTACAAACATGCCGCTGACCTTAAGCGTAAATTTAGAGATAGAGGGTACCCGAAATTTTTTTTGACCCATTCCATGAAGCGTGCCAGGTTTTACGATCGAGATGCTCTGGTAAACAAACCGGTAGTAAGGAAAGAACTACCGAGCAAAGTTGTTTTTGTTAGCAAATTCTGCAATATGAGTAACCAGATTAAGAATATTGTCAACAGAAATTGGCATATTTTAAATCATGAGGAAGAGGTCAGATTGGAAAGACCATTATTTGCCTTTAAAAAGAACAATAACTTGAGAGACATCTTGGTACATACCTACCGTGAAGATGGGTCCAATAGTCAAAGAACCATGATGAATGATCGGGCAATTGGCAATAACAGATGTGGAACCTGCAACATTTGCCCTCAGTGCCTACAAACCAAAGAAATTAAACACAATGGCTGTATAGTCAGATCAAAGACTCTGAACAATTGCAGGAGCAAAAACGTAGTGTACTTCCTCCAATGCCCATGTGGGCTAGGATATGTGGGGGAGACGGGAAGAGAACTACGTGTTAGGCTACAAGAGCACAGATCAGCGATCAAAATGAAAAAAATAACTGCCCCTCTAGTGTCACACTTCATCGAGTTCAGACATGGTGAGAATGACTTCTTGTGGTTTATTTTGGAAAAGGTCAAAATAGACAGGAGAGGTGGAAATATGACAAGTAAGCGAAAAGCACGGGAACAATGGTACATCTCCCACCTTAGTACTGCACAGAAAGGTCTGAATTCAAGAGAGGAGTGGGAACGCATATTAGTGGCAAGATAAGTAAAATGAGCAGGAATGTTGAGACTTTCCTGTTCTTCATTTTTCCCTTTCTGCCTCTCCTGGTTGTACATTAATATGATTAGGATATAGGTAACTTATTTGGATAGGATAACCGCCCATTGAGCAGGTGAGTTTTCTCTTGGTTATGTTATACTGAACATGAAACTCCCACAACTGAAATATATGCTTCGGGGATGATTGTCTGCCCTAAAACAATGGCATTGGTTGTAATGTCGCAATTCCGATTGTTTTTCAGCCAATCCATAAAGGCAATGATTGAGGGTTAAAAGTCATATTATAGTGAAATGAGACGGGACTATATTCTCTATTTTTGGCTGGGATACACAGATATATTCCTGTCTAAACTTCGTCACGTCTCTAAGAGAATAGTATCCCTATTATTGGAATGGGATTAGAATCGAAAACTATTACGTTGTTTGTTATAATAGCTTTCTAGTATCAATCTTTCTAATTAATATGCGACCTATATGGTGGGACCTTTGTTGACGATACTATCTCCGTTAAGTAGGTTTTTAATCACATCCGAGAAGGAAATAATTACTGGCTGACTCTCCCAAGATGGCGGTGACTTTCGCGATACCTTGGACCAAGCTAATATCCAGTCACAACTGTCCCAGGAAGTGGTTGGATGGCTGCCGGTGGGTCACGAGAGGAGAGACATTGCGTAGAAGATTTGAAAACTGTTTAAACAACACTTTGTTTACTATAAGAGCTTTCTAGTATCGATCTTTCTAAATAATATGCTACCTATATGGCGGGACCTCAGACGACGCTATAAGATTAATGTTATTTTGACCATCTCCGTTAGACGTATGTCTCTAGTCACATCCGATGAGGAAATGACTACCTGTTGATCCTTCCAAGATGGCGGCTATTTTCGCGTTACCTTGAAATTAACATCCAGTAACTACTACCCCGGAAGTGGTTGGTTGGCTGTCGGTGGGTCACGAGTGGAGAGACATTGTGTATAAAAACCCTTCACCAAACAAGAAAATAGTTGGATCTTCACAGATGGCTGCATCGTGAGTACCGGAACAGGCGTAACAAAGGTAGGCGTTGAAATTAGGCGGCTAGAGGTCTGAGAGCAGGTCTTAGTTATCTATTGAATCACTTATGGGTCGTTATACGTTTAAACTAAGAGGAAGTTTGTTCTCTTCCCTTTTTTTTGGTAGTGCCTTACTTGCTCCGAACCCTTGATAGGGATATTCACATGCCCATACCCGATGAGAAATCGAGGTCTGTATAGAAGAAAGCTATTCAAGGTAAATCAATAACAGTTAACAAAAATGAGCATCTGTTATTCCGTTGCGAGAGATAGACAGGGATTAGCGGAAACTTTGACCCTAATTGTTTTTAACCCGTGATCAGGGATACCCATATGCCTGATGGAATATCGTGGCTCCAATGGAAGAAAGTTAACCAAGATATATCAGTAATAGCTTAACTGAACGAGCGTGTGTGATTTAGAAGTGAGAGAGATATAGGGATCAGCAGTGTATACTCGGACCCTATGTTAGATAGGCATTTCCCAGTATTGATAATATTCAGTCTACGGTTTTAATATCGGAAACGGTCATAGAAATATGACAGACTCTTGCTGTAGCTATGAGAAAATATGTGACAGAGTACCGGATGTATAGCCCTATTCAAAGAAAATGTGTCTTCTACAGTTAACTAATCTGGGTGATATTCAACAATTTTGAAACTTACACTGAGGAGTAAGAGTGTCCTTAGCGTGAGTAGTGAGAGGATGTACAAATCAACATAGAAACAACGTTGTACTTATTACGCCCACAGGGTTCATACTAAATTGCCGTATGTCAGCAACATAAGGACCACTACCTTAATAGAAAAGTCAGTATCCGGAGGTCTTCTTAGACTCGGAGTGGATGCAATCAAGGTACATAGAAGAATGATTAGTTCTCGATAAAAAATATGTTGTCTTTGAGAGATCATACAAAGAAACCTAAGGTTTTTATGTTTTATTTGAATAGGTGATTATATACCCTATGTGTAGGGTTGATACTGGCCATAGAAAAGGAAGATAAGACCCTTTGGTCGGACATATATTGGAATAAATCGCCAACTAATAAGTGTGAGTCGTTATTTTGACCTTTTATGACATATTGAGTAAATGGGGCATTTAGAGTTCCGCCAAAACTAATAAGCTCCAACGGGGTATGGACTGTATGGGGGAGCGCAAATATAATGAAATACATAAACATAAGGTAAATAAAATTTAGCAACATGAAATTCCTTTCTACGCTACTCAAGGCAGTAATAGTATTAATAGTTTGGATACGATAGATTATTCGCAATACTGTTAAGTGGTAATTCCACTAACATCAAATGTATTTTTCCAAATCATAAAGTTGGTTGACTGTATTGCTGGTTGATATTGTCTTTTTGTAGTGGGATGAGGTACAGGTCAGTTGAATGTATAGTGAAAATGAGATAAGAAAGAGACTTTGTTAGTTATTAAAGCATGTCATATGTTGTTTTTTTCAGATTTTCGTAGTATATGCAATGATATTGGGACCCTATTTAATTTTTCCTGAAGAAGGTGTTGGCAGAGAATCCATGCCCACCGAAACGCGTCGATGCTTTTAAAGAGAAAACCACCAAAAATCATTGATTACTGTTTGTGACATGTATAACTAAAGACTATATCCCTAGGGTCACTATTGATGAATCGTTGATTTGGTGATCTTTTCTCTATGAATAGGACACAATTGTCCTTTTTTATTGTGTTCCCAATTGTATGTTTTGTCATGTATATTAATTTATAATGTGCAAAGTGTTTTTAACAATATATGTATAGTCTATTTACAATGTTCCATGATTCTTTATACATTGATATGTCTAGATTGTTATTGCTTCATAACTAGCTGTATAACAACAGATAGTGCATACTCTGTATAGTTTTTAGCATAAATCAAATAAAAAAAAAGTTTTTAGAGTAAAAATTCTCTTCTTCTCAATTGTTCTGATTGCATTTGTGCTGTCTGGCTCTCATCCCGTTCGTATGCAAGGTGTATGGATTGGTATGCATGTCTGACAAGGAGGTTCTATTTGTTTGACTAAGGTCAATTTTGGTGCCCCTCTCCTCTGTCGCTTGGGGCCCCTCTCCCCTTTTTTGACATACTCTGTACAGCCCTTTGGTGCTGGAGAGCTTGCTTTTGCATTATCCTCATTATTGTATTAGTCCTAGTGAGAGGTTCTTGCCTACATATGGACCAATTTAGAACATTTGGCTTCAATGATGAGCAATTTAATAAGATCATCAATTCCAAAAACGGGAATAAAATCACCGTTATATCAGGCAAAGGTGAAAACTGGGGCAAACTGCTTAATTTAAAAAAGAAATTAATACGTACAGAGGCCCATGCTGAATTTTTAATTGAATATGTCAAATCAGGTACAATTCCGATTGGGTTACAGATTCGTAATGAACCTGGCCTGTTTATAGAAAATAAAAAAATCTTGGAAACATGGGCCATGATATCAAATAGATGCAGCCGTGATTGGATGCTTCTGATTATTGAAACTGCCCAAGAACTGATTATAATTGAGAAAGAGGCTATTGACAAACTGGAGCTTGAGCTCACCAACTGCCCCGCATTAGAGGAGGCAAAGAGAAAATTAGAAGAAATTAACAGAAAGGTGGAAGGATATAGAGATTACCTGTTTAATAAAAAAAACGATAAATTAAGGAAGGATATGGACCGGTTTTCGCAGGAAAGGATTTATCCTTTCCTCAGGGAAAACTATTTCCAACAAAGGAATGACATGGCCTGGGAAAATCCGTCTAATAAACAAATTTATAATAGAGGTGGAAGAAAACAAGTAACCTTCTCGGAAACCTCCGGTTCGAGCAGCGAAGATGAGAGCATATCAAGAGACGAACCTGGAAACAGGGGGAATATGAGAGATTATGTTCCTTTTTTAGACTCGCGTCCGAGGAGAGGAACACGATTCAATGGGAATCGGGGGAGGGGTCAGACCAACAGGGGCCTTCCTCAGCAACAGGAGTATATGCGCACAAGGAGCCACCGTTACTGGCGACAGACAGAGCACCAGTAATAAACCTGTTCTATAAAACCTTGAATGAAACAGAAATTAGCATTTTGAGTAAAGGGTTCAGTTTTGTTCCATCAGCTTCTGTAGATAGGTTCCAGTTAGAGAAAGACTTGCGCGTTTTTTTTAGAAAAGTGAGACTGAGGAGATTCTTTGAGAATAGAGACACGCCGGAACGTATAAATCACTCAGGTTTTAAGCCTAAGTCACAATTCACTCCTAGCCTGGCCATGGTTGGCAAAAATATTGAAATTTTCGAAAAAGCGGTTGAGAGTGATATTCACAATATTTTGAACAAATCTAACAAATTCATGGGACACAATAACATGAATGCAGCAGAAAGGCAGGCCTTAAATTCCCTAAAAGCAGATAGAAACCTTACCATCAAACCTGCTGATAAGGGAGGTGGGGTAGTCGTCTTTAACACTCTGGACTATGAGCATAGGATGTTAAAAATTCTCAATGTTGAGGAACATTATGCACGCACAAATGAGAGGCAGCTTGCCACTGTGTCCAGAAATTGCTTGGCTCTACTCTTAGAAGCTAAAGAAAAACTCTGGATATGTGAGGATGAGTTTAAATTTCTTAACAACTTGGAACCTAGAACTCCTGCTATATATGGTCTCCCTAAGATTCATAAGAACTGTACTGATCCACCGATGAGACCAATAGTCAGTAGTATTGGCTCACTTTTGGAGCCCGTCAGTAAGTATGTCGACCATTTCTTGCGCCCTATTGTGTGTGGCTTGTGCTCCTATGTGAGAGACTCGGCACATATGATTTCCCTGGTTGAGGGGAAACCGTTCTGTGGGGAGACTCAGTGTCTAGTCACCCTTGACATTGAGTCTCTCTAAACGAATATTCCACAGAATGACACAGTCAATGTAATTAGGGAGATTCTTGTGGATCAAGATCTAGGGGGAGCCAATGCTGATTTTATTGTTGATTGTGTCAACCTGATCTTGAAAAACAACATATTTCTGTTTAAAGATGAGTATTTTAAGCAGCTAAAAGGGACCAGCATGGGGGCGACTTGTGCGCCGAGTCTGGCTTGCTTATACGTCGGCCAGTTCGAAACCAAGCACATTTATAACGAGGCAGCCCCATTTTTCGAAAATGTAGCGGGCTGGTACCGCTACATTGACGACATTTTCTTTATTTGGGAAGGCACCATTGAGGATCTGGAATCATTCTTGGAATGGCTCAATTTAGGAGATTCTAATCTGAGATTTACGTTCCATTTTAGTAAAACTAAACTTGATTTCTTGGATATCTCCATTAAGGATACTAATGGTTTTCTGGAAGAAGAGTTGTTCACTAAACCAATGGCCAAGAACACTCTTCTCCATTTTTCGAGCTTTCACCCAAAATCTCAAAGGGACAGTATCCCTTTCAGTCAGTTTCTCCGTCTTCGGAGGAACTGTTCGGACTTACAAGATTTTTACAAACATGCCGCTGACCTTAAGCGTAAATTTAGAGATAGAGGGTACCCAAATTTTTTTTTGACCCATTCCCTGAAGCGTGCCAGGTTTTACGATCGAGATGCTCTGGTAAACAAACCGGTAGTAAGGAAAGAACTACCGAGCAAAGTTGTTTTTGTTAGCAAATTCTGCAATATGAGTAACCAGATTAAGAATATTGTCAACAGAAATTGGCATATTTTAAATCATGAGGAAGAGGTCAGATTGGAAAGACCATTATTTGCCTTTAAAAAGAACAATAACTTGAGAGACATCTTGGTACATACCTACCGTGAAGATGGGTCCAATAGTCAAAGAACCATGATGAATGATCGGGCAATTGGCAATAACAGATGTGGAACCTGCAACATTTGCCCTCAGTGCCTACAAACCAAAGAAATTAAACACAATGGCTGTATAGTCAGATCAAAGACTCTGAACAATTGCAGGAGCAAAAACGTAGTGTACTTCCTCCAATGCCCATGTGGGCTAGGATATGTGGGGGAGACGGGAAGAGAACTACGTGTTAGGCTACAAGAGCACAGATCAGCGATCAAAATGAAAAAAATAACTGCCCCTCTAGTGTCACACTTCATCGAGTTCAGACATGGTGAGAATGACTTCTTGTGGTTTATTTTGGAAAAGGTCAAAATAGACAGGAGAGGTGGAAATATGACAAGTAAGCGAAAAGCACGGGAACAATGGTACATCTCCCACCTTAGTACTGCACAGAAAGGTCTGAATTCAAGAGAGGAGTGGGAACGCATATTAGTGGCAAGATAAGTAAAATGAGCAGGAATGTTGAGACTTTCCTGTTCTTCATTTTTCCCTTTCTGCCTCTCCTGGTTGTACATTAATATGATTAGGATATAGGTAACTTATTTGGATAGGATAACCGCCCATTGAGCAGGTGAGTTTTCTCTTGGTTATGTTATACTGAACATGAAACTCCCACAACTGAAATATATGCTTCGGGGATGATTGTCTGCCCTAAAACAATGGCATTGGTTGTAATGTCGCAATTCCGATTGTTTTTCAGCCAATCCATAAAGGCAATGATTGAGGGTTAAAAGTCATATTATAGTGAAATGAGACGGGACTCTATTCTCTATTTTTGGCTGGGATACACAGATATATTCCTGTCTAAACTTCGTCACGTCTCTAAGAGAATAGTATCCCTATTATTGGAATGGGATTAGAATCGAAAACTATTACGTTGTTTGTTATAATAGCTTTCTAGTATCAATCTTTCTAATTAATATGCGACCTATATGGTGGGACCTTTGTTGACGATACTATCTCCGTTAGGTAGGTTTTTAATCACATCCGAGAAGGAAATAATTACTGGCTGACTCTCCCAAGATGGCGGTGACTTTCGCGATACCTTGGACCAAGCTAATATCCAGTCACAACTGTCCCAGGAAGTGGTTAGATGGCTGCCGGTGGGTCACGAGAGGAGAGACATTGCGTAGAAGATTTGAAAACTGTTTAAACAACACTTTGTTTACTATAAGAGCTTTCTAGTATCGATCTTTCTAAATAATATGCTACCTATATGGCGGGACCTCAGACGACGCTATAAGATTAATGTTATTTTGACCATCTCCGTTAGACGTATGTCTCTAGTCACATCCGATGAGGAAATGACTACCTGTTGATCCTTCCAAGATGGCGGCTATTTTCGCGTTACCTTGAAATTAACATCCAGTAACTACTACCCCGGAAGTGGTTGGTTGGCTGTCGGTGGGTCACGAGTGGAGAGACATTGTGTATAAAAATCCTTCACCAAACAAGAAAATAGTTGGATCTTCACAGATGGCTGCATCGTGAGTACCGGAACAGGCGTAACAAAGGTAGGCGTTGAAATTAGGCGGCTAGAGGTCTGAGAGCAGGTCTTAGTTATCTATTGAATCACTTATGGGTCGTTATACGTTTAAACTAAGAGGAAGTTTGTTCTCTTCCCTTTTTTTTGGTAGTGCCTTACTTGCTCCGAACCCTTGATAGGGATATTAACATGCCCATACCCGATGAGAAATCGAGGTCTGTATAGAAGAAAGCTATTCAAGGTAAATCAATAACAGTTAACAAAAATGAGCATCTGTTATTCCGTTGCGAGAGATAGACAGGGATTAGCGGAAACTTTGACCCTATTGTTTTTAACCCGTGATCAGGGATACCCATATGCCTGATGGAATATCGTGGCTCCAATGGAAGAAAGTTAACCAAGATATATCAGTAATAGCTTAACTGAACGAGCGTGTGTGATTTAGAAGTGAGAGAGATATAGGGATCAGCAGTGTATACTCGGACCCTATGTTAGATAGGCATTTCCCAGTATTGATAATATTCAGTCTACGGTTTTAATATCGGAAACGGTCATAGAAATATGACAGACTCTTGCTGTAGCTATGAGAAAATATGTGACAGAGTACCGGATGCACAGACCTATTCAAAGAAAATGTGTCTTCTACAGTTAACTAATCTGGGTGATATTCAACAATTTTGAAACTTACACTGAGGAGTAAGAGTGTCCTTAGCGTGAGTAGTGAGAGGATGTACAAATCAACATAGAAACAACGTTGTACTTATTTCGCCCACAGGGTTCATACTAAATTGCCGTATGTCAGCAACATAAGGACCACTACCTTAATAGAAAAGTCAGTATCCGGAGGTCTTCTTAGACTCGGAGTGGATGCAATCAAGGTACATAGAAGAATGATTAGTTCTCGATAAAAAATATGTTGTCTTTGAGAGATCATACAAAGAAACCTAAGGTTTTTATGTTTTATTTGAATAGGTGATTATATACCCTATGTGTAGGGTTGATACTGGCCATAGAAAAGGAAGATAAGACCCTTTGGTCGGACATATATTGGAATAAATCTCCAACTAATAAGTGTGAGTCGTTATTTTGACCTTTTATGACATATTGAGTAAATGGGGCATTTAGAGTTCCGCCAAAACTAATAAGCTCCAACGGGGTATGGACTGTATGGGGGAGCGCAAATATAATGAAATACATAAACATAAGGTAAATAAAATTTAGCAACATGAAATTCCTTTCTACGCTACTCAAGGCAGTAATAGTATTAATAGTTTGGATACGATAGATTATTCGCAATACTGTTAAGTGGTAATTCCACTAACATCAAATGTATTTTTCCAAATCATAAAGTTGGTTGACTGTATTGCTGGTTGATATTGTCTTTTTGTAGTGGGATGAGGTACAGGTCAGTTGAATGTATAGTGAAAATGAGAGAAGAAAGAGACTTTGTTAGTTATTAAAGCATGTCATATGTTGTTTTTTTCAGATTTTCGTAGTATATGCAATGATATTGGGACCCTATTTAATTTTTCCTGAAGAAGGTGTTGGCAGAGAATCCATGCCCACCGAAACGCGTCGATGCTTTTAAAGAGAAAACCACCAAAAATCATTGATTACTGTTTGTGACATATATAACTAAAGACTATATCCCTAAGGTCACTATTGATGAATCGTTGATTTGGTGATCTTTTCTCTATGAATAGGACACAATTGTCCTTTTTTATTGTGTTCCCAATTGTATGTTTTGTCATGTTTATTAATTTATAATGTGCAAAGTGTTTTTAACAATATATGTATAGTCTATTTACAATGTTCCATGATTCTTTATACATTGATATGTCTAGATTGTTATTGCTTCATAACTAGCTGTATAACAACAGATAGTGCATACTCTGTATAGTTTTTAGCATAAATCAAATTAAAAAAAAGTTTTTAGAGTAAAAATTCTTTTCTTCTCAATTGTTCTGATTGCATTTGTGCTGTCTGGCTCTCATCCCGTTAGTATGCAAGGTGTATGGATTGGTATGCATGTCTGACAAGGAGGTTCCATTTGTTTGACTAAGGTCAACTACTGGGTGAACCACCTGAGTTTGAGGACGAACTCTACTTCCCGGACTAAGTATGCCAGTGCCCCCGTAGAACTTTTTAAATTTTGTCATTAAACTTAGTTCTTTCTGTGCACAAAAACAAAAAAAATAGATACAGGAACATTATCATTTTTGTGTCAGATATATGCTGCCCCGCCTTTTATTATTAGTCACATGTATATTGCCTGATTGCAGTTGGACCAGTGTGCATTGAAGAAGCCTCCACTAGCCCTTCATGACATTGGGGACAATGCCTGTCTCCCTCGCATGCTTATTGTCTAATGCCTATTCCTTTTTGCATCACTTAGCACTGGAAGGGCTGCCCCATAAAATTATTTATTATCTTACAAGACTGCCTGCCAAGACCAAATTCTAATGTGTTGCCTGCATCAAAGATGATTGAATACCTATCTGAAGTTGAACTACCTGAGTTTGGATTGGTTGAGGTAACTTCTACTGTTGCAATGGTGAGTGACTGATTTCATAAGGGATGATTTAAGCGGATTGATGATTCGTTGCAGACACTGAGAGAGGGTGTGTGTTGAACTGTAATACGGGAAATTTCTTGATCTGATTATTGATTTGCATTGTTTGGGACTTGAGTGATGAGTGCTTATTTCTTTTCCCTGCAGGTGATGATCAAGCCCTTTCACACTTATCCAGATTTAATTAATTGCAAGGGTGTTCTCCTTTTTTCTGGTTCTTCAGACACCAAAACAGTCACTTTAGTTATAAAACAAAAACGACGCAAAATACTGCAATTCTGTTTTATTCTCTACTTATTCTTCATCTGCAGTGCACTGCACTCCACGTCTATCTTGCTCGGTCCTCGTGATTCATGATGATGATAATGACTGGTCTGGGACAGGGTTACTCAGAGTCAGGACTCGGGGAGTATCATGGAAGAACTCAGGGCGGGACTGGGAGCTGCAGAACTACCTCATCAATAGCTAGAAGCAAGAAGGTATCAAGTGTACTATGGACTTGAGTTCAGAGGTGAACCAAGAGTCTGAGGCGTAGTACTCAGCTGTGTGTAATTGAGAGAGGTGTGTTTGTGAAATGCTGCTGCTGTGTGTGTTTGTGTGTGTGTGTGTGTGTGTGTGTGTGTTGGACTTTTAGCAAAAGAGGTACTCTGAGTCCCCTTTTGTGTTTTTTTGGCGCAGCTTCTGAGTCTTCTTGATTCGCTCCTCATGAAGCTTACATTCCTTCTGTCCTTTTCCTGGACTCTAAATAGAGTTTCGATTTTACAATACGCTGGCCTTCTTCTAGCCTCCTTCACGAACGGAATGCGAAAGCTAGCTGAGCTCAACAACACTCCTGCTTACCTACCAGACCAGTGGAGACAGGTCCCAAAGAGTGCACATTCCTGAGGAGAATGCAGACGCACCACCCAATCTTGCAATACAGTAACATTTTTTTTAACAATCCTATTAACTAAGAGAAGTTGGTGTGTGGGTTCATTCCCTAACCTAGAAGACAGAACATTTAGATATATGTATCGTAAATTAGGTCTCGGCGGCAGAAGGACAGTTTGCAATGCATCTTTACTCTGTCATACTCATTCCTTTGTTTCCTTCTAACAAAAGATTGATGGCGAGTGATGTGCTGCTGCTTATTGCCCAGATGAATGTTGGCCTTGTGTTGTACTGTTTGTCTTTGTCAAACCTTTCCCCAAGTCCCATCATCCATTCATCAAACCCTTAACCCTCTTCCCTTGAGCTGTGTTATTTATTGAGGTGTGGCGTTAATGACATCATCAATAGATCACACACGGATGTGGTGAAAGCAACACCAACTTTCTATAGAATCTTCTAAGCAGTAGACCACACCAGCCCATTACCAACCCACACATTAAAAATTATCCATATTTTTTTCAGATATAGAATGAAGAACATCAGCCGTCAGCATCATCATCATTCAGGCCTTCAAACCATGAACGCCTAACGTAAGCTTGTCGACTCAAGACTTTGAGTCCATTTGTGATAACTTGTGGATTTCACAAATAATACTTCTAGCTCCACATTAGCCAAAATGTACTGGTATTTCTTTTTTTATATTTTAGCACAATCAGGCATTTTCATTGTGACATCATCACGTAGTACTCAGGTGGTGTCATTTCTTTGTAAATCTTTGATAAATATATAACCCACCTACTCAGTCGTTTTACTTCCATTTAGTTGCCTATGATGGATAATCAATCAATCATTCAGATCAATCCTACAGTTGGAGCTCACCTGGGTGGAACTGGAAGTGGGAACAAGCATGTGAAGTTGTGATGCATCCCCAGTTAATTGCTGCACGTATATTCAGGTAAGACAGCTAGTATGAATGTAATTTAACTTGGTAAGAAATAAATTAACTGCTACTGTTTTTTTCTAGATAGTTCAGAACTTTAACACAATATAACCTAGGTCATTTCATAATAGCAGCCTAGAACATAATGGTCAGGCTAGAGAAGTATAAGCCTAGACTCTATAATTAAGTGCTATGCTATCTCTAGTCTCAAGTTACAAGCACATAAACAGGCTGCGTAAAACTACTTGAAGGCAGCAACGCAAAGTAAAAGTAAAATAAACTACTTCAGGCATAAATGTAGATTATAAAAAATATTTTCCCCCTGTATTTACAAAGCAGCTCACCCTTTCCACCCAAACAACATGCCCACCCATCTCTCAAACAAAAATGACCCAAACCCCAGATTTGGAAATGTTCAATACGGTCTGTCCTGTCCCACTCGCAACTCTCTTCCCAATCTCTCCATCCAGCCCCAACAAACAACAAATCCCTCCCACTAAAATTGTTTTTTTAAAAAGGGCTAAATGAGGGCATTATGGACGTCAGTCCGTAGCTGGTCCATGCTCTGCTTCATTGAGGTGAGCTGGCCCTCGATAGTGTCAAGCTAATGCAGGATGCGGTGCATCAATGGCCTGTTGCCATTCTGCTGGGGGTGGCAGCAGTTGGCTGGCAGCGGCGATGGCAATGGGATGGCCGGGAGGCTGGAGGTTGAGGGGCACCAGCTGCACTTTCGTCCTCCTCCTCTTCCAGGATCACCAGCCACCAGTATTCCTGCTGGATACGCTCCAGCCTCTTCCTCCGCAAACGGGCCGCTTTCTCCTGCCTGTCAAGTGGTCTGGCTGGCCCTGCAGGAGAAGCTATATTGAGAAAAACAAAAACTAAAATTATAAATAATGCTCTGTGCAACCAATTCTTTTAAATAACTTGGTGGCACAGAATCAGTACGTAGCTGGTCCCCTAGGGTCATTGGAATTTATTTGATGTAATGATTATGATTAGGAGAATCACAGGCCAATTTTATGTTTTCTTTTACCCACACATGTTGCCAAACAATAAACCAGTGACTGTGTGGCAGAAAAGTAACAGGCAAACAATAACATCACAGGATTAAAAAAACAGTTTTTTTTCTAAAGGCTTTGCTAGTAACTATAAACAGAGTCAGACACTTTGAGTTGAAAAATAAATGACTTCTTATTGATGATTGAAGGCATCATGTACTATTATGGAGTACAAGTTGTCCATGGTGCTAAAATAATAAAGCCATGCTCATTGCTAGCCAGCACCTCTGCTAGTTTGCTACTGGCTGCAGCTGTAGTTGACAATTATCTATTTTTAATTCCATTGGCCCAGCTCTTTGCCAAATGCATTTCTCTTACTATCCTGTCTCCAAAGAGGCTGATGAATAATAAATAAGATGCTACGTCAGTCATACACCTCATGTATGAAATGCAGATATTAATATATTACCCTGTCTGCCGTAGGTAGATGCTTAGAAAAATGAATCTAATGGACTGCACTATAGGTAAAGGAATGGATTATATAGATTTTATACAGCACATTTGTTACTGTGTATCCCATATACCAAACTTGATATCAAATCATGCACTTACTCCCACTTTACTATGTGGCCTCGCCCGCCACCATGCATTTCCAACAAGTTCATTTGCTGGGCAGTAACCAAGGAAAGGAAACATGATTTTCTCTACTGCAGGGGGTAGGGTAGAGAAATTAGGCAGGTAGGGTAGAGCTTTTTGATATAATGAAGAGGCCACTACACTGATCATCGATTCATCATCTTTGACTTGTTCAGATTTTTCCCTTTTGAATTGAACCGTGACTGAATAAGTGTAAATTCATCTGTTATGGGAAACCATGATATATGTTCTTGAATCACTTCACATGGGTATTGCATGATTACATGTGGCACATGCCAAGAATGGCCCACCCACCCTTTCACTCATATACCATTTTCTTTCTTTCCCGTTACCTTCCGTTCTTTCATGTCTCCCTCAAGCCATCAAACCTCATTATGTGAGATTTTGCTGCATTGCAGATAGAAGAGTGCATAATAATAACTCAACCACACCTGTGGCTGTTAAAGCTGGGGGTTCACCTCACAGTCATTTTTTATGACAACGAGAGACGCAATAACTTGTGAGCGTAGTATTCACAAGAAATATGTTACTTACTAGTGCCCGTCCCTGCTGCCGCTTCTCCACCTACAACTGACCCATTACCGTCTCCTCATGCAGTGGCACTAGAGATTTAGATCCCAGATACGCAACCCCAATTACAGCAGTAATGCAGCACTGCAGCTCAGTGAGAATGTATCTTCCAAATATCACTCTGGGCATTTAATTGGTTGGTTCACAAAGTTATACAAGTCAGGAGTGGAATAATGATCAAACATATGGTGTTGGGTGGCAAATGCAATGGGAGTGGGACCTCATACTTTTTTCCCAGCTTTGCTGCACTGTCATTGGAAACTGTTGGTATACAGTACCTATAAATGAACAGCCAAGTCTGCAGCACACTACATTGAAGGGGAGGGGCGTGGTCCATGATGACCATGGCCACTGTCTTGTGAACTGAACTGTGTTAGAGCTAGGCATAAGCAGTAAAGGAAAGCCTTCTGAACAAACATACATGGTGATTTTTATTTAAAATACTAGCTTACTTGGGCCTGCTATTTGAATCTTCACAAATCATGATAGATAGCGCCAACATTCCAATAGACCAATAAATACCCCAAGATTCTATGGTTCTACCCTAACAAGTCTACAATAATCATAAAAGGACTTACTGGGATCAGCGGAGCCCTCAGCACCGGTGCTGGTGGTCGGCACCAGCTGACCAGCTTGCCCCGGACTCTCCGAATGTCCCTCTTTTTGCCCTTGGGTGGTGATTTCAACACCCTTGATGAGCCAACTCAGTCTCCCTTTATTGCAATGCATAGATGCATACTTCACATTATCACGGTGAATTCAATTAAATAACCTGGAACTGTACGAGCTACATAAACAAAGTCACAGAGAGAACGCTATAGTGACAGAAGAAACAGCCGGCAATGGCTTCTTAATTAATCAGCCAAAGCGAGAGCTTGATGAATGCGATTAGGTAGAGGGATCTGCCTAGTTGAAACTAGAAACTGGATCACACAATAATATACCAGCATAAACTTTACTAAACATAACTTACCTCTAAAAGTGAGCAGCATGCCATTTAATTATTTTTTTTGCATTGTAGAAAACAAAAACAATAAATAATTAGTACTCACCGAGCCCCGGAATCTCGACGGCTAACAGGTCGAGCAGGTCCTGTTCCCAGTCAAGAATTTCAGCCCAGCAGTGCCTCAACTGCTGTGCGCTGTACATTGCTGGTGCACTGCACGCACCAGCGCACCGTCCTATAGCACCTCTAACACTACCGCAGGGAGTAGCTGCTAACAGGCCTCTGGCCTGCTGCCAGCATAGAGGGGAGGTGGTGCTGCACAAAACAAACGAGTGCTGCCACCAAAGATCGCCAGGGACTGCACACCTAGGCGGTGGCGCCGCCCGCATAGAAGGCACCCCTCTGCCATGGCGCTGGGTGGGAAATAATAAACTAAGAAGGGAAAGGAAGGGAAAGTAAAGAAGAAGGAAAGAAGGGGAAATGGACTAAGATGTGGATGATGTACACAATGGAACTTCTGCTTGATAGCTGAGGCTTTGGTCACCCAGTTCATTACTTTGTTAAAAAAATGTGGCCCATTGTCTGACGATAAACCTTAGGCAGCATGAACCTTGAAAATAGTTCTTTGCAACACTTCAACTTCAACTTAGTGGGGTAGCCTTCTATCCAGTCTGAAAACAGATAGACTACCACCAGTATATACCAAGATTTGTTTGTTGGAGGCATCTAAATATAATCTATTTGCAAATGTTCAAAAGGTGCCTCAGATGGTATAAAATGTCCTTTTTCCATTAATATTCCCTTTCCAGCACTATGTCATACACAAGTTATGCATGTTTGACATACAGCTTCAGCATGTTTGCGGAAATTCTTGCTGTACCAAAACTGTGAGAAATGCCTGGACATTGACCCCACCTTAAATGGACAGGTCCATGTATAGTTAGTGCAGTATTTGGAGCCATTGCATCAGGAAATCTCATTCTTCCGCAAGGTCCCACCCAGTTATCTTTCAATAATCTTCCTTTCTTTTGCCATTCTTGTATCTCCGGAGAGGTTGCTGACTTCTGGAATTATGAGAAGTTTGGTTTGCCACGTAGTCTTCAACATTAGCAACATTATAAACAATTTTCTTATGAGCGCTGCACTTTATAGTGGCCAAGTTCTTTAGTAGGGATAAATCATTCAAAACATTTACAATGAGCAGGCCATGTTTTATTTTATTTCCTGTGGATGTGAGAAATCCTTTTTCTTTAGAAAAGATGGCTGTAATGCACTCAAGTGAACAACATTTTAAAGAGATTAAACAATTTTAATCATGTTTTAACAAACTTTGTGTGCTAGTGCTAAAGAAGGGCTCTGCCCTGGCACATGAATAAACTGAGAGAAAAAACTAGGACACAGAGGTGTCCTAGAGTTAGCATGTACAGTAATGCCATTAGTCTTCCTTGTACACAATATGTAAAAGTTAAAGTTCATAACAATAATCAATTATTTTCCAAATAGAACTCAAATTGAATACGTTTCTTATAGAATAAAGTATCAATTGCAAATGTTAACTTCACATCCGCTGGTGACAAAGATGTAGCATCTTTTCAGCAAGAACATTTCTAACAGAGGGCCCCATTAGGATAGCGGGCGGACAACACGCCACCCTAGCGGTGCAGGGACCGGCCGCCAGGGTTGCGGCGGTCCTGCTCCGCCAATTAGGATGCAACCGCCACCCTGGCGGTTGCAGCCCGCATCTTCATCATTGCGGCGGGTGCAGCACCCACCACAATGCCAAAGAAGCATGTTGTGCATTGCCCTGCACAACGTGACAGGCACCGCGCAGTGCCTGCCACACTATGCATGGCAATAAAGGGGGTACCATGGGTACCCCCCAAGTACAGCCCCCCACACCTCCGGGGGCCCGTAATGAACCCCCGCAGCAATTCCCGCCTGCCTTACCATGGCAAGGCCTGAACCTCCAGGCATCCTAATATGGATGGGGGTGCCTTCCAGGCACTGCCACCATATTGTGCCCGAGTTCTGCCCGGCCGGCAATTGTGACGATTGCCGACCCGTGGAAAAGCGCCTGACGGACTTTCCGTCCACCGCAATACCCCCCGCCATGGTAATGTGGTGGGGTGTAAATGTGGTTGTGATGGCGGTCACATAGCCACCGCCGGCCGGGCGGTGGTGATCCGCCTGCCATCATAATGGATCCCAGAGTTGTTAAAAAAAACAATACATTTTGGATGAGGAGTGCCCGTTATCAGGCGTAACTACAAATTAAGGAAAATCACTGATAACAAATATGAGTATTCATGTGAAGTTACATCATAGGTTCAAGAGTAAAAGACGTCCATGCCAAAGACAGAGAAGGAGAAAAACTGTGCTCAAGATAAAAGGCACAAAGAGTTCTATCATCACTCCTAATAGTTTACAAACATGCTGCTGGCTTGGCATCTATCTCATGTACCCCGTACACTGTGAGCCAAATGAAAAACCCTCGGTGTATCGGAGGTTCACAAAAAAGCCTGTGTTACACTATCGTTCCCAGCATGCATTAGGTGAAAGAGTTTAAAGGTCATAATTGAGAAGACATCCAGAGATCGTTAGCCAAAAGATGTCTTCACATTAGTCTCTGAGGGGCTTATTTGCAAGCCCCTTGTGACAGAGGTAAGTCACTTTGTCCCATATAAAAAGTCACACACCTGTGGCACAAGGGGCTTGTAAATAAGCCCGTGAGTGAGCACCAATAGAAACCAGTGTTTAGGGAAGTAACTAAAGAGTTAGCTACCCAGGGAAATGATAACACACTAAGTGAAATGCAAAATTACACACTTCAAAAATGAACTGATGAAACACGTCAGTTCGGACAATGTAACTCAATGGGCAGTGAAAGTGTAACTGCAAAGAAAGGAACATGCAAATGATAAATCTCCACTCTGAAGTCAAGAGTGTAAAAAATCCTAGTGAAGTGTCTATGAAAAATACTTGGGATGTCGGATCAACAACCAACTGGACCAGCCAAGAATTCTGTAGGGAATCAAATCACTGTATTAAACAGTGCATACCAATAATAAGAAATCAAGACAGATTAGGGTGTGGAAATAAATAACCCAAACTTACCCAAAAGTGACCAGATCCAGAGACAGGACGCATATGCACAGCCTCATGGTTAAAAGAAAACAGAGATCGCAGGTGATGTTATTTAGAAACGCAAGGTTACGTGCCACGTATAAAATGGTAGTAACTGAAAACAGACCAGGAGTCCTGGATTAGTAATGTGCTAGAAACCCAAACTAAAGAACTGCATACATACAGAAAACTTCAATAATGTGGTGATATAGTCCTCCCCAACCAAAAGTGGAATCACAGGAATCTAATACATAGCCAAACTCCACCAGACATCTAGTATAAGAGGTTTAAAGAGTGACTAAATACAACACCACGGTTCACAAAAATTCAATCCTTGTGAGCACATCAATATATTGTGTGTGTACTATGATTGTTGAGCAAAAGAGTGACTGATTTAGGCCAAGATCTCTGTACTAGGGGTGAGTTTTTGACACTGTCCAGCATTTCGTCCATCAATTGTCCTTTTTGTATTTGGCACCCCAAGTGGGATGGGGATGCCCAGACTTGGGTCCCATGCTCACCCTGCCACTGGATTCAAGATATCCTGGCTGATAAGGGGAGTCTCTTGACTGGGGTGAATGTTTAATTTCTTCCACATTCCATCTATCATTTTTTTGTCTTTTGCTATCTCACCCTAAGTTTGCCGTGAATGACCAGACCTGGGTCCGAGGCTCACTGTGCCACTGAGTTCAAGCTAAACTGGTTTATGAGGGGTAATACACTGAAACCAGTCCCAGGATGCTTGTTTCTGGTCCAGAGAGGACCTACCTTGTCAGTTCAGGATGAACTGTTCCCATGAGGAGCAGGATCAAGACCGGTTTGCATATGGCTCGGTCTAAACTGGGGTGGCATGGTGAGCAAAAGAACAATGGATTTAACCCAGATCTCTTTACTGGGGGGGTGAATGTTTGATTTGTTCAGCATTCCATCCATCCTTTGTATGTCTTTTACCTTTTAGTGTGCGCCATTAATCCATAGATTTCAGGATTCAGAGGGTGCACATCCTGGCATACAGTTGAAATATTACCAGTGCCTAGCACAAGCAGACATTTGACACAATGAAGGGTAGTATAATTGAGCAATGCACGAGGTGACACAACTACTGCTGGATACCATTCATCTGATAGGGTGCTTGAGTAGTCAGTTTACACAAAATCACACAAAGGTGGAATTAGGGGCATCACTATGGGCAGATTTCTCAGATTAACAATACTTCTAAGGTACACATCAAGCATCTGGAACCCCAACAGGTGCTCTAGCTCCCAGCATTGTGTGTTCCCCTTCCCTGTATGACTGAGCTGGTGCCTGCAATACTGCTAGTCAATTCTCTCATAGCAGCAATTGTATACAGGGGACAAAAAAGATAGAGAACAGTACATTATCAGGAGCATCCATTATTTAGGTGACAACCAGGTCTTCATGGTTTTCCTGAAATTCAGCAAGTCTGTCAATGCTCCCAGGTCAGATGGCAACCTGTTCCAAAGCTAGGCTGCTTTCACTGTGAAGATGTGTCTCTCTTGTCGAACCTTCCACAATTTGTGTTTCTTAATAGGATTAGCAGTTGCTGACCAAAGAGCCCTCACTGCAGCATTTCTTTTCAGTCTATGCTGCAGCGGTACAGAGCCCTTGTTCTGAAGGGCCTTAAACACAATGCACATAGACTTAACCCCTTCGCTGCTAGGCCTCCCCCCCCTCCTTCCCGTACTAAGCCTTTTTCTGGCTATTTGGGGTAGTCCGCGCTTAGGCCCCTATAATTTTTTGACCACATAATGTATCCACGCCAAATTTGCGTCTTTTTTCCCAACATCATGGGGATTCTAAAGTTACCCAGGGTTTGTGGATACCCCTGGAGGGGACCCAGAAATGTACCAAAATATAGTTACATTTTGTTTTTTGGGGGAAAAATGGGAAAAAAGGGCTACAGATTAAAGCGTCTGTTTTTTTCGCTGCAAATGGTGTAAAAAAGGGGTTGTGGTGCTGAAATCACCATCTTCCCAGCTTTCAGGGACAAGCAGACGTTTGTCTGAAAACCAAAACATTTTACACAGTTTTGGCATTTTTCTGGGACATAGCTTATTTTTGCTATTTTCTGTGCTTTCAACCTCCTTCCAGTTAATGGTAGAAATGGGTATGAAAGCAATAATCGACCCTGGAAAGCTATACATTTTAGAAACTTAGACAAAATTCTGAATTCAGCAAGGGGTCATTTGTGTAGATTCTTCAAGGTTTCTTCATAGAAACTAACAATTAAATATAGGAAAAATTGAAAATTAGTTGAAGGAAACAGCCATTTGTGACAACGTTTTCACAACTTCTAATTATGACAGCTGTATGAAAGCAATATGCCGTTACATTTGCTGAACCTTTCTCGTTGTGAGGCTATATAGGACTTGTAGGTTCACCAAGAACCCGACGAACCCAGAGCCAATAACTGAGCAGCGTCTTGCAAATGTTTTTTTATTATGTACCGGGTATATAGCAATTATTTTGGGAAAATGTATACATGGAAAAATTGGTATGAAAGACACCTATGTATTTCTGAAATGGAAACAAAATATAGAGTATAGAAACAGTAGATATTTACACATTTCCGAAATTGGGAGTACCCATACTAGCATGAGAATTATAGGTAATTTATCAAAATGACTTCTTTTTTACACATTGTCTTTCATTTGGAGGGCAGAAATGGACCGAAAGTCAATAGGTAATAACAGTTGCTCTACAATTCTGTGTTACCCTAAGTCTCCAGAGACAAATGGTACCTCACTTGTGTGGGTAGGTCTAGTACCCGCGACAGGAAACGGCCCAAAACATAAGGTGGACACACAGTGAAAAATGACCCTTTTTTTGCAAAGTGCCTAGCTGTAGTTTTGAACCCTCGCTCTGCTGGCACCTGGGGAAACCTAGAAAACCTATACATTGTTTAAAACTAGACACCCAGGGAAATCCACGATGGGGTGACTTGACTGGCTTTCACCAGGTTCTGTTACCCAGAATCCCTTGCAAACCTAAAAATTATCAAAAAAACACATTTTCCTCACCTTTCTGTGGTGGAAAGTTCTGGAATCTACGTGGATCCACAAAATGTCAACCACCCCGCGCTTCCCAAAGTCTTCAGAGAAAAATTGTACCTCACTTGTGTGGGTAGTCCTAGTGCCCGTGACAGGAAACGGCCCAAAACGCAAGGTGAACACACCACATTTTCACAGTGAAAAATGACCCTTTTTTTGCAAAGTGCCTAGCTGTAGTTTTTTAACCCTAGCTCTGCCGGCACCTCTGGAAACCTAGAAAACCTATACATTTTTGAAAACTAGACACCCGGGGGATGCTAGGGGAGTATGGCTTGCGTGGATCCCCCAACATTTTCTTACCCAGAATAATAATAATAATAATAATAATATGAAATTTATAATGCGCTCAGCTTACCCGGGGGCATCCCGGCGCAACAGACCAGAAGGAGAGACTCAGCTGATCACTACTATGGAAACAAGTGGGTCTTAAGAAGTTTCCTGAAAGGTAGGATCTTGGGCTCTGAGCGAATCTTGAGGGGCAGAGAGTTCCAAAGAGAGGCCACTTGCACAGAGAAACGCCTGCCCCCAGAACGAGCTCTTCTTACTCTCGCTAACTGCAAAAGGTGTTTTTGGTCCGAGCGCAGCAGACGTGGGGGTTTGTAAGGACGGGCCATGTTAGCAAGGATGGGGGGGCCTTTGCCATGTAAAATTTTGTGGGCTGTACATAGAGCTTTAAATTTCACCCGCTCCTTCACGGGGAGCCAGTGAAGCGCTTTGAGGGCCGGAGCAGCAGACTGCCTTCTGGGAACATCCATAAGGACTCTCGCAGCTGCGTTTTGCACCTGTTGGAGAGTTTTGAAGGTCGCTTCAGGAGCACCGAGAAACAGCGCATTCCCATAATCGAGCCTCGATAGAATTAGGCCACGTATCAACAGCTTCCTTGCTGGATCAGGAAGCAGAGGTAGCACCTTTCGGGCTGATCTCAGTAAACCAAAGCAAATCCCTGCGGTCTTCCTGGCATGAGTCCTGAAGGACAGGTCTTCTTCCAACCATACTCCCAAGGATTTGATCTCCTTCTTGGGGGATGGTGGGTCACCAAGAGACCGGGGCCAGCAGCTCGCAATAATGGAGGGGCTGGAATTGCCCAGGAGCATCAGCTCGGTTTTACCTCCATTAAGCTTTAGGGCGGAGATAGACATCCAACGATAAACATTGGCAAGGCAGTCGTGTAACACCTCAGGTTGTTCCGCCAGCTGAGTGAGGCCCACCACCAGCTGAGTATCATCAGCGTAACTGATGATCTTCACCTCTGAAGGGGCGACCACTCTTTCAAGTGGAGTCATATATATATTAAATAGGGTAGGGCTCAGCGATGAGCCCTGCGGGACTCCACATTGAAGAGGGATTAGGGCAGATTGCTCTGACCCTTCCCAGACTTGGTAGAAACGGTCAGAAAGAAAAGATCCCAACCATTTCAGGGCCGTCCCTGAGACACCTACCTCTGACAGACGTTGGAGGAGCACCTGATGACTCACGGTGTCAAAGGCAGCACTCAAGTCCAGGAGGATCACTGCCACTGACCCTCCTGTATCTAGAGTGCTCCTTGCCTCCTCCACTACTGCCAGCAAGGCAGTGTCTGTTCCATGGCCGGGGCGGAAACCAGTCTGGGAATCTCCTAGCAGGTGGTTAGACTCAAGATGGTGAGAGAGCTGCCGGTTGACCAACTTCTCTGCAATTTTAGAAAAACCAGGCAGAAATGAAATTGGCCTGAAGTTGGTCAAATTGGATGAATCCAGTCCTGGTTTTTTCAATAGGGCTTTCACCACAGCCTTTTTCCATCTCTGGGGCACTGTGCCCTGAGCTAGTGAAAGGTTCAAGAGATCGGTCAGAGGAGTTGACAAGGTGTTAGCCACGAGCTTAAGATGTTTTATGGGAACTGGGTCACTCGGGGAGCCACTCTTCATCTCCAACAGGACTTTTATCACCTCCTCTTCCGAGAAGGGACCTAAAGATGCTAGCTCAATCGAGCGACTTGTGAGGCTAGTAACCGGTTCATGGCTTTGAGGGATAGTGGGTAAGGAGGATAAGATTTTCTCTATTTTTGAATGGAAGAAGCTGGCCAGTTCCTCACATTTTTCTTTGGGATTATCATGCAACACTGGAGGGACCGGGGCTTTCAGAAGTTCCTTGAAGATTTTAAACGATTCTCCAGAAGAATTGCTTGCTCTCTCAATCCTGTCGCTAAAGAAAATCTTTTTAGCGTCCTTCAGTGCGCTTTTATATTTCCTCAACTCCCTTTTGTAATTGGCCCGGCTTTCTTCCGTCTGCTCTCTCCTCCAAGCACGTTCAAGCCTTTTAAAAGAGGTTCTGATGCACCTAAGTTCGGGGGTATACCAGGGGGCAGAGCCAATTCTTCTCTCCCTGACAAGCCTCCTTTTATTCGGGATCAGTAAGTCCAGAGAGTTAGTCAGCCATTCGCCCAAGAGCTGATCAGCGGTATTGGGGTCATCTACGGGGTGAGGACAGGTTCTGGCTAGTTCTTCCGCCCAACTGTCCACCGGGAGCTTCGACCAGAGTCGTTCCACAATATGTTGTCTTGGTGCGGGATCTCTCCGGTTCCCCAGCAACCAGCTAAACGGAATGAGATGGTGATCGGTCCAGGGGAGAGCCAACATCTGGAGAGCCTGTAGGTTCGCAGAATTAGCAAAAACCGCATCAAGCTGATGACCTCTAATATGAGTAGCTCCCATATTAACGAGATGTAGGTCCAGTGCCCCGAGAGAACTTAGAAAATCCCTTGCTACTACGACATTGGGGTCGTCAAAATGAAAGTTGAAGTCCCCAAGAATGACAAAGTTGGACGAGGCAGCAGCCAGTGGGATAACAGCCTCCATGAAAGAATCCACAAAGTTCCCTAGCGTAGCGGGAGGCCGATACACAAGGAGGCCAGAAATAGAGACAGTAGAGGAGACGCGAAGGGTAAACTGACAACTTTCAGCGTTGTTGATGCCGCAGTCTACTACTTTGCATAGGAATGTGTCTCTGTACACAATGGCCACTCCACCCCCTCTCCCATCCGGCCTATCAAGATGGAACATGAGGTATCCCGGGGGGAGAGCGTTGACAATGTCGGGGTCGGAACCTGTAGTCAGCCACGTTTCCGTCAGGAATAAGACATCCAGACTATGGTCCAAAAGGATGGAGTGAACCTCCGTGGCATGACAAGGCAGTGATCTGCAATTAAGCAGAGCCATAGTCAGTGAGTCAGGGCCCTTGCAAGTGTTATGCGGGCGACAGGCAAGACAATGTTTAAATGCGGAACCCTCAATCCAGTAATAGCAACAGCTGGGGTGTCTGGCCGTGCGTAGAGCAAGCAGTGTGTCCCGCGAATACCTGTGAAAGGGGGTCCGAGGGCTAGAAGAGTTACGCAGAGTGGTATGCCCTAAGCCCGTCTGGGCCCGGACGGGCACAGACGGGCTAGTCTTTGGCGTGTCTTCGGCGTGCTGAAGGTGTGCCTGCTGCGCTCGTCCGCTGCGCTTCCGAGAGGTGAGCATGATAATAAGGAAGAGGATGGGGCGTGGCTACTAGGGAGGGGCGTGGCCCCGAGTCACGTGGGTGGTGACGTTCACAGGGAACTGATCAGCCCACAGACAGCGCTCGAGAAAGTGCAGCAATGTTAACAATAAGCAACGTTAAAAAACAGCAGAAGACAGTGAAGTAAGTACAATTTAAAAAGTTGAGTAACACCACCCCCGGCTTCCGCCTCAGGGGTAACTAGCTGGTCAACACCGGCTGCAATTCAGCGCGGCGTTTTGAAGCCTCTGGGAGGGGGCGTGGCTACTAGGGAGGGGCGTGGCCCCGAGTCACGTGGGTGGTGACGTTCACAGGGAACTGATCAGCCCACAGACACAGCGCTCGAGAAAGTGCAGCAATGTTAACAATAAGAATAAGAATCTCCTGCAAACCTCAAATTTAGCTGAATAAATCACTTTTTCAACACATTTTTTGTGTGGGATGGTTGTGGCAACACCGGGCTGACACAAATTTCCTACCACCCAGCGTTTCCCCGTAAAAATGGTGCCTCGCTCGTGTGGGAGGCCCAAATACCCTTGACAGGCAAGGGCCCAAAACGTATTGAGGCGACATCAAAATTGCCTATCACAAAACAACCTGGCTTTGCAAGGGGGGTCACCTGGGTTTTTGGCCCTGTGTTTGGCTGCCCCGGGGGGGGGGCAGAAAGTCTTCTTATTACTTTGGGGGGGTCGGTTGGGGCTTCGGCATGCCCATTCTGGGCAGCCCCCACCCCTGGGGGCAGATTGGGGGCTACTGCTCTCCAGGTGGGGCAGAAAGGCTGTCTGGGTAAATAAAATGGGGGTAGAGCAAAAGCCCTTGCCCAAGGGGCCGCTCCCCCCTCCCTGGTGGCTAGTGGGTGGATCACTGCTTGGGGATCGCCCTCCCCTTTCCAACGATACCTCTCCCAAGTGTTTCGGTGCTCGGGGGGCTGAGATAGCCCCACGAGCACCGAAACACTCAAACTGAAACTAAGTTTCAGTTTCGTTTTCAGTCTAATGACGACAGCGCGCCATGTGCGCGATCGTCATTAGCCTGAAAACCTGTGGAGGGTCTCGGGAGGTTGGGGAAGCTCTTCACCACCCTCCCGAGATACAAAATAAAATGGAAATCCCTATGCTGTTTACAGCAGAGATATTTCCTGCCCCTTTGTTCATGACGGAATGGTTCCATCATGAGCACAGGAGCACCGGTGCTCATGACGGAACCATTCCGTCATGAGCACCGAAAGGGTTAAAGTAAGTCCTCTACTCCACAGGAAGTGAATGAAGTTCCCTAAGGGCATTGAATGCTGAGGATCTCTATGGTCTGTTTAACGTCAATTTAGCTGTAGTTACCTGGACTTGGTGCCGTCTCTTAATTTAGTAATCAGGAGCTCCTAAAAGGAGAGCATTACAATAGTCCAATCTACTGAGTATAACACTGTGCAATTAAGGCTTTAGCATGAGCAGGGAGGACAAGGAACAGCTTTCTAAGGCCACAAAGCAGTGCAAAACAAACACTAGCCACATAGTTAACATGCTTCTCTAAAGAAAGACGATCAACAAAAGTGACTCCAAGATTGCGTACTGCCTCTGAGGAGCATAGCTCAGTCTCAGTAGAAAGTGGCCAGAAATTTGAGGTTAGTGGCATCAGGATCTTATTCGCCGTGTAGCATGAAAATCCAGGTTAATCGTCTTTTAGTTCAAAGGAGTTTGCACTCATCCATTGTACAATGTCCACTAAACAGGTCTGAATAGTTGAACCAGCATCCAGCTGATTATTGCTAAGAAATCAGCTGTATATCATTTTCATAGTTAACTACGGAAATGTGCGTTTTTATCAAAGAAATTCGTGGCTGCATATGAATGTTGAACAGTACCAGGCCGAACCTTGTGGCACCCCATGTTTGATATAACTAAAGTACGATTGATAAGGGGGTAAAGCCAAAGCCTGACAGCAACCTTGCAGATAAGATTTTTTCCCCTCCCATTACTGACACTGAAGGCTGGCAGCCTTGTCAGCAGGGTGTGGTGGTTGACTGTATCGAAAGTGGGCAACATATCGAGCTGGGCAAGGACCGTTGACTGGCTACTATCTACCCTCTTACGGATCTCATCCATACCAGTCAGTAGAGCTTTTTCTGTACCTTGGCCAGGTCTAAACTAAATTTTTCCTCCTCAAGCAAGGAGTGAGACTCCAGGTGAGAAGATAGAATCCTACTAAAGTGACACTCCAGCATTTTCACTGGAAAGAGAGGGAGGAAAAAAGGCTTATAATTACCCAGGACCGCTGGGTCTGCTGATGGCTTCTTTAGCAGAGGCGTGACTACAGTCTTCGTCCAGCAGTGTGGTACTAAGCCTGATTTTAGGGATTGATTGTAGAGTAATAACAATGGCGGCATCAGCTCATCTGCCCATTTTTTCCACCGCTTGGCTGGAAGAGTCTCTAATGAGGATCCAGACATCGTGGACAAGGCAATTGTTTTTTCCTCTGTGATTGATTCAAATAATTCAATCCTGCAATTAATGTTCTCAGAGTGGTCCGTTCTATCACCAATCCAAAGCCTAAAGCCTAAACAGCTCTAAGGCATCTGTGTAAGGTAAGGTAGTAACTTTCATGACAGTGTGACCAATGGAAGGTGCTGGATTCACATCTGAAAAAATAACCTCTAAGATCTTGCTAATCTTTTCAAAGAAAACCGCAAGATCATCACACAACGTCTGCGTAGGGATAATATATTGTTTTAAACAGTGCGGTTTAGATAGACAGATCATGGACATTTTCAAAAACCTTCTTTGAGCTATTAGCGGCAGCTAAAATAGAATCATATAGAAGCCAGCTTTTGCTGTACAAACCTCTTTTTTGTACTTATTTAGTGCCGACTTTAGAAGTTGTTTATATTCTTCTATATAGTACTGACACCATTTCCTTTCCAGTTGCCTACACTCTAGTTTTGTCACTTTTAATGACTCATTGTACCATGGGGCAGGCAGGCGGTTTTTATTAAGGGGGACTATATTGTCCATAGTCGCTATAAACTATTCATCAAACTTTAAACAATTAGTTTCAATTGAACCATTGAAATCAATAGTTTTAGAAAAGTCGAAGACAGACCCAAAAGAATGCTTAATATGTTTGTGCTATGCCTTCTCCTTTCTCCCAGAGATTGGAGCTTTCTTAGTGGCAAGACATTCCTGAACATTTAAATGAAAAGATAATAACACATGGTCAGTCCAACAGAGGGGGAAAACTTATTTTACCACGATCAGTCCATCTGGGGCAAAGATCAAATCTAATGTATGGCCCCCTTGGTGAGTAGCTGTTGGAGATCAAGAATTTCACATAAACACAGCAATTCCTTAATGGGTAGAGGCAGATCCCTCTCTGGCCATAAATTAAAATCCCCTAAAATAAAAAAGGTGAAGTGCACAAGAGCTATCTTCGATAGTAGTTCTATAAATGCTGGAGCTGGAATTTAGGGATCCTGCTGGCCAATAACATAGGGCCCCGGAGAAGACATTATCATAGCACTTCCCATCTTTCAGATTCATAAATTGACGAAGCAGAAAAAATCTAATTGTCATAATATATAATGCCTACTCGCGCTTTTTCTTATTTTGTGGCAGGCCTTATATCTCACAGGACAATCCCTACCTAGATCCACTGCTGAATCAATAGTAGTCTAGGTTTATGAATTAAACAAAGCATCCCAGATTCCTGATTTAAGAAATCATACTGATTTCTTCTGGGTGCTATACTAGGCACCTAGCAGTAGGCAATCCACAATTCAAACCGAAGGGTGTTCTAACCTCTGAAGAGTCAGCATCAGACATCAACTTGGACTCAGTTTTTGCCCTTGTAGCAGGTTGGGGTAACGGGACTGCTTACCAATTTATAAGAGTTGCGCTCTTAAATACCTTATCCTGGTATCTGCTGGGAATTTATCATCTCCCTGGGCCTCCAGAAGGGAACCAGCAGCATGCCTGGAGTGGTCAGTGCGTGGACAGGCATAGGCATGCGTGCCTTAGACGTGCCTTTGGTGCACCATCGACACACCTGCTGCGCGCATCCGCAGCACAGTCGCGCTAGGCTTCTGTTTTTGTAGCCTACTCCCAGCATCAACTGGACCGGCAACAATTGGACCGGACTAGTGGTAAAAATAGCAGTCCAGTTCTAACAGGCGGGAACTGCCAGAAGTGCAAAAGTGCAAAATGCACAAAGGAAAAGTAAAAGTTTTGAAAATTAGAAGAGTTTCTTTAAATAACACAGACCCCAACACACTATATGCTTGTTATTTTTCACACCCACACACAGTCGCACTGCATGGTCGCACCAGCCTTCTGTTTTTGTAGCGTCCTCCCAGCATCAACTAGACCTGCAACAACTGGACCGGACTATTGCTAAAAATGGCAGTCCCGTTCTAGTGGGGAGGAACTGGCAGAAGTTCAAAAGTGCAAAATACACAAAGGAAAAATAAAGTCTTGACAATTAAAAGAGTTTCTTTAAAAAACACAGCCCCCAACACACTATATGCATGTTATTTTTCACACCCACACACAGTCATGGTGTGCGGGTGCCAGCCTTCTGTTTATGCAGCCTCCCAGCATCAACTAGACTGATAACAACTGGTCAGGACTAGTGGTAAAAATGGCGGTCCCATTCTAACATGCTGGAACTGCCAGAAGTGCAAAATGTGCAAAAACAAAAGTAAATAATTTGACAATTACGAGTTTCTGTAAAAAACACAGCCCCTAACACACTATATATATGAACAATGGTTCCAAAGGGAAAGCAGTTACTTACAGTTGAGATAAATCAATTTACACAACACACAGCTGGCGGCGTGCAACAGACGGACTCCCCTTGATTAAGAGAAACAACCGAAAACATCAGTTGAATTTGTATCCTGATGACTGTGCCCCCTGCAGTACTATACCCAAAGTATCTACCCTGAAGTCAGCAATTCACAACATGTCTCGGTAATCAGAAGGGAAAGAGATGAAAAAGATTAAATAATAAGACGAAGACGAATCAAGATCTACTACGATTCTGGTAGTCCCTTCCGATTGAAATCGAGTGGCAACTACGATATACTGGTGGACATTTGTCTTATCACCTACAGTTTAGGCTGTTATACACCTCCTGTGTCCTGAAGAAGACCCGATATGACTGTGTACAACAACTGGTTGATATAGGGTCGAAACGTTGACGGTTCCACAGTCCCGTACCAATTGGAATTCCTTGTATATACAGAAAAGTTAGGACACGTGCCTTACAAGGTTTATTTTCTATCCATAATTAAGCTGAGGACTTTTTTGCAAAAATTCTGCAAAAACTTTTTGTGTATTTTATTGATAATCACGTACATACATTGTAAATATTCACATTTTCACTATCACACCTAGTCACCTTATTCACTTTGTCACTGCGTCGTTTCTCTGTAAATATTATTGTATATACAGCCTTTTTCATTTTTGCTCATATTCAAATGAGTTGATAAATGAGTTGAAATTCATATGAAAATCAAAAAATAAATTATTGTGGTTTTTTTGAATTATTATTCATTGTTTAATATTGATTATTTGGTAGATCTACTAATGCTGTGTGTTGTGTAAATTGATTTATCTCAACTGTAAGTAACTGCTTTCCCTTTGGAACCATTGTTCATATATATTGATGAGGCCCAGGTTCCTTGGGTTATAGGGTTACCCCTGTGTGTTTAACTCCTAACACACTATAGGCCTGAATAATAGGCCTGATTACAATGTCGGGCGGAAAGTCTCCAACCATCGGTTGGAGGCTTTCTGCCCCACATGGTAGGTTTAAAGTGTGACCGCCGTATTAGGATGACGGTGGCCAGAGTTTAAACCTGCGGGGGGGATTCGGACGTGGTTCCGACAGCCTCAAGGAGCCCGTCATTTATTCGGAAACACTTCATACTCCCTTAAGGACTGCGTTTCTGCTGACGGTCTTATGATGGCACTTCCCGACAGCAGTTCCATGTTGGCCTTTCCGACATTGAATTGCTGTTGTAAAGTGTGTTTGGGGGCCCCTAGCAGGGCTACCATCTGTCCGCGGCCTCCGCAAATTGCCCTGGGGAGCATCTATGGCGCCCCCCTCAACATCCCTTCACCATGGGGCAGACACCGTGAGGTGCCTGGCCCATGGTGCAGGGATGTTTACAAAGTTTCATTTTTCAATGGGAGCTTGTGCTCCGGGCGTTTTCAACCCCCCCACACAAGCTGCCATTGAAAAATGTACGTTTCCGACTGCACTATGGGACTCATTATGATGGCGGAAGGACCGCCACCGCCAGCCGTGAGGCAATGGTAAACATGCACGATGTGACCACCATGGTGGCGGTCGCATCGTAATTGCACGTGCAAGACCGCTGCCATACAGGCGGACAGTCTCACTACCGCAACAATGGGGGTCGGACAAAAGTCCAACCGCCATCGTAATCGTCCCCTATGTGCAGTCACCTCCTAATTGGGTTGTAGGAACCGCTGACCTATGGTCGGGTGGTTCCTTCACCTCAACAGTATGCCCACCTGACATCGCATTTAGGGCCTATATGCTCGTTATTTGTCTCACCCACACACAGTCATGCTGCGTGGTCATGCCAGCCTTCTGTTTTTGTAACCTTCTCCCAGCATTAACAAGACGCAACAACTGGACTGGACTATTGGTAAAAATGGCGGTCCCGTTGTAACAGGCGGGAGCTGCCAGAAGTGCAAAAGTGTAAAATGCGCAAAGGAAAAGTACAAGTTTTGACAATTAAAACATTTACTTTAAAAAACACAGCACCCAACACACTAAATCCTTGTTAGTTTTCTCACCCACACACAGTCGCATTGTGTGGTGTAGAGTGAAATTTGGGAGAGAGGGAGTGTTGGAGGTAGGATGGAGCTCTGGCAGGAGCTACCTGCTGTTACCTAAGAGCTTAACATAAAATAAAGAACTTACCTCCTACCTATATGGCTTGTGTGTGAAGTCCTTGACCTCTGATGTCATGCTTTTGCTATGATGCAAACCTTGTCAAAACACAAAAAGTGTGCAGCACCAAAGCAGGTTGCAGAAATATTGCATCAAGAATATCGGAATCTCATATATCGTGGACAGGAATATGAAAGGTAAAAAATATCAGTGTAACAATATAACTGTTGTTTTGACTATCCATGTAAAAAATATCAAAGTAGTAAATATTGCTGGTTATAATATAGTTTTGTAGTGTTTATTTTCTGTGTTTATATATTTGTAATATGTTTTTTCATTGTAGAATACTTTTTATTTATTAAATTATCATAATTTGTAAATGTTATTGATTTTAATGTTTTTATTTTAAGTAAAACGTATTTGTCAGTCAGTCAGTCAGAAAACTTTATTTCGGCTATCAGCCCTAAAAGTTCATTAAAACACATAATACAGTGCCGACAGGTGTTAAAAAAGAATGATACATAATTCTGAGTATAAATAAAAACACATAATCATAAAAGAAAAAGCAGTTATTACGAAAAATGACACAGGAATTGCCTTAATAAGATAGTTATCGTCTTCTGGTTAGCCACATTGAAAATAAATATTTGGCTATTACTGTAGCATATAAAGGGGAGAGTCATACTTCAACAACCTGAACAAATCTCTGTAATTCCTAGCCCCTATGTTTTTTGCAAATTGGATTATCCATTTTCGGCGGGAGATTTTATAGGCTGGGCAAAAGAATATAACATGGACCTCGGTTTCTTCAGAGGCACCACACCCGGGGCAGGGTTGCCAGACTGAACCAACCCACTTATTCGTTCTCGAAAAGAGCGGGAGAGAACCATGCCTGAATTGTAAATATAGTTTTTTGGCAATAACCGGGTGGATCAGATCTATTACAGGCTCAAAGCTATAGCTATTTTTTACCTCAAGGAATACCGTGGTCAGATTAGCAATATTAGCAGATTGAAAGATCTGGGTCAGATTTCGGTCCTCCAAAATTTTTGTCAATGATCTTTTTGAAAGAGAGGAGCATGAGTCCTCGGGTGTGAGCCAGAGGTCTTCTCTCCCTATCTCCTTCAGCGATTTATTGACATATACTAGCCAAGGAATGGCACCTGCCTTAGGAATCAACAAGATAGACTTCAGTTCCTCCTGAAAATTTGCCAGTTCAGGGGTACTCCATAGTCGACGCAGTACATTACTGGTCTGGAAGCTACCAGGTCCGCAATGGATTGAATACCTAGGTCCATCCTAAGCGGCTGCATAGGGGTGCTCATTGGAAGTGCAAATAATTGTCTAAGAAAATGGTTTTCTTACTTGGATAAAATCTGGGATGACGTGTGACCCCATAATTCAGCACCATAGACTACCACCCCCCTAGCCTGGGTTTTGTAAATCTCCACCAAAGGACTGATTAACTTTAGTTGGCTGTTTTTATACATCTTAGTAATACCCCCTGTTATCTGTGCATATTTTAGGTTTAATTTTGAGATCTGAGGGGGGAGGCGCCTAGCGCTTGACCAAGATGGCCGCGTGAGCTTTGAGCTCCCGAGACCCTCGCGCCCTCCGTCGACTATCCTGTCTCTAATCCTGTCTGTATGCATGGCCTCATGTAGATGACTTGTCAGGGAGGCGATTGATGCTACCTGAGGTCGGATCGCCCACCGGGAACCGGAGTTATGCATGGCGGAAGATTGAGGCCTATCTCCGAGGGATGCCAGGGGCTAGAGTTGGCAGGATGCCCGACCTCTAATTGAACAACAGCGGCCAGGCGAGGTGTGAACTATCGGACGGAGGTCCCCGTCCTTTCACTTTCGCTTTCTCGCCCTTTGTCTGCCCTGCCCCGGGAGAGCTCTCGGTGGCTTTATTATCCTTTGGACGCTCTACACGCTACTCTGGCGGCCCATTGCAGAACTGATCACTCCTGATTCCTCTCGCTGAGAGAGGGCCGTCTTATCTGAACCGACCTGCTTGGTGCCAACCATGTCGGGCAAAGCAGAGGTGGATCGGCTGAAGCCTAAGACTACCAGGCGGGGAGCCTATACTCAAGCCAATAATATGGACCGCTATGCTCTGCAGAAGGGGTCACCGAGTGGATCGAGCCAGTCGCCGGATACACAGAAGGCGGCCTCACCCTTGGCCCCGGAGCTCTCGCTGCAGGATGTCATGGGCGCGCTCGAAGGGATGCAGACTTCGATTGGGAGACAGTTTGATGCCCTGGCGCACAAAGTGGATACCATCTTGGTGGACGTTAACCTGATCCGCGCGGATTTGGGCAAAACAAATGAACGAGTTAAAACCCTGGACCTCAAGACCACGGGCCTCGCCGATGATGTCTCGAAACTACAGACCGAGGTCCGTAAGCTGCGGACCGAGAGTGATCTCGCCGCCCGTCGGCTGGAGGACTTTGAGAGCCGGGCCAGGCGCAACAACGTGCGCGTTATCGGGGTCCCGGAGTCCTCGGATGAGGCTTCGGTAGACCTGCTCGTGGAGGACTTGGTGCTTACCCATCTGCAGCCTAAGGGTCTTGGGAAGTTCTTCGCAGTTGAAAGGGCCCATAGAGTGCCGGGTGGGTGGCCCAAGGTGGGAGCCCCACCGAGGCCGATTGTCGCCCGGCTCTTTCATTTTCGAGATCGGGATGCTATCCTGCAAGCATCGAGGGTGACGGGCCCGGTCCCCTTCCAGAACGCGTCGGTGAATTTCTATCCTGATTTCACCCAGCAGGTGCAGAGGCAGAGGCAGGGCTTTCTGGGGGTGAAGAGGCGACTTCGGGAGAGGGATCTGAAGTATGCCATGCTCTTCCCTGCCAGATTACGTGTGGTGTACGAAGACCGGACATTCTTCTTTGAGTCGCCTGCCATGGCCGATGAATGGCTGGACGCTTTGCCCCGACGACGGACGGGAGAGGACACTGCCGCAGATGGGGACAGTGGCCGGGATGGGCAAGGTTGATGTTTTCGGAGCCGGTCTGACTCGATTTGACTTTATCTAATGACTTGAATAGAGTGCAGTAAATGCGGGGGGTTGCGGGAGGACGAGGGGAGCTCTTTCCTCCCTTAGGGTGCTTTTTGTAGATTTTGGGTTTGGTAGGGCGACAGGCACACTGCAAGTTGGGGGGGCTTTGTTAGCTGCAGCAGGGGTGCAGGGTGGGGGGGATAGTTGGGATTTTGGGTTTGTTGTTGGGGGGTCTGTTTCTGCAAGGCGTAGTGATCATTTTCAGGATTGTTCCATGGTGGCTCTTCGGGTGTGGGGTGGGCCTCTTTGTGTTTGGGGATGGGGGTAGGGGTTTAAGTGTTATTAGCTGGAATGTTAATGGTTTGGGGGATCGCATTAAGCGCGGGATAGTTTTGCAACACTTGAAACGGTCATTGCCAGATGTTGCCCTACTGCAGGAGACACACCTTATAGGTAATACGTGCTATGCTCTTAATAGGAAGGGTTATAAATTCATAGCTCATTCGGGATTTTCCTCCGGGTCCAGGGGGGTGGGCATCCTAGTCAGAGCCTCGCTACCATTTGAGGTGGACTCCACCATTGTTGACGATAGGGGGAGGTTTGTGGTGGTGGCGGGGAGGTGGGAAGGTAGAACTTTGGTTTTAGTTTCGGTTTATGTCCCTCCAGCCCTGCAGGCCTCCATGTTTACAGATCTGGGTAGGGCCTTGCTGGATCTCCCGGGGGGTATGCTAGTGGTGGGGGGGGATTTCAATGCTGTCGGCTCTGGGCTGCTGGATAGGTGCCCGCCCAGAGACACTGGGGGGGCTCAGAAGTGGCTTCCAGACTTTCTAGACACACTCGGCCTGATAGACTGCTGGAGGCTCCGGCACCCCACACAGCGTCAATACACCTTCCACTCCGGGGCGCATGGTAGCCTCTCTAGGATTGATTACCTGCTCACTTTGGCTGCGCACGCCCCATTGGTGTCTGAGGCCAGGCACATGGCGCGTGGCATATCGGACCATTCGCCAGTGTGGGTCAGGCTGGATGTCGGCCGCGAGGGAGGGGGAAGGGTGGCTCCTATTAACCCCTGGTACTTTCGAGATTCCAAGATGCGCAGCGCACTGGTGAAGACAGTTGATAATTTTTTCAAGGACAATCAGGGGTCCGTGGACTCGGCAGTGTCGTTGTGGGAAGCATTTAAGACCGTGCTGCGAGGGGAGGCCCTCTCCCTTGTAGTGGCGGCCAAGCGGCGGAGAGATGGCGAGGTTATGCAGGTGGAGGAGGAGATCGTGGCTTTGGAGGGAGCGCTAGAGGAGGAGGTTACAGAGGCCTCACTGCATGAGCTGAGCTTGAAGCAAGCCGAGTATAAGGATCTTGTGACGAATGCCGCTAAGACCCTCAGTAGGGAACAGCAGGGCCGCCTGTATGATGTTGGTGACAAGGCCGGGAAACTCCTAGCTTGGCTGTATAAAAAAGAACGGGTTAATAGAGTAGTGCCGGAGCTGACGGGAGAGGGGGGAGAGGTGATTGTGGAACCTGAGAGGATTGTACAGTGTTTCTCGGACTATTTCCGTATGGTTTATGCCTCAGTGTCGGATAGGCCGCCCGAGGACTCGCGTGACCTCTTGCGTGATATCGCTTTGCCCTGTCTTTCTGACGTAGATAGGGAAGATCTTGATGGAGACATAACGGTCGATGAGGTGGCGGGAGCTATCCGCGCGCTGAACTCGGGCAAGGCCTCGGGCCCGAATGGCTTGCCGATTGACCTGTATAAGCTGTTCCCGGATAGGGTTGCCCCTCACCTGCGCGCCATGCTCATGGAGGCGCGGGGGAGTGGGACCCTCCCGTTGGACCAGAGACTGGCGACAATTGTTGTGATACACAAAGATGGTAAACCCCGAGATAAGTGTGCCTCATATAGGCCTATATCACTCCTTAACGCCGAGCCGAAGATTCCGGCTAAAATCCTGGCGGGCCGATTGGTCAGGGTACTTGGAGACTTGATTCACCCGGATCAATCCGGTTTTATTCCGCATCGTAACACCGCGTTAAACCTTCGGCGCCTTCATGGTGTGATCGCCAGGGCGGGCACGCTGCGAGAACCGGCTATTGTGGCGTCTCTTGATGCCACGATGGCCTTTGATACGGTGGAATGGGCATATTTGTGGGCTGTGCTAGCCAAGTTCAGCTTTGGCCCTGGTTTTGTGAGCTGGGTGAGGTTGCTGTATGAGGGACCCCTTGCGAGTGTGGTGGTAAATGGCCGGGCATCGACTCCGTTCCAGCTTGGGAGGGGGACTCGGCAGGGTTGCCCCCTGTCGCCTCTGCTGTTCGCCCTCGCCCTTGAGCCGCTGGCGGCGTGGATACGCTGGCACCCGGATATACGTGGACTTAGATGGTCGCCCAAACACGAGGACCGCATTTCGCTATATGCTGATGACATCCTGTTGTATCTTGCCTCGCCCAAGAACTCGCTGATAGTGGTCTGTGACGTTCTTACATCTTTCGGTAGGAATTCTGGTCTCGTCATCAACTGGAGTAAATCGTATTTATACGTTCTGAGTGGCGAGGTTCCACCGGTCCCGCGAACTTGTTCGATCCAGATCGCTCAGCAGGGCTTCGTGTATCTGGGGATCTTTATCTCCATGGACTCCGCTTTGCGGTATGAGAGGAACCTGTTTCCCCCCTTGGCGCGCCTGCGGTGGGATGTTGAGGGCTGGCGGAGGCTGCCGCTCTCCCTCGTCGGGCGCGCTGCCTTGTTCAAAATGATGTCTCTTCCCCGGTTCCTCTACGCATTGCAGAATACTCTAGATTGGGTGCCGGCCAATTACTTTCGGGAGGTCGAAAGCCTCCAACGAACGTTGTTATGGGATGGGCGGCCGCGAATAGCGATTGCTAAGTTGACGCTTCCATGGTATGACGGGGGTATTGCGCTTCCAGACATCCAACGCTATTATTGGGCCACCCAGTTGTCCGCGATTAACCATGGTTTCTATGGCCCGGCCCTCAGCCCTGGTTATGCCATGGACAGATGGTTGCTGCGCGGTGGGAACTATCATAGGGCGTTGTACTCGCGGTCCCTGGACTCGTCCCTCACGGGGCCCACTGGGGTGGCGGTGCGTGTGTGGAAGATGGCGACTGACTCGCTGGGCTGGAAGGATAGGCTCACCCTTGCTACCCCGTTGTTTGAATCTGAAAGATTGGGTAGGCTTTGGCATACGAAAGGGTTTGATAAATGGAACTTGATCGGCATCTCCAGGGTTGGAGATGTGCTGATTAAGGGGAGGGTGAAGTCCTTTGAAGAGTTGCAGAAGGAGTATGAGTTGGGGGCATCCGAGTTTTTCCGCTATGTTCAGGTGCGTCATGCCCTGCGGTCAGTCCTCGTGGAGGGTGAGAAGGTGCCTGAGTCCTCTCCTTTGGAGGACCGGATCCTTGATGGCCATATGCCAGAGAGCACGATCTCGCTCATCTACAAGAAACTGATAAATGTTCGTGCGGATATGCTTCTGGGGCTGCGGGACCAGTGGACTAGGGACGGACTCGAGTTGGATGATGAGGATTGGCAGTCTGCTGTTTCTTCTCCTAAGGAGGTTGCGATCCCGTCGCGTCTGAGGCTGGTGCAGCTCAAGATACTGCATCGAGTGTATGTGACAGGGCCAAGGCTGGTTCATATGGGATTCTCTGAGGAAGGCCTATGTAGGAGGGGATGTGGTATGGTGGGTACTTTCCTGCATATCATCTGGGAATGTGGTGTCATCATGGAATTTTGGAGGCGAGTCCATGCAGTGATGGGGGAGGTGACGGGCATTGCTATGCAGCCGGAAGCGCGGTGTTGTCTCCTGAATGTCTGGGGGCCCACTGATCATGATGAGGCACAGACCCAGTGGGTGACTCTGGGTAACATGGTCGCTAAGAGGGATATCGCGCGCTTGTGGGGTTCCGTGGGGCCCCCCACGTTAACCGCGTGGAAAGAAAATATGGACTGGAGTATGCTCAGGGAAAAGACAGTATATTGCGCTAGAGGCCGCCCTCGGAAGTGGCATGCCATCTGGGGGCGGTGGAATCAATACAGGGGGGAATATGTCTTGCCCCTGATTTGGATCCCCCCGAGGAACAGCTTTCTTCTTGACATTCTTTCCAGCTCAGTATACAGATGTGATGGTTAATTGACTCCTTGGGCCTCTGCCTTTCCCCCTTCCTCCTCTTATCACAGTGCTGTGACTGTTAGATGATTGGGGTCCGGCTCCCCCTGAGGGGCTATCACCATGGGCATTCAGTGTTGTTGCCTTGCTGGGGTTTGTTGTGTGTTTGTAATTATTTAAAAATGGAACCTTTTCACTGCTCCTTTATTGCACTGTGGACGCTTCTTTGTCCTCTTCTACCGAAGCTGCCGAACCTCCGGGTTGTCGGCTGAATAGCTGTGTCCAGATTCTTGCAGAAATAAAGGTTTAAAAAAAAAAAAAAAAAAAAAAAAACAATTTTGAGATCTGAGGACCGCAAGTCATTTTATTATTTAGGGTCAGGCCCAGCTAATCAAATGTATTTACCCATTCTAGGGGCAAACCATCGAGTTTCGGAATAGGGTGGTTAGTGGTGTCTGCGTGGAGGACCATGTATTTAGTCTTACTCACGTTAATAACTAAATTCCTTTTCCTGCAGAAAGACGCAAAACCGTCCAGGACTCTTTCCATCCCCATCGGGGTCCTGGACAAAAGCAGAGTGTCGTCTGCGAACATTAGTGCAGGAATTTTCCTGCCTGCCAGCTTAGGAGCGTCTATGTCTCTTAGGGCTAGAATATCTTCTACCAGTCCATTTAAAAAAAGAGCAAAAAGGGTTGGGGCTAGAACACACCCCTGTCTGACACCCTTTTCTACTCGGAATGGGTGCGTGAGTTCTCCATTGAGTCCAAACCTGACTCTAGCGAAGGTGTGCTGGTGAAGTCGCTCTAGTAGATCACATAGATAGAGGGGTACTCCCATCCCCCTCAACAGTGCCCAGAGCTGGCTACGATCCACCATATCGAAGGCAGACTTTAGGTCAACAAACGTGAGATAAAGGCTGCCCCCTTCTAGGATAGTGGTTTTCCAGTGGATCATTTGCAACCTAAACAGTTGGTCCACAGTTGACATTTTGGCTCTAAAGCCCACCTGCAGGGGGGTCGGAATATTATGGTCCTCCATCCAGGTTTGGAGTCTCCCTAGTAGAATGCGCGCAAATATCTTCTGGGCGACATCGATTAGGCTAATAGGCCTATAATTTGCCGGATCAAGGGGAGAACCCTTTTTATGAATTGGTACGATCTCGGCACCAGCCCATGTAGATGGTAGCGGCATTCCAGCTAAAATTGCATTGAAAAGACCATAAAGATAGGGAACCCAGATGTCAGGCTCGCTTTTAAAGAGATCACCTGGGATCCTATCAAGGCCTGGAGCTTTGTTTGGTAGGACTTTACTTAAAGCCACTCTAACCTCACTGAGTGTGCACCTCTGGGCCGACCCCTGGATAGCGGGTAGACAAACGTTGGGGTGAGGAAGATTGTTCGCTACTGGTGACTTAGAGGCATACAGATCTTCAAAATGTCTACGCCATATTTCTTCTCCGACATTGGGTTGAAGAGCTGGGTTGGGACGTGTCGATCCAGTTTTAACTAAGCTCCAGAACGATCTTAGGTCCCTATTCTTAAGTGCAGCAGAAATCTCCTCCCATCTGCTTGCTTCCCATTCTTTTTTCGCCTCATTTGTAATTTTCTTAAAAAGGGCCCTTGCTTCCTTAATTGATGGCTTGTTACCGTTTTTAAGGATTGTGAGAAGCAATGTCTTTGCTTCTCTGCAACTTTTATTAAACCAAGTAATATTCCCCCTCATAGGAGCCGAATTTCTCCTGATTTCCCGACTAAAGTGGGTCTCAAGGATACTACAAAGTTCTATGTGGGTGGCTCCGATCAGCTCGAGATCCAAATGGGGCTCTAATATAGTAGCATCTCCCATTGTTTTCTCCAAGAGGGGGTAGATCTCAGAGTACATTGCACTAAGGTCCCTTTGAGATTGGACAATCTTCTCCCATCTGACTCTTCGAGCAGCACAGGTTGTAATCAAGGGTGCAGGAATGAGTAGGTCGTTAACGGGAGTGAGGTAGTTAGTAAAACCCTCCATGAATACGGCAATGGGATTATGGTCACTTTCGCAGCGTTTGTTCACTTGAAAATCCAGGATCCTTGGCCACAGTCCCATGCTGAGCATGATATAATCAATGATGGAAGTTTGGCCATTTCTTTCAAAGGTTGGATTACCTGGATTATCTTTTTTTTTTTAAATTTTTTTATTTACAGTTTTGCAACAACATACAGTCGTACAATGAGCAATATAACAGGAAAAAAAAAAAAAAAAGACAAGGAAAAAAGGAAAAAAGATACAAGCAGCAATAATACAAAAAGTCAAAGATGTCTTTTAAATCCATTTAGTAACCGGGTCCCAAATTTTCAAGCCTAGTCGTTTTTTCTTTATCCCCTTAAGCTTATACATAGCCATTTCTATATGATAAATGGAGAGTAGCTTAGATTGCCATTGATGAAAGGTCGGGGGTTCGTTATCAATCCACCGGGAAGTAATGCAAAATCGGAAAACAGACATACAAATAAACAAAAAAACTTCCTCGGCGATAGGTCTTATCTTAGATTGATCTGTTTGAATACCAAAAATCACCACCTCAGGAGAGAGTTTTACAACTATCCGTAAATTATTGTTGATAAAGGATTCAATATCAGTAATGAACCGGAGAAGTTTTTCACATTTAAAAAACATATGAATAGAATCCGCATCAAGCTCTTTGCAGCGATTACATCTTGAATCGCCGCCGGCCTTCCATTTGGCTATCTTAGCGGGTGAATAATAAAGATTAAAGATAGATATATAGTGTTGACTTTGAAGGGGCCCATTAAAGAGTACCTTCATGGATATCTCGATTGATCTTCCTATGTCAATGTATGCTATATCTAGCTTCCTTTGCCATTTACTTTCTACAAAAGATAAGTCATCTTCGAGCTGATTAATAATCATTTGATAAACTGGGCCTATTTTTTTTGTTTTCCTATTAATTTCTAATATCTTGTGAGAATTCATACTAGGATTAATAAGAAGTCCTTTTAAGTCCAGAAAGCTTCGAATCTGAAGATATTTTAAAAAATGATGCTGAGGTAATCCATATTTAGTGCGAAGAGCCATAAATGAAGAAAATTGAGCTCCCTCGTATAAATCTCCCAGAGTCTGTATTCCGGAAAGATGCCATACTCTGGTGATTTGATCGTTAAACACCGGGGGGAGGGCAGAGTTATTGAGAATTGGAGAATAATAAGTGATGTCACCCAGACCAAGAATTTTATTCCTAAATTGTCGCCAGATTGAGAAACAGGCTAAAATAGTCTTGAATTTGTTTTTTTTATAATAGCTGGGTTCAATGATTTTAACTAAACATTGAGGAGCAGCCTTGCCTAGTAGTAATTCATATACTGAGGGGTTGACGGATTCTTCAGTAACCGAGTCCACAAAAAGAAGTGTACCCATACATTTTAAAGAAATAAGCCAATAATACAGCCGAAAATTAGGGATACCCCACCCCCCTTTCAGCCTAGGCAAAAAACAACATTTCAGAGCTCGACGAGAACGGTGATACCCCCACAAAAATCTAGAGATCATTCTGTCAATTTTTGTAAAATAGTGTGCCGGAAACAGGAGTGGTATGGTGCGAAACAAATATAGAAACTTTGGTAAAATTAACATTTTAATAATATTAACTCGGCCATAAAGAGAAAAGTGCATATTGTTTAGTCTCTCTAGAGTTATATTAGATGAGTTCAGGATAGGCTCGATATTTAAACGTACAATCTCGTCCACCCTGGAAGAGATCGTTATCCCCAGGTATTGAGCAGCAAGATCAAAAACCATTTCTTTAGGTCGGCCAAAATCAGAATGAATCAATTGGGTTTTGGCTATATTTAATTTATAGCCAGATAACTGGCCAAACTCTTCGGCCAAAAGAGTGATTTTTGGTAAAGCAGATCCAATATCTACGGTAGTTATGGCGACATCATCCGCGTAGGCAAATATTTTAAATAGATTGGTATTAATTTTGACAGGTATAATGTCTGCCGCAAGGGACAGATTACGTAAATATGGTTCTAAGTATAAAGCAAACAACAAGGGGGAACAGGGACAACCTTGTCTAGTCCCCCTTGTTATCGGAAAGCCCTTCGAGAGAGAGTTAGTTATTCTTATGGCAGCCTTAGATTGAAAATAAAGGGCTTTCACACCGTTAATATATAAGATAGGAAAACCCATCCAGAGCATGACAGACCAAAGAAACTCCCAGGAGACCCTGTCGAACGCCTTTTCTGCGTCCAACAGGGCCACCGCGACCGGGGATTCGGATATCTGAGCCCAATCTAATAATGTTATTATTTTTTTGACGTGGTCTGTGGTATCTCTGTTCAATATAAAGCTGTGTTGCCTGATAGAAACAAGGGTCGGCATCATTGGGTTAAGTCTGTTGGCAAGGATTTTTGAATAGATCTTGCTATCAGTGGAGATCAGAGAGATAGGTCGATATGAGCCTAATTCTTCGCTGTTTTTGCCTTTCTTTTTAAAAATTACTATCGTTGCAAGGGACCATGACTCAGGTGGATTACCAGCGAAAGCCAGGGAAAAAAATCTTCATTAGTTCTGGCTTCAAAATTTCTCTGAATACTCGATAAAATTCCAGAGGAATAGAGTCAGGACCCATGGCTTTTCCAGCCGCAAGACTCATAATAGCAAGTTCGATCTCATCCCAGGTAATTGGAGTACTGAGACGCTCCACATATTCTGCTGACATTTCTGTAGTGTAAAGATATTGTTTTATAGCAGAATGAGACACATTATCCGGTTGATGATAAAGTACTTGATAAAATTCGTTAAAGGCTGCAAGTATATCTTCTTTTGAGGTTTTGAAGCCCCCATGAAGATCTTGTATTTTGAGAATCTCATTAGCAGTGGTTTTTTGACGTAGTCTTTGTGCTAAGACTTTCTCTGTTTGTTCGCTAAATTCGTAGCTTTCAGTCCGATATTGATTATAATATAGAGCTACTTGTTCAGCTATAGGAGCATAAACAGAGCTACGTTTAATCAGTAGATCTAATTGGGCTTCTTCTATGTCCCTATTTAATTTAATGCATTCAGCCATCCGTAACTCTGCATGAAATACCATTTCACAGTCCCTTTTAAATTTATTTCGCTTATTCTTTAGCTGAAAATTAGACAACTGGGACAGGGGCTGAGTCGTTGTTTAATTAAAAAAAATCCTGGATTACTTTAGACATAAATTGAATATAGTCAGGTTGTACAAGTAAGTTTCGTTGAAACGTCCAAATTGGTTTATGGCCCTGTTCATTTGATGTTATACTAAACTTTAAACAAAGAGGATTGTGATCCGATAATAGTCTAGGCAGAATTTCTAACCCAATTTTATCCAAAAAAAACTGAGATAAAAAAAAATAATCAATCCGAACGTGTTTCTTGTGCGGGGCAGAAAAAAAAGTAAAGCCATCCTCATCTGGATGAGCAATATGCCAAGCATCAGATAGAGCATTGTCTAATACCAGAGACCGCAGAGCCTTAAAAGACCGTGGCTTTGATCCTTTATACCTTGAATTTTTTCTAATATTGAAAGCAGGATCAATATGAATATTGAGATCCCCACAAAAATTAATAGGGATGCTACTAAGAGCAAGCTCCTGATTAAGATAATTAAATAATTCGGAATCATCAAGGTTAGGGCCATAAACTGAATAGATCAAAAGCCTGTTCTGAGAGATAGAAAGTTCTGCCATGGCCCAGCGGCCCCATTTATCAGCAGCAGTCTTAATTAGAATGCCCAAATTCCGAGGCATGAGTATAGCGACACCTCTTTTAATGCCAGTCTGCCTAGAAACAATTAACACTTCCAACCCCAAGTTCTTTAGCAAGTTCTTTTTTCCCCATGATAGATGAGTCTCTTGAAGACAGAGTATATCAATTTGCAACAAATGGATCATTTTGGACAGAATACCTCTCTTTTTCGGATCATTGAGACCATTGACATTAAAGGTACAAATTCTAATTGTCTTATCCATTTAAAGATAGAGCATAAAGAAAAATTAGAAAACTAGAATCTATAAAACATGGTTCCATAAAAAATTGGACACAGACAACCATAACAAGAAAAATCGTTACTTTACCCAGTATTAAATCATTAGTAAAGCAGACTGAGCAGTACTCCATGGCTTGCAAGTAACTAAACAAAATCGTTATATCTTGCTCATATTGGACTGATGTTGCGTTACACCCCCCCACCACCACCACCACCACCACCACCGCCACCACCCCCCCGCCCCTAACACCTTCCACCCACCCCAACCCCAACCCCCACCCCAACCCACCCTATGAGGCACAGGGATAGCCAGTCCCTGGGGTCATGGAGAGCCTCCCCGCCCCCTCCCAGACCTGAAAAGAGAAGATATTGTTCAAAAAACAACTTAATCTAGCCAACAATATCAAGCCGACATAACAATAAACATTGAGTCAAAGAGAGTCAAGATATTCTTTTGCAGCAATTTCGGAAAAAAAGAAGCTTGTTTGATTTTTAAAAATAACTTTGAGTTTGGCCGGATTTTGTAAATAAACAGTAGCGCCTTTTTGTTGAAAGCCAGCTATTAATTGTCTTAACTGCCATCGCTTGGTGACAGTGGACTGACAAAAATCCGGTCTTACGAAAAAACTGCAGCCTTTAGCGGAGCGTTTCTTATCTGGTCTGGCCAGATCAAAAATAGCTTCTCTTGCTAAAAAATTATTAAATCTGATCAGAATGGCTCTAGAGTGCTCTCCCTCTTTTGGTCTAGATTTAGTTTGAAACAGGAAACGATGAGCACGTTCTATAATCAAAGGCCAGTTCCAAGATGTGAGTTCAGGAAATGCTTCAGAAAAAAGTTCACAGATAAATTTCCGCATGTCTGTGCCACCTAGATTCTCGGGAACCCCAAGCACACGCAAGTTGTTCCTCCGTGATTGATTTTCAATCTCAGCAAGCTTGAAACTAACATCGTCCCGTTGTGCTTTTATAGAAACAAGTTCCTTCTTTTGTATAGCTAGTTCATCTTCAAGAGAAGATATCCTGGTTTCGGCTTCTGAAACTCGAGTCGTCATATCAGTACAAAATTTTGTGATGCGACGAACGGCATTTTTGACTTTTTGACATGTACCTTGTGTACGAGCAATCTCCATTTTTGTGTCTGACCGATGAGCCAGCATTGTTTGATATATCATGGAGAGAGTCACTTCCGGGCAAGGATCAGCATCAGGTTCCTCAAAAATAGCTGGTTCATTTGAAGGATTAGATTGAGTGACTGAAAGGTCCTCTACACCATTAGACTGGTTCCTGGTTGAGGATATCCTCCTAGTCTTGACCTTATGTTTCTTTACGGTCACACTAGAAACAGGTGACGTCTCGCTTACTCCCGTCTCCTCTCCCAAGCTACTGTCCTCTGAATAATCAGCCCAGTCCTTATCCAGGCTTTCGTCAGATGTGAGATCAGACATAGAAAAAAAAAATTCAGTGGGCTCCGAAGCAGATTCCTGGCACAGAGTTTCAATAGGCGTTGCTATGGGCTGAGCAGAAATAGAAGTAATCTGAGCATTTGCCATAGTGTTTGACGCCTCCCCACCTCCAGCGGTAGTAATCAAAGAGTTCAGGACTCCAGATCCCAGAGTGCTGTGCGACATTAATCCAAACACATGCTCGGAGTCAGGAAAATGTAACGCTTCTAATCCGGGATCGGAAACAGATTTTGGGGAGGTATCTACAGGTGCGGGTGCAGGGGAGGAAGCCGATACTGTACTGAGATTAATTACATTTTTGGCAGCTTGCTTGTTAAATAATGCGGGAACTGTTTGGTTAAAAGCTCTACTCAGAGATTCTCCCCCTTTTTTTGCCGAGAAAGAAGTGGATGTAGACTCACCGGATTTAGCTAATCCTCGAGTCGGGTTACCAGCTTCCAGTTCTTCTGTGCGGAAAGTTTGGGCATTCCTGTTCTTGCCACTACGCGTGTTTAGAGGCTTCGCCTGTTGCTTAGCATTTTTTGGCGGCATGATGTATACAGAGCAAAGTGCAGATTGTCTCGCCCAGCAAAACAAGAGGTGCCGGGTAAAATCACGTAGCCGAGGAAGCCGAATAATAAGAGGCCACATAGATATCAGCTGAGAAGCAGTGCATTCAGCCCAGCAGCCCAGCACCAACGAAGTCGAGCGTAATGAAAGCCAAACAAACAATGAAGCAGACCCAAATCAGCAAGAACAAGGAGGAAGCCAGATGGATACAACGCTGGTTACAATCATGGCGCGAACAACAAAGTCGAAGATGAGGGAAGCATAATCAGACAAACTTTCGTGCCAGTGACTCGTAAATTCTTATCCGAGGTCAGCCGCGGGTATCACAAAGCCTGGAATCCGTGAAGCCAAAATCAGCAAATCACATAATCTCACTTCGGCATCAGCTCTCTTCAGGTAAGGGAAACAGGGAGCAACTGGGAGGCAGCTCACACCGCTAAGCTAGCGGTCGCCATCTTGCCTCGACGCTGAGCCTGGATTATCTGCGGGGAACCTGCCATTGCATGCCCTTAGCGAAAAAGTGAGTGTTATTTGGGTGAGTTGTAAGACCAGTGGTGTCCAGGCCTTCGTGGGATAGGTATTAGTGGGTGGTATATCCCACACTTGATCTTCTTCCTGTGATACAGGAGGGATCAACCCATTGAGGGGTTCATAGTGGCAATTAAAATCACCACCAATTATAAGATGGTCAGTGTTGATAATTGAAGTCAGAAAGGCCTCTAGGCCAGTCAGGGTGGGGGACACTTGGCCGTAGTTCACTGGGCGGGAATAAATGTTTATCAGGCTCAGCTCTTGGTATTCCCGGAAGGACAAAGCCAAGCACATAATATCCGGAGAATCAGTGCTAATTTCCCTGATTGCACATCCAAGATGGGTTCGTACCCAGATGGTCAACCCTCCCGATGGCCTGCCCCCTTTTGTTCATACTGCGGGTTCCCAAAAGGTAGCATACCCTACTCGATGGTAAGGCTTCAATGCCCAGGTCTCCTGAAGTAGGCAGATGTCATATTCGTCTATGAATTCCCCCCAATCGGCGAATTCTAACAGACGTGATAGACCCGCCACATTCCAGGATAGGATTTTTAACCCCGCAGCCCGGTTAATGGGATGGCTGCCCGAGTGTGACCTAAGGCGGGTAGATTTAGTTCCTAGGGGAGTGACTGATTTGTCCCTAGTATTGTCCAATGGTCCTAGTTCTATGGGAGTGTCAAAAAGCAGCATGTTGGTATGGGGGATAGCAAGGCAAGACACTGTTAGCTGAGACGAGGATGTATCCACAGACTTCAACTCGGTCTGATGGATTGGCCCATTTGTGAAGCTTTCACCCAGGTGCGGGATTGGAATCAAGGCAGAGGAGGTTCCAAGGCCAGCATCTACTCTCAGAATGTTCCCGTCTTTCCGTAGTTTACGGCATTCGTGGGTCGTTACAGAGAGTCCTGCTGGTATCCCCCCTATTCTCAGGACATCCCCGGCATCCCGGGCTTTCCAATTATCGTAACCCAGGGGTGCCTGGAGGTGTGAGAATGCGTCCCGACCCACCATGTGCTCCGTCTGCAAAGAGGCGGTATGCCCAGAGTCAAAGTCGGGCTTCAGTCAGTCTATGCAGTCCAAGGGGCTGAACCTGTTATAACAGGGTATATTAAAACATAGAGGATATGTATCAGCCTCTTGGATTCCACTAGGGCCAAGGGCCGTCCCCGCTCTGCCCCATTGCGCATTAGCTATGTCCCTCCCATAATTGGATGTTCCTAGCGGATAAAAATATGAGAGAAAGGAGGTATGGATTCCATCAGCCATATTGGCCCACCCCCCCTCCCCCACATATTTTACCACCCTAGGGTCTCTAAAACTGACAACAATACAATCTCCCCTTATGTTCTTTACGCCCCGGCCAACCCAAGATACTCTTCGTACCATCAAGATTTCCCCAGTCAGGTTAGATGGCAGAGGTCTATTTGCGTTCAACCAGTGAATTACCTTATTCTTCAAAGACAGGTAAGATTCAGCTCTTTCTTGCGGGAGTTCAGGTACGCCAGTAAGGACCACGACATATGGGCTACAATCTGGTGGCAGATCGAGTCTTGGGGAGTTCTTAATGTTGGAGGGAATGTTAGGTCTGGGGTTAGTCGAAGAAAGGAGAGAGGGTTGGGATTGGAGTGGAGGTGGTGGGGCTACTAAACTACTGGTTTCACAAATTACGCTAGCCAGTTGCGAGGGGGCAGAGGGAGCAGGCCTGCCGTCCTTGTTGGAAACTAGTTCCCTTTCGATTTGAACTAAATTGTGAAGGGAGGAGTGATCGGTGACCTGTTCGCTTGGCCTATTAGAAGATAGTATAGCTGGTTGATGACAAGGTGTTTTCGGGACTGGGTGTGCTAAAGCCACTGCATTGGACTGAATGGTGTCGACTATCAGTGCTATTTTGTTTTCCAATACAGATAGAGGCTTGGCTAAGGGGGACAAACTTCCATCAATTACCGCAGCCATTCTATCCCAGAAGGCGCTGGGAGTCAAACCTCCCAGGGTTTCCTCACATGGAGCTATGCAATTTGGGGAAGCTACAGAGTCCCGGAGCAGGATAATGTGTTGGTCATCTTCTGTCATGGGGGAATTATGATCTCGGATGGGGACTGGCATTTTTTTGTGTTTTTTCTTAGAGGGACATCTCATTGGGACCCCTTCGCGTTTATTCCCTTTGGTAACTGGTGGGTTCGTCCCAGGGCATTTACTTCTAGCAGACCTTGTTTTGGCACAGTTAAAGATGGTAGCTGGAGAAGAGTGATCAACCTCAGTTGGCCTTAAAGCAGAGGAATTAGTCGGTATAAGTACGACAGGGGAAGAGGGCTCACTTATCAGGACCTCTTCCAAAGGACCATCTGGGGGCAAGAGCACCGATTTAGCAGGAGAAGGAGCAGACATAATGGCTCCCCACAACATTACACCCCTTTGGTGCCAACCTCAAAAGTCCAGTAGCCATTGTTTTTTACCTTTCGAAGCGTGCCTGCCAAGAGGGGGACCCAACCCAGTCTCGTACAGTCTCGAACGGCCTCAAACGGCCCGCTCTTAGCCCGGTCTTCGCCCCGAGCTTCGTCCTGCACGCGTCCCGCTGGCGCGGAGGATGAGATGGATACTGAAGAAGGTGGAGAAAGAGAGCGGGAAGAGGACCCAGCTGCGCCGTAAGTGGTTGTGCGCAGGGGAAGCTGGTCCTCGCAGTCCCGCAGATGCAGATCCAACGATGAAGGGAGTCGCACCCAGCAACAATCAGGCAGGAATCAGGTAAAGCACCACAGTTCACAGGCAGAGGTCGCTATTTAAGCGGCGAGCGGCTCCCGCGAAGCGGGGGCTGCGAGTCGTTGCCTTGGTGATGGTAAAAGGGAGCGGGAAGAGGACCCAGCTGCGCCGTAAGTGGTTGTGCGCAGGGGAAGCTGGTCCTCGCAGTCCCGCAGACGCAGATCCAACGATGAAGGGAGTCGCACCCAGCAACACTCAGGCAGGAATCAGGTAAAGTACCACAGTTCACAGGCAGAGGTCGCTATTTAAGCGGCGAGCGGCGCCCGCGAAGCGGGGGCTGCGAGTCGTTGCCTTGGTGATGGTGAAAGGGAGCGGGAAGAGGACCCAGCTGCGCAGTAAGTGGTTGTGCGCAGGGGAAGCTGGTCCTCGCAGTCCCGCAGACGCAGATCCAACGATGAAGGGAGTCGCACCCAGCAACAATCAGGCAGGAATCAGGTAAAGCACCACAGTTCACAGGCAGAGGTCGCTATTTAAGCGGCGAGCGGCTCCCGCGAAGCGGGGGCCGCGAGTCGTTGCCTTGGTGAGCAACAATCAGGCAGGAATCAGGTAAACATATTTTTGTAACAGGTTGTTGAGTTTATAGGAGATAAGGGTGGGAAGATTTTTTTAAAGTATATTCTATAAATGTTAGTTTCAAGTAAATTTTTAGATATTGAATTTTTTAAATTATTTTTGTATGTATTATAATAAATTACATTTTTATTTTATTTTTAAATTTAAATAAGATATATTTTAATGTTTTTTAAAATAAATTATTAAATATTTAAAAACATTTTTGAATTTCTTAAAATAATTGTATATTTGTATTGATGTGTATGTTTGAATTAAAATATTAATTTCTGTATGAAATTTTTATATTTGTATTAAAAACTGTAAAAAGTATATTTAGAAAGGAAAAAAATGCAATTGTTTTTTTAAACATACTTTTAACCGCATTTAATATGTAACATTACTATTTACAGCATCTTGTTAAGTCTCCAGTTTTAGTTGACTTGTACCTCATTATATCACTTCAAAGCCTGTCCATTCAAGTTAATAGACAGTATATCTGCTTCCACGTGTAAACCAATCTTAACTGCGGAATGTCATCTATTGTTGCATCGCAACTTCTATCAAATAAAAAATGTAGTCCGCTATACAATCCACATTCTACCTAATCTTTCCTAGGTGTGTAGGTGCCAGTGCTTATTTTGATACATAATAGTCGCCTTTATAGTATGAGGAATAAACAACATTTCTTAATCATTAAACAAACAAAAAAGAAAATAACAGAGAAAAACAAAATTTATGCAGTTGGGTGATGTTTATGTGGAATTATGAAAGGCCTACATGGGGTGTATAGATTACAGAGCCCATCAATGGGCCCCTGATCGAGTTAAGGGGGTTACCTACAGTATGGAAGCATCTTTCGTGAATTTGTATCTCGTTCCTGTTTGTGGACTTCATTGGTGTTCAATAGTAAACTCTAAAGCCATAACTCTTTAGAGGGATGGGATGTCCACATAGTTACATCTCCTCCCGCTCTCAGTCGCTATCACCATCCCCCCTCTCAACACCCGGCTGTATAGGTGTTTCCCATGCCACCAGCGCTTCTTTCCAATGAACAGCTATGGGGTGTTTCCGCGCTCCTCTGGTTCTTCCCAACTCAACATCCTACCTTCAGCCCCCGCCCAGTTAATCACATCCCAGCTCCAAGCTGCTATTTGGGGTCCAGACGCTGATTTTCATTCTAGTGCAATTTGTCTCTTCGTTAGTCCCAGCGCCAGGTCTATCAGCCTATTCCCAACGCCAGGTCTATCAGCCTATTCCCCACTTTGCGCTTTTGTGGTCTAGGAGAAAAAAAAATGAAATTGTTATGATGACAAAAAGTTTTACAAAATGTGAATTTCTTAAAAAAAAAAATTGTTTTAAAGAAAAAACAATTTAGGGGCCGATTACAATATCAGTCGGTTCCAACCGAGATCAAAGGTTTCAATTCCGGCTGCGAAGTTACAATATAGACAGGAATCCGGCTTCTAATCCCATTGGGATTACGATGCTCGGTACCCCACAGGCTCTCCTCGCCGGGTTTTCTAACATGGAAAGCCTGTCAAAAAACTAGTTTGGAGGCCCAAGCATGTCCCCCTTCTCTTTGCGGCATCCCGTTAAGGGCCGAGGGGGCACCTATGGTGCCCTCCTGTAGATCCCTGCACCGTATGGCATCCCTGTGTTCATCCCTGCGGTGCAGGAATGAACACAACCTCCCATTTTCCTATGCGAGCTTGTGCTGTGGCTGGTTTACGGCCGTAGAACAAGTTCCCTTAGCGAAATGTGAGTATGCGACCACATCATGTGCGGTCACAACGTAATTTGGCGAGCGGGACCGCTGACCAGAGGCCGATTAGTTCTGATTCTGCGATGACGTCAGTTAGAGGCAGCTCCGACCGACATCATAATCGTCCCTAAATTGTACTTCAAAAAAATATTTGAATGGTAAAAAATATTAATTAAAATTTTGGAAATGTTATTACTAATTAAAAAGAATTGTAATTTTTTAAATTTCTTTTTTATATATAAGTAGCTTAAATAAGTGACTGTGACATGTGACTTAACTGAATGGGTTAGATGACTCTCTAACTGATACTCTTCGCTTTGACCACTTATTACCTTTATTACATGCTTATGCTATTCCTAAATGGGCAGTAACAGCGGGCACGGGGCGTACAGTGGACCCCCCCATTACTTTCAAGTTCATTTCTAATGGGGCGACAGGCGCTTTGAATAGTTGGGGATAGGGACAGTTTGTTTTGTTTTATGAGTACTTTAGACAACATTAACTTAGAGTATAAATTGGGGCCTCAAGTTCTCAGAACACAACACAAGGGCTGGTTCACGCACCCCCATCGAGAGGGCATTCGCAGACAAAGGGATATAGGAATCAATTTTTCCCAACCTAATAGATCGGGCAACATCATAGAAGTAGAGGGTAACGGATATGCGTAGTGAAAAGGAGATCAAACTGCTATCCTGGAACGTAAATGGTTTGGGGACAAGCTTAAACGAGGGATAGTATTTCAATACATTAAAAGGCACGCCCCAGACATAGTCCTTCTGCAGGAGACACATCTGGTGGGGAACACAAATGGGGCCTTAACAAGATGGGCATATAAATTGGTGGCCCACTCGGCTTTCACTACCGGATCCAGGGGAGTTGGTATAATGACTAGGAATAATTTTCTGATGATCATAGATCAGGTCTGGACTGAAAAACAGGGAAGATATGTGGCTATCACAGGGAGCTGGGAGGGTAGACCTCTCACAGAGGCGTTAGTTTATAGTCCACTGGGTCTTCAGGCCATTGCCTTCAAGGATTTAGGGGATCTCCTTCTTGCCTATCTTGAGGGGTGGTTCATGATGGGTGGAGGCTTTATTTATTTATTTAGTTTTGTATAGCGCGAACATGACCCAGAAGGGTATCAGAGCGCTTTACATATGGTTTAAGTAGACATAGGAAACAGATAGGGGAGGGAAATCAGGGGGTCAGTGGGACAGGCAATAAACAACAACCGGAACGAGCGAGACAGTATACAGAAGCTTTGCGGCAAGGGGAGCGCACGTAGGGCAATAAACAACAGGAACAAATGAGACAGTATACAGTAACTTAGCGGCAAGAGGAGCACAGTATCTAGTTCAGCGCATTGTTCATTAGTAGATTTTTGACTTCCCTTTTGAAGGCAAATGTAGAGGGAATCAGTCTTGTTTCCACTGGGAGGGAGTTCCAGATTCTCGGGTGATGCCAGAGAATGTACGATTGTATGTTTTAAGCTTATTACATTTTTTGGACTTGAGCAGCAGTGTTCCGGTGCTCCTTGTGGATCGGGTGCCACCAGAGAGTTCCAGCTTATTTGTCAGGTAGAGTGGGGTTTTGAAGTGCAGTGCCCTATGGGTCATACAAGCGATCTTTAGTTGTATCCTTGCTTCAAAGCTGAGCCAATGGAGCGATTTCAGGTCCGGAGTAATGTGGTTGTTCTTCTTAGAACCCGTGATGAGTCTGTTAGCAGCATTTAGAGATGCTCTGATAGGTGCTGAACTGAGTTTCGGCAGACTGCAAAGAGTCGCACTGCCTTATTCTAGTCCTTCCCCTGCCTCCCCCCGCCACCCCCGCGTCATCAATGACGTCAGCGCGCGAGCCGCGCTGACGTCATTGGAGGTTTCCCCTTTGTTCTCCGAGGCGCAGGAAGCCATTTGCTTCCTGCGCGTCGGAGAGTAAAGGTGAGTTTTGGGGCTGGGGAGGGGGGATTTTTGCATCGGTGGGTTTGGGTTAGGGTGGGGGCACTATGGAAGGGCCAGGCATGCCACGGGGCTCGGCTTCGTTCGTGTGTGCCTGTTGTTGCTTCCCTGTGAAATGGATCCAAAATCGAAAAACGCTCGTCTTTCTAGTTGCTTCCCTGTGAAATGGATCTAAAAATGCCGAGAAATGCCCTTCTTTTGAATTTTTCTAATCCAAAGTGCAGCAGCATGTAGAGAAATAGAATTTCTTATATGAGAATTAAATACCTAACTAAATAAAGCAAGACAGAGGGGTTGCAAAGTGGCCAGATTGTTTCTTTTACATCGAAATACACCAGCATCACTTTACAGAGTTTGCCAGTGAAGTGCGACTTTCGTTTTCTCGTCTTTCTTTGAACAGCATTGTTGTTTCCAGGTTGGGAGAGTGTACCATTCCTGGAGGTACTGCAATACCTGGTTGATGGGTGGATTGGAAAACACAATGTGTACCATGGCTCTGTGTTTATGGATGTGGTCTTTTTATACCATACTGCTTAGGTTTTGTAAGGATGTAAGCAATGGACAGTGAAACGGTTCCCTTCAGGGCCCTCTAGTCATATCCATAACTTTTCAGGTGAAACCACTCGCTGATTTCTGAATAGTTAGTGAGAGATCGTTTAGGTAAACATGTTGTTTCTGCTTACATTTCACATGCTTTGCATTCCCTATGAGTGGTTGCTTTATTTTTTATTTTTTAGGCAGCATATTACTCTTATCAAGTGCATAATTTGAATTGAGCCACATCCAAGTGTTTATAGCGGGCACAATTAGGTTATAGCTGAAGGCAGTGCGAGTTTCTCTCAGTGGGCAAGTATGGTGTTCAGTGGGGATGTGGCACTATGGCCAGAGCTGTGGAATTTGGAACTGGGGAACCGGGTTCAGCATTCATGACCAGTCCACCACACCACTGTACTGAGGGAGTACATTCCCAAGCTAGACCGTAGAAGGCCCCACTAGACCTTAGAAGGCTTGATGTCTTAGCACAAGCAGGTGTACCCTAGTGGTGTCAATTGTGGGTTAACCTTGAAGGCCTGTCCACCACAATCCATACTGAAGTTCATCTCCAGTCTTGCGGGCAGGCCTACGAAGCAGCACACCCTAGAGCAACTGTGATCCAGTCGCTGTGACTCTGTCACTGAGGTCACATGAACCTTGAGCAGGTTAGGGCGATGCGAACGGTGTGACCTCACTGGGTACCTATTTCGGGTGGGTGCGTAGTGTTTGCAAGTATATTATGGTTTGAAAAAAACTTGCTGCCTCCTTCCTGGCCTCCAGCAATTTTCAGAAACAATTAAAGTGTCATGATAACTTTGGTGATTAATGTTCTTCCTAGAGAGAGATGGAGTTTTGTGTAGTGGAAGGGTTGACTCCTGGAAAGGTAGCACAGAGGGTTAATGTGCCTGCTGCAAAGAACATTTACCATGCAGATCACAAAGTGTACTGCTTTAATGGGGGGACCATGATGAATGGTCATTTAATGTCAGATGTAGATGATAGATCCCTGAACAGTGTCATGTATGTGCATGTTTGCATTGTGCTGAGGGGATTACCAGGTAATTATTCACGCAGCTCTCTGATGGATGTCACATGAGGTAAAATACTGCAATAAATGGCAGACACTCTAAAAACAAGAGAAAACCTTACGTTACATGAGGCAATGGTGGTAATTGTGCATGTATCAAAAGCAAACAAAATACAAGAGGTAGCAAACAATACGTTACAAGAGGAAAAGTGACATGTGTGCAAGTTACAAAAGAGTACAAAGTACAAGTAGAGGTATAAAAGTGCAATAAATGGCAGACACTCAAAACACAGGAACACACTGGGAAGGCACTTCTACGGGCATGGAGAACTGAATTTCCTATAATGTAAAGACTTCCTTCAGACAATAGAGAGGGTGTGAATTAAGTTTGGAAGTGTCTTTGCAGGAGGAGAACTTTGAGGTCTGTTTTGAAGGACTGGGAAGAGGGAGGGGGTGGTCCGGAGCTGAGGCTGAGTTCCAGATTCTCGCTGCGTTGCTTGTAAAGGATTGGGCCATTGATCTTTCCTTCTTGAAAGTGGGAGGTTCAAGTAATACATTTTGCACAGTACGTGATGGTCTAGAGCATTATATGCATATGTGACAATAAAGTTTTTTTCTCCATTTTATTCTAGTCTGAAGCTTTTGATTCCTGTTTCCAGTTTCGACAGTGGTTATTCTGCAGTTTTGTGTAGTTGCATTGTTTTGGTAAGAATTTTTTTTTTGTTGTATTTACTCCAACTGAGTAATATTGTAATGTCTGAATGAATTTTTTTGTAAGTGATGTCATAATGGCGGCATATTTAGTTAGTGGTTTGAGCATGAAATTCTTTGCAATGTGTTTTGCATAGTCTTATGCGTAATTGCTTTTCTCTTTCTTTTTTAGTGGGATATTGTTGATCCATACTGTGTCTGTACAGAGTAGGTGGTGGTGAGTAGTTTAGCTGCCTCTGGCAAGTGAGTGGTATTGTTTTGGAGTATATATGAGTTTTTGATAAAGGTGCTTTTTGTTTATTACTTATTTTACAAAGTGTTTGTTGTTGTTGACTTGTTTGACAAGTTACCTTTATTAGTAAGCAATATGGCTAGCCGTAGAATGACTGCTCAACAGGTGGTCGGTATGCTTCTTGAATCTTCCTCTGAGCATGATTATGAGACTGACAGTGCGTCTGAGGGAGAGGAGGGAGGGGAAGATTCTGGCAGTGAGTTTTCTCTCAACATGGAATCATCGGATGATGAAGGTACTCTCAGTGCAGATGAAGGTACTCTTGGTGTGGATGAAGCAACTCTCAGTGCGGATGAAGTGCCTGTCTTAGAGGAGGAAACTGCTGTGCGATGGTGCAAGAGGCCTCTGGATTGCAGTCTGAGGCTGCTAGGCTTCCTACTGGAAGTGCTGGACTTTGGGTTGATCCAAACATGGTACAGCCGGTGTTGCCTGCCTTTAGCGGTGATGCAGGTGTACAGTGGATTGTGAACACGTTTTGCCTATACAGTTTTTTCAGTTGTTTATGGATGATGTATTTTTGGGTGAGATTGTTGAGCAGACGAATTTGTATGCTGAACAGTTTTTGAGGGACAACAGCGACAAACTTAGGCCCCAGTCTAGAGCTACCCGGTGGACTCCCACATATCTGGAAGAGATTAAGAAGTTTTTGGGTTTGACTTTATTGATGGGTGTGGTAAGGACGCCAACCTTGGCTTCATATTGGTCTACTAGCCCCTTATTGGCAACTGCCATATTTCCTGTAGTTATGACTCGTAATCGGTATTTACTTTTGCTACTTATGCTGCATTATGTGATAATTCTATGGCGTTGCCACGAGATCACGCTGACTGTGACCGTCGTTTTAAGATTCGGCCCGTTCTTGATCACTTTGTAGATCGATTTTCTGAGATCTATACTCCAGGGAAAGAAATATCTATTGATGAGTCTTTGGTCTTGTTCAAGGGCCGTTTGGTTTTTAGGCAGTACATTTTTACCGGGAGACCCAGGGGAACGCTGGGTGGTGGGAAATTTGAGTGAGCCCGGTGATGCCACAACTTTCCCACACAAAAATGTGTGAAAAAAGTGATTTTTTCAGCTAAAATTGAGGTTTGCAGGGGATTCTGGGTAAGGAAACATTGGAGGATCCACGCAAGCCATACCTCCCTGGAAGCCCCCGGGTGTCTAGTTTTCAGAAATGTATGGGTTTGGTAGGTTTCCCTAGATGGCCGCCGAGCACCGGGCCCAAAACCCAGGTGACCCCCCTTGCAAAACCAGGTGGTTTTGAGATAGGCAATTTTGATGTCACCTCACTACGTTTTGGGCCCTTGCCTGTCGTGGGTACTTGGGCCTCCCACACAAGTGAGGCGCCATTTTTACCAGGAGACCCAGGGGAACGCTGGGAGGTGGGAAATTTAAGTGAGCCCGGTGATGCCACAACTTTCCCACACAAAAATGTGTGAAAAAAAGTGATTTTTTCAGCTAAAATTGAGGTTTGCAGGGGATTCTGGGTAAGGAAACGTTGGGGGATCCACGCAAGCCATACCTCCCTGGAAGCCCCCAGGTGTCTAGTTTTCAGAAATGTATGGGATTGGTAGGTTTCCCTAGATGGCCGCCGAGCACCGGGCCAAAAACCCAGGTGACCCCCCTTGCAAAGCCAGGTGGTTTTGAGATAGGCAATTTTAATGTCACCTCACTACGTTTTGGGCCCTTGCCTGTCGCGGGTACTTGGGCCTCCCACACAAGTGAGGCACCATTTTTACTGGGAGACCCAGGGGAACGCTGGGTGGTGGGAAATTTGAGTGAGCCCGGTGATGCCACAACTTTCCCACACAAAAATGTGTGAAAAAAGTGATTTTTCCAGCTAAAATTGAGGTTTGCAGGGGATTCTGGGTAAGGAAACGTTGGGGGATCCATGCAAGCCATACCTCCCTGGAAGCCCCCGTGTGTCTAGTTTTCAGAAATGTATGGGTTTGGTAGGTTTCCCTAGATGGCCGCCAAGCACCGGGCCAAAGACCCAGGTGACCCCCCTTGCAAAACCAGGTGGTTTTGAGATAGGCAATTTTGATGTCACCTCACTACGTTTTGGGCCCTTGCCTGTCGCGGGTACTTGGGCCTCCCACACAAGTGAGGCACCATTTTTACCGGGAGACCCAGGGGAACGCTGGGAGGTGGGAAATGTAAGTGAGCCCGGTGATGCCACAGCTTTCCCACACAAAAATGTGTGAAAAAAAGTGTTTTTTCAGCTAAAATTGAAGTTTGCAGGGGATTCTGGGTAAGGAAACGTTGGGGGATCCACGCAAGCCATACCTCCCTGGAAGCCCCCGGGTGTCTACTTTTCAGAAATGTATGGGTTTGGTAGGTTTCCCTAGATGGCCGCCGAGCACCAGGCCAAAAACCCAGGTAACCCCCCTTGCAAAACCAGGTGGTTTTGAGATAGGCAATTTTGATGTCACCTCAATACGTTTTGCGCCGTTTCCTGTCGCGGGCACTAGGCCAACCCACACAAGTGAGGTACCATTTTTCTTGTAAGACTTTGGGGAACGTTTGGTGGGTGGAAATTTGTGGATCCACGCAGATCCCGGAACTTTCTACCACAGAAATGTTGGGAAAATGTGGTTTTTTTGACAATTTTTTAGGTTTGCAAGGGATTCTGGGTAACAGACCCTGGTGGGAGGCAGTCAAGTCACCCCATCCTGGATTCCCCTGGGTGTGTAGTTTTCAAAAATGTATAGGTTTGCTAGGTTTCCCAAGGTGCCCGCAGAGCTAGGGTTCAAAAACTACAGCTAGTCATTTTGCCAAAAAAGGGTCATTTTTCACTGCGAAATTGAGATGTGACCACGTAGCGGTTTGCGCCGTTTCCTGTCGCGGGCGCTAGGCCGACCCACACAAGTGAGGTATCGTTTTTCTCGTAAGACTTTGGGGAACGCGGGGTGGGTGGAAACTTGTGGATCCACACAGATTCCGGAACTTTCAACCACAGAAATGTGGGGAAAATGTGTTTTTTTTGACAATTTTTTAGGTTTGCAAGGGATTCTGGGTAACAGACCCTGGTGGGAGGCAGCCAAGTCACCCCATCCTGGATTCCCCTGGGTGTCTAGTTTTCAAAAATGTATAGGTTTGCTAGGTTTCCCAAGGTGCCCGCAGAGCTAGGGTTCAAAAACTACAGCTAGTCATTTTGCCAAAAAAGGGTCATTTTTCACTGCAAAATCGAGGTGTGACCACGTTGCGTTTTGCGCCGTTTCCTGTCGCGGGCACTAGGCCGACCCACACAAGTGAGGTACCGTTTTTCTCGTAAGACCTTGGGGAACGCGGGGTGGGTGGAAATTTGTGGATCCACGCAGCTTCCGGAACTTTCCACGACAGAAATGTGGGAAAAATTTGTTTTTTGGACAATTTTTTAGGTTTGCAAGGGATTCTGGGTAACAGACCCTGGTGGGAGGCAGTCAAGTCACCCCATCCTGGATTCCCCTGGGTGTCTAGTTTTCAAAAATGTATAGGTTTGCTAGGTTTCCCAAGGTGCCCGCAGAGCTTGGGTTCAAAAACTACAGCTAGTCATTTTGCCAAAAAAGGGTCATTTTTCACTGCGAAATTGAGATGTGACCTCGTTGCGTTTTGCGCCGTTTCCTGTCGCGGGCACTAGGCCGACCCACACAAGTGAGGTACTGTTTTTCTCGTAAGACTTTGGGAAACGCGGGGTGGGTGGAAATTTGTGGATCCATGCAGATTCCGGAACTTTCCACGACAGAAATGTGGGGAAAATTTGTTTTTTTTACAATTTTTTAGGTTTGCAGGGGATTCTGGGTAACAGACCCTGGTGGGAGGCAGTCAAGTCACCCCATCCTGGATTCCCCTGGGTGTCTAGTTTTCAAAAATGTATAGGTTTGCTAGGTTTCCCAAGGTGCCCGCAGAGCTAGGGTTCAAAAACTAGAGCTAGGCACTTTGCAAAAAAAGGGTAAATTTTCACTGCGAAATTGAGTTGTGACCACATTGCGTTTTGTGCCGTTTCCTGTCGCGGACACTATGCCTACCCACACAAGTGAGGTACCATTTTTATCCGGAGACTTTGGGTAATTCAGATTTGTAAAGGAACTGTTATTATCTATTGACTTTCGATGCATTTCTGCCTTCCAAATGAAAGCTATTGTGTAAAAAAGAAGTCATTCTAAAAAATGACTGATAATTCTCATGCTAGTATGAGTATTCCCAATTTCAGAAATGTGCAAATATCTACTGTTTCTAAACTCTATATTTTGTTCCCATTTCAGAAATACATATGTGTCTTTCATACCGATTTTTCCATGTACACATTTTTACAGAATAATTACTATATACCCGGTACATAATAAAAAAACATTGCAAGTTGCTGCTCAGTTTTTGGCTCTCGGTTCGTCGGGTTCTTGGTGAACCAACAAGTCCTATATATCCCCACAACCAGTAATGTCCAGCAGATGCAACAGTATATTGCTTTCAAAGAACTGTCATAATTAGAAGAAGTTACAGGTGAAAACGTTGACACAAAAGGCTGTTTTTTTCAACTAATTTTCAATTTATCCTATATTTAACTGTTTGTTTCTATAAAAAAACCTTGATGGATCTACACACATGACACATGGTCTTGCTGAATTCAGAATTTTGTCTTCTTCTCGAAAATGTATAGCTTTCCAGGATCCATTATTGCTTTTGTACCCATTTCTGCCATTAACTGGAAGGAGGTCAAAAGCACAAAAAATAGCAAAAATAGGCTATGTCCCAGAAAAATGCCCAAACTGTGTAAAAAATGTTGGGTTTCTGACAAAAGTCTGGTATCCCCGAAAAGCTGGGAAAATGGTGATTTCAACCCCATAAACCCTTTTTTGATAACATTTGCAGGGAAAAACCCAGATACTTTCATTTGCAGCCTGTTTTTCCCATTTTTCCGAAAAAAAACAAAATTTTGCTGTATTTTGGCTCATTTCTGTGACCCCTCTAGGAGAATCCACAAACCCTGAGTACATTTAGAATCCCCATGATGTTGGAAGAAAAGGACGCAAATTTGGCGTGGATACCTTATGTGGTCAAAAAGTTACAGGGGCCTCATCGCGCACTACCCCAAATAGCCAAAAAAAGGCTTGGCACAGGAGGGGGAAAAGGCCTGGCAGCAAAGGGGTTAACATGTCAGACATGCAGGGTCTTTGTCCATTTCCATGGGTGCACTACATGTATAATTCATTTTACTTTGTGATGACGATATGTATATCCAACTGTGTGCAGCACAAATATGGGGCATGTGTGTTAATGGACTTTTAACTTTGTCATCCTCACAGGTTGATGCCCACCAGAAGCAGGAGATATGGCTGACCATCGCCCGGGCAGTTCGATCGGTGGGGGTCTACAAGCGCCGGATCTGCAACTGCCAGAAAAGGTGGCAGGACCTTCGGGGCTGGACCTGGAGGATCGCAAGGGTCCAGCTGAAGCTGTTGCATCCTCGCAGGAGGGGCGGACACCGGACCCTGACCCCCGACATGCTCAGGATTCTGGCGGTGGTCTTCCCTGACCTGGATGGGCAGCTGAATGCCAGACAGCAGCAAGGAGGGGGTAAGTCCATGCCTAATGCGCATGCGCGGGCGTCCGCGCATGCGCATTTGTGAAAAGAAGTTGCCGTCAACGAGGAAGAGGGAGCCCCGGGACGCCGCACTGCAGGTAAGGAGTTTACCTTATTTTAAAATGAGGGCGGGCGGGAGGTGGGCGGCAGGCAGCTCTGCTTCGCACTGGCGTGTGCGTAGCGCTGCCTGCAACGCCTACTTCATAAACCGCAAAGCAGGCAGCGCTACGTACACTCTGTGGGCGAAGCGGAGTACTACGCCCGGGGTTACTCAGGAGTATGTATATCAAGTGTGTCACACTTGCTTAGCCACCTGACTACTGTCTAGGGCTATACATTGTTTCACGTAGACGTGGGCAGTCATGCCTACTCAAGGGCATTTAGAAACACTCTGTAATCCCACTACTGTGTATCAACTTACAGGTTGTGCTTAGTGACATGTGCCTTCCGGTGTCTGCCTCTGTGCCATTGTGGTGTGGCTTTCTTTTCCGTACAACTGGGGTGTTCATGAGTTTGAGGGTCAGCAGGACATCTGAGATGTGACTATGAGAGACAAGACCTGTGTGACATATGGGTGTGTGACCACTTGACAGTGCACAATGGTGTATGCAACTGTGAACTTCAGGCAGCTGTGTTTCATGCACAGCAGACTGTGATGTGCTCATGTACAGGGAGATGTGTTCGCAGAGACTCATATGTCTGTTTTGTATGATGTGGGGTCTTCTGGGTCCAGGATATGTTATTTGCAGGGGATGGACAAGTGCACTTGTCACCTGCAGAGTTTGCTTTACCCATGACCTATGATTGTGACACAGTGCATACTGTTGTTGTCTGGATGCCCTGCCCCTGTGACAGGAGACAGTGATGACTTACTTTCCAGGCATGCCAGTGCCATGGCATTTAACTTGCTATGAGTGATCCTGCATTGGGGTCAAATGTGCTCCATGCACCCCATTGTGGCATTGACTATCAGGACATGAGAACATCATAGTGTGTGTTGCTGGTATGCATCACAAGCATGTGAAATGAGACTCTGGCCAATCCTTCATCCTGATACCTGTACTGAGTCAGTGGCAAGAGATGTGATGTGTGTATAGTGACATACTCCTACATGTTCACTTGCATGTCCAACAAATGTGTAGGTGGTGCATGTCTGTACATTGGGGTATTAGCATCCAACATGCAACAGACATATGGGTGCAAGTCCAGGAGGTATATGAGTGCCATGGTTGATGGTGAAACTGACAATTGGCTTATTCTAAACAGTGTGAACACTTTGAGCAGTGTTCAGCTGATAATGCCAGGGCTTGCCCTGTGATGTGCTGTACTCACTGTGGTGTGTGCAGTCAGTGCAGGTGACTGATGTTCTTTTTTTCCTAATTCTATCCAGATGCATCCACGGCCACAGGAGGGGACAGCTCAACGGACCAGGAGGAGCCATAGAGCCTGACTGAGACAGAAGGCGAGGAGTTGGAGGGACCCAGTGGCACGGAGGGCGAGTGGAGCCACACCGAGGAGTCCTCAGCACCAACCAGCTTAGGGCCACAGCAGCTCGGAGGATGACTCCCTTGTGGAGGCGGGTGTCAGCAGCCACCAAACCCCAGCTAGTGAGGCTATCCCCACCACTGCCACCAACACCACCATCACCACCCTCCCATCGGCTCCCATCCCAGAGGTCCGTGGAGGTTCGGGAGCATGTCTCCTTTGGGCCAGGCACCGCACCCCCTGCCACTGTGTCCCCTGCTGCCCTGAGTGTGGAGTCTGTGGACTTGCTTCAACACATCCATGTAGGGCAGACATCAGTGCTGAGTGTCCTCCATGCACACACCAGTCTGTTGACACAACTGGTGTCGTTCATGGAGGGCATTTCATCTGCCATGTCTGCCCTACAGAGGACCAATCTGTCCGTGGCCTCCTCCCTGACAGCAGCAGTGTCCCTCCTCCAACAGTCCCGCACCCCTCCTGCCCCACCCACGATTCCTAGCACCCTACCTGTCCCAAGCACACACACACCAGCACATTCACCCAAACCCACAGACACAGGCAGCACACAAACACCCAAACCAAGGGCTAGATGTGCACACAAGCAACCTCAGGGGGCTGATACCACACTCACAGGGGATGGTTTGGAAACACACACACAGTCATCCACAACCATACCACAGTCCTCCGATACCTCTCCCTCCAAGACCCCTTCCCTTGCCTCACCTGCAACCCCATCTCCCAAGAAGCTCTTCCTCTGTGACCTTGGCCTCTTCCCCACCGACCCAGCAGATCCAGCTTACAAGGGGAAGAGGAAGTCCCCACACACAGAGGGGAATACCCCTCATACCCGGACACCCTCCTCCAGGCGCAGTTAGACTGAGGCCCCCACCGCAGTCAGGCCAAGACCCCACCCCGCCCTGCAGCTCCACGACAAAGTCTCCGTCCTCCATCCCCCAGGCCACCACTTCACAGGTACCACCGCCACACCCTGCCCCAGGTTCCCCTACCCACAGACGCACCAGCCCCAAAATGTCAGGCCCTCCCCCCCTACCACTTGCTCTTCCACCCCCGGTCAGACACTTTGTGCCACTGATGTGGGGACCGTGTCCCCCCTCTGTCTTGCCGACCTCACCTGAACCTCATTCCACTCCCATTGAGTTAGGCACTGCAGTGGAGTCCACGACCACCCCGTCTGACTTGAGCAGCGCAGTGGGGACCCAGTTCACTCCATCTGACCTGCCCACTGCAGTTGTGCCGGCACCCACCCCATCTGACTTGTGCCCCACAGTTGTGACTGCACCCACTACTTCAGTCAGCTCCACTGCAGTTGCCAGTGACTCTCCTGCATCCACCACCCCTTCACTGCCTCCTTCTGCTGAGCCCTGATCCTGTCCCTGCGGTGCCTGGCCTGCCCCCGTGAATGCCCCTCCGTAGGAATGTCCCCTGTACTTTCCAGTGCAGGCAAGCAACGTGTGACAGTTGTCACTCAAATCACATTGTTGACATTTGGATATGGACTGGCCATTGGCCTTTGTTTTGAAAGGACTTTGCATTTAAAAATTGCTGAATAAAGCATTTTTCTTTATCCTTGTGAATTTGATTTAGCTGTACATTATGTTGATGATGTTTAGCATGACCTGGCAGTTGTAATGCTGGATTTCCAATGTTGAATACTGTGGTGTTGATGTGAGGTACTCCATGTGGTCCATGAGATATGTATCCTATTCTGTTTGGTATCCATGTCATCCCTTGCAGCTAACTGGGTGAGTCATGAATAACAATTTGTGAACATCTCTGTAAACATTTCATTTGCATGGTCACATCTGTGGCTTGCACACATGCACATATGATGTGCTTCCCATTGTCCAATTTGTCTATTTCCCTGACTGTGAGTGCATCTCCACTGGACATGTAGGTGTGGGCATCATTGGTGTAGGAGCAACTGGGTCCTCTGTGCAACTTGCTGGACATATGTATTGAGTATGTGCAGATGACTTAAGGGACACTCCCGTACCTAGGCTGTTGTGACCAGAGCCTTCATTGTGTGGTAACTGATGGTTGACTGACCAAGTGTTCTGCTGACATTACTGAGACTATGGGTGGGCGGAATTTGCGAAATTCACTTTCGCAAATTATCGCGAAAATGTTAAAAATCTCCGCAAACACGCGGAAATATCGCGAAGATGCGGAAGTTTTTTTCCCGCCCGTTCGCTGTATTTTCTGCGTGGTCGCGGCTCGCCAACTTACCCATGCGGTTGCTCGCTGGCGCGGCCATCTTGTTTTCACTTGTCTCGCGGTGCATGATCGCGAGAAGAAAGACGTGATCGCGCAACGAATGACGTTACTGCGGGCGCAAACTGTCGCGAGACAGCGCAAAAGGCTACCAACAATCCAACATCTCGTGGAGAACGCGACCGGATCGGGAAAACTTGCCGGCGAACGCAGGGATTCAGGTAAGGCGAGCGCGAGCAAGCAAAACTTTTCCAGTAAAATGCGGATTGCGGAAATTTTGACATTTTCGCGCTCTCCGCGGAATGAGAAAATGTCAAATTATCGCAATTTCCGCGAGCGGAACGGAATTTTAGCCCAGGCCTAACTGAGACCTGCTGGGACTATGTTTGGCACAGCTGAGCTTCCACAGGAGTTGAGTCCCCTCAAGTAAGTGTGTTTTTCCGTGACATTGCCAGGGCCCATCGTGTGTGTTGTGTGAGTATGTGTGTGTGTGTCCACATCCCTTTTCATACACAGGCAGTGTTCCCTTGATATGTTCCTGTTGTTGATGCTTGCTGAGTTGTACTGTGTTCATCCCACATCTTTGCCATGGGCTACCAGATGTGTGGGTGCATGACACACTACTGTTAATTGGTGTTTCATCATTGGGATTTGTCAGTTATGAGTGGTGATGATGTGGTCAGAAGCAGATGGGACACAGTCTGGGGTCCCCAAGGCACTTCTTTGTTCGCAATTTCATGTAGTTGTCCCTAGGTGGTACCTTTCAGTGATTGAGACATGTGTATGTGTGTGTGACTGCTCCCACTCGTCAGGTTCAGGACTGCAATATTGGCAGGTGTCAGCATGTGTGCCTTGGGATTCTCCTTGGCTTCTGCATTGTCCTGGGACTGTGGCAGGTATTACGAAGGTTGCGGGAGCTTTGACGTCATGGCCATGTACCGCATACTGTGCAATATGTCTGTCATTCACCAGGGTTGTAGACTGTCCTTGTGTGATGAGTCTGTTCACCTTAGTTCCTCCCAACATTACTGTGTTTGTCATGGGTGCATGTGCAATGTCACCTGTCCATGTGGGCTTCACAGATGCACATTGGTGCAGTTCAGGGTGTGTGGTGTTGAGGGTGGACTGATGTAAATGTTTGCATGGATGGGCCCCTAGCTCCCGTTTGTCAATAGATGTCGGGCCATGCTGAGTGATTTGTGTTTGTGTAGGTGTGATGTACGTTTGTGGCACAGGACACATGTCTGGGTTTCACAGTTTGTACGACATCTACCCTTGTCATCACAGTGCACGTATCATGCATGCTTGTGTCACCCCAATGTCTGGTTCCTGGGGTAGTGTTGTTGTGTGTCAGTCTCTTGCTGTGTTAGTTGCTGTTCATTCCAGCTTGTGTTACATGTGTCTGTTGAGCTCCCTCTCATCTCACAATGCCTGATTGCCCACTAAGGGGGGCCCAATGATGGCTTACTTTTGTAAGGCGCTGTGTCCACATCTGTCTCACTGTGGTTCAGCCCCCCTCATGTGTTGTGTAGTTGCCTGGGGATACTGGGCTGGACTGTTCCCATGAGGCACAGGGTCAAGACTGATTTACAGATGGCCATGTCTGAACTGGGGTGGTGTGGTGAGTAAAATAACGATGGATTGAACCCAGATCTGTGACTGGGGGTGAATGTTGTGCCAATGTGCAACATTCCGTCCATCATCTTGTGTGTTTTGTTGTTCGCCCTATGTGGGAAGGGTATGCCCAGACGTGGGTCCCGTGCTCACTACGCCACTGGAGTCAAGCTATCCTGGCTGAAGAGGGGTGAAACCCCAAAACCGGTCCAAGGATGCTTGATTCCAGTCCGGGGAAGACATGGCTTGGCAGTTCGGGCTGGACTGTTCCCATGAGGCACAGGGTCAAGACTGATTTGCATATGGCCATGTCTGAACTGGGTTGGCGTGGTGAGCAAAATAACTAAGGATTAAACACAGATCTGTGACTGGGGGTGAATGTTTTGCCAATGTGCAACATTCCGTCCATCATCTTGTGTGTTTTGTTGATACTGAGACACACACACACATGTTGTGTCAGATGTGCAGTGTGAGGTTACCTGTTTGTGTTTGTGCATTTGCACCAGTGCATTGGTATTGCTGTTGTGGGCCATTGTCTGGATGTTGTTTTTGTGATTTTCCCTGCTGTCCCTGTGAGTCATATCACATCATTCTGCATATTCCTCCTGGTTGTTAGGTCCCATTGCTGCCATGGAATGGGAGTTTGTGACCTGACACCTACAGTCTACACAGGATGTTTTGATTTGTGTGTCTATTTTCGAGATGTATGTATTCTTTGTGATGGTCACTTCTGCTTTTGTGTCATTGTACACTGTATGCAATGTCAGCCCCCATGGGTGGTGCTTGTCTCCACATGGCCGAGAGTATGTTAGGGTTTCACAGCACTGTTAGCCTCACCACATCTCTGTGGGGATGGGACACAACCACTCCTTTGCCACAAAAGTGTTTCATGTGTTGGGACCAGGAATCATACATGCTGTTTGGCATTTGCTGCTTTGACCATGATGACACTTACCTTTTGGTCACTGTGATGAGGGGGATTTTAGACCCCATCACCACAATGCTCAACATTTGCTGCAGTTTGGAACCCCCCACTTAACCTTTGTTCTACACAGGGAGGGGGTGTTGGTTTTACATTGACACAGTGCTATAGTGATGCTTGCCTTGTGTAGGCCACACTCAGTTTTTGGTCAAACATGTGATGGTAGTTACATTGTATGTTCAAAGTCATAATCACTGTTGTGGGCATTTGTCACAGACTACACACTGTTGTCATGATGTTAGGGCGGATGTATTTTGCTGACATACCTAATGTTGGTGTATGATGGATGTGTGGCGCATCACCCATCCTATGGGTGGGGGTGGCAGGGTGATGGGCAACAGGTCCCCTATGAGTGGGGGTGGCAGTAGTGATGGGCAACATAAGCCCTATGAGTGGGGGTTGCAGTAGTGATGGGCAACAGGTCCCCTATGGGTGGGGGTGGCAGGAGTGATGGGCAACATAAGCCCTATGAGTGGGGGTGGCCGTGGTGATGGACAACAGGTCCCCTATGGGTGGGGGTGGCAGGAGTGATGGGCAACATATGCCCTAAGGGTGGGGGTGGCAGTGGTGATGGGCAATATAAGCCCTATGAGTGGGTTTGGCAGTGGTGATGGGCAACATAAGCCCTATGAGTGGGAGTGGTAGTGGTGATGGGCAACAGGTCCCCTATGGGTGGGGGTGGCAGAAGTGATGGGCAACAGGTCCCCCATAGGTAGGGGTGGCAGGAGTGATGGGCAACAGGTCCCCTATGAGTGGGGGTGGCAGTAGTGATGGGGAACATAAGCCCTATGAGTGGGGGTGGCAGTAGTGATGGGCAACAGGTCCCCTATGGGTGGGGGTGGCAGTAGTGCTGGGCAAAATAAGCCCTATGGGTGGGGGTGGCAGTAGTGATGGACAACAGGTCCCCTATGGGTGGGGGTGGCAGAAGTGATGGGCAACAGGTCCCCTATGTGTGGGGGTGACAGCAGTGATGGGCAACATAAGCCCTATGGGCGGGGTGGCAGTAGTGATGGGCAACATAAGCCCTATAGGTGGGGATGGTAGGAGTGATGGGCAACATGAGCCCTATGGGTGGGGGTGGCAGTGGTGATGGGCAACAGGTCCCCTATGTGTGGGGTGGCAGTAGTGATGGGCAACAGGTCCCCTATGAGTGGGGGTGGCAGGAGTGCTGGGCAACACAGTCCCTATGGGTGGGGGTGGCAGGAGTGATGGGCAACTTAAGCCCTATGAGTGGGGGTGGCAGGAGTGATGGGCAACAGGTCCTCTATGAGTGGGGGTGGAAGTAGTGATGGTCAACATAAGCCCTATGGGTGGGGGTGGCAGTGGTGATCGACAACAGGTCCCCTAGGTGTGGGGTGGCAGTAGTGATGGGCAACATAAGCCCTATTGGTGGGGGTGGCAGTAGTGGTGGGCAACATAAGCCCTATGGGTGGGGGTGGCAGTGGTGATGGGCAACAGGTCCCCTATGTGTGGAGGTGGTAGGAGTGATGGGCAACATGAGCCCTATGGGTGGGGGTGGCAGTGGTGATGGGCAACAGGTCCCCTATGTGTGGGGGTGGCAGTAGTGATGGGCAACATAAGCCCTATGAGTGGGGGTGGCAGTAGTGATGGGCAACATAAGCCCTATGGGTGGGGTTGGCAGTAGTGATGGGCAACATGTACCCTATGGGTGGGGGTGGCAGGAGTGCTGGGCAACATAAGCCCTATGGGTGGGGGTGGCAGTAGTGATGGGCAACATAAGCCCTATGGGTGGGGGTGACAGTAGTGATGGGAAACATACCCCCTATGAGTGGTGGTGGTAGTCGTGCTGGCCATGCAACCCCTATGGTGGCCTGTTGCTAGTGGCCAGGATATGGATCCTCTGGGTGTGTGTGACATTTGGCGGGTACGTGTCGTTTGTTTGTGGTGTGGGTGTCTGACTTACAGTCTGCGCCGTCTGTTCCTGATCCGGTCATAGTTGTACAGTACTAGTATGACCTGCGCGATGGGATTCATGATGTGTTCATCACGTACACGCTGCTTGTTGCTCCGTCTCATACCCATTGCAAGCTGGTCCGTCTCGTAGCCGTGTATTGTGTTCAGGCGCGAATCGTACCCGATATGCTTCTTTTCCGGATGCTGTGACGTGCTGTACGTAGCGAGTCGTCCGGCGCATATGATTTGCGCATCGTACTTGTCCGGCCTGAAACTGCTGTGGATACTGCTTCCGGGCGACTTGGTTCAGCGTTCGGAGGTACGGCTCGGACGGAAAATGAAGCTTGAAGCACAGCTTACGTGTCAGTCGGATTTGTGTCAGTTATGCTCATCGTACTTCATCGCCCGGACGGACTGGCTCCGAGTACAAGTCGGTCGCAAGGTAAGGCTACGAACAGCTCTCGGAGAGCTGTCCGACGCGGATCGGAATCGACCCGCTAATCCTTAAATCAAAATTAATTAATTATCAATACCAATAAAAAATTAATTAAAATTCATTACCAATTACAAAATATGTAATAATTAATTAATTATAAATACCAATAAATATCATTTATTAAAAGTGAATTACCCATCAATATTTAAATAACCAATTAATGTTCAATACCAAAAATGTAATAAGCAAAAAAATTACAAATTAATTGTTAATTAAAAATAAATTAATTATCAATGCACAAAAATAATTTCATTAATTACTTAATTACAATTAAATTACTTCCCACCCAATTCCCCTATAAACCCACAACCCGCTCCAAATAATAAAATGCAATTAAAATAATTATCAATTAACCAATTAAAAATTACCAATTATTAAAAATTAATTACCAATTAAGAATTAATTAACTATAAATTAATTATCAATACCAATAAATAAAAATACATATTTACTCAATTACAATTAAATTACTTCCCACCCTATTCTCCTATAAACCCACAACCCGCTACAGAACTAAAACGCAAAAATAAATTAAAAATAATTAATTACTTTAAAAAAATGCAAACATACATTACAAAAATAATACATACTTTAAACAGATATACTAACACTTAAAACACTATAAAAAATGTGATATTTTTAACAACTATATTAGGACTGTCGATATTACTAACTTCGATATTATTAAAATCGATATTTCTTACCTGAATTTCGATATTATGCACCACTATATTTTTACAATTCGATATTCTGTCCATTCTATATAAAAACTTGAAATTCTGTCCAGTCGATATTTTATTTCCGAGATTGTGACTGTTCACCATGAGTGGGACCACAATGATAGTGATGTTCATGATCTGCCCTCAGTGTGAAGTCGTAATCTTGTCTGTAATTGCACAGTACATTTTAAGCGCATCTATGAATTCTCTTAATAGAATTTCAGCACAAGTCACTTTAAAAAATGTGGAATAACATATAAAGCATTTTAACGGATTTATTAACACCACAATGAAGTTATCAATTTGTAAATAATAATCAATGGAAGGTTCAATCATTGCCCGGATATCCTTACAGTTGACTGTGGCGGCTCCCCCATTGGGGCATGGTGGCGTTGTCCCACTGCTTTCTCGCCGTGCGGTAAGGCAGAAACATAAATGGTAATAACTACCATTTTATGTTTCTGTCTTCTCGCGCTGTGAGAAAGCAAAAGTGCCTCGTTGGGGTTGGGCGGTCCTACTCGAGGGCAGGGGGGGAGTGGCTTGCCCACTGTTTTGCATATTGACTGTTTGGTCGGCTGGGGCCGACCAAACAGTCAGTATGCACAACAGTGGGCAAGCCACTCCCCCCCCTGCCCTCGAGTAGGAGCATCCTACTCTCCCTTTTTAGGTCTCACCTGAGCCAGCACATGCGCTGCTCTGAGAGACATTTAGTAGGTGGGTTTTCAAAGTGCTGCCACAGGCTTTAGGTGGCCTAAAGCTTGTGTGCATGTGAGCGTACACGTGCGCAGCCGCCATCGATCCTCCTGCTTCTTCCCCTCCGCCACCACAGATCGCTTCGCTTGATCGGGATCGCAATCACTTTCACTTTCAGGGGCGGCGTGGCCGTGTCACTTTCACGGCCGCACGGCCAATGCTTGTTTCGTTGGATTTTTGGCACTGACCTGATTTCATTGAAACCTTGGCTCATGCTTCTTTTAAGTGCATGCGGCGTCAAGCTTTTAACATGCTTTGCTTTCAATCTTAAGAAATCCCACAGAACGTTAAGCAAGCTGTGACAGCATATGCGTGCTGACGTAAACTCTGCATTGTATTGTAAAGTCAGTTGTGTAGAATGCTCAGTAAGTTGTGACATTAGAGGCGCAATTACCATCTGAATGTAAAGATGTATTTAAAGAATTTTGTACAGCTCTGGAGCACCACCTTGCGGCCACTGCGTCGTGAAGTACGTCGCGGTTCGCTTAGGGAAAGCTACAATAATCAGACGGTGTGCGGGGGTCTAGACAGATTTTTCAAGTTCTACAAACGTTGCAGCAATAAAAATCGCATTCTCTAGGCGCTGTTCATCAGCCGGAAGTGTCTACATTTAGCGGCATGCGCAAGTCTGCGCATTCTTAGAGCACACCAGATGGCATTGGTGCATACAAGCCAACATTTTAGAAGAGAAAAGTGTGCGATTTGAAAAAAAAGAATCAGAATAATGTATTTTCTTCATTGACCTCTGTTGAAGCAGAGGCATTGTCAGGCGGGAGGCAGCCTAAATAAAGCCTTTTTTGGCTTCATGCATTGCGAGTCTTTCGTCTGAATCAGGTCTATTGGCATCATGTATGTAGATGGGTCTGCGTCTTTACGGGAAATATGTGTCTCTTGTGTTGCTTTCAAGTACATTTGAGCCTGAATATTTTCCCTGTAATACAAATAACTTCCATCAAAATGCTATGGGGCTGGCGGGTGCACCCCGTTTCGGTTCTTAGTGCAGAGACTTTGATTTCGGGCCATGCTCAACTTGCTTTCAGTCAAGCCTGGGGTGAAAATCTGTTTACAGCTACATGATTTCACCAGCTTCCTGAACACTCAGGTGCCCAAGAGAAGGGTGGAGGAGTGGTGGTGGAGGGTGGCATGCCAAGAGTAATTTAATGACTCCTGCACCACTGGCTGGTTCACCTATTCTGTTCCCTTTTCTTACATTTCTGTTAAAGATTTCCCAACCCTCTACTAATCTATTCTGCGTTGAGGGCTATGTTTATTGAATGATATTTACTCGTATCCCTTCAGGGGGCTCAGCTGTGTCATGCGGTCTCGCCTGTCCTCATCTAGGTTTGGGGGAGGCCGGAGGAGAGGAGCTCGGGGTTTAAGTACAGCTGAAGGGTGACCCTCGAGTCCTATTTTAATCTATCCACTTCCATGCATGCTCAGCACCATGAATAAAGATTAATAATGTAAGGCTTGATATGACTCCTTATTGATCAATGATTTGTCTGGAGATTGCCATGGGTGGAAATCAGAGAAATTAAAGCGTAAATGATATATAAAGCCTGTTTAGATGCTGCATTGAAAAATTTTACTAATTTATTTATTGCAAGGCAAAAGGTAATTGGCTGCCTGGTATAACAGTTCATATGAAAAGGCCAAGTCCCCAGGGAATAGTCTGTCTTTGCTGTTTTTCCATATTTCACTTAGCAGTAGAGTGAAAGTGACTTCCAAAGGCGGACTGTGGTCTTCCTGCAGCTGATTTCCTCTGAGAACAGGGGTCCCTGTAATGATGTGGGTGGCGGGTAGTGCACATCCAAACACAGACAAAAACATTAAAATGAAATGTTAGTTAGGTAGACAGATGCCTTTGAACACTGCTAGGCGAGATGACTTGCCATTGTGGCTAGTGCTCTCCCCTCCCACCCACAGACACATTCACAAGAACAAACTGTGACCAAGGATGCAGTCACAACCAAATAAAGACCACCTAGTCATAGACTCTCCAAGGCTTGCGCCCTAGAGACCACCACCCCACCGGTGTTTGCTTATTTAAATAAGCATTGGCATAGCCAATAGGTCTCGCCTTTAAGACCTTATAAGTGTTTAGTTATCCAGCACAAAATCATTGGTGCAACAACATAAAGTGTTGCATGGCTAAACACTTATAAGGTCCCAAAGGCGAGACCTATTGGCTATGCCAATGCTTGTTCTCTATGTAGGCTGCTGTGCAGCAGCCTACATAGAGAAAATGGCCTGGGTGGGGCGTGCTCCGATGTGCCTCACCAATCACAACTCTGCCATTGCAGTGGACAAAATATGGAAAACACAAATATCGTGGGACAAAATATTGTGTCAAAAAGATAGAGGACAAGAATATTGTGAAGGTCATTTCTTATGGGTAAGTAAAGTTTTACTATATATAACTCCACATATATGTACTTTGACGAAATATATATCTTCAAGGTACGTAGATCTGGAGTTAAGAATAGTAAATTTATACCTATCTATTTGCACTTAACTACTTGTCCTCGATATTTTTGACACAATATTCTCTCTACACAATATTTGTGTGTTCAATATTCTGTCAGTGAACCCTTTGAAGAAATAGACACAACAATGTCAGAACTATCGAAATTGGTATCAAAAGAAAGCTTGGATGATTTCATGAACAAACTGCAAATATGCTTGGCTAAAATTGAGGAAGAAATTACTTGCAAGAAACAAAGAAAATGTATACGAGACTTTAAAGACTATCAAACTGGTAGAACATTAACATTCCATAAGGAATATGATCATCTGTTCATGGAAGGAGGAGACCAAAAAGGTGTGGGGGCCACGACATTGAACAGTAGAGAAAAAAGTAACGTAACGGATGAAAGTGATGTTTCAGATAGTAACACTTCAGATGTCTCCGTGGAAAGACTAGGCCAAAATGCCTCAACGAGCCATCAGGGCAGAAGTAATTTCCTGAGACAATTTCAGTTATTCAATAGAGCCAAACAGAATCAACAAGTCGAGGAGCAGGATTTTCGGAGAGGCAGAGTTTGAGGACTTCTCGGAAGAATCAGAGGAACAAGAGGAACAGGAAGGCGAGGGCAAGACAGAAAGGAAGATTCCAACAAACCGTTGCCAATGACAAACAGAGCAAAGAGGGGAATGAAGTGACTGTAGTCAATCTTTCCAAACGTGAGTTGTCAATTACAGATATGAGTCTGTTATCATTAGGCCTCTCTTTCTGTCCAACTATGAATTTGGATTATAGGGGAGAGGGAGCACACTGCCTCTCATCCCAGCACAGTTCACCCCATTGCATCCTGGTAAATTCAGTACGCTTACTTTCAAAGTTGCTGTAGTCTTTCACCAAAGTTGGTGCAGGTAGTGCTGTTATCTCTAGACACGTGTTTCTGGGTTTAGCCCGTCATCAGTAGAGAGCAAAAAGTCTTAAGGAGCAGAGAAAAGTCATCAGGGGTTTTGCAAGTACACATGCTTGACGGACTGCATGCACCATAATGCTTAGGGGCAAACCTGCTGGGAGGTGAAGCAGTGTGATTCGCACATTGGTTTCCTATTTTAAAGGCTCCCTCGAGTCATTTTAGCTGACGAGCTTCTGGAGAGGCACCTGCGCACCTTGAGAGGTACTGTGACCCGAGAATACTTTGGCAGCCTGCTCAGCGACCCCAAATATTTGAAATGCCATTACAAAATGGTTTTATTTAATCATTATACTTGAGAAAATTTAAGATGTATATATTGAAAGAAATAATAAATTGTACATATAAGATTTTGCACTTGCACTTAATTTAATACTTGTGCAGCCTTGCCTCTACACGTATAACCATTACAAAATGACGCTAACGAATCTGAATTGTAAGGGCTCAGTAATGTGCTTGTCCTTTTTCACTGTTTAGTTACTATTGCATGTAAAACAGAAGTAAAAAAACACTTGCCATACTGTGAACACGCCGAAAGGTGAAACACGTTGGTAGAAGCCTGTTTTCTGCAATAAATTTAATTCAGCATCCTGGAGTGTCCTGGAGTTTTTGCTTAACGGGAGATAAGTAGGTGTTATATTGTGGATTTCCGGAATCCGTCCAGTACCACTGCGTAGCTAAGCCCTGCACTACCGGACTGTGTGAGTAACACACATATATATATCTAGATATATATCTACATTCGGCGGCAAACAGTGGCAAAAAAGTGGTAACCTCTCAACGTTCTTGGGAAACGCCAAACCGCCGCAACCCGCAATAGTACCATGCTGATACCAATTGGATTGTGACTTCATGATAAATGCACATACTTACTGAAGGAAGGTGCATTCTGGTATTGCGGGATAACAGTGGCTGGATGAGGGTTCAGGGAACTCGCATTTCTTCCACAGCAACATCCAGGCACGAGAGGCAAAGCCGCAGGCACCGCCCACTGGGTCAAGTACTTACGTCAGTGGGCCTGCAGTGAAGGGGCTCGGAGTGCCGAGTTCTGGACATCCCTCTTTGCCTGCTAGAGTGTCTCCACCAATCAGAGAGAGGCACTCTATACTTAAAGTGGACACTAACAATATGAGTGGTATATGCATTTGATAAAGGCAAATCCCTGCTGAAACGTGTCATGCCAAAGTAAAGTGAGAGTTCATGCCAACCCGTGCGGGCTTAATCTTTTCAAATGGGGAAGTATTCTGGTCTTTGATGTTTGATGCGGCCAGAAGCACCTAAAGCCCCCATTCTCAAGAATTTTGGCGGCAAACAGTGGCAAAAAGGTGGTAACCTCTCAACATTCTTTGGAAACGCCGAACCGCCGCAAACCGGAATCGTACCATGCTGATACCAATTTGAACGTACGTGACTTCACGATAAATGCACATACTTACTGAAGGAAGGTGCATTCTGGTATTGCGGGATAACAGTGGCTGGATGAGGGTTCCGGGAACTCGCATTTCTTCCACAGCAACATCCAGGCACTAGAGGCAAAGCCGCAGGCACCGCCCACTGGGGCAAGTACTTACGTCAGTGGGCCTGCAGTGAAGGGGCTCGGAGTGCCGAGTTCTGGACATCCCTCTTTGCCTGCTAGAGTGTCTCCACCAATCAGAGAGAGGCACTCTATACTTAAAGTGGATACTAACAATATGAGTGGTATATGCATTTGATAAAGGCAAACCCATGCTGAAACGTGTCATGCCAAAGTAAAGTGAGAGTTCCTGCCAACCCATGTGGGCTTAATCTTTTCAAATGGGGAAGTATTCTGGTCTTTGATGTTTGATGCGGCCACAAGCACCTAAAGCCCCCATTCTCAAGACTTTTGGCGGCAAACAGTGGCAAAGAGGTGGTAACCTCTCAACATTCTTTGGAAACGCCGAACCGCCGCAACCCGGAATCGTACCATGCTGATACCAATTGGAACGTACGTGACTTCACGATAAATGCACATACTTACTGAAGGAACGTGCATTCTGGTATTGCGGCATAACAGCGGCTGGATGAGGGTTCTGGGAAACTCGCATAGTACCCCCAGGGGCACCCCGCTGTCCCCCCTCCCCCAAATAGGTTACCCAAATGACACACACAAGACAGTTGGTGTTGGGTAACAATGCTGCAGGTTTATTACATAATTCCAGAATATGTAATGGGTGGGTTATCTTACGGGCGATCCAAGGGCAGGCGACCAACTGGGTCGCCTGCCCGCCTGATGAGCCGGGCAGCGCGGGAGCGATGCCCGCCGTTGCTGCCCTCCAGGTGATTCTTTCTACGATCACGTGCCGTTGGTAATTCTACTCACGGCCCCCCTCTCGGGGCGGAGCGTCGCATAGCAAGCCCCCGGTTGTTCAGGCCCACAACCGCCCGCAGGACTAGCGGCACGCCGACACGGCTTTCGGGACCTCCCTTGAGGCTCCTCGAATTTGGCTCAGGCACCCCCTATGGTGCCGCGCAGAGGTACCCTTTGTACCGGCCTGCTTCCAGATCGCCCTGTAACTCCGCCTGCAACGAAAAAGAAAACATTACAACGCTCAGAAACCCCCCCCACCCAACGCCTACGCCGGGTAAGCGGTAGGGAGGGAAATGGCGAGGTGGGTGACAAAGAGGTCGCCAGGAGGGTGGGGGAAGGCTAAATAGCCTCCCCCTCACACCAGGGCCAGGAAGTGACACGCATTGCGCGTCACTTCCGGCCAGCCTGAGGAGGGGGGCTCCGGTCTGCGTCCCCGCCCCCCCCAGTGGGAGGGGGTGTGGAGGGGTGACCGGTGCCCCGGGGGCACTAAGGCGCCGACCGCCGATTGGCCCCCTGCGGGGGCCGCGGTCAGTGGCATAGTACCCCCAGGGGCACCCCGTTGTCCCCCCTCCCCCAAATAGGTTACCCAAATGACACACACAAGACAGTTGGTGTTGGGTAACAATGCTGCAGGTTTATTACATAATTCCAGAATATGTAATGGGTGGATTATCTTACGGGCGATCCAAGGGCAGGCAACCAACTGGGTCGCCTGCCCGCCTGATGAGCCGGGCAGCGCGGGAGCGATGCCCGCCGTTGCTGCCCTCCAGGTGATTCTTTCTAAGATCACGTTCAATTGGTAATTCTACTCACGCCCCCCCTCTCGGGGCAGAGCGTCGCATAGCAAGCCCCCGGTTGTTCAGGCCCACAACCACCCGCAGGACTAGCGGGGCGCCGACACGGCTTCCGGGACCTCCCTTGAGGCTCCTCGGTTTTGGCTCAGGCACCCCCTATGGTGCCGCGCAGAGGTACCCTTTGTACCGGCCTCCTTCCAGATCGCCCTGTAACTCCGCCACAGCCCTGGAGGCGGCTCACCGTCGCAGCCAGGGCCCCCCACCAACCCGCTATAGTCTTACCTGCAACCTCTCCTATCTAGGGCTTCCTGCAACTAGCTGGAAGGGAACCATCCTAGCAGAAAGAAGAGTTTGAAATTCTGCCACCTCATGACAGTGTGACAGCGCTAGCGGGACTCAAACCCTGTAAGATCCCTTATGTCCACAGGCCCAAGACTTACCAGTGAGCTATAGCTCCTGGTGTTGTAGATGGCCCCATCTATGTCCCCAAGGGCCAAGACGCTATCCTAACCAGATAGGGTCTGCTGAAATAGAGGACCCGTTGGGCCTAGGGAGATGTGCCAAGAACTATTCGCCCCCCATGCGGGCAGGTTACCCTCTTCACAATTCTGGGCCTGCCCTCTTTGGCTATGAAGGCGAGAAGGGTTTTACTTAACCTTTGGCCAGTCCCCTCTGATTGCTAAACCTGGAGCACAGGAGTGCTCCAGGCTGCCAGCGCGTGACCATGGGCAAGGGGCGACTCTTGCCCTTGCCCACCATCCCTTATTCCTTATGGGAATTATGTCCCTACAGATCCCTCAGTGATGAAACCCCCTAGGTATACCAGCTTCGGGAATCTGTCTGGCTTAAGCATTGCGCGCTGTCAGCAAAGTTCAAACATTGAGGATTTACTAAGTCCTACTTCGCCCCTCCAATCATGCTCCTCAGTAGGAAGGTGGCGGGGGGGTGCCCCCCCCCCCACACAAACCCAGAGCATCCCCTGTGGTGCCAAATTCCTGCTCCGTTGAAGTAGAGATTTAGTGCACCCTGGGCGTGACAAATGTACTATTGACATAATGTCCCCCTGTGTTTGCCCCGCTGACACCCCAGTTATTGGGACAGCAGCACCCTATGTTGGCTGGCAGCACCCCTAGCGCGGTAAACGTGTCCGTAAACCCGGATCCCAGTCTCCCGCAGCTGCAGTACACGACCAGTGAATGTGGTACTTTAAATTTCGGAACCATGTTGGTAGCATGGTCCTACCATGCCGATTTTGGTATCAGCGGACCACAAATGACTAATGCGGTATGTATGAGTGTTTTTGTCACGTTTCCCCCGATGAACTTACCTTGTATGCAACATTACATACTAAACCCTCGGGTTCCATTTTAAAACGGTAACCATTTTGTGGTTGCCCTCACATAGGCTGCGCACTGAGGCCATGCCTAGGTCTAAAGGACACGCAATCTTTCTGTGACTCCTTTGTGACCTGTGCAAACTGACTCCGCTGCCCGGGGTCAGTCCTGCCCGGCCGGTTCCTTTTACTGTGGCCTTATGGGATTAGCATCAGGGCCCAACACATCATAAAGTCGTGTATCCCACGCGACTTCTGACTAATCCCTTTCACACCTGACTCTGTTTCCTACTTTATGGCTTGTTTTACGAGGAGGAGTTGTCCGTTTTATTGGGGTCTGCTGATATCTGATGAGGGTTCTGAGCCTCGCTGGGTAAATAATTATGTGCTGACCGAGCTGAAATGTGGGATTATCATCATGACTGTGCTCTTTCTTTGAAGCGAAAATATGTGAACGACCACTTGTAAAATAGGGGCGGTGTTGCCCAGAGCGTAATATTTTGTATATAAGAAAAGACTGGTTTTTGGTTGGGAGCAGTCTCCTGAGAACATACACCGTGTTGTACTTCTCGGATACCTGTGATTGGTCTGCAGCCAATAAATACGATCTTTGACTTCACCTAGAAGACTCTGTGTTTCTGTGGTCTGAAACAGGAAGAACTCGAAGTCTTTGGGTGTGTCCCCCGGCACCGCTGGGTTGGTTCTGAAAAACCCAGTACTTCAGTTGGCGCCCAACGTGGGGCGATTTCAGCGGTACCGGTCCAAGCCAGAGGTTCGTGAGGAGCTTCGTGTGAAAATTCTGGAGGAAGGCCGCCACTTCATCGACCCCTGCATGTCGACGTGGTCCGAAAGTCTTTACTGCGAGGTTCTCCGTGTCCCGACGGCTACAAAGGACTGCTGCCCTGACTATCGCCCTGTTTTGGACCCTTGATGATTTGGTAGAGCGAAACGATTTAACGAGTCTTCTGGTGACGTCATCGATACCTCAGTTAAGTATAAGTGGAGCGTCTCCCAGTTCTTAGTTTGGTTCTTAGTTTGGTATCCCTTCGGGATCGCTTTGATTTGGAACTTGCAAGTGCCAAAGCCAAAGGACTCGTGTATTCACGAGACTATCGTATTCGATAATCCTTTGAAGTTTGAAACTAGACTAGTGAGCGACGATGCCTGGTTCTAGTATATTTGGACATTTGTTTTGTTTGGGTTGTAATAGGGACTCTTGATTAGAGGATTTGTGTCCGGTTCCTCCAATTGGAACTCCAAAGTATGAGCTTTATGTGAAACATGGCGTGGGCCCCATTGCGTATAATGAAGTGTGGATCCGATACACCAGGAAGGATGGTGTTTTAAAATGGCCCCAAAATGGTAGTTTCGACACAGAAATCCTAGATAACTTAGAAGTTAAATTATTTAAGAAGAAAGCCCGGCCGGCGATGTTTGATTCTTTCCGCCTATGGCGAAAGGAAGCCAAACAGAAAGAAATTAAATTAGCGAAGAAAAATAAAAGAGAGAAAGGTATGTCGATAATGCAAGCAGCCTTACAGTTTAAAGATAATGAGGAAGAACAAATGAATGAGCAGTTGCGCAGGCAACGTCAACTAGTGATTGATAAATGTTACCCAGTTTTGCCGCCCCTTCAGCAAGATGCGTCAAAAGAAAAGGAGAAAGATCCCCTAATGTCACATTTGCTGAGTTCACCACCCCCGTATGCGCAGAGTGCTACAGCACCTCCGCAACCCTTAAATGTACAGCCTCTAGTTCATTTGCCGCAAGCCTTCCCGCAGCCGCCAGCTCCTCCTCAGCCGGCTCCTATGCCTACGGCGCAGCCCTCTCAAGGGCCGCCGGTTTCGCTGCCTATCTCTGCTGCGCTTCCTGCGACTTTACCTAGTACATCAGCTGCCTCCCACGGCGCTCTCCCTGATACGACCCCTGTACCTGTATCTGCACCCGTTTTTCTTCCCTCTGTCTTTCCCCCTGTTCTTGCCTCAACTTCACCTTCTAAACGACAACGAATAGCTAGTGCGGTCACTAGTTTTATGTCACCTCTCTTCGGGTCATCTAGTACGACCCCTGGTTCACAACGTATGCAGTTGCGTAGTCAGCTGCCAGGTTCTGAAGAGAAAGAAGTATTAGACCGCATGGCACATAAATGGATTGTTTTTCCTTCAAGATATGATGTGGAATCTGTTGTAAATGTTTTTCATCAATGGGAAGCACCAAAACAGAGATACGTTTTCGAGAAAATGTGTGAATTCCTCTGTGAGGAATTGGAAGATCATGGTCTAGATTCAAGCCCGCAGGAGTTGTGTCATGTACGGTTCGATTTTGAGAAAGGCACGATTGTGGGACGCGATGTTGATAGAGCAGTTACGACATTGTTGTCCTTCAGGAATGGGGATTGTCATCAGTCGTTGTTCGAACAGGAGTTCCCTGTAGGGGAAAAGGTAAAAGCACGCCAATATCCGATGCGTGAGGTTCCTCCAGTTTGGAGACCTGGTGATGTAAATGCTAATCCACCTGTTCAGCCACATTTTCAGCCTGTTTGGGTACACGTGCCATGGAAGCGAGGTGAAGTAATAGCGCTTAAGCAGACATTGCCTGACCCCCGTAAAAACCCTGCAGGATATTATAAGGAGTTATCACAAACCGCAGAATCGTGTGTCATGAATTTAGCTGACATTGATATGTTGTTCGGGAATGTTGTTCCGCAGCCTTTGTGGGGATTGATTCGTAATACAGATCATGCTGCAGAACTAGGTGGCACATGGGCTAATGTCATTGCTACAGACACAAGACAAGTTGGTGGTGCGAAACCTGAGCCCTTAGTAGCAGATCTCCCTGGTAGAATTATTACCTACATGAAAACTTTAATGCCGGCGATGCGTGTAAATTGGGCTAAATTATCCGCATGCAAACAAAAGAAAGACGAAACAGTGTCTGATTTCTTCACCAGGTTTGAAGAAACATTTATCGACCACAGTCGTCAAGACATGAGTACGGAAGGTAGTCAATGGTTATTTGTTGATAAATTTGTGCATAATTTGCTTCCCGAGTTGTGTAAGAAATGAAAAGATTCAGAGAGTTCTTGGGCTGTTTCCTCATCAGCGCAAATACTGGCTACTGCACAGTATTACAAAAATAGGGATAAAGATGAGAAAGATAAAGCAGACAAGAAAACAAAAGAGTTAAAAACGAAGGTTCTGTTACAGCAGGCCTACCCACCACGCGGTAGTCAGAGTAACTATCAGCAACCTCAGCAATTTCAAAGAAACATATAAAGGTTCGAATATTCCCAACCGCGAGTTCCTGTGGGTCCCAATCAGTGTTCGTATTGCAAACAAGAAGGTCATTTTAAGTATAGTTGTCCTATATTGTCGCAGCGCACGAATAATGCTTATGGCACGAGAGGTAGAGGTGGTCAGCAAGCTCCTAGAGGTAGAGGGCGTGGGAATGTTCCCCAGAACGCGCGTCCTCTTCCGCCTCAAAATACGATGAATAGTTTTGATCAGCAAGCCAATGCAACTGGTAGGACAGCTCAGTACTATAACGATGACTATTATGCGGAAGATGAAAATGCGGAAGGTAATGATTACTAGGACAGCCGTAGACAAAGAGAGGGAATTGTTCCAGTGCCAGTGGACCAGAGTGGACCATATGTTAAGGTGACTACAGCGGGTGTGTCAGAGCCTTTTCTGTTGGATACTGGTGCTGCAAAGAGTTCAATTATGCACTCAAAACTCCCTGGCGCGCCTTTGTCTGGAGAAATGAATGTTTCAGTAGGTTTTTCTGGCGCCCCGGTTAGGAACCCGATCTCTAGTCCTATGCACCTTTCTGTTGGACCTTGTGAGCTGAAAGCACCCCTTATCCTAACAACAGGATGTGGTGAAAACCTGTTAGGATTGGATTTGTTAAAGAGATTACATGCGACATTATATTGTTCCCCCTCGGGAGTACAACTTACACTGGGTAGGGAAGTGATTTCTCCAATGTATTTGTCGAAGAACAAACTGCCAGCTGAATTGTCGTCTCTTCCGGATGTCCTTTGGGCTTCTGGTCCTAACGATGTGGGTCTCTTGGAAATTCCACCATATGTGGTCACTTTGAAAGCCAATGTCAAATTGCCACGCATTCCCCAGTACAAGATCTCTAATGAAGGTGAGAAAGCGTTGTTAGCGATCATCTATGACTTGATTGAAAAGGATGTAATCGAAGAGACAAGAGGCAACGTTTGCAATAGTCCTGTTTTGCCTGTTTTTAAACGTACTGACCCCTCGCAGCCACCTGTTTACAGGTTTGTGATCGATCTTAGAGAGGTAAATAAGATAGTTGTGCCACAGTTTCCAGTTGTCCCTGATATAACTGCCTTGTTAACTATGATCCCAGGTTCCGCTGCTTGGTTCTCAGTGATTGATTTAAAGAATGCTTTCTTTAGCATTCCGATTGCAGAGGAAAGCAGGGATATTTTTGGTTTTAGTTTAGGAGGTCGCAGCTTCCGCTTTAAACGCGCTCCACAGGGCTACTGTGAAAGTCCATCAATATACAGTCAGGCTTTAAAAGAACTGCTTGATGCAATCGTTTTACCTAGTGGTGCTACCCTTATTCAGTATGTTGACGATTTACTAATCTCCGCGGATACTGAGGAGATTTGTAAAGAAGCTATATTGTCATTGTTGCGTCATTTGTCTGCCTTCCATCACAAAGTGTCTCTCTCAAAACTGCAATATTGTCGACAAGAAGTGACCTACTTAGGTCATCTCTTGTCGAAGGAGGGAAGGAAACTGACCCCAGAAAGAATTCAGGCCATTGCACAATTGAGCGTGCCAAGAACACAGAGAGAAGTGCGTGCTTTCTTGGGTATTACTTCATACTGTAGGCAGTGGATCCCGAGTTTTTCTTTGCTGGCAAAACCTTTGATAGCATTAACATGCAAAGATACACCGAATCCCGTCCCGTGGTCTGAAGAGTGTCAGAAAAGTTTTTCGGAATTGCGTAATGCGTTATGTTCAGCTCCTGTGTTGGGTACACTCGACTACAGTAAACCTTTTATATTGTATGTTCACGAGAAATACGATTGTGTGTTGTCAGTGCTGACACAGTCTTTTGGAGACAGACAGCGTCCGTGCGTGTATTTTTCGTCGACTTTGGATCCAGTAGCCAAGGCATTGCCAAGTTGTTTGAGAGCCACAGCGGCAGCAGCTGTGTCTATTCGACAGTCTGCTGGGTTAGTAATGAATAACACGTTGATTGTAATGGTTCCACATGCAGTGGACACATTATTAAACAGGACCAAGACACAGCACTTAACTAGTGCTCGATTGTCAGGGTACGAGTTGACACTGCTAGCGAGTCATGTGCACATAAAGAGGGGCAATACGTTGAATCCAGCTACATTATTACCGATTTCAGCAGACACAGACGAGATTGAACAGCATGATTGTCTGTTCAGAACAGAAGAAGAAACAAAAGGGAGAGTGGATCTTAAAGATACTCCCCTGGTTGAGTGTGATGGTACCTTATGGGTGGATGGCTCGTGCTTCAAGCTTCCGAATGGTGATACGACTGCTGCATATGCCGTCACGACTTTGCACACGATTGTTGAAACTGCACGTATACCACATAATTCGGCTCAAGCAGCAGAATTAATTGCACTTACAAGAGCATGCGTGTTGTCAAAAGGAATGAAAGTAAACATATATACTGACAGTCAGTATGCCTTTGGCGTGGCCCACAGTTTTGGGTGCTTGTGGAAAGAACGTGGGTTCCTGACTTCGCATTGAACTAAGATTCAGAATGGTCAGTTGGTGAATGATCTCCTTGAATCACTGACCTTACCGTTACAAGTCGCGATTGTGAAATGCAGTGCACACAAGAAGATTATTGATGATGTTGGTCGTGGTAATGCGTTTGCTGACGAAATCGCGAAAGATGAGCATGTGGAAAGAAAGTAAGGGAAAATTGGATGAAAATGGTTGTTGGATTGATTTGTCAGAGCACCGGCGATGGTTGTTACCTGATGCATATGTGCTTCCAGTGGTCACGATGGCACATGGAATGGCGCATATCAGTGTGAAAGGGATTTGTAAGTTGTTAGCTCCAGTATGGCAGAATGCTGGAATTCCCAAGTGTGCAGAGAATGTGGTCAAAAATTGCATGGTATGTTTGAAATACAATCCTGGTAGGGGAACCCCAACTCCAGCTGGTCATTTTGCGCCTCCAACGTATCCGTTTGAAGTTTTGCAGCTAGATTTCAACCACATGGAAAGGTGCAACAATTTGAAATATGTACTTGTTGTTGTCTGCGCTTTTTCAAGGTGAATAGAAGCATATCCCCTAAAAGACAATACTGCCTTATCGACAGCTAAAGCCCTTGTCAAGGAATTTTTCCCTAGGTTTGGAATGCCAAGAATGGTATGGAGTGATAATGGGAGTGAATTTGTGGGACGAGTGATGAAGAATGTATGTGAGGGACTAGGTATAAAACAGAAATTCCACGCTGCAAATCACCCCCAATCAGCTGGACTAGTAGAGTGTTACAATGGCACATTGAAGCTCAAATTAGCCAAGATCCAAGCGAGTTCTGGTCTTAAATGGCCTGACGCTCTGCCCTTAGCACTCCTATCAACAAGAATGACTGTGCATTCGCGAGTGGGACTTAGTCCCTACGAAATCGTGTTTGGCCGCCCGGCCAATATATGGGGAGTGCCAGGGCCTACAAAATTCAGTGAGATCGAACATCCAGTACTCCTTGATTATTTGTATGAATTGACGGCTAAATTGCGTGTTTTACACCATCAGGTGCATGATACTCTGCCTCAGTTCTCTGAAGCTCCAGGACATCCCATTAATCCTGGGTCATGGGTGCTGGTCAAAAACTTTCAGCGGACGAAAAATGACGAGCCCCGTTGGACCGGCCCCCATCTCGTCCTTCTCTCGACGAGATCAGCTGTTCGAGTGAAAGGGAAAAAGAACTGGATACACGGCGTTTACTGTAAGAGGGTCCCTTTGCCTTTGCCTTACGACCAGTGGGTCCAGGAAGGGATCGCTGACTCAGAGACTGAGACTGTGCCTTGTTTTCTGCCGTTTAGCGATGCACGAGTAAAAGGAACGCCTTCTGAGAAGGAAAGTGATGACATCTTGCAAGAAACTGTGTCACCGTCAATTCAATTGGACACTATAGAGCCTGAACTCTTGTTTCAAGACCAAACAGTACCTACAAGAAGTCGCTACAATTTGAGGCCGAGAACTATGGACAAATAAAAATTATTTTTCTTTGATATTTTTTTGAGAGGTGCAGCTCTCTCTTCCATCTGAGAAACTTTCTTATTTTTGCTTTTTCGAACCGCCATCCGGGTTCAGCTGCAGGGTTGCGGTGCCAAGACTTTGGGGTACAAGCCGGAGACGTTAGGTCAACGGTCTGGTTGGTCTAGGGCGTTCCCTGGACTGACAGGTGTACTCCTTAGCAGAAGACACTCATCCGCCGCGAACAGCACGATTAGAGGATGGAGTTTTTCGAGATGAAGAGACCCGCTGAGGAAATAAATTTTAGGAGCAGAATATGTAAAGTAATGAATAGCAAACGTTTTGTAATATTATGTCTGTTTGTCCTATTTAGCATGATGATGTTTTCTGTAGGTTATGTATTATTGTCTTTTCAAGTGCCGTTTGCACCCACTATACAGCCCATACCTCCTCCTACTGTTTCCTCACACTCTTTCCACCCTCTGCCTGAACACGAACAAGCTAGACGTTCTGAGTTCGTAAACAATTCGTTTATTCAACTCCTGCACCAGCACCAACTAGTTATGAACACAAGAAATTGCTGGGTGTGTGGTTTGATGCCACATACCATTCATAAGGGTATCCCATATCTAGTGCTGCCGTTTAGCTATAATGGGTCATCATGGGCATTCCAGACTATGTTTCTTTTTGCGCTTGAAACCTACTCCCCGCGACCACCACGTTCCACTAGACCTAGCACGAACAATAAGACCTTGATGAAAGGAGTTGCTGATATGAGCAGAGATATCGATGCATATTCATCTATTCCCAAGGATGAGTTGCGAGCTTATGTGGGTTGGAACGCGACGGGGTATAGCATTAGTCTGGGCGAGAAACAGCGTAAAAGTTCATCCCCGATTTGGGTCGTACCCCACATAGGTCGGTTCTGTTTACAAGGTAATGGTCAGAATCCAAGAGCTCAATTAGGGAAGAGTGACTGTGCTGAAACGTACATTTTCCCATCACAGTTTTCCCATGCGTTTTTGGCTGCCAAGGGTACATACTTTGTTTGTAATGATCGAGCATATACATGGTTGCCCCCTGATTTCTCGGGCACGTGTTATGTTGCAAATTTGCTACCGCCGGCATTTACTGCCGCCTCTGATTATCACAAGACCAGAGTTGTGAGAGGCGTTGTTAGTAAGGAGGATACTGCCGGTCAGGAAGCGGAAGACTTTTTCCTTGGTTTCCTGCCGTTTTGGGGACCAATGGTCAATAGTAGGAACCTGAGACAACTGACTTGTGTAGTTGAAACCACTGTTAATGTAACGGCTGGTGCCCTTGGTAACTTGACAGCTGAGCTCCAAGCGGATCGCCTCATGACGTTGCAGAACCGTATGGTTCTAGATGTCATACTTGCAGACCGTGGTGGGGTATGTAAGGTTATCCAATCAAGCTGTTGTATTTTCATACCAGATAACGCTCCGACAGTCTATCAAGCCATCTCCAAACTGCATAAGATTTCCGAATCCATTCATGTGGATAAAGGAGACTGGTCGATGATGGGGTGGTTCTGGGGACTGATATCAGCTTGGGGATGGAAGATTCTAATAGTCACTGGGACGATCATAGCCATTCTTTTCCTGTTCTGTCTATGTGTACAGTGTGCTCCTGTAATGTGTAGCCTCTGTGTTACATCATGTGTAAGGAGACCTGTATCAAGGGACGAGCTGAGCAATAGGATGATGCTACAGCAACATCTCCATGGCCTTATGAATAGAGACCTGGACTCAGATTAGTATGAGTATAGTTATTGCCTATGTAAGGGCAAAAGGAGGGTCTGTGGTACTGTAAATTTCGGAACCATGTTGGTAGCATGGTCCTACCATGACAATTTTGGTATCAGCGGACCACAAATGACTACTGCGGTATGTATGAGTGTTTTTGTCACGTTTCCCCCGATGAACTTACCGTGTATGCAACATTACATACTAAACCCTCGGGTTCCATTTTAAAACGGTAACCATTTTGTGGTTGCCCTCACATAGGCTGCGCACTGAGGCCATGCCTAGGCCTAAAGGACACGCAATCTTTCTGTGACTCCTTTGTGACCTGTGCAAACTGACTCTGCTGCCCGGGGTCAGTCCTGCCCGGCCGGTTCCTTTTACTGCGGCCTTTTGGGATTAGTATCAGGGCCCAACACATCATAAAGTCGTGTATCCCACGCGACTCCTGACTAATCCCTTCCACACCTGACTCTGTTTCCTACTTTATGGCTTGTTTTACGAGGAGGAGGTGTCCGTTTTATTGGGGTTTGCTGATATCTGATGAGGGTTCTGAGCCTCGCTGGGTAAATAATTATGTGCTGACCGAGCTGAAATGTGGGATTATCATCATGACTGTGCTCTTTCTTTGAAGCGAAAATATGTGAACGACCACTTGTAAAATAGGGGCGGTGTTGCCCAGAGCGTAATATTTGTATATAAGAAAAGACTGGTTTTTGGTTGGGAGCAGTCTCCTGAGAACATACACCGTGTTGTACTTCTCGGATACCTGTGATTGGTCTGCAGCCAATAAATACGATCTTTGACTTCACCTAGAAGACTCTGGGCCCGATTCACAGAACTAACTTAAGACAAAATCCTAAACTTACTACTTTTGGTATTAACAGAAGTTAGGATTTTGTCTTCAAATTTGTCTTAAGACAAACTTAAGACAGACTTAAGACCGTCTTAGGACAGACTTAAGACTGTCTTAAGACAGACTTAAGACAGTCTTAAGACAGACTTAAGACACACTTAAGACAGACTTAAGACAGACTTAAGTTAGGATTTTGTCTTAAGTTTGTCTTAAGTCTGTCTTAAGTTTGTCTTAAGTTTGTCTTAAGTCTGTCTTAAGACTGTCTTAAGTCTGTCTTAAGACTGTCTTAAGTCTGTCTTAAGTTTGTCTTAAGACAAACTTAAGACAAAATCCTAACTTCTGTGAATACCAAAAGTAGTAAGTTTAGGATTTTGTCTTAAGTTAGTTCTGTGAATCGGCCCGTCTGTGTTTCTGTGGTCTGAAACAGGAAGAACAGGAAGAACTCGAAGTCTTCGGGTACCCAGTACTTCATGAATCCGGTGGGGGATACCCCCAACCGCAATGGTCCTCTAGACATCCAGAAAAGGCCCTATTTTACCTGGGCCTATCTCCAAATGATGGTGGTTCACCTAGCTGTAAGGCCAGAGGCCCGCCTATGGAGTCTATTTACTTGTTTTGCTACTCGGCCCCTTTATGGGTAGGCCTCAGAATTAGGGCAACGCGCGTGCTCCCAGGGCACGGAGCTGCTGGAGAGCAGATGCCTATTACCCACACGCTGATACTTTATCTGTTGCTGACAACAACAATGACACACGACCCAAGCCCCCCTTCAGCAAAAAGGTTGGAGTCGAGGGACACGTGGTCACGTGTGGTCAGGATCGGACAGCGCGACCCTTGCTGTAAATAGCACTTTTATAACGCGCGAACTCGACCCGAAGGTATAGCAGCGCTATGCATGAGCACCATATTTACACCCATATTCGGGCACGGGAGTGAGATCATACGGCGATATTCACTGATTTACCCAGCGCCACACACCCAGCGCGAACTCGATCCGAAGGTATTGGCGCGCAGTTCCTGAGCACCGTATTTACATACATAATCGGGCATGGGGAGATTAAGTGATCTGCCCGGCGTCACAGCGCGACTCGCCCGACGGTATATGGGGCGCAGTCCGTACGCCCCGTATCTACATACGTGTTCGGGCACGGAGTGGGATCATGAGCCGCCAAAACTCGCGACCCTCGGGGGCCCAGGCCCAGCAGCACGCATGCATATCTGGGCATGGGGTGATCAGTGATTTGCCCAGCGTCACAACCACAGCGCGAACTCGATCCGAAGGTAATGGCACGCAGTTCGTGAGCACCGTATATACATACATCATCGGGCACGTGGATATTAAATGATCTGCCCGGAGTCACAGCGTGACCCGCCCGAAGGTATTGGAGTGCAGTACATGAGCCCCGTATTAGCGTACCTATTTGGGCATGGTGGATTAGTGATTAGCTCAAACCGTAATGCGCGCAAAATTATTAGAGCGCTGGACACGAGCACCGACCAAATAACCCATTCGGGTGCAGCGGGTGTCGTAATGCCCGGAATCACCTGATGCGCGCGAATGTGGGCACGAGCAAAATCTTGTGCACAATGCCTGCACTTGTATCAAGTGTCTGCCTTATAGGAAGCCAGCAGATACATGTTGCCTATTTGTATAGCGCGAACTCGATGTCAAAGGTCTTGGAGCGCTTTACATGAGAACCGTATTTACATTACACCATGCCGGCACGGGGAGCGTAAGCGATTCGTACCATATAACAAGATCCCCGTGCCAAATACCGCGAACACCGCACCAGATTAACCATTGAGGTGCGGGGAGTTTAGTAATGCCTGCAATCGTTGCATATTTATATAGCGCGAACTCGACCGGAAGGTATTGGAGGCCTTTACATGAGCACCGTAATTACATTACACCTTCAATCAGGGGGTGCTTAAGAGAATCGTACCATATTACACGCTCCCCGTACCGGATCAAGCGAGCAACGCACCAGATTATCCATTGAGGTGCGGGGGGTTTAGTAATGCCCGCAATCGCGTAATTTGAACAATGCATGCACTTGTATCATGTATCTGCCTTATAGGAAGCCAGCAATACATGTTGCAAAATATATAGCGCGAACTCGACCCGAAGGTATTGGAGCACTTTACATGAGCACCTTATTTACATTACACATTTAAGCACGGGGAGCTTACAAGATTTGTACCAATTATCCATTGAGGTGCGGGGTTCAGTAATGCCCGCAATCGCATAATGCGGACGCGACCTCAAGGGGCGGAACCTCACTTCCCTAAACCAGCGCCCAGCTCGCAGTCGTTGGACTACCCCACCTCTGCAGGTCACCACGCCTACCACACGCAGCCCACTGCCTGCCCCCCCGCCCTCAACGGCAGCATAGCCGACGGGAGGGGGGGGGCGATAACCTTATCCAGGGAGCGCCACGGAGTTGCACCGCCCGCGATCCGCAGGGACCCAGGCAGCTCCCAGCCTTGCAGTGCTGGTGTATTAGGGCCGTGAACCGACGCTAATCTCCTAACGGCTCCCCCGGCGCAGGGTGTGCGGCTTCTCTGCCGTCGCACCCCCATTCATTTACTTTGCTCGCGATGGCTGCCACCATTGAGAAGTATGCCCCGCGGGCGAGAGGCCGACGGACACACGATCGATACAGTGTGTAATGAGCGCTCTACCCTACACTGGATCACGCTGCGGCGACGCTTGGGCAGGGGAAGGTTTAGACCTTGCCCGCGAAACCCCCTGAACCCTAGTTCGATGCGGCCGCCAACCTCTATCTCGCTGCGGCCGATGCATGGGCAGGAGGAGGTCTGGAAGGCATTGAAGCGCTTTAACTAGTACAGTGTTTACATTACGCAATTGAAGAACTAGGATTAATCCCAGCGGCGCAGGTGACACGCCCTCAGTCTTCGGGTTCACCTGTCTTAGAGTACAGAGACACGGGATTCTTCTGGTGACATCAAAGATCATGTTTATTAGCTGCAGCCAGTAACAGAGATCCTAGAAGTACAACACGGTGTATGTTCTCAGGAGACTGCTCAACATAATAGAGCGGAGCGTCGTCTTTTATGCCAAAAACCACATTCCTGGCTAGCATCAATTACTCACAAACTTGACCAATCAGAGGATGATATTTACAGAGGCATCACATAATGACAAACCCACTTTCAGTTATCCAACCCACCGCCAATGACAAGGCATAAATCCAGCATTCTTGCTCGAACAGGCCGGACGGGCCCATCATAAAAGACCTCAACCCAAATCAATAATTAGGCCATAAGGCCATAAAAGTAAGGAGCAGAAACAGATGAGGAGAAAGATAGAGGGCTGTGTGCGCGTGCCATAGAATCAATAATGTCCTGTTCTTTGATCTCTATCTGACCAGCTGCTTAACAAGGTACTGGCTCAACAAGTTTAGCCTCGGGCAACAGGGTCAGTTGACTCAGGTCAAACTGAAGTCAACACGACCTCAAACTAAGGTGTATGCGTCCCTAGAGGCTCGCTTGGCCACAGTCGTCCTGTAGTCGTTAGCCTATGTGAGGGCAACCACAAAATGGCGGTTATAAACAAAATGGAACCCACGGGTGCAGACTAGATTGTTAAATACACAGTGAATCCATCGGTGTAGCATGACAAAAATGCTTACGCGCACTGCACTTGTCAGTCGCGGTTCGCTGATACCAAAATCATCACGATACGACAACCTTCATTAAATGGGTTCAGAATTCACGGAACCACAGACCCTCCTTTTGCCCTTACATAGGCAATAACCTAAACTCACGTCAATCTGAATCCAGGTCTATGTTCATCAGATCTTTGAGATGTTGCTGTAGCATCATCCTGGTACTTAGTAACCATCTCTGGACAGGTCTCCTCGAACACGAGGTAGCAAAAAGGCCACATATTACGGGAGCACACTGTACACAAAGACAGAACAGGAAGAGGGTAGCTAATACCATCCCAATGACCATCAGGATCTTCCATCCCCAAGTGGATAACAATCCCCAGAACCATTCCATAAATGACCAATCTCCTTCGTCCACATGTATGGACTCGGAGATCTTATGTAACTTGGAGATGGCTTGGAAAACTGTCGGAGCGTTATCTGGGATGAAAACACAACAGCTCGATTGGATCAATTTACAGACCCCCCCTCTATCTGCAAGTATGACATCCAACGCAACTCTGTTCTGAAGAGTCATAAGGCGATCCGACTGGAGCTCAGCAGTCAAGTTACTAAGGGCGCCGGCAGTTTCGACTATGGTGGACTCAACCACTCTCGTCAATTGCCGTATGTTCCTGCTGTTAACCATAGGTCCCCAAAATGGCAGAAAACCCTTCACGGAATCTCCCAATTCTTGTCCTGCGGTATCTTCCTTACTGAAGACACCTCTAGCGACTCTTGTTTTGTGGTAATCTGCCGCAGCTGTAAATGTAGGGGGCAACAAGAACGAGACAAAACATGTGCCCGAGAAATCAGGGGGCAACCATGTATATGCTCTGTCATGGCAAATGAAGTAGGTACCCTTAGCTGCTAAAAATGATGGGGAAGTCTGGGACGCAAAAACATATGTCTCAGTGCAAACACTCTTCCCTAGCTGAGCTCTAGGATTCTTGCCATTTCGTTGCAGACAGTAATGACCCCGATGGGGTACTATCCAGATCGGGGAGGATCTCTTCTCTCGCTGGTTCCCACTCAGACTAACTCCATATCCAGTGACGTTCCATCCGATATACGCTAGTGTCTCATCTCTCGGGATAGCCTTATAAGAGCTCATTCCTCTAATCATGTCGACTATTCCCTTGACCAGAGCACTATTCTTCGGGCTATCTTTCAGAGAACGTAGGGGGTTAACTTCACGGGCATAAATGAACATTGTTCTGTATGCCCACACAGAACCATTGTAGCTAAATGGCAGGGCCAGGTAAGGAATACCTTTCTCGGCAGTATGGGGCATAAGGCCACACACCCAACAATTAGTTGTGTTCACTACTAGCTGGTGTTGGTGCAGAAGCTGAACAAAGGAATTATTAGCGAATTCCATTCTCCTAATGGACTCATGTTCAGGCAGAGGGTGAAAAGAATGCGAAGAAACAGTAGGAGGAGGCATAGGTTGTGTAGTGGGCATGAATGTTGCTTGAAAAGAAAATGTCACATATCCAATTAAAAACATTATTAAACTTAACAGTATAAACAGACATAATATTAAAAAACGTTTTCTACTCATTATTATACACATTTTGCTCTTGAAGCTCATTCTTTCAGTAGGTCTCTCCATCTCGAAAAACTCCATCCTCTAATCGTGCTGCTCGCGGCGGATGGGTGTTCTGTGCTAAGGAATGCGCCTGTCGGTCCAGGGAACGCCCTGAGACCAACCAGAACCGTCAACCTAACGTCTTCGGCTTGCACTCCAAGGACTTGGCACCGCGACCCTACAGCTGAACCCGGATGGTGGTTCGAAAAACAAAAATCAAAAAAAGTTTCTTGGAGGGGAGCCAACCAAAAGAATAGCAAAGAAGGGACTCAGTTTGTCATTCGTCCCACGACTCTCGGTCGCAAGTTATAGCGCTCTTTAGCAGGCAATGTCTGTTCTCGGAAGAGTAACTCAGGTTCAAAAGTGTTCAAATGATTTGATGGAGGTACAACTTCTTGGAGAAGTTCGTCGCTCTCTGGCTCAATGTCTGTTCCAATCAAACGGGCATCGCTAAAAGGCAGAAAACGAGGCACGGTCTCAGTCTCAGACTCAGGAAGTCCTCTTTGGACCCACCGGTCGTACGGCAGAGGCAAAGGGACCCTCTTACAATGTACGCCGTGAATCCAGTTCTTTTTACCGTGCACTCGTACCGCAGAACGGGTGGACAATAACACCAGATACGGTCCTATCCAGCGGGGCTGCTCGTTCCGGGTTCGCTGGAAGTTCTTCACGAGCACCCACACGCCAGGTTCAAGGGTGTGCCCTGGATCTTCAGAAACCTGTGGCAAAGTATCATGAACCTGTTGATGCAGAACACGCAATTTAGCCGTCAATTCGTACAGGTAGTCAAGCAATACAGGGTGTTCTATCTCACTAAATTTTGTCGGCCGCTGCACTCCCAAAATATTTGCCGGGCGACCGAACACAACCTCATAAGGACTCAGACCCATTCGCGAATGCACAGTCATTCTTGTGGACAGAAGGGCTAACGGCAAAGCATCAGGCCATTGTAGACCAGAGCTCGCTTGAATTTTGGCCAATTTCAATTTTAACGTGCCATTGTAGCACTCAACTAGACCAGCTGACTGGGGATGATTGGCAGCGTGGAACTTCTGCCGGATACCCAACCCATCACACACTCTCTTCATCACTTGACCCACAAATTCACTCCCATTGTCACTCCAGACCACTCTCGGCAAACCAAACCTAGGGAAAAATTCCTTAATAAGGGCTTTAGCTGTGGACAAGGCAGTGTTGTCCTTTAGAGGGTAGGCTTCCACCCATCTAGAAAAAGAGCAAACAACCACTAAGACATACTTAAGGTTGTTGCACCTCTCCATGTGGATGAAATCTAGCTGCAAAGCCTCAAACGGATACGTGGGGGGAGCAAAATGACCAGCTGGAGTTGGAGTTCCCTTACCAGGATTGTACATCAAACAAACCATACAGTTCTTGACCAAATTCTCTGCACACTTAGGAATGCCAGCATTTTGCCATACCGGGGCCAATGACTTACAAATCCCTTTCACACTAATGTGAGCCATCCCATGTGCCATGGTAACCACTGGAAGTACATACGCGTCAGGCAACAACCATCGCTGATGCTCTGACAACTCAACCCAACAACCATTCAAATCCAATTTACCCTTGCTTTCTCTCCATCCATTCAACTCTTTCTCTGTAGCTTCAGCTTGGATTGATTTCACACTCTCAATTGTATCTTCACACATACTCCTATCTGGAATCCATCTCGCTGGACCCGCAACATACATTCGACTCATCACATCTCTCGCAGTCTCTTTCGCGACTTCATCTGCAAACGCATTACCACGACCAACATCGTCCGTGACTTTCTTATGCGCACTGCATTTCACGATCGCAACTTGCAACGGCAAAGTAAGAGATTCAAGAAGTTCATTCACCAATCGACCATGTTGGATCTTGGTCCCATGCAAAGTCAGAAACCCACGTTCTCTCCACAATCGTCCAAAGCTAAAAGCAACACTGAACGCATACTGGCTGTCAGTGTACACAGTCACTCTTTTCCTTTCGACAACACACACGCTCTTGTCAATGCAATCAATTCTGCCGCTTGTGCGGAGTTGTGTGGGATACGAGCAGCTTCAACAATCGTATGCAAAGTCGTAACCGCATATGCCGCAGTCGTATCACCGTTCGGGAGTTGAAAACACGAACCATCAACCCATAATGTACCATCACATTCTGCAAGGGGGTGTCCCTAAGGTCTATCCTCCCTTTCGTTTCTTCCTCAGTGCTGAGGAAACAATCATGGCGTTCTGTATCATTTGTCTCAGTTGAAATTGGCAACAACGTGGCTGGGTTCAACGTGTTGCATCTTTTTATATGTACATGACTTGCTAACAAGGTCAATTCGTAACCTGACAACCGAGCACTAGTTAAGTGCTGTGTCTTGGTACGGTTCAACAAGGTATCCACTGCATGTGGAACCATCACAGTCAGTGTATTGTTCATCACCAGACCAGCGGACTGTCGGATTGAAACAGCCGCTGCCGCTGTAGCTCTCAAGCAACTCGGCAACGCTCTAGCTACCGGATCTAAAGTCGACGAAAAATAAGCACATGGACGTTGCCTATCGCCAAACTGTTGAGTCAAAACTGACAATGCACATCCCTCTCTCTCGTGGACATACAATGTGAAATGTTTACTGTAATCGGGGGTACCCAACACAGGATCTGAACACAGGGCGTCACGCAATTCTGAAAAACTCTTCTGACATTCGTCAGTCCAGGGAATAGGATTCGGGGTATCCTTAACAGTAAGAGCTATCAAAGGTTTTGCAAGCAAGGAAAAATTAGCAATCCACTGTCTACAGTACGATGTGATACCTAGAAATGCACGCACTTCTCTCTGTGTGGTAGGCACACTCATTTTCGCAATCGCTTGGATTCTCTCTGGGGTCAATCTTCTTCCCTCCTTCGATAAGAGGTGACCTAAGTAGGTAACTTCTTGTCGGCAATACTGCAACTTCGACAGAGAAACTTTATGATGGAATTCAGACAAGTGACGTAACAACGACAGAGTAGCCTCTCTACAAGTCTCTTCATTTTTAGCGGCGACTAAAAGATCATCAACATACTGAATAAGGGCAGCGCCATTGGGTAAAACCAACGAATCAAGTTGCGTCTTTAAAGCTTGACTATAGATCGATGGACTCTCACAATAGCCTTGAGGAGCGCGTTTAAACCTGAAGCTTCGGCCTCCTAAAGAGAAGCCAAAAATATCTCTACTCTCTGCGGCAATCGGGATGCTGAAGAAAGCATTCTTCAAATCAATCACCGAAAACCACGTGGCTGTAGCCGGAATCAAAGTCAGTAGAGCGGTGATATCAGGCACAAGAGGGATTGTGGAACAACGATCTTATTCACCTCGCGAAGATCGATCACAAACCTATATACAGGAGGCTGAGAAAAATCAGTTCGTTTCAGAACCGGCAAAACCGGACTATTGCACACATTACCTCTTGTTTCCTCAATCACACCTTTCTCAATCAGATCAGAGATGATCGCCAAAAGTGCTTTTTCACCATCACTTGAGATACGATACTGTGGAATGCGTGGTAATCTAGCATTCGCCTTCAATGTCACAACATATGGTGGAATCTCCAAAAGACCCACATTATTAGGACCAGTAGCCCAAAGAGAATCAGGAAGAGAAGACAATTCAGCTGGAAGTCGGTCTTTAGACAAATACATCGGAGAGATCACTCTCTTTCCCAATGTAAGCTGTACTCCTGAAGGAGAACAATAAAGCGTCGCATACAATCTCTTCAACAAGTCCAAGCCCAACAAGTTCTCACCACAACCTGTCGTCAGAATGAGGGGTGCTTCGAAGTCACAAGGTCCAACAGAAAGAGACAAAGGACTAGAGATCGGATTGCTAACCGGGGCGCCAGAAAACCTACTGAAACATTCGTTAAGCCAGACAAAGGAGCACCAGGGAGTATGGTGTGCATGATAGAACTTTTTGCAGCACCAGTATCCAACAGAAAAGGTTCAGACACCCCTGATGCAATCACTTCAACATAAGGTCCACTCTGATCCACTGGAACTGAAACAACTCCCTTTCTTTGTCCGTGGCTGTCCTAGCAATCATTACCTTCCATACTTTCTCCTTCAACGTAATAATCGTCCGCATAATACTGAGCCGTCCTACAAGACGCACCATTCTGTTGATCAAAACAATACATCGAATTCTGCAGAGGCAAGGAACGTGCAATCTGAGGCACACCACGTCCTCGACCTCGCGGAGCTTGTTGAACACCTCGACCTATCATAACAGAAACACCATTCGTGCGCTGTATTAATCTCGGGCAATTATTCTTGAAGTGACCTTCTTCTTTGCAATACGCACACTGATTGGGGCCTACAAGGAAATGCGGTTGAGAAGACTCGACCATTTGCGAGCTTCTCTGATAGTGTGGTGGTCGCTGGGTATTGCGGGGCGGGTATGCTTGCTGCAGAAGAATCTTAGTCTTCAATTCCTTAGTCTTTTTGTCCGCTTTCTCTATCTCATCTTTATTTCTATTCTCATAGTACTGGGCAGTAGCCAATATCTGCGCTGATGAAGAAACAGCCCAAGCACTTTCAGAATCCTTCAACCTATTGCACAACTCGGGAAGCAAATTATGCACAAACTTGTCAACGAACAACCTTTGACCACCTTCTGTACCCATGTCTTGACCACTGTGGTCTACAAATGTCTCTTCAAATCTAGTGAAAAAGTCGGACACAGTTTCGTCCTTTTTCTGCTTGCACGCAGACAATTTGTCCCAATTCACACGTGTAGCAGGCATCAAAGTCTTCATATAATCAATAATTCTACCAGGGAGATCAGCAATCACATTTTCGGGTTTAGCACCACCTATTTGTCTTTCATCTGTAGTTCTAAGATTATTCCATGTATCACCTAATTCCTGCACATGATCCGTATGACGGATCTTACTCCATATAGGCTGTGGAACAACATTCCCAAATAACATATCTATATCAGCCAAATTCATAATACAGGAACTCGCAGTTTGAGATAGCTCCTTATAAAACCCCGCAGGATTTTTATGTGGATCAGGCAGAGTCTGCTTTAGAGCTAGTACTTCGGCACGCTTCCATGGAACATGTACCCAAACGCGCTGGAAATGTGCCAGAACGGGTGGATTAGCATTCGCATCACCAGGTCTCCAAATGGGAGGAACCTCACGCATCGGATATTGACGTGCCTTTCTCCTAACTGAAGAATCAGGCTCAAATAATGACTTAGAAGGAAAAAAGCTCCTAAATGACAACAATGTCGCGACTGCTCTTTTCACGTCGAGACCCACTATAGTTCCTTTCGCGAACTCGCACTGCACACAGAACAACTCAGGCGGAGCTCGCCCTACCTCACTATGTTCCCACTGTTCACGGAGGAAAGAACACATCACATCAAATACATATCTTTGGATCGGTGCTTCCCATTGATGGAAAACATTCATAACACTCTCCAGATCATAGTGTGAAGGATAGTTAACCCATTTACGTGCCAAGTGATCCAGCACTGTCCGTTCATCCGGACCAGGCAACTGACTACGCAATTGCTTACGCTCTACAACAGGAGACATACCTAATGAACCCATTAGAGGGGAGAAAAAACTAGCAACCGCATCAGTCATTCTCCGTCGGGCAGAAGGAGAAGGTGACAAAAGAACAGAGGACAAAGCGGAAGGAGAAGGAACCGAAGTCGGAATAGTGACAGAAGGGGCAGACAACACAGGTATAGAGGTAGTAGACGAAGGAGGTAGCAAAGACGGCGGCCCTTGAGAAGGCTGCGCCGAAGCAATAGTAGTAGCCAGCAAAAGGAGAGCTGGCTGTTGAGGAACCGCTGGTGGTAAAACAACCGGAGGTTGCGCAACTACAAGTTGCAGAGGTGCGGTAGCACTCTGAGCATAAGGGGGTGGCGAACTTAATAGATGCGACATTAAAGGATCTTTCACAAGATCTTCCTTTTCTTCTTGCTGTTGAGGTGGCAAAACTGGATAACATTTGTCTACCGCTAATTTACGTTGCCTAAGCCTCTGTTCGCTTTCCTGCTCTTCCTCATTATCCCTAAACTGTATCGCAGCCTGCACCATCGACATACCTTGTGCACGTTTATTTTGTTTCGCTAACTTAATTTCCTTTTGTTTAGATTCCTTTCGCCAAATGCGGAAGGAGTCGAACATTGCCGGCCGGGCTTTCTTTTTGAAGAGTCTGACTTCTAAATTATCTACGATTTCCGTGTCGTAGCTACCATATTGGGGCCACTTAAGGACACCATCTTTTCTAGTATACCTAATCCATACCTCATTATACGTGATGGGGCCCACGCCGTGTTTCAAATAGAGCTCATAGTTCGGAGTTCCGATCGGAGGCACCGGACACGAGTCCTCCAATCGGGAATCCTTTTTACAACCACAACAAAATATCTTTCCAAGTCTGCTAAGACCAGGCATCTTCGCTCACTAGTCTAGCTTCAAACTTCAAGGGAATATCAGAAACGATAGCCTCGTGAATACACGAGTCCCTCGGCTTTGGGGCCTGCAGGTACCAAATCAAAGCGATCCCGAAGGATACCAAATCAAAGCGATCCCGAAGGATACCAAATCAAAACGATCCCGAAGGATACCAAATCAAAACGATCCCGAAGGATACCAAAACAAACTGGGAGACGCTCCACTCATACTTAACTGAAATATCGATGACGTCGCCAGAAGACCCGTCTATCGTCTCGCTTTACAAATCATCAAAGGGCTCCAAGACAGGGCGACAGTCAGGGCAGCAGTCCCTCGTAGCCGTCGGAATGCGGGGAACATCGCAGCAAAGACTTTCAGACCACAACGACATACAGGGGTCGATGAAGTGGTAGGCCTCCCTCCAGAATTTCCACACGAAGCTCCTCACGATCTTCAGGCTTGGACCGGTACCGCTGAAGTCGCCCCGAGTTGGGCGCCAACTGAAGAACTAGGATTTTAATCCCAGCGGCGCAGGGGACACGCCCTCAGTCTTCGGGTTCACCTGTCTTAGAGTACAGAGACACGGGATTCTTCTGGTGACATCAAAGATCATGTTTATTAGCTGCAGCCAGTAACAGAGATCCTAGAAGTATAACACGGTGTATGTTCTCAGGAGACTGCTCAACATAATAGAGCTGAGCGTCGTCTTTTATGCCAAAAACCACATTCCTGGCTAGCATCAATTACTCACAAACTTGACCAATCAGAGGATGATATTTACAGAGGCATCACATAACGACAAACCCATTTTCAGTTATCCAACCCACCGCCAATGACAAGGCATAAATCCAGCATTCTTGCTCGAACAGGCCGGACGGGCCCATCATAAAAGACCTCAACCCAAATCAATAATTAGGCCATAAGGCCATAAAAGTAAGGAGCAGAAACAGATGAGGAGAAAGATAGAGGGGTGTGTGCGCGTGCCATAGAAATAATCAATAATGTCCTGTTCTTTGATCTCTATCTGACCAGCTGCTTAACAAGGTACTGGCTCAACAAGTTTAGCCTCGGGCAACAGGGTCAGTTGACTCAGGTCAAACGGAAGTCAACACGAGTTCAAACTAAGGTGTATGCGTCCCTAGAGGCTCGCTTGGCCACAGTCGTCCTGTAGTCGTTAGCCTATGTGAGGGCAACCACAAAATGGCGGTTATAAACAAAATGGAACCCACGGGTGCAGACTAGATTGTTAAATACACAGTGAATCCATCGGTGTAGCATGACAAAAATGCTTACGCGCACAGCACTTGTCAGTCGCGGTTCACTGATACCAAAATCATCACGATACGACAACCTTCATTAAATGGGTTCAGAATTCACGGAACCACACAATCACGCATTCGGTGGCAGCGCATCCATGGCCCAGGACCACGCGGCCCACCGCATGCCCCCCGCGCCCCCAGCGGCCGCGGACCCGAGGCGGGGGGGCGCAAATGCCTTCTCCCTAAACAAGCATGAGGAGGCGACCCGGGGGTCGGAATTGCCTTTGCACCTGATAAAGAAAGTGCATCCCCACTTGCCCTTGCTAACCCTGCTATAAAAAAGCGCGAATGGACACCCTTCACTACAACACAACCTCATTTATCAGGCCCAGTTCGCTAACTGGGCACGGGCTGTCAGTGTGTGCATCGCCGTGATACCGACCAATTAACCAAGGAGCCATGCGCTGGGGCTCTTCCTGCCAGCTTGCAGGACGTGAACAGACCCACGCAGCCACCGGTGACATCACCGTTGACATCAGAGACACCTACTCGGGGAGAGCAGGGTACGCGGCGCAAGGCGAGGGGCGGAGTCAGACCCGCATATGTGGGAGAACACTGGCTTTGAAGATTTTCGTATTCGGCAGGATCCGAAACTGCGCAGGGAAACCCCAATAGATTTCTAGTCTATCGCCTTAACCGCTCGGCCACGACATTAAAACATTAATGCGCGCTAACGTATTGGAGCGCCGGACACGAGCGCCGTGCCAAATTCACATTGAGGTGCAGGGGGGTGTCGTAATGTCCGAAATCGTATAATGCGCGCAAATATAGGCACGAGCGAAATCTTGTGAACAATGCATACACATGTATCATGTATCCGCATTCTTCGGCAGCCAGCAATTACAGCTTGCATCTTTATAGACAGGGCCTCAACATCGCTGACTCATGGTCAAACGGGCTCTTGATACAGGAATCAGGACATCATTACCCACACCTCGCCCATGGCCAGAACCGAAAGATACGGTGCTTTGCTGGACATCCCCACAGTAACTGAAAGACGCAGCGAATTAATTTAAATGGAAATGGTGCCTGGCAGCTGCCGCCTGCATCTCGCTAGAGGCCCAGCCAGGTAGAAAATATCGCGAGGGAGAGGGATGTCTCACGCAGCACTGGAATCGAGCCGCGGAGAACCGCGGTGCGGGCCGCCACCGCGACCCTGGAATCAACCCTGGCGCAGGTCCCTATCACCAAGAGGCTTGCAGCCAACAAATCCTGCCCTTTTCTTTGACAAGATGACAGAAGGGTTCTTATTGTGCGTGCTTAAAAAACGCGAAATCGACCCGAAGATATTGGAGCGCTCTACTGAGGACCTCCCTCCGCAGAGTAGGGGCTATCTTGGAGCAGAGCGGGGTCGGGGGCAGTGGCGCACCGGAGACGGATCAGGAGAAGCGCGGGAGCCGCTGTGCACCTCACTGATTCCTGCCGCGGAGGGGTCTGGGCGCTGTGGGGGCAGTGGCGCACCGGAGACCATGCGCCGGGAGTAGTGTTCGCCTGATGGTGCACGAGCACCGCCCACATAACCCATTGAATTGTAGGGGATGTCGTACTGGCCGGAATCACTGAGGATGGTGGCGCGACCCCACGGCTTGCAGCCCGCGTTCTCGCCATATGGCGGCGATATTAACAAATGCCTGCCATCTGTGTGATAATACGCAAGCGCTGCGCACCCCTTATGGTGCCCCGGCACACTAATACAGCCGCCCGCTCCCTTCAGCACCAATAAAGACGACGCACGCAATGCCTCTGAGCGGGCGGCCCGCTGCATGCCCCCCCCACGCCCTCAGCGGCAGCATAGCCGACGGGGGGGGGCGATACCCTTTTCATCTAGGCAGCGACCACGCGGCTGGCACCGCCCGCGACCCCCGGGGACCCAAGCAGCCCCGTTACCAATCTCACTGCATAATTATATAGCGCAAGCTCGATCCGAAGGTATTGGAGCGCTTTACATGAGTGCCGTATTTACCTTACACATCTAGGCACTGGGCGCTTCGTCCAAGAGTACAATATTACGAGATCGAGTGTATTGGAGCAAAACCTGCGAGCAATGCATGCCCTGGTATCATGGATCTGCCTATATAGGCAGCACGATTACCTGTTGGACCCAGGCAGCCCCGTTACCAATCTCATTGCATAATTATATAGCGCGAGCTCGACCCGAAGGTATTGGTGCGCTTTACATGAGTGCCGTATTTACCTTACACCTCTAGGCACTGGGCGCTTCGTTCACAAGTACAGCAAAACCTGTGAGCAATGCATGCACTGGTATCATGGATCTGCCTATATAGGCAGCCACGATTACCTGTTGCATACTTATGTAGCGCGCGATCGACCCGAAGGTATTGGAGCGCTTTACATGAGTGCCCTATTTACGTTATATATCCAGGTACTGGGCGAGTAATTCAAATTACGATAGTACGTGAGCGAGTGAGCCAGATAACCCGAGTACCGCCCCCGATTATCCATTGAGGTGCGGGGGGTTTAGACCTGGCCGCAATGCGGACGCGATCCCGCGGGCCGGAACTGATTACCCTAAACTCGCAGGTTACCACGGCTACCCCTTGGCCCCGCTCGCCTCAGCCCCCCACCCCACGACAACGCACGCGCTGCCCATGAGCGCGCCGCCCACTGCATGCGCCCCCCTCCCGACCCCACCGGCCTCGTAGCTGATGGGAAGGGGCGATAACCTTATATTCCCCTCGGCGCCGCAGTTCAGGTGCCGCCCCCCAGACTCGAGGCACGGGGGGGGGCCAAATGACTTCACCATAAACCAGGGGGGGGGTGCGGGCATTGATACCGCTGCGAGGCACGGGGGGGTGAATAATTAGCCCGGGGTGCGGGCATTGATACCGCTGCGAGGCACGGGGGTAAATAATTAGCCCGGGATCGCAGGAAGGGAAAATAGCTACAAGGCCAGCCCCATCAGGAGGATTACAGTTAAAAGTGGGAGGGTGCGGGCATTGATCCCGCTACCCTTTCGCTCGATTTATGCAAATTTTAGAATGGCGAATACGGGCATCGATCTCGCTACCTCTCGCATGCTAAGCGAGTGCTCGACCATTTTAGCTAAGTATTTGTTATGCTTGCGGTGGCAGGACTCAAACCTCATTCACCGGGCCCAAAGTCGGCTGCTCTTGAGGTTACACCACAGCCTCTCTCGAAAATATAGCCCCAATTATTATTTGTTTTTAATTTCCCTCTTTTGCTTTGCATTTTCTAGAGGTGACGAGGGGTTGATAGATGGTACTGTGGCTGCCCTGCTCACAATGGCCGCTCCACCACTTTCACCAGTAGCCCTAACTAATCAGGGACTTGTGGTTTCGCTCTTCCCATTCCCCGCATGCAATGCGACGGTACATCAATATAGAGGAAGAAAACCCGTAACGCGTTAACCCACTGAGCTAGACTACAACGCGCTCAAGTGCTCCCCTGCAGAGAAGCCGGCCCTCGGGGAAGCGGATGAACTACTGGAAATACCGCGGTACAACAGGCTCCAGACCCGAGTGACCCGCCCGGTGCCCGAGGCCTCCCACCGGGGAGAAATTCTTATTTCTATGTGGACATCGTGGGGCGCCGTGCAGGGGCTTTAGCGCCCCAAACACTCTTGCCCTACGCTCACCTCACAACACGCGGCCCGCCGGCCTCTGCACTCCGATGTCCACCGCTTTCCCGACGCGCGATCAATGGCGAGGTGGGTGACAAAGAGGTCGCCAGGAGGGTGGGGGAAGGCTAAATAGCCTCCCTCTCACACCAGGGCCAGGAAGTGACACACATTGCGCGTCACTTCCAGCCAGCCTGAGGAGGGGGGCTCCGGTCTGCATCCCCGCCCCCCCCCCAGGTGGGAGGGGGTGTGGAGGGGTGACCGGTGCCCCAGGGGCACTAAGGCGCCGACCGCCGATTGGCCCCCTGCGGGGGCCGCGGTCAGCGGCATTTCTTCCACAGCAACATCCAGGCACGAGAGGCAATGCTGCAGGCACCGCCCACTGGGGTAAGTACTTATGTCAGTGTACCTGCAGTGAAGGGACTCGGAGTGCAGAGTTCTGGATATCCCTCTTTGCCTGCTAGAGTGTCTCCACCAATCAGAGAGAGGCACTCAATACTGAAAGTGGACACTAACAATACGAGTGGTATAGGAATTTGATAAAGGGAAATCCATGCTGAAACGTGTCATGCCGAAGTAAAGTGAGAGATCCTGCCAACCCGTGTGGGCTTAATCTTTGCAAATGGAGAAGTCTTCTGGTCTTTGATATATATATAGATATATATATATATAGATACCGGCAAAGACTCAGAAGATGGCAGCAGCATGGATAACAGGGACCCTAGTCTGAGAAACAACTTCAGTCTAACAGAGGAACTGGTTTTTTTAGTCGAGGACAGGCGTCAAACATTGCACCCACGAGCACCGAGGAAACAAAATACAGGCGCAACTGCAGAAGAAGTGAGCGCAGAAAGCAGAGGAAATCAAAGAGGAAACTACAACAAAACAAGCATTGAAAATGCAATAGGTCTCGCCTTTTATTAAGTTAAAGCCATTTGCTTTGCTATTGGTATTGTATAGCAAAGCAAATGGCTTTAACTTAATTAAAGGTGAGACCGATTGCATTTTTAATGCTTGTTCTTTTTTGTTGCAGAATTTTCCATTTTACCAGTTACCTCCACCAAGTACACTTTACTTAGAACGACATATTACATGTGGCAAAGAATAACATCTAAGGCCATTTCTAGATGGGATGCAGTCTGTCTCATCCCAGATCCCAGTTAGCTTTTGTAAGTGATTTCCAGTTAATAAATATTTTTCTATAGACGTTTGCCAAGTCTTTTGTTTGTCGGTTTTAGCTCCCACAATTAAAATCTGTGGATGGATATAGGGAATTTCATAGTGCTGCACATTCAGTGGTTGAGCTGTGCATCCTTGCAGGCTGCCTCTACAACTTCAGATCTTCCTCTGCAACCACTGGTCCTCTTGTGGTTCACATAACATTCGTTCTGCTTGCAGGTGTGAGGAAAGGTACCACTTCTTGCTGCCATGGCACCACTTAGGAGTGAAAGCAGTGGTTCCCCTCCCACACCTCTATTGAGAATCCTGCTGATCCTCCCTTTCTATCCAACAACTGGTAACTTTAGTTCCACAATGTGTTAGGTATTGTAAGGGAAACAGGTATAGTTACCGGTGAGGCCATTACTTACTCTAATATCTGATTATATTGTGGGCTCTTGCATTGCAGTGAATATGTGGGACGTATGTGGGGAGCATGCAGTCCCTCACTGGCACTGAATGATATGTGAGGCAGTGCCAGTGACACTGAGAGTGCGGTCTGATTGGTAGGCAACTTTAGCGACACACATATGGAAGTAAAAAGGGACTTGCTCCGGAACGATTGGTTATAGAACTCTGTAAAGGGCCTATCGCGGGATCAAGAATCTTTCTCCATTTAACCAGTTGGGAGGTTGATGGATAGTCAGCGGCTACCATCAATGATTGGTTGAACGCCCTCTGTGGGTGACCGGGATAAGGGTGAATGACAAAGGGTTGCAGGTGACATCGACCTATGGGTGAACGTTGTGGCATTATCTTGGCAGCATTTATGTGGGTGTCCTGGAGAACACAGTTGTGTCTTCCTTTCTTCCCATGCCATGCCTAGCCAGGTTGAAACTAAACATGAATTAAAACAGGAATAGAAAACTCTGTGGCTGCAGAAGAAGCACAAACTGTATTACTGTGTTGCAAGTGCACAATGCACAAGTTTCCAGTTGAGATTCAATAACTCGCCCAGAGTGGTAGAGGTGTGTATGCTGTACACCCTCCAACACGAAAACAAGAACCACATTAAAGTACTGCAAAGTGTACTCCAAAAGTGTACCCCAAAATAAAGAGAAATCCTGGATTTACACAAAGGTTGTTTTATATAAGAATCTGGACCCCTTGTTTGACCAGAAAAATACCTATTCTGATCTCCCTCCCAATGAGGTCGAGACCACCATGTTGGTTTCATCAGAACATGGCGGAATGGACTGGCTGATGATGACGCATGCCACAAATAGTGTGTGAGGCTGTTCTGTCCACATTTTTTTTGCTTTCTGTTTTCCTTTAGACATGATTTTGCTATTCCGAGAAGAATGCAGGAATAGACACTTTGCTGTATTTTGGTGTGGCTCTTCTAGTTGAAATTCAACAATGGCAACCCTGTCTGCCCTCCGTACATTTATCCAGGGGAAAGTTCGAGCTATTTGCTCATGGAAACAATGGGCAGTCATGCAGTTTAGTATTCTTTACAGTCTCCAAATGCTCAATTTGTGCTATATATAGGATTAATGGAAGATATACTGTCCTAAACCAGATCAATTGCAAATTGCTTTTTGGATTATTTCAATACATGTCTGTCTCCTGTTTCTGTTTATTGAAACGGGGTGTGGGCCAGATTGAGTTACCTCATTGAACCTCCTATTTGGTTAGCGTTAATTTGTGAAGTGTGACTGATATTTCTGTTTGCCTTGATGGAAGAGAGAGCGCATTAAATCCATATTGCTTGGCAATACTCGTCTTTAATTGAATGGAGGCAGGAGTGCATGAATCAACTTCAGTATATAGAGTACCAGAGTGTGTACATTCTCTGTGGACTGAGGGCGATCCCTATCATTTAATAACATCTGACTATGGTCGCGACTTCCGCATCAGTCAGTGTGCTGTAGGTTGAGATATAAATAGAGGTGATATGAAGATGTGTTCAATTTGGAAACTATTTCTTGTGGCCTTAAATGAAAACATTTTGTGATCAAAACGCTTAGCATAGTTTCTTGTCACATGCCAGCCAGCCAGAGGTTTCACAGTTGTTCCTCTGTTGAGTGCGAGGGAACTAAGCCAATCCCTTCTACCTGACTCCGCCATCATACATCATGCCGAAGGCTGCTTCCCCCACACACACTCAGGGGAAAAACACTGCGTCCTTCCTTGTTGTGAATCGACTGTGCCTTTCCAGACTTCATCCATCACGTAGATTGGAAAAGACAATCGTCTCCTCGTTTTCTCCCCCTTTGACGCAATCTGGAGAGGCTCAAGGTCAACGAGAAAGACCAAGTTTCCGAGAGGGGTATCAAACTGGACTTCAGCGGGCACTCGCAGCCCTCAGGAGACTGATCTGCTTTGAAGAGATCTCCTTTCTCGTCTCGAGAGTAGCGTGTGTGTGTCCTCGCCGTAAGATGCTGAATAAGTGACCTTTCCAGGGGGCATATTTACAACGAGGCGATAATAAATTATCGCCGCTTTTGTTGCCGTTTTCGGCCGAAAAGCGGCGATAATTTTATCGCTATATTAGCAAGGTCACGCTAACGCGTGAAACCTTGCTTTAGCGTGGGGATTTCTAACACCCAGCTTTGCATCTCTAATGAGATGCAAAGTGGGCATTCCTGACCTTACATGATAGGAGAAATGTCGCTAAGCGACATTTCTCCTATCATCAAGCCCCACGCTATGAAGCATAGCGTCAGGAAAAGTAGCGATAACACCTGTTATCGCTACTTTCCTAACACCTGCTTCAGGACTGACTTAGCCATGATATCCTATGGAAGGAGGATATCATGGCTAAGTTTGTGAGTCCATATCATCAAGGTAACGTGAGATTAATCTCACGTTAGCCAGTTAGCGTGAGGATTTTTATCGCTATTGAGATAAGCGTTGCTAATAGCACGCTCTCAGCGATAAAAATCCACGCTAGCCGGCGATAATTATCCTAGCGCTAAGTGTGCTTTGCGATAATTATCGCCGGTTGTTGTAAATATGCCCCCTGGATCGTTAGGGTGTGTCTGTGCTCACTCATGCCAGCCGTCATTTCAATATGCTCATCATCCCCTTTCCAATGAAGCCAAGTGTGGTGGCCAGCCTTAAGGTCCTGTGCAAGTTTGTCTGCTGCTTCGCTGAACTTGGGTTTCCTGGGATCCCTCTCATGCCTCTGTCAGTGTGTGGCTGCTTGTGGAATAAGGATTTGTGTTCTCAAAATGTGAGACGTGGGGGCCTAGGCTAATAAGAGGGTCTGGCACACATATATACATGTACGTCGCATGGATGCAGGATGGTGACGAGGCTGCCAACCAGCCTCTGGCCGCACACACTGTGAAGCAGAAGCAAAAATGCACCAGAAAGACTGCAGTGGAAAAGTGCTGTTATAGATCCAGTAGGAGAAACTGCACGTTGTGAATTGGACGAGCAGCAAAGCATCTGCCTTGGCTACTGAGAAGGCACAGGCTCGGAAAAGGGCGCAAATAACATAAAAGGTAACGTGGGCCCTGAGAGAACTGGAAGGAAGTTTACGTTTGAGTTATTACCTGCGGCCGACCAATAGTGGTATTGGAGACAGGCAGGACATGATTTATTTTTTGTGTCACTTCCCTGTCCCATTCTCAGCTGATTGCATCACGGTGGTGTAGATGGGCAAGGCGAAACTGCATGAAAACCAGCCTCGCATTAAGAGGTGTAAAATGGGGGTGCCTACTCCTTCTCGAGGCTAAAAACCCGAGGAACCTATTATTCCTCACCAGTTGCCAGTTCCACGTTAGCATATTGTTAGTAAAAATATTGACAGACGGAAATATTGTGTGCCTTAATTACAATTCACAAAAATATCGTCCCCTTGGGTGAATAATTTCTGTTAACTCCAATGGGGCAATATTTTTGCAAAGGATATTTAGGACACAATATTTCTAACAGACAATACTTTGATTACGATATTCTGGTACCATACTACACGGTTTATTTCTACATTTGCCTGTCACAAAAAACAGATGGTACTCCACCTTCTGTGCGAAGCTTTACTCGTGAAATGTTCACATTCTTTCAGGGACGGCCCTTCTCAAGGACAAAATCTTGTCACTGCAGCGTTTTGCCTGCCGTTTATCATGTGTTATGCCTATCGCAGATTAAACAAGTCCTGCCGCCACTGAAAATCCTAATTTGGCTGCTGTACCATCGAACTCAAATATTTATTTATTTACACGTTATTTATTTATACTATTTATTTACCTTTTGATTTATTTATCTACCTGAGGGTTCTTATCAGGTGACACAAGTTGGTTGATTGCACGACGCAGAGCTGCCGTGAACGACCCCGAACCGGAGATCTGCAAAGAAAGTTCAGGGGTTGCCAAAATCCAACCGGATGTGAGGCACGAGCGCCTACATGGTGTTTGGCAACAGCTGGCGCTATCGTCACAGGATTTCCAAGGTGTTTAAAAGGACACTGGAGAAAGACCAGACAATAACAGATCTCCGACCCCTGACAACTAAGCGGATAGGGCAGCCTAACGCAGCAGGGCACAGCACGCCGGCCCACCCACAACTGTGTAGTGTCCACCAGACATAAAACACAGACACAAGGCCTGATTCACGTTACTCTTTATTTAAGACGTCCTTCCTCTTCCCTCGCCTACACTGCTCTGCTGCCCATTCCTGGGCATTCCCTGTCCCCTCCCTGATCCCGCCTCCAACTAGCCTCCTCAGCCGAGGAGGTCCTAGCGCCCCATGTCAGTGCACAACATTACATCTCCCCCTTTCTTGACAAATGAGTTAGTCCAAATCTCTACTAAATAACCCAAAACAAATTATCATATGGTTACAGTTCCTCAATCAGGCGCCTCGGTTTCTTAATAGTTCGATGGGGCCGAATATGGATGTCGGGACGGTCAGGTTCTCCTTCATCAGGGGTCACTCTGGACTGCTGGTCACGGGTTTCGGTGGCACTAGACCTAGTCTCTCCAGTGACGGGACCCTTGAGCACCTCTTTCACTTTAGACTGCACTTCTGGAAAGGTGCCACATTTCGGTTAATTCTTTCCTCATCAGAGTCTGCAGTAATCATGGTTCCCTTCTGTCGAATGACTACTACTGGAACTTTATGATGGCAACAGTCAGTTGTCTTTGGTTGGTCTTGTTTTGCTAGTGCTAAGTCGCCTCCGTGAATCGAGGACGGTGCAGCTTTTCTGCGATGATCGGCAGATGTCTTCATTTCCTCTTTCTTGAATGTGTCAATGACAGATATGTTATTGGAATCAGAATCATGGGATGCTGTTCTCTCATTGCAGTCACCCATGGGTATTCTAGTGCGCACTGGACGGCCCAGCATTACAGTCGCAGGGCACTTACCCGTGCTAGAATGAGGCGTATTTCTATACGCCCGCAGAGCTTCATTTAGAACCATTTGAGTGTCGTGTCGCGACCCTTCAGCTTGTCGAACTGCCTTCATTAAGATAGACATGACCCTCTCATCCAGTACGTTGGCCTGTGACCACCGCGATGTAATTTTGTGATGCTTGAAATTAAGATCCTTGGCAAAATCCGCAAAGTCTAGACTATTGAACGGAGGCCCATTATCCGTTATCACATTTTGGGAATACCCCAGGCGGCGAACACTTCATCGAGGACAAGTATTGTGCTGGATGCTTTGGTTGACGCACTGAATTGAGCTATCGGAAAACGTGAACACTCATCCATGATGACCAGGATGTATTGTCCAGATTTAAAGGGTCCAGAAAAGTCTACCACAATCTGCTGCCACACACCTTCTGGCAACGGTGACATTTGCAGTGGCGCGAAGGGATCAGGTCGACTGACCAGTTTCTCCTTCACGTGCTTGAACGCGGCAAGTTCATGTCTGTCAGCTACGCTGTTTGAAGTGTCGACATCTGAGTGTCTCCAGTTATTATTTTGTATGCGATACATCACATCTTGCAGAGCACTATCTTCACGAGTGGCATCTACGATGGCTTCCAGTGGAACTGCGGGCAGTCGAGCCGTCTTTCCCAGGCCAGCAACTGGCTTTGGAGGTCTTTGAGCCACCTCGAATTCATCATCCATCTTGTACAAGATGTCCACAATTTTAGCCGCTCAGCAGTCGGAAGACTGAAAAGGCAGTCAGCCTCTGGCCCTTTAATGACATGGATGGAGGCAGGAATGGTGCGATCTTCGTACGTGAGGTGTGTTAAGAACTTTCCCACGCAAGGGAGGGGCTTCTTGGCCATCCATGTGTAGACTCTCACGTGAGCCGGGCTTAACGGCGGAGGGGACTTCATCCTTTGATATTCCAACATTGGTATGTAGTTGAGGGAGGCTCCACTGTCCATCACGAATTTGGCCCAATTTGGATGTTGAGCCTACGATATTTCTTCAATCGGTTGTGGTCAATGACCATCCACATGTATTCATCACTGTCCTGCGAGATGGAATACAGTGACCTTGAATCTGGAGAGGACGTGTGTCGAGATTGATGGCCTCGGTGAGACTGACGGCTAGAGCGAGAAGAACCTGTTGACGAATCTCTGCGATCCCGTACTGCTTTGGCCTGTTGACGCATGCCCGTGGACCGAGATGACCTTTCCTGATCTTTATGTTTGCTTTTCCTGTAGTTGCCGCAGACGTTTTCAAAATGGTTCTCCCCTCCACACTTCCGGCATGACTGCCCCATGGCGGGGCATCCCTCCGTGTGAGGAAATTCATATCCACAGCGATAGCACTTGAGATGCCGTTCTCTCCGTCTGTTGTTTCGACTGGAGCTACGATGTCGCCACGCACTGGCTGTTGTTCCCTCTTGGCCCTTGACGACCTGGATTTCACCGGAGAGGGTCTGTGCCCGTTGTGAAATTGAAGTCTGAAGGCTTGCTCGCGCTTCTCACCTCTCCCAGCTTGCATTTTTTTGGCATGTTCTTCCGCTTGATCATACACACGCGTCATCTCTTCGATTTCATCCAGTGAGTAGCTCTTCTTCAGCAGTTTCCGCCTCAGCGATTCGGACTGACACCCTTCAATGACCCTCAAGCGAAGGGCATCCTCGGTCGAGAAGGAGTCAAATTCGCAATAGCGTGCCAGACGTCTAAGGCGGGTGATAAACGTGCACATGGGCTCATCCTTTTCTTGAGCAGCAAGATTAAATGTGTATCTTTCATAATCGATGTTTCTTTTGTGCAGAAATTTCCTGTTGAGTGCTACGCACACAGCTGTGTAAGACGCCGCGTCGGCGGCGGGTAGTTCTTTTATTATTTGCCCAACGTCTTTGCCTATTAGGTTGCGTAATGCTATTAGCTGTTGACCAGGATCCGTCACTTGCGACCCTTTCATAAAGTCTTCGAAGTCCTCGAGCCATTCTTTCCACCGGAGACCCATGCCTCCGCCTGTTTCCAGGACCAGCGGTTCGGGTGGGCGCAGAAATGACACTCCGAGCATTCCCATCTGCCCAGCGGTGACTGACGTTGACCCCGCTCGGCCAGTCGGTGAATTAGACATGGTGAGGACCCAGGCCTTTAGTTGAGATTATTACTTTCTTGACGATATGTGTCCCGAGGTCCGTTGACTGTGTCAGTGCGCGAGTGCCACTCAAGTATGCAGTTGCGCTGGCCACTCCTTACTGACTCTGAGGCTTTCTTAATTGACTTTACCAATGCTTGATGACTCCCAGGCCATTCATTTGCATGTACCAATGCTTGATGACCTGGTACGCTTATTCGTTTGGTTTCGCCAATGCTTGATGAATTTTCCACCATTCAGTTGCATTTACCAATGCTTGATGATTTTGAGGATTGTATCGTTGTATTTACCAATGCTTGATGACTTTTAGTCTTTCTATTGCATTTTCATTTGAATCTACCAGTGCTTGATGAATTTCTGACCATTCCGTTGAGTTTACCAATGCTTGATAGCTTTCAAGCTGTTCAGTCTGCTTTGCCAGTGCTTGATGAATTCCAGGTCATTCCGTTGCTTTTACCAATGCTGGATGACTTTCAGGCTTTCCAGTTGCATTTATCAGTGCTTGGTGCTGATTTCTGGACCTCGCCTGACTTCAATATGGCCGCCAGGGATTCCTCGCAGGGGATTGGTGCAGGCACCTGATTCAAAGATGGCCGCCTAAAACCACACGCCCCTCGTGATGCAGCCTCGCACACACCGGCAGAATCGTCTCAGGCAACCGGGCTACATCCAGCACTCGGACCAGAAGGAAGGCACTCACCCACAGGTAAATGGGGCACAGGAGACACGCGACCGGGGTGGGCACCCAGATCGTTCTTCCGTGCAGGGACCGTGAGACCTTCACGCCACTTCACCGTCTGGGGGCCGCAGATGTCCTTCTCTCTCGCCGCCACTCTTGCGTCGGGGCTCTCAGCTACCCGCAAGCAGACGGCACTCCAGACGCGACCGGGGTGGGCACCCGCGTCGCAGCCCGCCCTATGGAACACGGTTGGGGTAGGCTCCCACACCGTGCCACGTGAATGCAGAGGCGCACTCCACACGCACGCAGCTCTTCCAGGCCACCTCAGTCACAGGGCTCCACACCGCATGGGCCGTGGCCACCCTCGTCGCCAGCTGTAGTGTTCACCAGACATAGGACACAGACACAAGGCCTGATTCACATTACTCTTTATTTAAGACGTCCTTCCTCTTCTCTCGCCTACACTGCTCTGCTTCCCATTCCCGGGCATTCCCTGTCCCCTCCCTGATCCCGCCTCCAACTAGCCTCCTCAGCCGAGGAGGTCCTAGCGCCCCACGTCAGTGCACAACATTACAAACTGGTCAGGAGCAGCCTTCAAAAGGGGTGCTCCCAGAGTGTGGCGACCCAGATACTGTCTAAAGGGATTGTGTCCTAAAAGGATATGCCTTACTGGAGCGAGCGATAAGAACTCTGTGAATGATATTTAAGGCACAATATGTAAAACAATAGTTTTTTTGTCGATATTCGACATACATTCCATTGGACCTAGCGCTGCGACGCCCCTTGCGGCAGCTGCCCCGCTTTACAAATTCATTCATTCACTCACTCACTCACTTGTGGTACTTTAAATTTTGGGACCACGTAGGAGGCATGGCCCTACCCTGCCTATTTCGGTATCAGCAAACCGCGAATGGCCAATGCGGTATGTACAAGTGTTTTGCATAACGTTTCATCGATAAATTCACTTTGTATACGATATTACACATTGACTTCGTGGGTTCCATTTTAGAGCGGTAGCCATCTTATGGTTGCCCTCACATAGGCTGCACATTAAGGACATGCACAGGCCTTCAGAACACATGTACCTTCTATTGACTTCTCTCTGTGACCTGTGCGAACTGGCTCCACTGCCCGAGGTCAGTCCGGTCTCACGAGCTCCCCTTCCTACGGCCACCTGTGATTAGCATCAGGGTTTGACACACCATAAAGCCTTTCATCCCACACAAGCCCCCGACTAATCTCTTTCACACCTGACTCTGCTTCCTGCTTTATCGCCTGTTTTACGAGGAGGAGGTGCCCGTGTTTATTGGGGTCTGCTGATATTTGATGAGGGATCTGAGCCTCGCTGGGTAAATAATTGTGGGCTGGCTGAACTGAAATGTGGGATGGTCATCATGACTCTGCCTTTTCGTTTGTAATGAATACATATGAATGACCATATCGTAAAACGAGGAATGTGTGCCTGAAGCATGATATTTTGTATATAAGGAGAAGACTGGTTTTGTAATTTGGAGCAGTCTCCTGAGAACATACTCGTGTGTACTTCTAGGATACCTGTTACTGACTGCAGTCATAATAAAATCGATCTTTGACGCCACCACAAGACTCTGTGTTTCTGTGGTCCAAGACAGGAAGAACTGGAAGTCATAGGGTGCTACCCCTGGCACCGCTGGGGTCCTAAAAACCCCAGTACTTCAGTTGGCGCCCAATGTGGGGCGATTTCAGCGGTACTGGTCCAAGCCAGTACCGCTGGCTTCGTGAGGAGCTTCGTGTGGAAATTCTGGAGGAAGGCCGCCACTTCATCGACCCCTGCATGTCGACGTGGTCCGAAAGTCTTTGCTGCGAGGTTCCCCGCTTGCTGACAGCTACGAAGGACTGCTGCCCTGACTATCGCCCTGTTTTGGACCCTTGATAATTTGGTAGAGCGAAACGATTAACCGAGTCTTCTGGTGACATCATCGATACCTCAGTTAAGTATAAGTGGAGCGTCTCCTAATTCTTAGTTTGGTTCTTAGTTTTGGTATCCCTTTGGGATCGCTTTGATTTGGAGCTTGCAAGCACCAAAGCCGAAGGACTCGTGTATTCACGAGACTATCGCGTTTTGATAATCCTTTGAAGTTTGAAACTAGACTAGTGAGCAAAGATGCCTGGTTCTAGTATATTTGGAAACTTGTTTTGTTTGGGTTGTAAAAGGGATTCCCAATTAGAGGATTCGTGTCCGGTTCCTATAATTGGAACTCCAACGTATGAGCTTTATGTAAAACATGGCGTGGGCCCCATTGCATATAATGAAGTATGGATCCGATACACCAGGAAGGACGGTGTTTTAAAATGGCCCCAAAATGGTAGTTTCGATACAGATATCTTAGACAATTTGGAAGTTAAATTATTTAAAAAGAAAGCCCGGCCGGCGATGTTTGATTCTTTCCGCCTATGGCGAAAGGAAGCCAAACAGAAGGAAATTAAATTAGCAAAAAGAAATAAGAGAGAAAAAGGTATGTCGATAATGCAAGCAGCTGTACAATTTAAAGATAATGAGGAGGAACAAATGAATGAGCAGTTACATAGGCAACGTAAACTAGGGATCGATAAATGTTACCCAGTTTTACCGCACCTTCAACAAAATGTGTTAAAAGAAAAGGAGAAAGTTCCCCTGATGTCACATTTGCTGAGTTCGCCACCTCCGTATGCGCAGAGTGCTACAGCACCTCCGCAACCCTTGAATGCACAGCCTCCAGTTAATGTGCCGCAAGCTTTCCTGCAGCCGCCAGCTCCTCCTCAGCCGGCGCCTGCTCTTGTGGTGCAGCCCCCTCAAGGGCCGCCGACTTTGCTGCCTGCATCCCCTTTGCCTTCTGCGACTTTGCCTGCCCCATCAACTGCCTGCCTTGGCACTCTTCCCGATACTGTCCTTGCATCTGCATCTACACCTACTGTGCTTCCCTCTGTTTTCTCCACTGTTCTTATGTCAGATTCTCCTTCTGCACGACAACGCATAACTAGTGCGGTTACTAGTTTTGTGTCGCCTCTCCTTGGGTTATCTAGTGTGATCCCTGGCTCACAACGAAAGCAGTTGCGTAGTCAGCTGCCTGGTTCTGAAGAGAGAGAAGTATTAGACCGCATGGCACATAGATGGATTGTTTACCCTTCGAGATATGATGTGGAATCTGTTCTAAGTGTTTTTCATCAATGGGAAGCACCAAAGCAGAGATACGTTTTTGAACAGATGTGTGCTTTCCTTTGTCAGGAATTAGAGGATAGTGGCTTAGAAGCAATTCCACAGGAGTTGTGTCGTTTACGGTTTGAATTCGAAAAAGGCACGATTGTGGGTTCTGATGTCGAAAAAGCAGTCGTGGCGTTGTTGTCTTTTAGGATTGAGGATCCTTCCCAGCAACTGTTTGAGCATGACCCCTATGGTAAAAAAGTGCGACAATACCCTATGAGAGAAGACCCTCCGGTATGGAAAGAAGCCGTTGCGGCTGATCCCAATAACGGTATTCTTGCTGCTCCAGCTCATTTCCAGCGTGTTTGGGTGCATGTCCCTTGGAAATGATCTGAAGTAATAGCGCTTAAACAGACATTGCCTGATCCCCGTAAAAACCCTGCAGGATATTATAAGGAGTTGTCACAGACGGCAGGATCATGTATCATGAATCTAGCTGACATAGATATGTTGTTTGGAAATGTTGTTCCACAGCCTTTGTGGGGATTGATTCGTAATGCAGATCATGCTGCAGAGTTAGATGACACATGGGCTAATATTATTATTGCTAATGATGGACAAGATGGTGGTGCCAAGCCTGACCCTTTGGTAGCAGAACTCCCTGCTAGAATCATTGCTTACATGAAGACTTTAATGCCCGCGATGCGTGTGAATTGGGATAAATTGTCTGCGTGTAAGCAGAAGAAAGATGAAACAGTGTCTGATTTCTTCACCAGGTTTGAGGAAACGTTTATTGACCACAGTGGTCAAGATATGAGTACGGAAGGTGGTCAACGATTATTTGTTGATAAATTTGTGCATAATTTGCTTCCCGAGTTGTGTAAGAAGTTAAAAGATTCAGAGAGTTCTTGGGCTGTTTCCTCATCAGCGCAAATACTGGCTACTGCACAGTATTACGAAAATAGAGATAAGGATGAGAAAGATAAAGCAGACAAGAAAACGAAGGAATTAAAAACGAAGGTTCTTTTACAGCAAGCTTACCTGCCACGTGGTGGCCAGAGTAATTATCAGCAACAGCCACAGTTTCAGAGAAACGTGCAAAGGTACGAGTATTCTCAACCACGTGTTCTGTAGGCCCTAATGAATGTTCATATTGAAAGGAAGAGAGTCATTTCAAGTATAGTTGTCCCATTCTGTTACAGCGCGCTAATGGCGCTTTTAGCACCAGAGGTAGAGGTGGTCAACAAGCTCCTAGAGGTAGGGGACGCGGGAATGTTCCCCAGAACGCGCGTCCTCTTCCATCTCAAAATACGATTAATAGTTTTGATCAGCAAGGCAATGCAACTGGTAGGACAGCTTAGTACTATAACAATGACTATTATACAGAAGATGAAAATGCAGAAAGTAATGATTACTAGGAAAGCCGTAGACAAAGAGAGGGAGCTGTTTCAGTGCCAGTGGATCAGACTGGACCGTATGTCAAGGTGACTACAGCGGGTGTGTCAGAACCTTTTCTGTTGGATACTGGTGCTGCAAAAAGTTCAATTATGCGTTAAAAACTCCCTGGCGCACCTTTGTCTGGCGACATGAATGTTTCAGTAGGTTTTTCTGGCGCCCCGGTTAGGAACCCGATCTCTAGTCCTATGCCCCTTTCTGTTGGACCTTGTGAGCTGAAAGCACCCCTTATCCTAATGACAGGTTGTGGTGAAAACCTGTTAGGATTAGATTTGTTGAAGAGATTACATGCGACATTATATTGTTCCCCCTCGGGAGTACAACTTACACTTGGTAGGAAAGTGATTTCTCCAATGTATTTGTCAAGGAATGAACTGCCAGCTAAATTGTTGTCTCTTCCGGATGCTCTTTGGGCTTCTGGTCTTAATGATGTGGGCCTTTTGGAAATACCGCCATACGTGGTAACTTTGAAAGCCAATGTTAAATTGCCACGCATTCCCCAGTACAAGATCTCTAATGAAGGTGAAAAAGCGTTGCTAGCGATTATCTATGATCTGATTGAAAAGGATGTAATTGAAGAGACAAGAGGTAACGTTTGCAATAGCCCTGTTTTGCCTGTTTTAAAACGTACTGACCCTTCACAGCCACCTGTTTACAGATTTGTGATCGATCTTAGAGAGGTAAATAAGATTGTTGTGCCACAGTTTCCAGTTGTCCCTGATATAACTGCTTTGTTAACTATGATTCCAGCTTCCTCTGCTTGGTTCTCAGTGATTGATTTAAAGAATGCTTTCTTTAGCATCCCGATTGAAGAAGAAAGTAGGGACATTTTTGGTTTTAGCCTAGGAGGTCGTAGCTTCCGTTTTAAACGCGCTCCTCAAGGCTACTGTGAAAGCCCATCAATATACAGCCAAGCTCTAAAAGCACAGCTTGATGCAATTGTTTTACCTAGTGGTGCCACCCTTATCCAGTATGTTGACGATTTACTAATCGCCACGGATACTGAGGAGATTTGTAAAGAAGCTATATTGTCATTGTTGCGTCATTTGTCTGCCTTCCATCACAAAGTGTCTCTCTCAAAACTGCAATATTGTCGACAAGAAGTGACCTACTTAGGTCATCTCTTTTCGAAGGAGGGAAGGAAACTGACCCCAGAAAGAATTCAGGCCATTGCAAAATTGAGCGTGCCAAGAACACAGAGAGAAGTGCGTGCTTTCTTGGGTATTACTTCCTACTGTAGGCAGTGGATCCCGAGTTTTTCTTTGCTGGCAAAACCTTTAATAGCATTGACATGTAAAGATACACCGAATCTCGTCCCATGGTCTGAAGAGTGTCCGAAAAGTTTTTCTGAATTGCGTGAGGCATTATGTTCAGCTCCTGTGTTGGGCACTCCCGACTACAGCAAGCCTTTTACATTGTATGTTCACGAGAAAGAAGGTTGTGCATTGTCAGTGTTGACACAGTCTTTTGGAGACAAACAGCGCCCATGTGCGTATTTTTCATCGACCTTGGATCCGGTAGCTAAGGCCTTGCCAAGTTGTTTGAGAGCCACAGCGGCAGCAGCTGTCTCTATTCGACAGTCTGCTGGGTTAGTAATGAATAACACGTTAATTGTGATGGTTCCGCACGCAGTGGACACGTTGTTGAACAGGACCAAGACACAGCACTTAACTAGTGCTCGATTGTCAGGTTATGAGTTGACACTATTAGCGAGTCATGTACACATAAAAAGATGCAACACATTGAATCCAGCCACTTTATTGCCGATTGCAGCAGACACAGATGAGATTGAACAGCATGATTGTCTGTTCAGAACAGAAGAGGAAACAAAAGGGAGAGTGGATCTTAAAGATACTGCCTTGACTGAGTGTGATGGTACCTTATGGGTGGATGGTTCATGCTTCAAGCTTCCGAATGGTGATACGACTGCTGCATATGCTGTCACGACTTTGCACACGGTTGTTGAAACCGCACGTATACCACATAACTCGGCTCAAGCAGCAGAGCTAATTGCACTTACGAGAGCATGTGTGTTGTCGAAAGGTATGAGGGTGAACATATACACAGATAGTCAGTATGCTTTTGGCGTGGCCCATAGTTTTGGGCGCTTGTGGAAAGAACGTGGATTCCTGACTTTGCATGGAACCAAAATTCAGAATGGTCAGTTGGTGAATGATCTCCTTGAGTCACTGACCTTGCCGCTACAAGTTGCGATTGTAAAATGCAGTGCACACAAGAAAGTTGCAGATGATGTCGGTCGTGGTAATGCATTTGCTGATGAAGTTGCGAAAGAAACAGCAAAGAATGTAAATAATCGAATGTATGTTGCAGGCCCTGCAAGATGGGTTGGTGATGTTGGAATGTGTGAAGACACGATAGAGAGCGTGAAGTCCCTTCAAGCTGAAGCCACAGAGAAAGAATTGAGCAAGTGGAGAGAAAGTACGGGTAAATTGGATGAAAAAGGTTGTTGGGTCGATTTGTCAGAACATCAGCGTTGGTTGTTACCCGATGCGTATGTGCTTGCAGTGGTGACGATGGCTCATGGAATGGCCCATATTAGTGTAAAAGGGATTTGCAAGTTGTTGGCTCCAGTATGGCAAAATGCTGGAATTCCCAAATGTGCAGAGAATGTGGTCAAGAATTGCATGGTGTGTCTGAAATACAATCCTGGTAGGGGAACCCCAACTCCAGCTGCTCATTTTGCACCTCCAACGTATCCGTTCGAGGTTTTGCAGCTAGATTTCATCCACATGGAAAGGTGCAACAATTTAAAATATGTACTCGTTGTCTGTGCCTTCTCAAAGTGGATAGAAGCATACCCCTTAAAAGACAATACTGCCTTGTCCACAGCTAAAGCCCTTGTCAAAGAATTTTTCCCTAGGTTTGGAATGCCGAGAATGGTCTGGAGTGATAATGGGAGTGAATTTGTGGGTCGAGTGATGAAAGAAGTATGTGAGGGGCCAGGGATTCAGCAGAAATTTCACGCTGCAAATCACCCCCAATCAGCTGGATTAGTAGAGTGCTATAACGGCACCTTAAAACTTAAATTGGCTAAGATTCAAGCAAGCTCTGGTCTTAAATGGCCTGACGCGCTGCTTTTAGCACTCCTGTCAACAAGAATGACTGTGCACTCACGAGTGGGACTTAGTCCGTATGAAATAGTGTTTGGCCGCCCGGCCAATATATGGGGAGCGCCAAGGCCTACAAAATTCAGTGAAATCGAACATCCAATACTGCTTGATTATCTGCATGAATTGACTGCTAAATTGGGTGTTTTACACCAACAGGTGCACGATACTCTGCCTCAAGCCTCTGAAGCTCCAGGACACCCTATCAATCCTGGAACGTGGGTGCTGGTGAAGAATTTTCAACGGGCAAAGAATGATGAGCCCCGTTGGACCGGCACCCATCTCGTCCTTCTTTCTACAAGATCGGCTGTCCGAGTGAAAGGAAAGATAACTGGATCCACGGTGTCCACTGTAAAGAGTCCCTTTGCCTTTGCCATATGACCGGTGGGTCCAGGAGGGGATCGCTGATTCTGAAACTGAGACCGTGCCTCGTTTTCTGCCTTTTAGCGATGCGCGTGTGAAAGGAACAAGCTCTGAGCAAGAAAGTGACGATATTCTGCAAGAAGCTGTGCCACCGTCAATCTGATTGGATACTACAGAGCCTGAACTTTTGTTTCAAGATCAGACAGTACCCGGACGAGAACGCTATAACTTGAGGCCTAGAACTATGGACAAATAAAAATTCTTTTTCTTTGATATTTTTGACAGTACAGCTCTCTCTCATCTGAGAAACTTTCTTATTTTTGGTTTTTCTTTTTCGAACCACCATCCGGGTTCAGCTGTAGGGTCGCGCTGCCAAGACTTTGGGGTACAAGCCGGAGACGTTAGGTCAACGGTTCTGGTTAGTCTGGGGCGTTCCCTGGACTGACAGGTGTATTCCTAAGCAGAAGAAACTCACCCGCCACGAACAGCACGATTAGAGGATGGAGTTTTTCAAGATGGAGAGACCTGCTGAGGAAATGAACTTTAAGAAAAAAATATGTAAAATAATGAAAAGCAAACGTTTTGTATTATTATGCCTGTTTGCACTAGTTATTATGATGATGTTTACTGTGGGATATGTATTATTGTCCTCTCAAGTGCCATTTGCACCCACTGTACAGCCTATACCTCCTCCTACTGTCTCCTTACACTCTTTCCACCCTCTGCCTGAACACGAACAAGCTAGACGGTCTGAGTTCGTAAACAACTCGTTTATTCAACTCCTGCACCAGCGCCAACTAGTTATGAATACAACCAATTGCTGGGTGTGTGGTTTAATGCCACATACCATTAATAAGGGTATCCCATATCTAGTGCTGCCGTTTAGCTATAATGGATCGTCATGGGCATTTCAGATTATGTTTCTTTTTGCATTAGATGCCTACTCCCCGCGACAACCACGTTCCATCAGACCTAGCACAAGCAATAAGGCCTTAATGAAAGGAGTTGCTGATATGAGCAGAGATATCGACGCATACTCATCTATTCCCAAGAATGAATTGCGAGCTTATGTAGGTTGGAACGCGACGGGATATAGCATTAGTCTGGGCGAAAAGCAGCGCAAAATTTCATCCCCAATTTGGGTCGTACCCCACATAGGTCGGTTCTGTTTGCAAGGTAATGGTCAGAATCCAAGAGCTCAACTGGGGAAAAGTGACTGTACTGAAACGTACACTTTTCCATCACAATTTTCCCCTGCGTTTTTGGCTGCCAAAGGTACATATTTTGTCTGCAATGACCGAGCATATACATGGTTGCCCCCTGATTTCTCGGGCACATGTTATATTGCAAACTTGCTACCGCCAACATTTACTGCTGCCTCTGATTATCACAAGACCAGAGTTGTGAGAGGCGTTGTTAGTCAGGAGGATACTGCCGGTCAGGAAGCGGGAGACTTCTTTATGGGTTTCCTGCCGTTTTGGGGACCGATGGTCAATAGTAGGAACCTGAGACAACTGACTCGTGTGGTTGAATCCACTGTTAATGTAACGGCTGGTGCCCTTGGTAATTTGACAGCTGAGCTCCAAGCGGATCGCCTCATGACTTTGCAGAACCGTATGGTTCTAGACGTCATACTTGCAGACCGTGGTGGGGTATGTAAGGTCATCCAATCTAGCTGTTGCATTTTCATACCAGATAAGGCTCCAACAGTTTATCAAGCCATCTCCAAACTGCATAAAATATCTGAATCTATTCACGTGGATAAAGGAGATTGGTCACTGATGGGGTGGTTCTGGGAACTGATATCTGCCTGGGGATGGAAGATTCTGATGGTCATTGGAATGATCTTAGCCATTCTTTTCCTGTTCTGTCTGTGTGTACAGTGTGCTCCTACAGTATGTGGCCTCTGTGCTACTCCTGTATAAGGAAACCCGTAACGAGGGACGAGCTAAGCAATAGGATGATGCTACAGCAACAACTCCATGACCTTATGAATATAGACATGGACTCGGATTAATATGAGTATAGTTATTGCCTATGTAAGGGCAAAAGGAGGGTCTGTGGTACTTTAAATTTTGGTACCACGTAGGAGGCATGGCCCTACCCTGCCTATTTCGGTATCAGCGAACCGCGAATGGCCAATGCGGTATGTACAAGTGTTTTGCATAACGTTTCATCGATAAATTCACTTTGTATACGATATTACACATTGACTTCGTGGGTTCCATTTTAGAGCAGTAGCCATCTTATGGTTGCCCTCACATAGGCTGCACATTAAGGACATGCACAGGCCTTCAGAACACATGTACCTTCTATTGACTTCTCTCTGTGACCTGTGCGAACTGGCTCCACTGCCCGAGGTCAGTCCGGTCTCACGAGCTCCCCTTCCTACGGCCACCTGTGATTAGCATCAGGGTTTGACACACCATAAAGCCTTTCATCCCACACAAGCCCTCGACTAATCTCTTTCACACCTGACTCTGCTTCCTGCTTTATCGCCTGTTTTACGAGGAGGAGGTGCCCTTGTTTATTGGGGTCTGCTGATATTTGATGAGGGATCTGAGCCTCGCTGGGTAAATAATTGTGGGCTGGCTGAACTGAAATGTGGGATGGTCATCATGACTCTGCCTTTTCGTTTGTAATGAATACATATGAATGACCATATCGTAAAACGAGGAATGTGTGCCTGAAGCATGATATTTTGTATATAAGGAGAAGACTGGTTTTGTAATTTGGAGCAGTCTCCTGAGAACATACTCGTGTGTACTTCTAGGATACCTGTTACTGACTGCAGTCATAATAAAATCGATCTTTGACGCCACCACAAGACTCTGTGTTTCTGTGGTCCAAGACAGGAAGAACTCGAAGTCATAGGGTGCTACCCCTGGCACCGCTGGGGTCCTAAAAACCCCAGTACTTCACACTCACCCCCAAGGCTTATTGCAAACAAAGCCTCACAGGCCTGAAAGGTTTGATTCACGTGCTGTGCACCAATAAGAGATCAGTCTCTAGGGACTGGTCCAGACTCAAATCATCCAATTACGACAGAGGGTGGGTGGGCAGCACCAGGGGCCCGATCCCATGTTCTGCACCAATGCTTGTGCACACGGTGGCGTTGGATCTGCGGCGGTGTTTGCGCTGCATTTACCGTCAGTCGCACTTTGTCTTTCAAATGGTGAATTTCATGCTCCAGAGCAACTCTTCACGACTCATGACTCATGTGCTGGGATGAAAATTACAATTTGCATTTGAAAGTGAAACTGTTAGACGAATTGAGGAGCAAAACAGGCTTCCTTTTGCTTTATTTGGAAACTATAAAGTTGTGTTTGTGTGCAGCAAATGCACGTGCTTCTTAGTGCAGCCGTATTTACTCACCTGTGTACAGTAAAAAGGAACTGCAAATTATTCCATGCAGTGCACTACGTGTAGTATAGGACGAACGGTGCACTAGCAGAAGTGATATCACACGACCTTCAATCCTGAGAACTGCAAAGGAGATGACATCATCAAACAGTATTTGACCACAATGACAGGCCATGTAGGAACAAGCGCGGACAGAAGATGTGCACGCGGGGACTGGCGGCGAAGAAAAAAGTCCCCAGTGTATCAAGCCGCCAGTAAAGCATCCAATCCCCACGTGCACATCTTCTGTCTCGTTTGTCTCCCCGCGTGCACGCTGGAATCGTATCGATTCCAAAAGGCCTCTCATGGCAGAGCAGCGCATGCGCTGCTTTCGCCAGGCCGAGACCTAAAAAGAGGCAACTCGAGACGAAAATAAAGGATGACCCCAACACAGTCATAAATCTCTTGGTCCTACAACTAAGCGAGGCAGAAACGCAACTTCTCTCCTTAGGTTTGACCTACTGCCCAGAAAGTAGTTTTGATTTCACAACCATCCACATTGACATTTTCAACTTCATCCGAAAACTCAAACTCCTCAAATTTTTCAAACAGAAACATGGCAACAAACCTCTAACTACTGACAACAACAAATTGGTCCACACTCTAGGCACTCTTGCAGTCTCAGACATTGTCACAATCAGAACTATGACAGAACTAGAATCTCCCACTAATAATGCCCCTATATAACTACTTTTACACAACGCTGGTATAGACACATCAACCAAAATCACAAGTCCATTTAAGCCACCATCCACTTTCACGCCCACTATGCCCAGCGATGCCATAGATATCTACAATAATGTGATTGTGGAAGAAGTCAAAAATTTGCACAAACGAAAGTCCGGAGCAAAACACAAGAAGACATTCAAACACAAACAATACATGGACCTCATGAAAAAACTAAAAGACAGAACGGACATTATCGTAGACAAATCAGACAAAGGCGGCAACATCATCCTATGGCCAAGGAACCTATACATGGAGGAGGCTTACAGACATCTGCACGAAGCAACTTGCTATAGACCTACCACCATGAAGGAAGTAGTTGCTAGTGGCAAAGAACTCAAAAAGAGCCTCAATAACTACAGAACGCAAGGCATTATCAGTAAAGAGGATTTCAACTTCCTGAACAACGAATTTCCTGTACTACCGATCCTGTACTTTCTGCCAAAGATGCACAAAGGTACATCACCGGTGCCTGGGAGACCCATCATCTTGGCACGCAAAAGCTTCTGCAAAAACATATCTAAATATGTCGACTACTTTCTGCAAGAGCACGTCATCAACTTACCTACCTACTTAAGAGACACCAGCAACTTCCTTCTCAAAATCAAATACATCCTGTGGTCACCGGACTGTGTCCTGATGTCTCTTGACATAACTTCACTCAACACCAGCATACGTCATCCAGATGGACTAAATGCATGCCATGAATGCTTGGTTAAGAGACCTATCCATTGTTACAAACACAATGAACTCATCATGTTCATCATTGAGTGGTCCTGCAACATAACTTTTTTATGTTCAACAACAAAACATACCAACAACTCAGGCTACGCATGTCTCCATGTGGGCTGGTGGGAGGAGCGGGTCCTCAGGGTCACACACTCAGAATCTTGGTCCAATAACATCCTCTGTTGGCTACGCTATATAGATGATATATTCGATGTCTGGAAGGGTTCCATTGACAGTGCAAAGACATTCATCAATTAGATCAATTGTAATTACTATAATTTGGAGTTCAATGCCACCATAAGCACAGATTCAGTGGAATTTCTGGATGTAAAAGTATATGTCTCTGAGAACACACTACAGTCCACCCTCCAAAGAAAAACCACTGCAGGGAACTCCACCCTACACACCACCAGCTTCCACCCGAAACACCTGATAGCAAGCATTCCTCATGGGGAAATGCTGCACTTGCGCAGAATATGTAGCAACACTACAGACCTAACCAAGTGCCAATTGGAGTCTCACATGAGATTCAGGGTCAGGGGGTACACTGAAAAGACAATCACGGCAGCGATTACAAAAGCTAACTTATTTCCCAGAGAGGCGCTATTACAGGGCACATGCGTTGACATTACTAACAACGCAGATACTCAACCAGATCTGACCACTGAGAGCTGGGTAACCACGCGCCTAATCATCACTCACAACACAGAGGCACATGTACTCAAATCCATTTTCAACAACACTGGGGCATTATCAAGACTGATTCCACACTAGGACCCATGGTTGCCCCCAAGCCTGACATCACCTATAGGAGAGCCAGTTCCCTGCATGATGCTGTTGTTAGAAACAGCCCTGAAATAACTAATACCACAAATTGATTATCAGGTGTCAAAGAGGTTTTCAAGTGCAGCAGCTGCAGGGCGTGCAGATTTGGAGTTAACACCACCCAAATCACGGCGGAGTTTTGGAATAAACCCATAGTGATCCAACAAAAACTCACTTGCAGAACGGAATTCGCAGTTTACATTCTTACCTGCAGCTGCGGGCTCAGGTATGTAGGGAGCACTAAACTACAGGTGCACCTACGTATCTTGCAACACATTAGAGCAATTGTCAACAGTGACCCGGCATATCCTGCTGATGATGAGAGTGGAGCCATATGGTGCACAGATGATAAGGTTAATTGTTTTTTACATTACACTTCACATGATTTGCCAAGACTCGCATAATTTTGGTCAGGTGCCAAGTCCTCCATTATAACCCTGGTCTTCACGCTCCAAATCCAGTAACTTAGTCATCATAGCACATATATACCCCTGCATGGAGGGAACAGCCAAATGAGTGGGTCATTAAGAAAAGGTCACTATATGTGGGTATATGAATGGTTGCATTTCTATTAATCTCGATTGATCAGTGACACTGCAAGCCCCTGGAAGCTTGTGCGAAACGTGGGCAGCAGCCAGTTATTGCGCCTGTTGGTCTCAACCAATTAAGCAGTGATAAGTGTGCCCAGGTGGATATTGCATATGTTGTACAAATGTAGCTGTCTTCAGAACACTGTTCCATTTGGTAGTAGTCAAATTTGTAGCAAATGAGCTTGAATGCAAGAGCATTGAAACGTTATCAGTAGTCTGATATTCTCATTCTCTTACTTATTTCCCCTTGCTACAAGTGTCTGTGGTGACCATGCAAATTGGGTAGCCAGTGTGTAGGACAGACAAGAGGAGCAGACATGACCAAAAGTGGCACACAATGGCAAGGTGTCCAGTTTTGGCAGCTTTGTCTGAGTTGCAGAAGAATACAATGAGAGTGCACCAGTTTCTCCTTGAGAGTACCTGCTTCTGAATGTGCTTGCTGTCCTTATCACTATTGTCCTTACCACGTACTGCAAGTGGAAAGTGAGTGCACATCATGGGGAAGGAGTGTGTACTTACCGTGATTGTGGCCTCTCACATTGCGGTTCTTAGGAACTAGTAATGGACATAATTTTGCCCTGAGAACTCAGCAGTTTAAAGCCTTGGATTCAGGTAGGACTCCCACATGGACTCTGGATTCTTATCAATTCAGCCATGGCAAAGCTGAGAGAGGGTCAATAATCTGCTCATTGTGCTAGAGGAGACTGGTGTACTGCATGACCATTCTGACTGACACTTCTAACCACAGATTCCTCACCTTTAGAATCCTCCCAGGTACCAGACAGGATCCGAAACTTTCCAGCAATGGCCCTGCTTGATACTTGTTGGCACCAAGTGGCTCTGTGGTGACTGCATACCATCCCATAAGTGATGGAGTAGAGTCACATATAAGTGCCATCCTTGTGCGCTGATGTCATTTCCTTTCTTACTGTGCCCTTTGGAGTGTATCAGAAAGCTCTGCTCCAAACTTGTTGATCTTCTGACAACTTAAAATCACCAGCAGTACAGAAAGTATAGATTCTCTTCCAGGGGACTAACTTACCACCACTACCATCCCTCCAACCTGTGCAGCAGCAGCGGACCCAGCTCTTTCGAGGCAGGGTTTATAGCAGAAGCCAAGGCCATTCGTACTTGCTAGGGCAGCAGTCCTCCAACTCCTCTTTTCCTGCTTCAGCATATGCCAAGACCCTGTAGTTTGCTCTCATAGGCACATACATGTACAGCTGATATGAGGCAGGATATAGCATTTCCTCCCTGGCTGGAGATCCTTCACATTGGGCAGATGGGATTTGCTGATATTTCAAAGAGTCTACTCCCTGCCTTTCATTTCTTCCCCACCCCATCTTCCACCTAAGCCAGAACGATTTTGGTAGAATCATTCCGCACTCTCAATGTAGGAAGTCAACCTTCTTTTTTCCAGGGGTGTCTTGGAGCAGGTGCCAGAAAGAAGAGTGCTACTCATACTATTTCCTCATTCAGAAGAAAGATAGAGGCAGCAAGCCTAAATTAGACCTTTAGCCATTGAATGTCTTTCTGAGAAAAACAAATTAAACCAAGTATTTCTGCTGTGGACCCAGAAGACTGGATGGTGTGCCTGGATTTTCAGGACACGTATTTTAATACACCTTTCCTGCAGTTCAGCAGGAGTTGCGTTTGGTTTACAGTGGGATCAGAACAGTACCAATTTGTCCTGCTCCCCTTCAGCCCCTTGGGCATTCATGAAAGTGATGACGGTGGTCACTGTTCATCTTTGGAGGTCGGGAATACCTGTGTTCCTATACTTCAACGACTGACTGCCTGAAGTTGGGCTCACCACGGTCTTAGATTACCTCTGGATAATGGCTGAACTCTGACATCTTTGGTTTTTACTATCAATGAGTCACTGTCCCACTTGAGCCCGATACAGGAGATTCCCTTCATTTTGACAATCATGGACACAGCAGCATTCAAGATCTTTCCACCACTGCAGCAGGTCCTAGACTTTCTGAATATGATCCCGATGATTTGTTATCAGCCCTGGGTCTCAATGAGGATGGCTCTAAGCCTTCTTGGTCACCTGATCTCACGCACCCTCCTCATTCCTAATGTCAAATGGCATAAGCAGGTCCTGCAGTGGAATTCCAGATCCCAGTGGGTTCAGCATGAGGGCTGTCTCACAGAAGGCAGCTCCGGATCTACAATGCTGGATGATAAGTGCCAACCTGACCTGTAGCAGGCCAGTCTCCCTTTCTCACCCAGAGTTCATGGTTGTGACAGATGCATCACTGGGGGTGACCTGTGAGAGGTGGAGATTAGAGGCCTTTGTTCTTCAGACTCATATCACTTTTGTGGAGCTTTGGGCAATGCCTCAGGTCCTAGAAGCCTTCCTGCTATCTATCTTTTTTTTTGTTTTTTTTGTAACTTTTTTTTAAAGCTTTATTTAGATTTGCAAAATCAAACGATACACAAATGATAGCTGTGCGTTCACCAATGACAAAGTATGGAGGTACATCATAACACTTCCAGCTCCCTGACAAGATGTGTAACTTATGGATGGCATCCGACATCAGAACCCCCTTGATCAATCCCCCATCAATACTTGTCTAAATTGAAACAGATGAAACTGACATCAACAATCCACACCCAGGGCCCATAGTCACCCCATCCCTTCACGCATACCCCGCTACCCTTGCGAAGTCCCTGCCATCTACCCCCCCACAACAAACGCCCCATGGAATATACCATCCCATTCATTCCCTGACGTCCCCATTCTTCCAATGCCCATATCGACTCGCCTACCCCACTCCCGTTGGAACTATACCGGAATGTGTGGGTGACGAGGGGGAACCGGGGAGGCCCGCAATGTATGTTTTGTAAGGGCCCCAGATGTCCCTAGGACGCGCCGCCGCGGGAAGGAGACTGGAGAAGAGTTCGCTATTCGTGCTGCAATACGCCATGGCAGTGAGCCACGATTTGACCGTAGGAGCCCGTCTATCCCCCCAGCGCCTGGCGATTTCACGTTTGGCCAGAAGTAGACCCACAGCGGCCAACCTACGAACGTTCTTAGGGAAATTTGCTGTATAGCCCAACAACGCAACCTCTGGAGCGGGAACAAGTGTAAGCTCTAACATGTCTTCTAAGACCTTGTAAACTTGTGTCCAGAATGATTGCAGCCCTGGACAAGTCCAGGACAAGTGTGCGAAGTCCGCATGCGGTGCCAAGCACTTCCAGCAGAGGTGAGGTCGTGCAGGGTCAATGGAATGGAGTCTGTCTGGGGTCATGTACCAACGTCGTAGGAATTTATAGTGAAGGAGTTTGTGGCGACTGTTCAGTGACACCGCAGCAGTGACCTTACAGCAGGCCGTCCACTGTTCATCCATAATAGGCCTGCCCAAGTCCGTCTCCCACTCCGCCCGCGCCCGGTCATCCGTACAAGGGAGCAAAGCCGCACACGCCTTGTACAGCCTCGAGACTATGTGGGCCCCCGTATCCCTGTCAATAACGATGGTAAGGGGTTCGAAGGATGCAGGCTCAAGGGGGAAACCCTCAATTACCGCCCTGGCCGCGCAATAGAGTCGGCGAAGAACGAACCTATCCATGAAGGTAGCCTCGCTGAAACGCACCTCTTCCGACGCCGAGAATATGTGCCCTCCAGGGTATAAATCTCCAATCTTGGTGAGGTTAAATTTACTTAACGTTCGCTGCACAAGCGCCTCATCTGTGCCCGGCAGTAGCCCCGGGTTGCGAATAGGGAGCGAAGAGGAATATAGGCGAGGGTGAGCTAAATAGCTCAAAAGTTTCTTCCAGGCCCAGGTAGTAGTGGACACTGTTTGGATATCCACTGGGCTTCTGGGGATACCCTTGGGCAAAACGGCAGCCAAGTGGCCTGGGAGAACAAAGTCTGCCTCAGGGCGCAGAAACGGGATCCTAGCGTCCGGATGGTACCAGGCATAGGCATGTGCACACTGCGCGACCAGATAGTAGAGATACAGATCCGGTACGCCGAGGCCTCCCCTATCTAGTGGGAGTGTAAGAGTCTTCCAGCGAATCCGGGGGTGCTTCCCGCCCCAGACCAGTCGGATCAGGAGGGACCTCAAGGTGGAAAAGAAAGACCGAGTGAGGGGAACAGGGATATTGTTAAAAAGATACAAAAATTTGGGGAGCACTATCATTTTTATGTAGGCTATTCTGGCCGACATGGAGAGCGGGAGGCGCAACCAACCCTCTACCTGCATCTCCAACCGCGCCACCGCGCGTCCATAATTGAGGCGGATGATTTCGTCTGTGCTCAAATGGATCTGAATGCCCAAATAGCGTACTGAATCCGAGCACCACTCCAATGGGAACTCACACTGCCACGGCGAGGTGCCGCTAGTCAATGGGAATATGATGGATTTGTGCCAGTTTATGCCCAGTCCCGAGTGGCCACCAAAGCGCAGGATCTCACGAATCAGGGGGGCAAGATTGATATGTGGCTCCCTTACATACAGGATAGTGTCATCTGCGTAAAGGGAGGCAAGCAACGGGCCCGTTCTAAACTGAAGACCCCTGTGGAGGTGTCGTTCCTGGAAATGCCGAATCAGGGGGTCCATGGCTAAAATGAACAAGAGCGGGGAAAGCGGACAGCCCTGTCGCGTGCCACGCGTTAGAGAGAAAGGTCGGGATAACGTACCGTTGATACGCAGGCGTGCCGTGGGGCGGCTATAGAGGAGACGAGTCGTGGCCAGAAAGTTCGCCGGCATGCCCACGCGTTCCATAACGGCAAGAAAGAATGGCCATTCTAAGGAATCAAACGCCTTGTCGGTGTCAAGTAGGATCGCAGCAGCAGGTGTGGCCGGGTTAATTCTGTGCAGAACAGTGAATAACGTCCGCAAATTCAGCGACGTCGAGCGACGGGGGATAAAGCCCGATTGCATGGGCGAGATAATGAATTCCATCAGCTGGGAAAGTCTGTTGGCCACTATTTTGGCCAAAATCTTATAGTTGGTGTTTAAGAGGGAAAGAGGTCTATACGACCCACACATCGATGGGTCATTGTTTGGCTTCGGGAGCAGGACCGCGACCGCCTCTCGAAGAGTAGCCGGGAGCGAACCACGCTCCAACGCCTCCGCATAGACCTCTATGAGCTTAGGCGTCAACAGATCAGAGAAGGCCTTGTAGAAATCTCCGGAGAAGCCATCAAGACCCGGAGCAGAAGAGCTCCGGAGTACTTTAATCGCTCCCCGCACCTCCGTCACCGTTATGGGCTCCGCCATAAACTCCTGCATGCCCCGATCCAGAAACACGAGCGCAATTTCCGACAGGTAGGCGTCCCGAGCGGCCGTGGATTCACCCAATTTGGAGGTATATAACTCAGTATAATAGGCCAGGAATTCATCCCGAATCTCAGCGGGCTGCGTGCGGAGCGTACCATCTACTCCCCGCACTTCGGTTATCAGGGACTTACTATACGGCGGTCTCAGAACCTGTGCGAGCGTGCGCCCCGGCCGATCCCCCTCCCCATACCGCCGAGCCACACGATATTTCCCCAGATATAGGATCTCCTTGTCCGCAGCCTCCCGAAAGTCCAACAGGAGGCTCAAGCGCCTGGCAGACACCTCGTCGGAGGGCGACCATCGCGCCTCCACGTCAATTTCATCCAGCTGCGCCTCTAAGCGCGTGATTGTTGTGCGTAGTGTGCCCTCAGGACCCCAGCCTGTTTAGCAATGCAAACCCCTCTGATATAGGCCTTGAACCCCTCCCACAGGACAGCCCACGAGTCTACCGAGCCAGTGTTTAGCGCAAAATAGTCTTCTATTGCTTCAGACACCTCATGGACAAAGAGATCATCCAGAAGGGCCGCTCAAACCCCTCCGGGCGGGGAACTTCTAAACCCAGTACTAAAGGAGAATGGTCAGAATAGGTTCTAGGGAGGGTCCCTGATGCGTGGAACCAGAGGGACAGGCCCGGGGAGAGGAGCCAGTAGTCAATCCTGGTCCAGGTGTTGTGTTGCCCAGAGAAGTGTGTGTAGGCCGTAGTGTCTGGGTTGCGCCTGCGCCATACGTCAGTGAGAGAGAAACGGGTGCAAAGGTCCAGAAGCGCGTGTCTAGCCCTAGGTTTGGAGTCAGTTGCCCCGGAGGTGCTATCGAGCCCCACATTTAGTAGCAAGTTGAGGTCGCCTCCAAGCAGGATGGGAGCGGGTGCCAGGGAGGCCAACTGGTCTGCAAGCGCTTGGAAAAAATCCGGGGAATCAGTGTTAGGAGCATATACACATACCAGAGCGACCACGTGCCCCATCAGTACTCCTTTCACAATGCAATAACGCCCTTCCCTGTCCCCCAGGAATGTCTGGCAGTGGAACGGGAGCCTTTTATGAATTAGGACCGCTCTAGCATAGTTGCTGAAATTGGAAAAATAGCGGTGGGCGCCCCAGGAAGATGCAAAGCTGGTATTCCCCGATGGGTGTAAGTGTGTCTCTTGAAGAAAGGCAATGTCGACCCTGTGCCGATTCAAGTAATGCAGTATTTGTTTGCATTTACGCTGATTATTGAGGCCACGGACATTCCAAGACATTAAGGAGAGATTGGCGGGAGTTACATTCAGACCTATCTGGGCCATCGATGCCAAACTGTTCGTAGCAGGAGCAGGAGCGATGTAGCGCCTCCGTGTACCAAAGATAACAGCTCACACACAGCCAAGTCATGAAAAGCAAACTTAAACATCCCCACCCAGCCAAACCACGCAAACGTGAGGCAATCCCCAACCTGGAAAAAAAAAACATAGCTCTAAATAGTAATACCAAATGTATACCAAAAAAAGAAGGCAGAGCATCATAACCCAGAAGTGCTCCCAACGGTTTCAACCAAAGGGGGGTGACGACGATCCGCAATCAACCCAGCGCTACATAGCAAGTATATACCAATTATTCAAAAAGTCCTCCAATAACAAGAGTCAATGTAAGCTAAGTTAGAGCCTGGGCGCCGTCTCTGCCGATACCTGAGGTCGCAAACAGGTCCTGGCTGTGCGCAGAGCCACTGCGAGGGGGGGAACGTCCATCCTCGTCACCCCCCGGCGGGCCCCGACGCAGCTTGTAGTTGCGACAGAATTCCTGCACCGCCGTGGGGGTATCAAAGAGCCGAGTACGGCCCTCGATGTCGACCCGTAGATGAGCCGGGTAGAGCATACCATATTTGAGGCCCAGATTTCGCAGCGCAGCCTTTGCACCCGCATATTTCCGCCTGGCCTCCTGGACCGTGGCCGTGAAATCGGGGTAGAAGGAAAGTCTCGAGCCCTGCCAAGTGATCTCACCCTTTTCTCTGGCTAGGCGCAGGGCAGTGTCACGGTCCCGAAAGTTCATGATACGGACAATAAGCGGGCGGGGCGGGAGCCCCGGGTTAGGCCGTGGCCCCAAGGAGCGGTGGGCCCTTTCAACCACAAATCCCGGAGTGAAGGCTTCTCTCCCAAAAATGTCAGTAAGCAACTGCTCTACAAAAACGTCAAGCCGGCCCGTGGCCGTGGATTCCGGAACCCCGGTTATCCGCACATTGTTGCGCCGACTGCGAGATTCTAAATCTTCGTTCTTGATGGCCACTTCTTTCAAGATACGCTCAAGCTTGTCTACCCGCTTGGACTCCTGTACTGCTTTGTCCTCGAGAGTAGAGATCCGGGCCTCAGCTTCTCCCAGACGCTTGTCATGAGCCTGGATCTTAGCCCCCATGTTCTCCAACGTCTTGTCCAGGGCATCGAAGCGGCCATCCAAGGCCCTGAAGCCAGCACGCATTTCCTGCAGCCAGTCCGGGGACGGGGCATCGGTCAGCGGGCCGCCGGACGCCCCCTCGGCCGGGCCCGGCATGGCAGGGTGATCCCCCGCAGGCTGTTCAGGGAGTTTCTCAAATGGCAATGTTTTCTGTTTGGGGTCTTTGCGACCCATGTCACCAACTGTCCGGGGGTCACCAGCCCGCTGCCTGTAGAGTAAGTTCGGCTCAGCTATGCCGCAGCAGTAGTCCGGCAGGATAGTACAGCCTGTTGTCAAGCCGCCCAGGTCTCCCAGGCGCCGCAGTGCCCACCGGATGCCGACGCAGACCCGTCTACACCGCACCGTCGGTCCGGGACTTCACCAGGTGCAGCAGGCAGGGTCCAGAGTGGAATGGGGGGGGACCATAGCGAAGCAGACCTCAGCCCAGCCCCAGCGGAGCCAGGTAGGGCGAGGGAGGACCGCACGACCAGGCCGCAGTACACAGGTCGCGTCCAGAGCAGGCCCGAGGAGAGAGGCGGAGACAGCCCGAGCGCTAGACCAGCGCAGCGTCCAACCCGCCCCCCCACACTGCCAGCGGGCCACCCCGCAGCCTCCCCCCGGTCCCCCGACCACGCGACCAGGGGCCCCAGGGAGGAGGACAAGAGTAAGGACATGCCCGGCGCGCCCGGCAAGATCCAGGCACCCGGCGCCCCTCAGCCCGCAGCGGCGCAGAGAGGACCGCAGACACCCGTCAGCCCGCACCCCGGCGCTCAACGCCCCCCCCCCACGCCCCGTCCCCGGGTACCTGATTCACGGGAGGCCCCTGGTCTCACACTCCCGTCTGTGCAGTCCGCAGTCGCCCGCCATCTTGGGACCTAGGGCGGTACGTCCTCAGCCGGTCTCAAGCGCCCCAGCCATCGTCGCGGCTCGCTCCGGGGTCTCAGGATCTTCAGCGGCGCCGCCAGGAGTACCGCGCCCGCGGCAGGAGGGGAGGAAAGGAGCTTTAGCGCCGGGCTGGCGGCGGAGCTTCAGCGCCGCGTGGCCATCTTAGCTCGCGGCTCGGCCACGCCCCCCTTCCTGCTATCTATCTCAGGGAGGTTGGTGCAGGTCCTCAAGGACAACATGACTGCCCTGTGATACTACAACAAGCTGGGTGGAGTGGGGCCTGGATCCTATGTCAGGAGGACCTATGTCTCAGAAGGTGGTTGGATCAGCAGAACATATTTCTGGTTATCATACACCTAGTGGCTGTCTCTGAATGCCAGAGTTGACAAGCTGAGCAGATATAGCCTGGCATCTCCATCCCTAGATGGTGCAGGACATCTTCAACCAATATGGTGTGGCATAGCTAGTTCTTTTCGCCACTGTCGAGTATGAACAGTATCAGAAGTTTGCATGTTGGAGTTTTCTCCAAAGCACTCACAAGGAGATGAATTTCTGCTGAGGTGGGACACAGGGCTCTTTGACTCACCTCAGGCTCTGAGGACGGTTTGGATGGACAGGCCCCAAGTTCTCTTAATCACCCCAGATTGAGCCAGGAGAGTATGGTACCCAAAGTGCCAGTGCATTTGCCCTCCAATTCAGCTGCCAGTACAAGAGGACCTCCTGCCCCAGCAACAGGGCAGGGGCCTGCAGCTGAATCGCCACCTTCCTGCATAGAGATTGAGCGGCGGTAATTATATGCTTTCAGCTTGCTGACCAAGGTGGTTGATGTTATCCTTGCAAATAGATGCCCTTCCACGAAGTCCATCTCAAGTTAGAAATCCACACACTGTCAGCAACAATTTGTTGAGATGCTCTTCATATACGTTCGCATAAGGGGAAAGATTAACAAAACTGGTATCAGTGAGAAGGGGGGTCGCTATATGCAGCTCTGCGCCTTCACTTCTGGGGTAGTATGGAGTCATCACTAACTCACACAGTGCCACCTACTGACACAGAGGAGCATTGCTGGAAAACATTAATGGATCCAGTCTGACACGTGGGTGTATTCTGAAAGTGAGCATTCTGTGGTTAGGTAGATTATCCACCAGAAAGAGTTGTGCCAAAGCAAAGTAACTCGTTCCTCTGATCTCACTCCCTAGATATTTGTGCACACCCATCTGCAGGGGAGCTTACTGGATGGGCTACAGAAGTGGGATTGGCCTGGGACGGGTAGCTCACTCCTTGAGCTGTGCATGACCAGAAGAGGAGCACTGGGTGATTGATCTGGATAAGCTTCTGGAGTCAAATGGACAAACAACCTCATGGAATTATTCCAGGAGTGGAGGAGCATTAAACTCTAGTGTTTGAGTGGACTGCTAACCTCACTGCGAACTTCTGGAATGGAAGAGAAGAGCTTTGTGTGCTGAGTCCTATTGGATTGGGAAGCCTGACTTATCTTGTTTGTTGTGTTAGGAAGGTGATGGGATGAACTGGTGCTAAGTATTCCATCTTTTTTTGTAGTGCATTAGGAAAGAAGCCTCAATGAGAGCTGCAGCCGCCCTATCAGCAGAGTTGGTAACACCGCTCCGGCCTGTAGTTGTCCAGAAGGTCCTCTTGGATGGCAAGGAGACCACCGCTTCCACTGCTCATTATGTGTTATGTGCTCTCACTGACCCTGCACTATCGTAGAAGAGACCTGCTCTCTCATCTAGTTGAAAGCTAAGGCTGTTGCTTCTTCCAGCCACCTGGCAGGGTACTCCATGCTTCTACCCCATCTGTCGCCATCTGAATCCCATGTCAGCCTCTGAGGCCTTCACTTTGAATCAGTTTCATTCCTGCATTGGAATTTAATAGCCTGCCATTTTCAACTCTGGCTGCACCTTACTCCCTGGGCTTGGGAATGAAGTGCTCTCCCCCCTGACATCCTTCCAACCTAAGTTCGGTCGACTACATTCTTAAGGGACACTATACTCCCTGCAAGGGCTGCAACTGCGATCACCAACATGCCAGAACAGTGAGAAAAGGAGTACTCTCCTGGGGAAGGAACATTATACTTGTGCCCATGTTCTGCTTCTAGATGGTCACTGCAATGTTGTGCTTTGCTTCCCCTCTGGAAGAGACAATACATATTCTTTGTTTCTTTGTTCCATACAAGTTGTTATCAATTAGCTGGTACCATGTGCCCTTGGTCTGTTGATTTGTTTCATAAACATTTTTTTTTATCAATTTCCAACTAATTCATCACTCTATAAGAGGACTGCATTTTGTCTAGAGAGACACTATCCTCATGCATCCATCACCAGGTTGGAGAACGTTGAAAACACTCCAGTGGAGGCCTTAATCTTCCTATATAGCGAGAGTTAATGTGCACTATCCCGCGATGGACAACAGATGTCCCCTGATTAGAAGGGGATCATGAGTATATCTTGTCTACAGGTGGGAAGTAGGAAACTTAAGTCTGCTCCACTAGTGTAAACACCCTGACATCCACTGATGAGAACGGCATTGTAAGGGACACCCCATATCACCTGATGAAAATATCTAATCCTGAATATTGTTTACAAAAATATTGCCCCACTTGGGTTGTCCACCCTCAATTAGATTATATGTTTGTAAACAATATTTAGAACACAATATTAATGTCAGCCAATACTTTTATATACAGTAATATGACAACCTGTCAGTCAATGTCTTCTGTCAGCTTTCTCTGTGGTGGTCCCAGCTGTGAACACCATGAAAATGTTGGGTAGGTGCTGGGAGAAAATTCCCAGTGCAAGGAGGAAATGTCCTCATTTTCTACACAAAAACTCTCTCTTTGATGATTGCATTCAGAAAATTAAAAATGCTAGTTAGTGCGTTTGTCATTATTTTTGACAAATGTGCCCCCGTTATATGAGCAGCAGCACTTTCAAGAAAAATACCTGAAAACTGCTGCAGAGACCTAAATAGGGCGGCCAGCTGCATTACATCCACCACCCCAATGGCTTGATGCATGGCTAAATCCGGCCTAATTGAGGGTCGAAGTGGGAACTATTTACATATGGACGGTGAGTGTGTACCTGTAAGAAAGTGGAGAGTTAACGTGCCCTGACTGAAAGTGATGAGTGTGCAGCTACTTTTTTCAAGTTTAGGTGCAGGAGGATATCCTGTTGTTCCTCTCACACCCAGGTCTAAGCATACACACTCTGTGGTCATAGTCAAGAAAGTATGCTTCTTTAGCCAGGCCCCCAACATTTGGAGAATTTTCACTCACAGCCAATTTTTAAATCTGTCCTTAGTCTAGGAAGGTTATTGTGAGACCTTAGCGTAGGTTGAAAAAAAGGCAACATTGCTCAAGGAGATCAGAGCAGAGAATGAGGAATTCCACCATTTGTGATGCTATATTGCACTTTGGCATAATAATAATTTATTGGGCTAATTAACAATTAGCCATTGTTCGGGGAATAATGTAGTGACACGTGGTATGAATCGGTATGGTACTTTATTAGACAATAAGATAGATGTTTCAGGATTAAACAGTGTGGGGCCCAGTTCATAAGATCTCACATATTTGACAGGACCTAGGTAGGTTGAAACTGGTTGAGGGTTGAATATGTTCCCATCTGGAGGGCACCTGTCCTGGCAGTTCAGGTTGGACTTCTTCTACTGGAGCAGGTTTAAGACTAGGGTTTGGCTGGTTTCTCTCCACAGTGGCATAGTGGGTGAAAAACAGTGGCCTGAGATGCAGCCACAATCGATGACCATTGGCTACGATAAATTCAAGCATCCCATCCATCACTTTGTGCTTGATGCAGTGGATGCCCTAAGTGCAACAGTTATGCCCAGACATGGGTCCCATGCGAACTGTGCCGCAGGATTCAAGCTACACACACCTTACTGATGAGTCCTAAGTTGGTTGAAACCGGTCTGGGGTTGCTTGTGTTCATGTGGTGAGAGGACCTGGTCTGCCAGTCAGTAGCGGCTCCTGGAGGGAGTGTTGTGGGCAGTGGGGCGGGGTGGGGGAGAGGCAGGGTGGGGGGTAGTAAACTACAGCATACGGCCGCAGGGAGATATGTAACTTAATAAATAAATAAAACAAATAACATTGGGCGCGCTGCAGCGCAGATGGCGTTGTAGCGCGCGCAATGTAATTCGTTTGATTTATTTATTTTGTTACATATCTCCCTGCGGCCGTATGTCGTCGTTTATTACCACCACCCCCAGTTTTCCCAGCTGCCTCATGGGATAATGTTCACCATATGGCTAAAGTTCTAGAAAACGTATGGTGTAAGGCCTATAAAAACATGAGCCAATATATCTGCCTTGAAGGTGCAAGCGCTGTCTGTTGTATTTGTAATCATATTTTTGACTGTTTTTTAATGTAGTTGTTGGTGAGCAGCACTGATTAGACATTGTGTCAATTGGGCATTATTTATTGTATCTGAGTATTTAATCCCAAACATCGGCTACGGTAAGGCTAGGATTCTAGACTTTGACTTTCCCAAGGTAGTCAAGTCCCCTAAGTGTGTAAGTTCCTTATTGAAGAGGTGCAAATTATTGTTGATGTCCCAGCACTATCCATTAACCACTAACTGCCCAAGGAGCCCAAAACGTTGTTATACTGACCATCCAAAAACACGTCATTATCATGCTAACTTTAGGTTGAACCTACCAGACAACTCTCTGGATGCATAAGGCAAATTGTGGGCTTACCGAGAGCTTAGAGAGGGTCACAGCCCACTGTTTGCTTTCCACTTGTTGGCTTTACTGTCACTCATATTTGCCTGCTTCTTATCAAATAGCTTGCCTTGTCCATCTTGTGTATGGCCCTCCCCTCGAAAATTGACAATCTGTGTCCTTCCACTGCTCGCTTTTAGGAAACTACTTTTATCTTAAACACTCCACAGGAGTACATGTGTTTTCCAGTTGTTTCCCTAGTGACTTACATATTCACTGTGCTTTCTGTCATTCACGTGGACCTCTTAGCATTATAAAACATGTCACTCTACCCCAAATGCACCCACCACGATTCAAATCAGTTACCATCTGGTTACAACCACAGATATCTGAAGTTAATCAACCAACCTTTCTTACAGAAAAAAAATATTTTGCACAGTTAAATTTAAGTTGCATGTATTTTCCAAACCAGGTGATTATATTTCATCTGCAGGTATCTCTAGGCACTGCCCCCACACTTGCTGACCCTGCCCCCAATCTACTCAGAATCACGGTTCCCATATTTTTAGGTCTCGCCTATGCTGGAGCGGTTAATACAACATTTTGTATACCCCCCATTCTGCATGTTTATATTAATCCAAATAATCAATTAATTGTAATATTATTAATCTGTCTGAAGTGATAACTCACCAACTATATCAACAAGAGAATTACACGTGGGAATTGCACTTTGCATGGCTATATTAATTGTGAATTAACTTGTGTACGCATATTAATAGTAGAAAATTAGAATATTATACGTTATATGTTGCTTTAAGTGATGTATTTGTAATTTGTGCTTTATTTAGTAAGTATACATCGCTCTGAGTGTTGCTTCTGCTAGATAAATACACACACATAGGGTATTAGTAAGAGGATAACATTTTATTAGTCATTTCTATCTTTTAATTACGTTTTTGTGTTTCTTTCGCTTAAGTTGACCATTTCGGCCTAGGCAAGATGGCTGAACGAGACATTAAACGTGACTGCCTTGACAACACGAGGTTCTGGGTGAAGTGCGCATGCATCACTGCCAGCAACAGTGTCCTGAACCTGACCCCGGGAGAACATGTACCCTCCAAGGTCATTCCGGGAACCCATCCAAGACTAAAAGACAGTGCTCAATTTAAAAGCCGGAACAAGCAAGTTTGATGACTTCATCATTCAACACCCTGAGAACTGTTCATCGCAAGTCGAAACTGACCAATAGGAAATTTCTAAACCCAATCTTGATACATTTTCGTTATTATTTTCATTATAAAAGTAGGTAGGGAATTAGGGTAGGATCGCTCGCTCTATTTCAACGCTACACTATCGGCTTGCTCTTCTTTGACAAACTCGATTTCCTGACGTTATGCTGACGGAGAGGACGGTGACACTGCTGGACAGCTTTTATCCTGAATCTATGAGAGACTGAACTGCGGCCTAAACTTTGCTGAATAAATTCTCTTTGACTGACTGACTTAGAGGACGACTTTAGCCAGAATAGGTAAATATGTTGCTCTGAAATGCTAATGATGATTTCTAACATTTCTTTCAATATTTCTTAGATAAAGAATAATTGATTAATTGACAAATGTGTTGTGTCGATTGTTTGAAGGAAAAGATAAAGGGAAAGGTAACAGAGCAAAGGTAGACGAGTAAATCATCAATTACCAATTCAACTAAATGATCTATCTCCGTATGGGAGGGATATCTTAGGTTTAAATGTCAATGTGTTTAGGGTAATGTAAAGGTATTCCTCTCATGTCAGCGTTGAGAAACGTATTTTCCCTCAGAAAACAGGTCAACCGAGTGTAAGTATATTGGTGTTATGGGCCCCACCAATGAATGTACTGTCGCTTCCAGTTGGGCTGGTGTTTCTTTTGTGTCCGCTGCTTATAACTGATTTTAAAAATTGTATTTTGCCTATTTGCACTGCTTATTAGCACATTGGCCTCATACCCGCATTTAAAAAAATCATTCTGTTTTTATCACATGCTATTCCCTACGCTGCATTTTTAGTCTAGGTGTTTACTGCTTGGTGTGTTTTCATACTTCCTGGTCCCTCGTTGTGCCGCCGAGACCCGCCATCTTGGGGCTCAGGCGTTCTAGCCTCGCGCACACGGGGCGACCATTTAACGCGCGCCAGTTGAACGCGCGGCGCTTTGAGCTCAGCTGGCACTTCGCTTCCAGTTGGGCTGGTGTTTCTTTTGTGTCCGCTGCTTATAACTGATTTAAAAAATTGTATTTTGCCTATTTGCACTGCTTATTAGCACATTGCCCTCATACCCGCATTTAAAAAAATCATTCTGTTTTTATCACATGCTATTCCCTACGCTGCATTTTTAGTCTAGGTGTTTACTGCTTGGTGTGTTTTCATACTTCCTGGTCCCTCGTTGTGCCGCCGAGAGCCGCCATCTTGGGGCTCAGGCGTTCTAGCCTCGCGCACACGGGGTGACCATTTAATGCCCGCCAGTCGGACGCGCGCAGCGGACGCGCCGCGTGCGCGCCGAAGGCGCGCACAAGGCAAGCCTGTCTGCGCCCGTCCGCGTCCCTGGAGCGCCCTGCGCCAGCCATGCTGTCCGTTCCCCTCGACCTGTGGATACCCCGCTGATATACGGCCGTCTCGAGCTCCTTGCACTTAGACCTGTTATCTGCAAGCCTTCCTTGACATGGGATGTAAGTGGCAATCATCCTCTTTTTTGCTCTAATTGTCATTTTCAGCTGAGCCAGGACTATAGAGGCTTACATTTTCCTGTTAGAAGGACGGTGAGCCCCAATATTCGCCCCAGTATCAAAGCTGGTCTGATTAATAGTCGCTCTTTAGTCAAACATCACCAAGATATCTTTGACCTGATCTCGGACTTTCAGCTTGATATACTGTTTGTCACTGAGACCTGGTTGAACGACTCTTCGAACCCTATAGTTCAAATGGCTGTTCCAACGGGCTATTCTATCTGCCGTGCTGACCGTCGATGTGGCAGGGGTGGTGGGGTCGCTTTTATCTTTAGAGATGTCTGGCAGGCGACATTTAGTAATAAAATTTCGCTTGATCAGTGTGAACTTCTCGACTTTACCATCTCTTTTTCGCCGCACTCCACTCTAGCTGGCACTCTAGTTTATAGACCTCCCGGCTATGCTGGCCCTTTTCTCAATGGTCTCGGAGAGCTGCTTGTTTCTCACGCATTGCGCTTCTTTCAATACCTCTTTCTTGGTGACTGTAATATTCACCTTGATCAACAGGATCTTAGCGACTCCAAAGCTTTTCTGGAGGCGGTTGATCTGGCACAGCTTACCCAATGGGTTAATTCTCCCACCCATGGGGGCGGCCACATCCTGGACCCAATTTGCTCTAACTTTCCTATCTCTTTGGACGACCCTCAGCCTGTTTCGTGGTCTGACCATTTTCTCTCATGTTTCACCTGGCCTTTAGGTCCGGGCACCTCTGATTTACATGGCATTTCCTGCCCACCCGCAGCTAAAATTGATCCCACTGCCTTTCGTATCTGTCTAGATAACTCTAGAGTCCCCCTTCCTATGGATCTGAAAGGGGCCCTTGCATGCTTTCTGAGCTGGATTGGACGAGCAGTCGACAGTTTGTCTCCCCTGTCTTGTCGCCGTCGTCACAGGGAGTCTCCCTCACATCCTTGGTTTACTCCCGTTTTGAAGCGGCTCAAACAACATTGTAAAAAGCTCGAACGGATCTGGCGTTCGGCCTTCTGCCCAATAGCTAAGGGACTGCTGAGAGATGCCCAGAAAATCTACTACCAGGCTATTCGGGAAGCGAAAAGCTATTACTATTCTCTTCAGATTGAGTCCGCCAGTAATAATTCCAAGGAAATCTTTTCCATTGTTCAGAGCTTTATGGCCCCAAAAGCTATGGCAACGAAACTTCCTGTCTCTGCTTCTTGGTGCGATAAGCTCTCGGATTTTTTTATCTCCAAAATTCGTACTATCCAGGCGACTTTCACCTCTAATGAGTGACCTTTGGTGGGTTGCTCCGCCCCGCTGGCTTCATTCTCTGTGTTCTCGCCGGTGACTTCGTTTGATTCCCTCAAAATACTTCAGTCCTTAAAGTCAGGGTCTCCGTCTGACCCCTGCCCGGCCAGGCTCTTGGCCTCTATGGCCGAGACAGTTAACTTGGAGGTGAATACTCTTGTTAATTTGTCCTTTACTGAGGCTTTGGTTCCTCAGGAATGGAAACAAGCTAAAGTCATTCCGCTCCTAAAAAAACCTACCCTTGATGCCGGCAATCCTGCCAACTATAGACCAATCTCTCTTCTGCCTTGCCTGGCCAAAATATGTGAAAAGGTTGCAAACAAACAACTGTCTGCTTTTGTTGAGAATGAGAGTCTTCTCCATCCGGCTCAATCGGGCTTCAGAGCTTTTCATAGTACTGAGTCTGCCTTAGTCGAGATGTCGGAGGCGATTCGCGATTGTTTGGATGCTGGGGGGAATGCTGCCCTTATCCTTTTAGATCTGTCGGCGGCATTTGACACCGTTCCCCACGCTTTGCTTCTGTCTCGGCTAGCTGCTATTGGCATTACTGGTTTGGCCTGGAAGTGGCTGGAATCCTTTCTTACCCTCCGGTCACAACAGGTTTGGCTTCCTCCTTTTGCCTCTCCCCCCCAGCCTGTTTCCACAGGAGTTCCCCAAGGCTCTTCGTTAAGCCCCCTGCTTTTTAATATTTACATCACGCCTCTAGTTCAATTGGCAGAGGAAGGTGGGGCCAAGGTGGTGGCTTACGCGGACGACACTCAGCTCCTGTTTACGTGGGATAGATCTGACTTTTCTACCCATCGAGTACAGAGCTGTCTTACTGCCGTCTTTCTTTGGCTTTCTGCCGCCCAATTGAAGTGTAATGAGGAAAAGACGGAAATCTTACTCTTTGGCACTTTTCCACCTCACTTTAGGGACTCTCTCTGGCCCTCTGCTTTCCCCTCCCCCTCCTGTATGGGTTTACCTGTCAAAAACTTGGGGATCTGGTTCGACGAGCAGCTGTCTTTTATGACTCAAATAAATAAGCTCACTGGCTGCTGCTTCGGTATTCTTAGATCTTTAAATAGATTTTTACCTCTATTACCTAGATCAGCAAAGGAGACTGTGGTTCGGGCGCTCATTCTCTCCCGCCTCGACTATGCCAATGGTCTTTATGTGGGTCTGCCCGACTACCTGCTAAGGAAACTGCAGGTGATTCAGAATGCCGCAGCCCGGCTGGTGGTAAACCTTCCCATCAGAGCTTCTATTTCTTCCTCACTTCGCATACTGCACTGGCTCCCTGTCAGGAAACGCCTTGAATTTAAAGCATTGGTTCTTGCGCATCGGGCTCTCCATGATGGAGGCCCTTCTTACCTCAAAAAGCGCTTCTCCTTTTACCAACCACCTAGGGTTCTGAGATCCTCTTCTCAGCTGCTGGCCTCTATCCCCACGTTCCGTCTTCAACGTATGGGGGGCAGATCGCTTACGCTCAATGCCTCTAGGTTGTGGAATGCATTGCCTTTATCTTTGCGTGCTATTCAGGATGACCGCCTGTTCAGGAAACACCTTAAGACCCATCTGTTCTAACATGTGTTTTGTCTACTGTTCTCTTAGCTCGCGCCGGGACACTCTTATGAGTAGCTGAGCGCGTTATAAAACCCAGTAACATAACATAACATAACATAACATAAATTGGATGACGAGGTAGTTGGTCTGTGCCGAAGGGGGAATTTGACGTTCAGCGCTGCATCAGTTTTCTGGTAGCAAGACGATGGTTTTTAATGTTTTGGTTTGGTGATTTTTGCTTGTAATTAGCTTATTGATTATTGGTTATTGATATTGATTTATGTACTAACACTCTGGTGCCGATTCCGATCGGGTAAAACCCGGGTACGAATGGTCGTACGGAGCGTATTCTCCGTACGACTCGTACCCGGGAAATCCTCCTTACAAACCAGCAAGTAAGATTCGTACAGAAATACCATTTCCGTACTAATCGTAAAAAACTACGTGCGGTGAAAAAATACCCACAATTCCGATCCGGGACATCGCGTACGTGACGTCCGGACGGAGTCAGGCAGCGTTCTACGGACCAGCAAGTATGATTCGTGCCTACGTCACTCCGCACGGATCATTTTTTACGGCAGCCAAAAACTCCCGGGACATTGAGGACGACGCGAAGAAGGAGCAGTGGTACGCGACGGACAGCCATGGACCCCATCCTACGTGTCATCCCGGCCCTCCTAGCCTATGAACTGGTGCACCGAAACCGCCGCGCACGCCACAGAAGGTCAGCACAACACCCAGGGGCAAAGGGGGGGCGAGGGGCAGGAAACATAACCTCTACCTAATTTTAAAAATACCATATACTGTCCATACATTACCTCCAGGGTCTGGTCACTTCGGGGGCGTGTCCACCAATCCCCACGTACGTGTACCCGTCACCACTACAATGGTGGTACGGCCCGTACCCACGCTTTGAGTGCGTGGGTACGGCCCGTACCACCATTGTAGTGGTGATGTAGGGGTACGCGTGGTATGGGCCGTACACACGCTCTGAGGGCGTGGGTACAGCCCGTACCACCATTGCAGTGGTGATGTAGGGGTACGCGTGGTACGGGCCATACACACGCTCTGAAAGCGTGGGTACGGCCCGTACCACCATTGTAGTGGTGATGTAGGGGTACGCGTGGTACGGGCCATATACACGCTCTGAGGGCGTGGGTACGGCGCGTACACCTACATCACCCCTACAATGGTGGTACGGGCCGTACCCACGCTTTGAGGGTGTGGGTACAGCCCGTACCACCATTGTAGTGGTGATGTAGGGGTACGCGTGGTACGGTGCGTACACACGCTCTGAGGGCGTGGGTACGGCCCGTACCACCATTGTAGTGGTGATGTAGGGGTACGCGTGTACGGGCCGTACACACGCTCTGAGGGCGTGGGTACGGCCCACACTACCATTGTAGTGGTGATGTAGGGGTACACGTGGTACGGGCCGTACACATGCTCTGAGGGCGTGGGTACGGTGCGTACACCTACATCACCACTACAATGGTGGTACGGGCAGTACCCACGCTTTGAGGGCGTGGGTACGGCCCATACCACCATTGTAGTGGTAATGTAGCGGTACGTGTGGTAAGGGCCGTATCCAAGCTTTGAGGGCGTGGGTACGGCCCGTACCACCATTGTAGTGGTGATGTAGGGGTACACGTGGTACGGGCCGTACACACGCTCTGAGGGCGTGGGTACGGCGCGTACACCTACATCACCACTACAATGGTGGTACGGGCCGTACCCATGCTTTGAGGGCATGGGTACGGCCCGTACCACTATTGTAGTGGTGATGTAGGGGTACGCGTGGTACGGGCCGTACACATGCTCTGAGGGCGTGGGTACGGCCCGTACCACCATTGTAGTGGTGATGTAGGGGTATGCGTGGTACGGGCCGTACACACGCTCTGAGGGCGTGGGTACGGCGCGTACACCTACATCACCACTACAATGGTGGTACGGGCCGTACCCATTTTTGGAGGGCGTGGGTACGGCCCATAGCACCATTGTAGTGGTGATGTAGGGGTACGTGTGGTATGGGCCGTACACACGCTCTGAGGGCGTGGGTACGGCCCGTACCACCATTCAGTGGTGATGTAGGGATACGCGTGGTACGGGCCGTAAACACGCTCTGAGAGCGTGGGTACGGCCCGTACCACCATTGTAGTGGTGATGTAGGGGTTACGCGCGGTACGGGCCATACACACGCTCTGAGGGCGTGGGTATGGCGCGTACACCTACATCACCACTACAATGGTGGTACAGCTCGTACCCACGCTTTGAGGGCGTGGGTACGGCCCGTACCACCATTGTAGTGGTGATGTAGGGGTACGCGTGGTACAGGCCGTACACACGCTCTGAGGGCGTGGGTACGGCCCGTACCACCATTGTAGTGGTGATGTAGGGGTACACATGGTACGGGCCGTACACACGCTCTGAGGGCGTGGGTACGGTGCGTACACCTACATCACCACTACAATGGTGGTACGGGCCGTACCCACGCTTTGAGGGCGTGGTTACGGCCCGTACCACCATTGTAGTGGTGATGTAGGGGTACGCGTGGTACGGGCCGTACACACGCTCTGAGGGCGTGGGTATGGCCCGTACCACCATTGTAGTGGTGATGTAGGGGTATGCATGGTACGGGCCGTACACACGCTCTGAGGGCGTGGTTACGGCGAACACACCTACATCACCACTACAATGGTGGTACGGGCCGTACCCACGCTTTGAGGGCGTGGGTACGGCCCGTACCACCATTGTAGTGGTGATGTAGGCGTACGCGTGGTACAGGCCGTACACACGCTCTGATGGTGTGGATACGGCCCGTACCACCATTGTAGTGGTGATGTAGGGGTACGCGTGGTATGGGCCGTACACACGCTCTGAGGGCATGGGTACGGCCCGTAGCACCATTGCATTGGTGATGTAGGGGTACGCGTGGTACGGGCCGTACACATGCTCTGAGGGCGTGGTTACGGCGCATACACCTACATCACCACTACAATGGTGGTACGGGCCGTACCCATTTTTGGAGGGCGTGGGTACGGCCCATAGCACCATTGTAGTGGTGATGTAGGGGTACGTGTGGTATGGGCCGTACACACGCTCTGAGGGCGTGGGTACGGCCCGTACCACCATTCAGTGGTGATGTAGGGATACGCGTGGTACGGGCCGTAAACACGCTCTGAGAGCGTGGGTACGGCCCGTACCACCATTGTAGTGGTGATGTAGGGGTTACGCGTGGTACGGGCCATACACACGCTCTGAGGGCGTGGGTATGGCGCGTACACCTACATCACCACTACAATGGTGGTACAGCTCGTACCCACGCTTTGAGGGCGTGGGTACGGCCCGTACCACCATTGTAGTGGTGATGTAGGGGTACGCGTGGTACAGGCCGTACACACGCTCTGAGGGCGTGGGTACGGCCCGTACCACCATTGTAGTGGTGATGTAGGGGTACACATGGTACGGGCCGTACACACGCTCTGAGGGCGTGGGTACGGTGCGTACACCTACATCACCACTACAATGGTGGTACGGGCCGTACCCACGCTTTGAGGGCGTGGTTACGGCCCGTACCACCATTGTAGTGGTGATGTAGGGGTACGCGTGGTACGGGCCGTACACACGCTCTGAGGGCGTGGGTATGGCCCGTACCACCATTGTAGTGGTGATGTAGGGGTATGCATGGTACGGGCCGTACACACGCTCTGAGGGCGTGGTTACGGCGAACACACCTACATCACCACTACAATGGTGGTACGGGCCGTACCCACGCTTTGAGGGCGTGGGTACGGCCCGTACCACCATTGTAGTGGTGATGTAGGCGTACGCGTGGTACAGGCCGTACACACGCTCTGATGGTGTGGATACGGCCCGTACCACCATTGTAGTGGTGATGTAGGGGTACGCGTGGTATGGGCCGTACACACGCTCTGAGGGCATGGGTACGGCCCGTAGCACCATTGCATTGGTGATGTAGGGGTACGCGTGGTACGGGCCGTACACATGCTCTGAGGGCGTGGTTACGGCGCATACACCTACATCACCACTACAATGGTGGTACGGGCCGTGCCCACGCCCTCAGAGCGTGTGTACGGCCCGTACCACGCGTACCCCTACATCACCACTACAATGGTGGTACGGGCCGTACCCACACCCTCAGAGGGTGTGTACGGCCCGTACCACGCGTACCCCTACATCACCACTACAATGGTGGTACCGGCCGTACCCACGCCCTCAAAGCGTGGGTACGGCCTGTACCACCATTGTAGTGGTGATGTAGGGGTACACGTGGTACGGACCGTACCCAGCCTATGAATGCGGGGGTACGGACCGCATCACCTGTACCCCTAGGGCACCAGTACATTTGTGATACAAGGCGTACACACGCCACGAATGTTGGCTTAGGGCCTGGTGCATCATATAACCAGTATATTGGTGTGTGTTCATGGCCAGGACAGCAGTGTGCAGCACCAAGGGTGCGGGTGGGTGGGTGGGTGTCTGCCTAGGAGTCCCAGCAGTGGACAAAGACATGTGAGGTGTGGGTGCCTATCACTCCCAGCAGTGGACAGAGACATGGGGGTGGGTGCCTATCACTCCCAGCAGTGGACAGAGACATGGGGGTGGGTGCCTATCACTCCCAGCAGTGGACAGAGACATGTGAGGGGTGGGTGCCTATCACTCCCAGCAGTGGATAGAGACATGTGAGGGGTGGGTGCAGAGGAATACCAGCAGTGGACAGAGACATGGGGGTGGGTGCCTATCACTCCCAGCAATGGACAGAGACATGGCGGTGGGTGCCTATCACTCCCAGCAGTGGACAGAGACATGGGGGTGGGTGCCTATCACTCCCAGCAGTGGACAGAGACATGTGAGGGGTGGGTGCAGAGGAATACCAGCAGTGGACAGAGACATGGGGGTGGGTGCCTATCACTCCCAGCAGTGGACAGAAACATGTGAGGGGTGGGTGCAGAGGAATACCAGCAGTGGACAGAGACATGTGAAGGGTGGGTGCCTATCACTCCCAGCAGTGGACAGAGACATGGGGGTGGGTGCCTATCACTCCCAGCAGTGGACAGAGACATGTGAGAGGTGGGTGCAGAGGAATACCAGCAGTGGACAGAGACATGTGAGGGGTGGGTGCCTATCACTCCCAGCAGTGGACAGAGACATGGGGGTGGGTGCCTATCACTCCCAGCAGTGGACAGAGACATGTGAGGGGTGGGTGCCTATCACTCCCAGCAGTGGACAGAGACATGTGAGGGGTGGGTGCCTATCACTCCCAGCAGTGGACAGAGACATGGCGGTGGGTGCCTATCACTCCCAGCAGTGGACAGAGACGTGGGGGTGGGTGCCTATCACTCCCAGCAGTGGACAGAGACATGTGAGGGGTGGGTGCAGAGGAATACCAGCAGTGTACAGAGACATGTGAGGGGTGGGTGCCTATCACTCCCAGCAGTGGACAGAGACATGGGGGTGGGTGCCTATCACTCCCAGCAGTGGACAGAGACATGGGGTAGGTGCCTATTACTCCCAGCAGTGGACAGAGACATGTGAGGGGTGGGTGCCTATCACTCCCAGCAGTGGACAGAGACATGTGAGGGGTGGGTGCCTATCACTCCCAGCAGTGGACAGAGACATGTGAGGGGTGGGTGCAGAGGAATACCAGCAGTGGACAGAGACATGGGGGTGGGTGCCTATCACTCCCAGCAATGGACAGAGACATGGCGGTGGGTGCCTATCACCCCCAGCAGTGGACAGAGACATGGGGGTGGGTGCCTATCACTCCTAGCAGTGGACAGAGACATGTGAGGGGTGGGTGCAGAGGAATACCAGCAGTGGACAGAGACATGGGGGTGGGTGCCTATCACTCCCAGCAGTGGACAGAAACATGTGAGGGGTGGGTGCAGAGGAATACCAGCAGTGGACAGAGACATGTGAGGGGTGGGTGCCTATCACTCCCAGCAGTGGACAGAGACATGGGGGTGGGTGCCTATCACTCCCAGCAGTGGACAGAGACATGTGAGGGGTGGGTGCAGAGGAATACCAGCAGTGGACAGAGACATGTGAGGGGTGGGTGCCTATCACTCCCAGCAGTGGACAGAGACATGGGGGTGGGTGCCTATCACTCCCAGCAGTGGACAGAGACATGTGAGGGGTGGGTGCCTATCACTCCCAGCAGTGGACAGAGACGTGGGGGTGGGTACCTATCACTCCCAGCAGTGGACAGAGACATGTGAGGGGTGGGTGCAGAGGAATACCAGTAGTGGACAGAGACATGTGAGGGGTGGGTGCCTATCACTCCCAGCAGTGGACAGAGACATGGGGGTGGGTGCCTATCACTCCCAGCAGTGGACAGAGACATGGGGTTGGTGCCTATTACTCCCAGCAGTGGACAGAGACATGTGAGGGGTGGGTGCCTATCACTCCCAGCAGTGGACAGAGACATGTGAGGGGTGGGTGCTTATCACTCCCAGCAGTGGACAGAGACATGTGAGGGGTGGGTGCCTATCACTCCCAGCAGTGGACAGAGACATGTGAGGGGTGGGTGCAGAGGAATACCAGCAGTGGACAGAGACATGGGGGTGTGTACATCATGATCAGATGACCACAACTCCATGGGTGTATGTACGCATCCCTAATGTTCGACTATGTTGATAGTGCCATAACAACACATCACTGACAGCAGTGTCCCACTCCCATTAGGATGGATGTCTTTCCCCCACTGCATGACACACCACATGTGGGTGTGAGGACAAATGACACATGCATACCCACCCCTGGCGGATGCAGCACAATACACACACAGAGATCATGCCACAAGACTGTGTAGTCATGTCAATGCCTACTAAACTAAGAGAGCCAAAGGGAACGCACACTGTCACGCACATCCCAGGACTGATAGGAATGTACAGGTGCTGGGACAGCCACCAAGATGTTGCCTCTTATGGAAGGAATAGGGTGGAGTTCCAACAGATACAATGCCCACAATTGTCAGTCAGGTGCCCAAATACCCTGCAGAACAAGTACCAATTGTGTGCTAGGCTGGGATAACACACATGCATAGTGCGGAAATTGGTGAATTTCGCCATTAAGGCATTACAACATACTCAATACACAAGTACAGTGACTAGTAAGGATGGCACAGACGATGCAGCCGGAGACATTGCTGAGCAGGCATGGCCATAGTTGAAGGGATCCGTCACCAACAAAGGAAATGTAGGCAGAGGTCAGCACAACAATTGTGCAACTCCCTGCAGGGAAGATGTCAGGTGCCACAGAGGAAGGAACACTCCTTGGGACAATGTCTCCAAACACAAATAGCACACATGACCAAAGATTCTTTGCAGACACCTAGTGATGGCACGCAGATACCATGGTCCACCCCATGAGCATCAGACTACAACATTTCCCTGAAACATAACACATTACCACAACCCCAACTCCTGGAGCATCAGCACCCACATCAATACCTGAAATGCAATAGTGTTCAAAGTGGAAAGAAAATGCTTTATTCTGCAATAAAAGCAAAATTATAAAAGGACACTATTTACAAAGGCACATGGCCAGTCCAGATCAGAAGTCCTTGGGGGGACACATGGCCACGCGTCTCCCCTAGCTTGCCTGCACATTAGAACCCTCAGGTTCGTCGACTGGGGGGGGGCATCATGTGGGGAAGGACCAGGCACCGCAGGGCCAGGAGGTGTAAGGGTAGGTGTGGTGGGTGCAGGGACGGACGCCTCCACATCAGGGGGTGGGGCAGCACCAAAGGTGGAGGTGAGCACGGCGCTGCACACTGCTGCCAGGTCGTCTAGCGTATCCCCTGCACCCGAAGAAAACACAGGCTCAAAGGAGGGGGGGGTCGGAGGGATGGGGTGCAGCGCTACTGGGGGAGGGGGTTGACAGGGGGGGACTCAACTCCCCTACCCGTGGAGTGCCGTTCCCGTTTGCGGACTGGTGAGCCAGAGGGGCTGAGGCCCAGCACAGCCAAGTAGGCCTCCTTGTCAGATCGTGTGGTAGGGGAGCCAAGGGGAGTGCCATTGGAGGGACTGGGTAGTGCGGCATGCGGACTCGGACTGTGGCTGTGTGTATGCCTGTGCGCCCCAGACCCAGTGGGTGTGCCTTCATCTCCCTGAGTGTGCGTGCCAGGAGGTGTGCGCTTGCCCTTACGTGTTGGTGTGCTGCCTGTGTCTGGTGGGGTGCGTGCTTGGGAATGTCTTGGTGTGCTTGGGACAGGCATGGGAGTGGGAAGTCTGGATGGTGCAGGGGTAGGGGGGGGACGAAGCGCTGCAGGAGACTCACTGCTGCCGTCAGTGAAGAGTCCATGGACCTCAGCAACATCCGTTGGTCAGACATCGCTGATGACATGCCCTCCATGTACCACACCATCTGTGTCATCAGTCTGGTGTGGCCATGGAGGACATTCAGCATTGATGTCTGGCCAACCTGCAACTGCCGCAGAATGTCCACAGACTCTGCAGTGAGGGCAGCAGGGGGGACAGGGGCAGGGGGTGCGGTGCCTGGCACGAAGGAGACACAGTGGTGCCTTGCACGGACAGAAGGGACCGGAGCAACTGGGAGGGCGGTGATGGGAATGGAGGGGGCGGTGACAGATGTAGTGCTGCTGCCAGGTGTTGTAGCAGCCTCCGCCCCCTCGAGTAGTTCAGCCTAGGACCCGTCAGCGTTGTAGTCAGTGTTGCCACTAGACAGGTCCTCCACCTGACTCCCCTCGCCCTCCGTGCCACTTGCTCCCGCAGATTCGCCAGCAGTGGTGGCAGCAGTGCTGGATCCCTCCTCCAGGTCCGTGCAGGTGTCTCCCTCGGTGTCCTCCGATGATGCTGTGGGCAAGGTGAAGATACAGAAAATAATCAGTCACCTGTATACATCTGACACATGAGTTCAAACAAAAATGTCACAGTGCATATCAGGAAATGCATCATGAGTAACATCTAGAATACTCCGCACATATGTAACCCTGCACTCCCCAGTTGGTTGACCCACCATGCTACTTGGAAACAATGGAGATTATGACACATCCGCAAATAACTTGATATCGAATTATACTGAGAAGCTAGTGTCTGGGAACAGTTGAGCACAGCAAGACTATGAAGGCATGCCACCTCTTGTTCACTGTGAACGAAACAGTATTGGTGCACCCAAGGCCAAATAACAGACCTCAATGCTGAAGGTGTCCCCACACTCAGAGACCTGTGAGTACTTTTGAAACCCAAACGAAAAACATTGCGATCCCTTGGGACTCACAACACTTTACACAATGTACATGTTTAGAATGTGTGAATGTGCCACTTTGTGAACAGAACACACATGTGCCTGTATAAGAGAAGTCACACAAGGAGGTGCACACAAAACTACATTTACACAGTCATTGTATGAGCTGCCAGCCGAATTCAAATAAGCAACTGTAAAGAAGAAATGGGGTATCAGTAAGTACATATACATGGCACCACGGTGGTCTGGATGACTTGACACTCATAAGTTGGTATCAGCAACAACCAAGGACTTACCCAAATGCAAACACACTGTGGGAACATGGATATGTATAATCAGAAAACAAGTGGTAATCGAACTGTGCCTTCATTTAAAATGTGCCAGCGTGTCCCCGGAAAGTGTAAAGGTACTTTCTTTTGCACTTCCTTGGGAGACATCTGTCATGCAGGCACATTATTGTCCTTCACAACAAAACATCAAAGTCAAGCATATGAAAAATTGAGACATGTTGACAAGTGTAGTGAGTGCCAAGGTACAATACTTCTTGACTAACAACTTGAATCATGCCACCTGTCACATGGCCATCCTTACCATGATGACACAGTTGGCAACACATCTGACCCACTGCCTGTCATGTGTAGTGGCACACGTCCAAACACAGGACAATGCATTAGCTAATGGGCCTGCAATTGTGTCGGGATAAGGAGCACCTGAACTGAGGAGACACCCTCATGGGAACCAAGAATGTCCACACAGATGTCAGCACACACAGACCAAACTATGTAGCATCTCGACCACACACTGGTGGCAAAAATGGATGAGCATGAACCATGTATGTTAAATTTTGACACATGCTGCAAAGCACAAACATTAAACCCTGCACAACATGACTGGGTCACTGCATGTTGAGTGTCTGTCCAGACAATTATCACACACAGGTCAGACCTGGCAAGGAGACATAAGGTTTGGACATGTAGGCCTTGCCCGCACAAACCCCCCATACCTGAGACAATGTCATTGAGACAGATCAAGAAGTTACACCTCTTAATCTGGGTTTACTAAAATGTGCATCAAGAATTCCTAAATGTACTCCACACCACCTCGTGAGGCTGCCAACACATATTTGTGACAAACAACCATCAACAGATAGTTGTACATAGACACACAGGCACTGCCCAGTGTGAGGATGCACAAGCCAAATGGGGTCAGCCTGTACAATGGGCACATGTAGCACACTTTAGATAAATACAAATGAGGCCAGGGAACAATGCCACAGAGGCCAACCTATGCTGAACACACAGAGAATGGGTACAGTGTTGGATGGCACACATGATTCTGAGGCAAGGGTGTCTTAGGGGACTGTAGTGGGCACACTGCTCCATGGTCCTGGAATGATCTGACTGTAACATAAGCTACCGTCCCGGCAATATGCATATCTCCCACTCATGCACATCATGTCTGAGGCCACAACATTGGTCATGCATGCTGCAGGTCTGTTCATTTGAAAACTCACACTCCTATGTTGAGACTCAGCATCAGTGCCAACTAATATGGACCCCCAAATGACTGAACAGGACAGGGCACAGGTAAGGTAACAACACATGTCTCAGACGCCCCCCACGATGCAGAAAGCAATGTGCACTTGGATTAACTGGCAGCCTAGATGACCATGTGCAATATAGATTACACACAGACCAGGGAACACATGTCAAGGAGGGGAAGGGAGGAAGAACAGCACCGATTGACTTTGGGGAATAGGATATGCACTGCACATATTAACCCTCACAGTGTATCCAGGCGACTGAGCACTTCCAAAAGCTGGTGACACACAACAAACACACATTTTCCTACCCCCTTCCTGCTGCTGCAACTCCTGTAACCGCCTATCCAAGTCAGGGGAGACCACCGCCAGGACACGCTTCATTTAGTGGGTCAGGCGTCGGCGCCCGCCGTGCTTGCGTGGAGGTGAGTCCTTCAGGTGGCACCGGGCGATTCTCCGGGTCCAGCACCGGATGTCCTGCCAGCGTTTCCTCACTTGGGCTAGGCGCCGACTGCGACCCTCCACCGATCTCACGGCCCTGTCGGCCCGCTTCCAGATCTTCCCCTTCTCGTAGGCAGTTACCTGTGAGGAAGACAAAGAGAGACAACATCACTACACCTGCTCCATGTCACAGAGACACACATTTGAACATCTTTGATATGTTGAACAGGGCATAGTATGCTGGCAACAAATAGCACCTTTGACATAGGGACATTAGCCTCTGTGGAAGCCCCAATGCACTACGTGGCATTGGAAGTACACAGGTGGCATGAGGGGTGCAACACACTCCCTGATCATGGCACACACTGTGCATCACATGCAACACCAGGCTGATGGACAGCACCTCCAAGCAGTTACATGCCCCAGGCCACTGACACAACCTCAGCAGAGTACACAGACACACACAGGCACAGATCAATCACCTGCCATTGGCACCGGGACACTCCTCCGAGTATCTGCGCGCGTAATAAAAGTAAATAACATAACATAACATTGGCAACAGCAGATACAAACCTCACTCTGCACATGTGCCACTTGCCTGTGGGGTGTCACAGGTGTGGTGCTAGCTCAGCAAGTCAGATACTCCGCACGGCTTACTTCTCACATCAGATGGGTGGAGCTGTTGCCTCCTCCATGCAGCTGTGGTGCAACACTCCACATAGACACTCACCCACATGACAAGGAACATTCACACACATTAATGTCCAGGGGGCGTACACATCATTTGGACACTCTCACCACTCTCACCACAGCTCCACTCAACTCACACACATATGTGGGTACAGTCACCTGTCACACCTGTGGGGCCACTGAATCACCTCAGGACTATAGAACTAAAATGGCCCAAAGTATTGGGCAGGCTGAATGTGCCATGCAGTGAATGTCACAGTAAGCACAATGCAAGTGAGGAGTGCACACATGAACTACATCATGCTCTGCATGAGAGACATAAGCCATTCCCACCCCTGGGACCCACTCTAAACAACATTGCATGTCTGTCACACCTGGACAAAATGACAGAAGTGACAGTCACAAAAAAGGTGCACAGTCAAAGGTAGTGGAGTCAGCACTCACCTGCTCCCCTGGTCTCCCATACAGGCTGGGGTACTGTGGGAGGATGATATCTAGCAATGCCTCATTCTCCTCTTGTGTGAAAGGCTGGGCCCTCTCCACAGACCTTGACATGGTGCCAGAGGAAGCACAGGCAGCAGCAGTGGTGTTGAATGAAAGGTTGTGCAGGCAAGTGCCCTCTCATGGGTTCTGACTGACTTATATCTGCCTTGCTGGGCTGTTTCATTTACAGGAGTACAGAGTGATTGGTCAGACTCATTTGCATCCTACGTTTCCTCCAATCCCTTTAAACATACACCAGTGAGTGCCTTTGCATGGTTAAAAATTTGAGCATCATGTGAAGTCAACAACCACTTTGCAACATTGTATTTAGTTGCCAACTGACTTTTACAGGCCACCTGATGGAAAAATTTGAACAGGTACGGTGCGTTTCACACGTACCCCTACGGCACCAGTTGCATAGTGCGTTTGACACGTACGTGTACGACCAGTGTGTACACGTACGTGTACGACCAGTGTGTACACGTAGGTGTACACACTGGTCGTACACGTACATGTACACACTGGTAGTAGACGTACGTGTGTACGGTCCGTACACACACCCGTACTCCGGCAACACCAATATAATGATACGGACCGTTCACACGCCCTCAGAGTGTGTGTACGGGACGTTTCACAGCTTACACTGGTGATAGGAGGCGCACACGAAAGGAATGGAGGTGTCAGACTTGTGCACGGCTGTACATCAAGTCATTGTCATTGCAGTCCTTCATGTGCAGGGCCTAGGTGTGTCAGGTAGTGATATGGCACATGTCTCCTCATGTTTTAGCACAATAGATGTGTGATGACCTGTGTACACATGTCATGTGTGATGGGGCAGTATGTGGCACACTTACCCTTCCCACTTTGCACATGTGTGCATGTAGTACAAACGTGTTAAGCACTGCATCACTGGTATGGCACAGTCACCAACACCCACAACTGTCCCCTGATGCCAGGGACAGGGACACTAACACCTGACATCTAAGTACCAGCGTGCCCGATGTGACTATGTCCTGTGTGTGTCATGTGCTCCCATGAGCTTGCTGTTGGTGTTCCGTCAACTGCATCTGCTGTTGCTGCATCCAACATGTGTCTGTGTGTAGATGGGCATGGCACACATATACGCACACCATGCCACATGTGGATTCACACGTTACGTGTGTCTGGATGCTTCGAAGATTTTTTTGACATGAGGACATATCTGCGCCGTATCCATGTCTGTGTTTTCGTTTGTCACGTGTACCCCTTCATCGCAATGTGTGTGATCTGTACATTTTCAATGACATGTGAACTGTGCGTCTAGCTTGCCGCCAGCTGTCTGTATGAGATGACATCCTTCAAATGCAGATATGTGGATGTATGTCACTCCTGTGATGTCTCTGGCTGTTCACTTACACTGGCCCACAGCTAGTTTCGGGGCATGTCATGTAGAACTTGACAATCAACGGGTGTAGCTGGCTTTTCGTAGGAGTATCACCTGGCTGGCATACGTGTCCTGGATGTATTGCACAGACCAGACCAGACTCTGTATTTAGCAGATGTGTAGTAGCAGTTGAGCATGGGCTCAGGTCATTGACATTGATGTTGTTATGTACTCACTCTTCGTTATTCCTTCCAATTTTCTGCAGGGCACCGCCTCTCCCCTGACCAATGCCAGACTTGGGTGCCATGAGGGAACGTGACTGCATAAGACGTTACCGCTTCTCGCAACAGTTGATTGAGAACTTGACCGCAAAGCTGGAACCACACCTCCAACCGTGACACAGGTATCCTACTGCGCTGACCCCCAACATGAAGGTGATGTCAGCCCTACATTTTTTTGCCACCGGTACGTTTCAATTCACCATAGCTGATGTGGGTGGCATGTCACAAACCATGTTCAGCCGTGTCCTGCATGATGTTTTAGAAGCCATGTTGGAGCACCTGGATGAATTCATCCATTTTCCGACTCGTGAGCAGTTGACAGGTGTCAAGGGTGAGTTCTATGCCCTGGGAGGGATGCCCCATGTAATTGGGTCTATTGATGGGACACATGTGGCTTTGGTACCACCACAGGAACAGGAGGTCGCCTATCGCAACCGTAAACATTACCACTCTATAAATGCCCTTGTGGTGTGTCTTGCTAACATGCTGATTTCCCATGTCTGTGCATGTTTTCCAGGGTCAGCACACGATGCCTACATCATGAGGCTTAGCAGGGTGCCAGAAATGATGCTGCGACTGCACAACGAACGAGCATGTCTTGTTGGTGGGTATACTCAGTTTGTCCTTTGTTTAGCGCTATCTTTGTATCTTACGGCATCTCCTGACCCACTTCTTTACATGATGTTTCCATGTAGGGGACTCTGGCTATCCCAACATGCCATGGCTGATGATGCCTCTCCGCAACCCCAGAACAGCTCCAGATCACCGTTACAACAACACACATGGGCAGACCAGGCGAGTGATCGAGAGGACGTTTGGCCTCCTGAAGAGCCTATTCCGGTGCCTTCACAAGACAGGCGGGTCCCTCCCATATGCACCGGTGAAGGTCTGCAAAATCTTCCTCGTGTGCTGCATGCTGCACAACATGGCAGTGGAGAAGGCTGTGCCACTCATCCTGGATCCGGATGAGCAGGAACATCCACCCGTGGAGGATGAAGGGCTTGGTCACGAGGCAAGTGAGGATGAGGAGGAGGAGGACGACGACATCCGGAGTCAGCTCATACGCAACTTCTTCTCATAATGGTGAGTCCATGGGTCTGAGTGTGCACGCTTGGAGCCTTGTGTGGCATGTGTTGCAATGTGTGTGTCGAGGTGACTGTATGCTAAGTGACTTAGAGGTGTGTTCAGATGTGTCACTCGAGTGCTGATGTCCTTCCACACATTTTAGCTTAGACACTCAATTTTAATATAGCATGGTGAGACACTTATTCCTGTAGAGTAAATGACCATGCATGCGGATGACAATCTTTTCCCTGACTTCTTGTGTGTTTGTCATCCCCAGGTAGTTTCGCATGCTGTCTGCTCGTGTCATCCTTGGCCTCCCGCTATTCCTCCTGAGTATTGCAACGTGTGCTGAATCAGCGTCCCATGCACGGACATGGTGAAAAGTCTTTTTGGTTAAGGATTGCTGCAAGGCATTTTGGTGTTGGTAGGTGTTTGGAATGTGTGGGCACTGCTCCTGTGCATGTTGTGTTAAGATACATACATGTCGACTCGCCATGGGGCATATGACATGTTGCATGACTCCCATGAATTGATAGTCACCCTTCGTAACAGTCATCTGTAATGGGACTGTGGATTCTGATGAAGGCATCAATGTGTGTAAACTTCCCTCTGAAACATACGGGATGCTACGGGTGGACATAGTGTGGGACATCCCCATGAGAGGATCAATGGGGAATTGCAGCCCCTCCATGTGCAGCAGGGGGTGTTTGGCTCACCCCCTTCACTTGTGTGCCAGTTCAATGGATTTACAGCATCTGTGTTGTGAAGGGGGTGTCCAGTGTGGGTCCCACATGTTCAGCCAAATGACCTGTGAGTCTGTTCATATTGATGCATTTCCCTAGGTGTGAACCTGAGTAATAAAGGTGTTCCTCACCCTCCAAGGTGCCTCATCTCTGTCAATGCAGGTCTCTTGCCACTTTGCATGCGGCAACTCTGGCATAGTTGTCAAAGATTGTGCATATGAGTCTATGTGTAGTTTAGCAACGTGCATGCAGTTCTTCAGGGATTAGAATCTCTATTGTGCATGATGTCCATGGTTGTGTATGTATTTGGGCATGTTGGTGACCACAACGGGCCGTCAACACCTGCTGAGGGTGTGTATCCTGTGCGCAGCTCGGCCTTCAGTTTCTTGATCCTGTGTCAGTCATCTTTGGTGATTGTGCATCCATTGTCTCTGGGTGTGCCATGGAAAACCGGACACTCCTTCCTTTACATACGCCTGTTGCAGTTGTCCCTTCTGACATCCTTGTCTTTGTGTGCAACTTGTGGCATAGTTTCCAGGACATGCCGCCTGCTGCTGCGGCCCCTGCAGCAAGGGCCCACAAAGTTTCTGGATTCGGCACACACACCTCAAAGATGCTCCTCCCTTCCTCCCTCCACCCATTCATTTGGCTGTCATCAGCTTGTCTGTGCCACTGTTGCGGCCACGCAGTGCCAAAGGCTGGACCGTCAGCGCATGCAACGTGCACATTGCACGACCCTCATGTCCTTACATGACCCACATCACACTACAGTCTAATGTTGCAGCCACCCTCCAAGCGTTGTCCATCCGAAAAGCTACCGCCTGCTCTCAGGCATACCCTAGGCGCACACACGACACCTTTGCATGATGAGTGTGCAACTCCAACTGCCTACACAGCGCTGCCCCGCCTTCCAGGCCCTGTCACACCAACCAGGTCATGTCCCTCCTACTCCCCACCGGCTCCGTACACCAGCAAGGCCATGGGAGTGGGAATCAAGCCTTCAGCATGTAGTATAGTGGCATCATCTGGCACATGGCCCAGGTATCATCTCTAAGCTTGTCAATCTTCAATGTGTCCAGGTCCCCCTCTCCAGCATCACATGCGCACAGCACCTCATCATCAGCTCGTATGCCATTGACAGCCAGGTGCTCCTCACCCTCACCAAAGACGCAGCCATTGCCAGTTCCAACATTCAAGAAGGCATGAGATCCATTGATGAATGGCTGAACATAAGCCACCTGAGGCTGGACTTGTACAGGACTGAGGTAATCATCTGAGGATTGTCCCCTTACAGCTGGGTCAACTACCTGTGTCCCACCCGCAAGAGCCCTGCACATGCACCCAGTGCCCACGCACACAAGATGGTGTGCATCATGGATTCGTCACTCACATTTGCCATGCTAATCACCAGCATCTGTACCTCAGGGTGCAACACCCTCTGCATGATGCACATGATCCACAGATAGATCCACTCCAAGGAAAGACAGACCATCCCCCAGGCCCACGACACCAGCCGTGTCAACTACTGCCCCGCCCTCTACGGAGCAAGTACATCCAAACTCCCGGGAAACTTGTCCACATCCAGGCTGCATGTGCACACCTCAGCTTCAACATCCCGCGCCCCAGCCACATCACCGTCCACCAGAGATAGCTGCAATGGATCACTGTGTTCTGCAGGATGACCTTCAGACTCCTCACCCACATTCAGGAGGCAGGCCACAACCCCAGACCCCAAACCAACCTTGGCCATCTGTCATCCGAGACCCCGTTGTGCCAACTCCGTGCATCCAACCTTGTCCTGGCCACGATTCTTCACATCCACCGTACTCCAGCATGCAGGACATAGTTCTCACACCTGGCAAGACATACCTGCTACTCCCTCCCCGGCAACATCCACATGAGCCATGACCTCTATGCCTTCATGATACTCTTCCCAATTGGTCTTTCCGCACAGTATTGCATGCCCCCCCTCAGCAGCTTGAGGCCATCACGGGTGAGTATTGTGCTCCATGTCTGTATTGTATGATACATTGTGACCCATGTGTGTCCTGTACCAGACTCAGATTCCAGGGTATGGATGGCTGGAGTTAGTTCAACACTCAAGCATAGTTTGACATTTCCCCACACGTAGGTTGTGTACTCATGCAAAATGAATGCAACATGTAATTGAAGAAATTAAGATTTATTCTCGGTGGAGGGCCTGTTTAGTGTGGACAAATAGGTGCTATACAGTGTGCATGGAATCCAAAGTTCACAGGGGGAGATGGGATCCTTGTCATTTGGAGTCATCAGAGTCCAGACCACAGTGTTGGTCATCATTGGTCAGACTGTGACCAGCAAGTCCATGTGGCAGAGAATGTCATTGGATGAGGTGCTGCTGTTGCGCATGAGGGCCAGGTACCAGGCCAGGTGACCTGGGAGATGTGGATGGTCCGCTGCCTCTCATGGTCTTTTCCGTGGACGACCCACCTTCCTCGGGGGACCCTCAGATGCAGGCCTTGACGATGTTTGTGACGCTCCGTCGGACGATTCCTCCTCCTCCTCCCTCCCTGTGGCTGGTGGTGGTCTTCGCCTGGGGGCACAGGGAGGTTTGGCCATGTTGTCGGCGATCTGACCGAGTGAACGGCTTATGTCCGTTTGCACCGCCAGGAGCTCAGCCAGTCTTGCCTCCATCCGTCCTTGGTGTTGTTGTTGACTGGCGTGTTGCTCGGCCTGCTGGTTCTTAAACTCGTTGAGGGTCGCCACTACCTGGCTGATGCCCCTGGTGTCACGCCGGTATGTGTCCAAGATGTGGCGTATGTGTGACATACCGATTCCCTCAGCTGGCTGGTCAGGTTCACACCTCCGCCTGCCTCCACTCCCACCACCCCTGCCCACACGAGCCTGGCCTGCCGTTGTGGGCACATCGGGTCTACGGGACCCCTGAGGGATGGCATTTGCAGGGTTGTCTGCCTCCTCCTGGGTGGCCGGAGAACCTTGTCCCTCCAGGTCAGACTGGCTCAGTTGTTCTGTGCGGGCAGGTCTCCTGGGTGTCTCCTGGGATGTGGCAAGAATGGGGGTGGTGGTTGGCACAGATGTACCTGATGCAGGTGCTGCAGGGGCTTGGGCACCAGAGGGTCCAGGTTGGTTGGGGTCATCCACAGAGTGCTGAGAGTCGTCGCTGCTGGTGGGATCATCTTCCTGCCGAGCCTGGGCCTGTGATTGTTCCCCCCAGTGTTGGGGGGAGATCCATGACGTTGTACTGTGTGTGAGAGAGAGACAATGTTAATGCTGTTTCATGCGACATCCATGTTTCATACATGTTCTAGTTGCCACAGTTCCTCCAGGTAGTTGTATGTGCCTAGCATTCACAACAATGTTCACTTGTGGATGGGTATGTTGCAGGGGACTGAATGAAATGTTATCCAGGGTCTTTGACATTTCGCATTTGGCCTTGGATGCTTTTTTGGCTGTGGCTTTATCTTGTTGTGTCACATGTCCATTGTGAGAGTGTGTGACTCCATTGGCTGCCCTGGGGGTGTGTGCTTGTGTAAGGGGTGAGTGATCATCCCCCAGCCCGACGCTGTTCAACATCCACATGGCCCCCCTCACACAAGTGGCCCGCCACCACAACCTCAAAAACATCTCCTACGCCGACGACACCCAGCTCATCCTCTCCCTCACCAAGGACCCTCACACCGCCAAGACAAACATCCACGAGGGTCTGAGGGTCATCGCCGACTGGATGCGGAGCGGCCATCTGAAACAGAACTCGGACAAGACGGAGGTCCTCATCCTCGGACCCACACCCTCAGCCTGGGACGACTCCTGGTGGCCGATCGCTCTGGGGACATCACCGACACCCACCAAACACGCATGCAACCTAGGATTGATCCTCGCATCCTCCCTCTCCATGTCCAAGCAGGTCAACGGCGTCTCCTCCTCCTGCTATGACACCCTACGCACGCTCTGCCGGATCTACTGATGGATTCCGACCTAAACAAGTAGAACAGTGACACAGGCCCTCATCAGCAGCTGACTGGACTACGCCACTGCACTCTACGCAGGACTCCCATCCACACACCAACGGCGGCTACAACGCTTCGGAAACGCCTCGGCACAACTGATCGTCAACGCCCCCGCCACAGCCACATCACCCCCCTCCTGAGAGACCTGCACTGGCTCCACATCGGCAAGAGGATCACCTGTAAGCTCCTCACCCACGCACACAAGGCACTCCACACCGCTGGACAAGCCTACCTGCACATCAGACTCAGCTTCTACACCCCCACCCGCCAGCTCCGCTCCGGCATCCTCACCCTCGCAGCTGTTCCCCGCATCCAACGTACGCCCGCCTGCAGCAGATCCTTCTCCTACCTCGCCGCCAAGACCTGGAAGACCCTCCCAACCCACCTACGACTGACCCAAGACCTACTTGCCTGCAGGAGACTCCTCAAGACCTGGCCCTTCGAGCAGTGGTGGAACCCCCCCCCCCTCAGCGCCTTGAGTCCCTGACAGGTAAGTAGCGCGCCTTACAAGTACCCTGATCGATTGTTGATTGATTGGTGCCTGTTGGTGGGTGTGGTGTGATTTGGCAGTGGGTCTCCCAGATGATGTATCTGTCCCACCATGGTGCATGCTGCCATGTCAGTGAGTGTGAGTTCCTGTCCTAGATTATCAGCTTGTTGTGTTTGTGTTCGAGTTCGAGCCTACAGCAGGGCCAAGTGTCAGCTACCTTCACAGTACTTTGCCAGTCCCTGTGCATTGCGCATGGTGCATGGGTATGTACCTGGGCCATATGGGCTGAGGGCAATGGTGTCTGTTTCTGAGTTGTACAATATGTTTGGTGATCCCCACCCTCCCAGCATCCCGGACATCCTGTCTTGGGTTTGTGGTTTGTGTAGGCTGGGACATGGCATGGACTTGCATTGTGAATGGGGCATACTCATGTTAGTGGCATGAGCGTTGTTTCGAGTGTGGTTGTGTCAGGTGAGGGCTTGGGGGTAGGTGAGTGCATTTGTTGTAGTTGGGGTGTTGATGCCATTCCCCCCATGTTACGTAAGTTGTTTGTGTACTCACCAGGCTCTCGAACTCCTTCGACTCGGTGTACTCCCACCTGCGGAAGCAGGGCCATCACCTTCTCCTCCCAGGGATGGCAATGTACCGGTCTGCGGGGCAGCCCACCTCCTGTGATGTTACTCTGGGCGTAGTCCTCGTTCATTTTGCGCTTGACTGCCCTCCGCAGATCGTACCACCTGGCTTGACATTCATTCCTGGTCCTTCTGATGGGTGCAACAGTATTCACCCGATCGACGATCCTCTGCCACAGGCTAGTTTTTTGGGATATGCTGGTCTGTCTGACCAATGTTCCAAAGAGCTGTGGCTCGACTCTGATGAATTCGTTGACAAGGATGTCCAGCTCCTCCCTTGTGAACTTTGGATTCTTGTCTGTGGGCATGGTGTGGGGTGTGGGTGTGGATGGTTGTGGGTGTGTGGGTGTGAATGTGTAGGTGTGTGTGTATGTGTAGAGGGGGTCTGTGTGAAGGAGGTTGAGTGAAGGTGTGTAAGTTAAGGTGTATGGGTGCAGTTGTTTGTGTGTGATGTCTGTCAGCAGTGTGTCTGTTGCAAAGGCTCATGGTTTGTGATTGTGGGCCCTTTTTATTGGTCCATTTGTGGGTGTGGCTGGGTTTGAACTTTTGGTGGGTGTGTTATAAGAGGTGGTTGTGAGTTTGGGCCTCTGTTTGCCTGTTTCGATGTGCCAGGTCAGTCTTTTAGTTGTTTTTTGTCCTGTAGACGTGTTTTGAGGTGTTGTGCGAGTCGAATTGACCCTCCTTGTGCTGTTTTACAGTGTCCTGGTTCAGTACGAGTCGTTTTCGCGTATGTAAGGTGCGTCCATAGCTATGTTGTTTTACAGTGATCACATATGCAATGGTGTTGTACGATTCGTACATACGCGATGCTGGGGTACGGTGTTGGGGTACGGTGCGTCCAAGTACGGGGCTAGGGTGGGGGATACGGGGCGTACATACGCGGGTGCTGGGGTGGGGGGTACGGCGCTTACATACGCGTGTGCTGGGGTACGGCGCGTACATGCGCGGGTGCTTGGGTGGGGGGGTATGGCGCGTATATACGCGGGTGCTGGGGTACGGCGCGTACATGCACGGGTGCTGGGGTGGGGGGGTACGGCACGTACATATGCAGGTGCTGGGGTACAGCGCGTACATACGCGGGTGCTGGGGTGGGGTGTACGGGGCGTACATACACGGGTGCTGGGGTGGGGGTACGGCGCGTACATACGTGGGTGCTGGGGTGGGGGTACGGGGCGTACATACGCAGGTGCTGGGGTGGGGGGTATGGCGCTTACATACGCGTGTGCTGGGGTACAGCGCGTACATGCGCGGGTGCTTGGGTGGGGGGGTACAGCACGTACATACGCGGGTGCTGGGGTACGGCGCGTACATGCGCGGGTGCTGGGGTGGGGGGTACGGCACGTACATACGCAGGTTAACCCTGGGCGAGACACTACGCTTCGCCCACGTAGTGTACGTAGCGCTGCCTGCTTCGCAGTTTTTGGAGTAGGCGAAGCAGGCTAGCGCTACGCACACCCAGGGTGAAGCGTAGCTGCCTGCTGCCGCCACCCGCCTCCCGCCCGCCCTCCTTTTAAATCAAACCCCCGCATTTGCAATAAATACATAAGTAAAGAAACTTACCTGAAGCGCGGCGTCTCCGGGGCTCCCTCTTCCATTTTCAACTTCTTCTGACAAATGCGCATGCGCGGACGCCTGCGCATGCGCATTTCTTTGGGGGGCTGTACGACTCGTACCCCGGGCCCAAGTGTACCCGGGGTAGGGGTCGTACAAAGTTCGCTCCGTACGGGACGTTTTCCATACGCTTGTGTATTCGGGACGCCGGTACGGATCGGACTTGTGCGCTCGGACTTCAGTTTTATGACTCATACGTAAATCTGTCCGGGGACGTCTCGTAGACTTTTCCCGATGCAATTCGTATGTATTTTTACGGTACGAATCGTACTTCGCCGTTTGTACGGGAATTGTACGACCCGTACGTAAAAAAATACGGATACGAGTCGTACGGGAAATAATTTTACCCGATCGGAATCGGCACCTCTATGTTGAGTCGTGTTGAGGTTTATGTTGTTTGCACGACTTCTGGGATGTAGGAAGTCAGAAGTTTGTAACGGTTCCGTAGTAGAGCAGAGGTAAGCGCTGTTCTCGGGAAAGACGGAATTGTTGTTATCCTGTAGGTACACAGGAGAAAACGTGCGACGATTGAAGTTGCACGACGCATTGTCTGGGTTCGATCCGGTGACATCGCCGTGTGTTGCCATTAGAGACATTTTCTGTGTGAGAAAAGTGTGTATGATAGCGAAGGTTACCTGTGAAATTCTGGTCTTAGGTACCAGGGATCCAACTGGCATTCCGATAACGCTTATCACTGGAAAGGTAATAGGTATTCTCTGAGCTTGCTAGAAGGAGTAAGAGGGAAGCGCTGCTTTGTTAACGTGTGTTATAATTCTGTAGTAGAACAGACTGTTCGCTGTTCTCGGGAAAGACAGGATTCTGTGTGAATGTACTACATTTTTCTAGTGTGAAAGTGCGTGAATGAAATAGCATTTGGGTTAATTGCGAAACTGGGTTTATTTCTCAGGAGCATTGGGTCTCCAACTATGTGTCTTAAATACTAGAGAAATAGTTAGCTAATGCTTGTTAGAAGGGTGAAGTAGAGGGATGTGCTACTTTATCAACGGAAGTAACGATTCCGTAGTAGGGCAGAGGTAACCGCTGCTCTCGGTAAAGACGGAATTCTTGTGCGAAAGGTCTATTGCTATTCTTTGGTTAGCGAAGCAGACAATGGAGATGTTTTTACGTCGTTACTAACAGAATTGTAGAAATTGAAACAAAACTTACTGAGCAGATTTGTAAAGGAGGGGTAGACGGAAGCAGGAGCTGCCGCAGCGGCTGCTGACGTCAGAACGACCGCGCTGGGATTGGACAGTCGGTCAGAACTGCAAAACGCTCCGGATAGGTGCGTTAAGTGTGCGCCGCGCTGCGATTGGAGAAATACAGGGTGACGTAGACGCTCCGGATTGGTGCGTTAGTGTGAGTCGCGCTGGGATTTGAGGATTGTGACTGTGACGTAGACGCTCCGGATTGGTGCGTCAGTGTGAGTCGCACTTCGATTGGATAGAATAGCGGTACAGTTGTAGGGAGAAACTAGTAAGACACGAAAAGAAAGGAAAATGTATTACGATCCACCAGAAAAAGAGAAAAAGTCATGGTTTGGAAAAATTAAGACGTGGTTTAAGAAAGACAAACCGGTCAAAACTAGGGAAGGACAGTTACTTCCTCCACCGAAAACCCCTGCATCTTTAATGATTGCAAAATATGGATATCACATCTGTATTTGGTTAGACAACTGGGTTAAGTGTACAAAGGAGGATGGAGTGTTAGCTTTTCCAGAACACGGTTCATTTAATTTGGCTGTTTTAAGAAATTTGAAAGAGAAAATGATGAATTTAGAACCGAGACCTAGACCGACTCAATTTGAGGCTTTGACCGAATGGGAAGACGAAATGCATGACCGAGAAAGACAGAGAAATGGTAGAGGATATAGGTACTTGTTTGGCAGATCGTACGGACATGAGACGCATGATGATCGAATGAGAAGGTGGCGGAATGCGAGTATGACTGAGGGTTTGTTTCCCGTAAGAAGTGCAGGAGAGAATGAAGGACGAAAGTGTGTAGAAAAGAGGCATAATGTAGAATCGAGAGGGTGTGGAATGAATGAATCCGAGGATGATGTTCTTGATGATATGTTCTATAAGAATCCACCACCATATCGACCAGAACCAGAAATATTAACTCCAAGTGCCCCAATGAAAGAAACAGTACGAATCATAAAATCGGAACCAGAGTTACAAGATTTGGGTGGTAGAAAAGAAATCTGGAGGAAAATTGGATGGAGAAAATTCAGCAGCATTAGCCAAAACAACCCTAGAATTAACAGAGAAAATAAGAGAATTAACTAAGAATCTGGAAGCGGTAACTGTACCAGTAACAATAGGTCCAGTAATGCCTATTTTTGACAAGCAAAAAGACAGTGAACATTGTTTGACAGTCCCTTATAAAAGTAATAAATTGGTTGAACAACCAAGAGTGAGTCAGAGTGAGAATCCATGGAGACAGACTATGAGTATGATTGAGCTGAATTTTTCAAACAACCCGTTTGTAGGTCAGAACGGTGCAGAGAAACATATGACAATGATAGAGACCATGTCAGAAACACAAAAAGATTTTGGTCAAGGAAATGTAGAGAAGCCAGTAAGACCATCTACAGAGGAGTTGAGTGAATGGTTGAGAAGCTTGCAAAAGAAAGACAAGGAATCTCAGTCAATAGATGTAGCAAAATTACGAATGGTATTGGAAGAATTAATTGTAGGTACTATTGCGACAGAGAAGTTAAAAACGTACCAAGATGAGGAATTGTTATTTCTGTGCAAAAGCGTAACATGGAGAGCGAAAAATCTTCATGAAAGATTAGAAGAAGTTGCAAATGAAATGGGCATTGATATTGAAAAGGTAAAAGCCTTACAGAAACCCTATCGAGTAGATTTCACTGAAATCATGAATACCACAGGACGAATAGGTTAGATTAAGGATATAATTATTTTGCTGAGAAAAAGGGGAGATGTGGACAAATGGAAGAGCAGATGGTATCGTAAGCGAGACAAAGTTTCAGACAAAACGTTTTCAGCTTATCCTATGAGAGAAAAAGAGAAGGTTGTGACAGAATACCCTATGAGAGAGATTCCAGGAGGAGGATATGTGCATGTCCCATGGACTAGACAGGATATTTTGTCATTTACGAATGACTTCCCTCGACTGCGTGAAAAGCCCGTCGAGTGGTATAGACAGGTAGACAGATTTGTGAAATTATCCAAAGTATTGTGGATTGATTTGAATAGCCTGTTTGATATAATTGTACCAGCCGATTTATGGACAGAATGCAAATTAGTAATAGATTGGCCAACACAGGAATACCCAAGGGATCCTAAGACAGTAGCTCCAGACCCTGAGGTAATAAAGAAATACGAACAGGTTATGGCATTTTTGAAGAACAAAGTACCCCCTAAGGAGACATATTGGGTGAAAATTGACAGAACGCATCAAGAAAGCACAGAATAAGTACCTATTATGAGAGGTTAATTTTAGCCTTTAAACAATTCAGTGGAGATGAGAATTTGAGTGACAAGGATTTGAGTCATTTCGTATACAGGTTTGTATATGGTCTTCGTCCAGAAATTAGTGAAATGATAAAACAGCATACGGTAGATTGGCAAAATAAGAAAATAGACGAAGTGTTGAGACATGCTAAATATTATAGTGATGAAATTGAAGCAAAACAGCGAAAAGTGAAAGAGAAGGCAATGTGGGCACAGGTAAAAGTAGCAGAGAGACAAGAAGCACAATTAGTGGAACAAACAGGGTCAATACAAAGATTTAATCCTGGGAAAAATAAAGGGAATATTGAGGAAACTAAGAAGAAGTTTCCATGTCATAACTGCGGTAGGATAGGACATTGGAAATCCGAGTGTAAATTTCCACCAAGTACTAACGATGAAAATCCATCATTGAATCCACAGGTGCAGAATGAGGTGAGTGGTCAACAGCAACGACAACAGCAGGGTGTAACACAACAGAATCAGGTGCCAAAACCACCTTTTCCACAGAACAAAAATTGCCAGAAGTATAGTAAGGAGAATGGATTCTATAACGAAGAACAGGTAAATAAGCCGCAACGCGCTAGCGCTGCTTCGCAGTATTGGCTGCAACGCGATGAAAGCGATTCAGAAGAGGGTTATTGACAGTGCCGAAGGGAGGAAGAAGAGTGCGTACTTGGCGCAACTCTAGAAGTAGACCAGACAGGCCCATTTGTAGATGGAAAAGTTAATGAAAATATTACTTTCTTAGTTGATACTGGTGCTACTCGATCAACTGTTAGATCAGCTGATGTTAAGAATCTTCCTCTCTCGGATGAAACGATCCAAGTAGTCGGGGTCTCCAACAGACAGATTAAAACTTACCTTACAGAACCAGTTAAAGTTAGTATATGGAAATTTTCTGAAATGCACAGATTCGTAGTGTGTGACACTAGTCCTGTGAACTTGTTAGGTAGGGATTTATTGTGCAAGATGAATTGCACTATATTTTGTACTCCAGATGGAATAGCCTTTGAAACACCTGATGATGATGTGTTATATAAGATGACATTGGCTAATAAAGAAAAAGAGAATACAGGAGCCTATGCTGTATTCAATCCTGACGAACTACCAAAAGAATTGAAACAATCAGTAAAAGTAGAAGTTTGGGACTTCACAGAAGAAGATGTAGGATTGATGAGGAATATAGATCCAGTAAAGATAACTGTAAAAGAAGGAGTAAGTTATCCATATGTTCCACAAAATAAATTGACTCCGGAAATAATCGAAGGAGTTACTCCTGTGATTGAGAAAATGATAAGGCAAGGAATTTTGAGAGAAATAATGAGTAGCCCATGTAATTCACCGATAATGGGACTGAAAAAGCCTAGTGGGAAGTTCAGAATAGTGCAAGATCTGAGAAGGATAAACAAAATTGTTGTACCATGTTGTCCCATTGTACCGAATCCATCTGTGATTTTGTATCAGATTCCTCATGATGCAGAATGGTACACAGTGATTGATTTGTGCCATGCATTCTTTTTCATCCCATTGCACTATGACAGCCAGCAAATTTTTGCATTTCGTTTCGGCGAGCGTATTTTGGCGTGGTGCCGAATTCCACAGGGGTATACAGAAAGCCCCTCAATATTTAATCAGCTATTGAAAAAGTCTTTGGAGAGTCTGGAAATGCCTGAAAATTCAGTACTAGTCCAGTATATCGATGACCTACTTGTGGCATCGAAAACTCGTGAAGCTTGTGAGGTTGACACGGTAGCTTTGCTAAATCATTTGGCAGATGGAGGACTAAAAGTGTCACCATCAAAATTACAATTTTGTAAAAGAGAAGTCCAATATTTGGGACACAGCATTGAGAAAGGACACAGGAAAATAACCATAGATAGAATCAGGAACATAAAAAGAATGAGTCCACCAATGACCCAAAGAGAAGTGAGAATGTTCCTGGGAATGGTTGGATATTGGCGTCAATGGATAGGAAATTTTTCCTTGATTGCAAAACCTTTGGTGCGACTGACAAGAAGTGATGTGAGAGATCCAACTGATTTGAACAAAGAGGAGTTGGCAGCATTCAAGAAATTGAAAGAAGGATTGTGTGAAGCGCCTGCATTGGGTATGCCTGATTATGATAAGGAGTTTGAGTTGTATTGCAGTGAGAGAAATGGATGTGCACTCTCTGTTCTAGTACAGAAGCATGGAAAACTGAGGAAACCAATTGCATATTTTTCATCCATGTTGGACCCAGTAGCTGTAGCCCTTCCTGGGTGTCTGAAAGCAGTAGATGCTACATGTCGAAGTTTGGAACAGAGTGAAGGAATTGTGATGGGGTATCCTGTGAAAGTGTTTGTACCTCATGTTGTGGCGATTCTTTTAACAAGGAGTCGTACTCAGTATGTGACACACAGCTGACTGACTAAGTATGAAAAGGTCATTTTGGGCGCAACAAATGTGAGTCTTGTGAGATGCGTGAATGTGAATCCTTCAACATTGTTGCCTGATGTAGAGCATGTGGAAGTAAGAGATGAAGCAGATCATGATTGTTTGGATGTACTTGATTTTTGTACAAAACCAAGGCCTGACATAAAAGATGACCCTTTACCAGAAAGTGATTATGTTATGTTTGTTGATGGATCCTGTTTGCGAACAGATGATGGAGTGTTAAGTGCAGCATATGCAGTATGTACAGTTGCAGCAGTGATGGAAGCATCCTATTTGAAAGGAGTAAGGTCGGCCCAAGTAGCTGAACTTATCGCCCTGACCAGAGCATGTAATATTGGGAAAAGTGTGAGAGTGACTGTGATAACTGATAGCCAGTATGGCTACGGGTTGGTCCATGATTTCGGCCAAAAATGGCTGCAAAGAGGTTTCCTGACCTCAAGTGGGACGCCCATTAAGAATGCTGAGGTGGTTGGAAGGTTGCTTGAGGCAATACAGCTCCCCAGGCAATTAGCTGTGGTAAAATGTGCTGCTCATAGTCGCAGTGGTGATTATATTGCCACTGGAAATAAATTTGCCAATGACATGGCACAGTATTGTGCACGAAATCAGAATTCAATCAATCGGGCAAAAGAAAGAGAATTGTTTTCTTGTTTCCCAATGTTTACTAACACTGTGGGAACATGGGATGAGGTATGACAATTGCAGGAAGAAGTCGGAGAGGAAGAGGTAAAACAGTGGGTAAAAGCAGGATGTGCACCAAGAGAGAAAGATCATGTGTGGGTCTATCGAGATGGAAGACCAGTAATGCCTGATAGCATGATGTCTGCCATGGCACGGATGTATAATGGACAGGGACATATAGGGAGAGACGCCATGATTCGATCCTTTAAACAAACTTGGTATAATGCCAAGTTCAGGCTTGTGGCGTAAAGTATCTGTCAAAGATGTCTAATTTGTCAGCAATACAATCCAGGAAGAAAGACAGTGGTGAGTCTAGGAACAATAGGCCGAGAGGGAGGGCCTTTTACCAGAATGCAAGTAGATTTCATTGAGATGCCTCCTTGTAACAGATTGAGGTATGTTTGTTTTGGTAATGGTATGCCTATTCTCTAGGTGGGTAAAGGCGTTCCCAACAAGAAGAAATGATGGAATGACAGTGGCAAAATTATTGTTGAGGGAATTTATACCTAGGTTTAGGTTCCCAATAACAATTGAATCAGACAGAGGAGAAAATTTTCATAATGAGATCATAAAACTGATTTGTGAAGCATTGAATGTATGACAAAAACTGCATTGTGCCTACCGACCAGAGGCTTCTGGAGTAGTAGAACAAATTAATGGTACCATCAAAAACAGAATAGGGAAAATGTGTTTAGCCACAGGTATGAAATGGCCCGATGTCTTGCCTCTAGTACTCATGACTATTAGATTAATACCAGACAGAACTACTGGTTTGAGTCCTCATGAGATCCTCATGGGACGCGCAATGAGACATGTATTTATACCAGTCAACAAGCTGATGACAATAACTGATGACATGGAATTGGAATACTGTAAAAGCCTGGCTGACGCAGTTCATTCTGTGTTTCATCAGGTTGGAGCGGATGCCACCCCTCTTGAAAAGAAGCCAGCTCATGATCTAAGCCCAAGGGACTGGGTAAGGATAAAAGTACACAGCAGAAGAAACTGTTTGGTTCCCAGGTGGCGAAAACCATGGCAAGTCATCTTGACTACAACAACAGCTGTGAAGTGTGCTGGATTGAAGAACTGGATCCATGCAGGTCATACTTTGAGAATTCCAAATCCAGTTGACTGTAAAGAAAAGGAGTATTTTGATGAATCAGAATCCAGTACTGAGTCAGATGACGGAGAGCCAAAAGATAAAGAAGGAGAAAACTCTGAAAGGGGGGAGACAGATCCAAGGTTAACTTTGGTCCCCAGAGGTAACTCCCTAAGGAAAAGATTGCAGATTTCTGAATCCAGTTCAGACTCAGAGACAGAACAAAGAGCCTATGCATCCAAGAAAGAACAAAAGAAGAACAAAGAAAAGGACAGTGGAGAGACAATAAAACACGTCTGTGAGAAGGAGGTACCAGATGAAAGATTGAGAGAAATTCCACCCGAAACCACACTTTTAGATGGACAGGTGCCAGATACAGAGAGAGAGAGAAAGATTATTGCGGAAAACCCCCGAGGAGGTGTAGGGAACTCCAACATCCAGTTAGAAGCGGGGACAAGTAGTCAGCAGGAAGATTGCGTGATGGAGATTCGAGGAGGGACAGAAGTAGGGAAAACAAAAGAGGTGGAAAAAGAACTCGTTGAAGGTAAAAAGCAAGTTGAAACAGAATCTAAGGAAAGCGAAGATGAAATACCAGAAGGCCGAGTTCTGAGAAAGAGAGCTTGGAGAACTGAAAAGAATGATAAAGGGAGTAAATTGAAAAGAGCGGCCAAAGACGAGGTGTGGCCAAACAAAATAAAAAGACTGAGATATCGGCTGACACGTGTAAATTCGCCAAGAGCTGAACAGGAAAAATCGAAAGAGGAACAGACAGTAGTCAAAGAAAACAAAAGAACAAGAAAGCCTAACCAGAAGTATAAATCAACGGAATGGACATATGTGGCCCTGCCTGAAGTGAAGGAAGAGGCGGATAGCCAAGGAAATCCAGAGGTGGTTGTACTGGAAGTGGTTGAGGAAGACGAAGAATCAGAAATACTGAGAGTTATCTTGTCCGATATAGGAGAAGAAGCGGATGTTCAGGACAACCTGTATGTTGAAAACGAAGGGAAGGTGAAAGACGATGAAATGCCAAACTGAATGAGACAAGAAAATTACTGATGGAAAAACAATAAAATACTGAAAAAGATAAAAACTGGTAGAACCACGTAGGGGCTTAGAAGCCTAGGGTTAGAAACTAGTTGTGAAGTAGGAGAGGCTAAGTCAAACGACACGGCTCATTTTAGAAAGATGGCAAACATAGAAAGTAGCAAAAGTAGATCTACCTTTCTTAGAAGATGGTGCAAAATGTGTTGTAGTTGTACAGGATTATTAATGCTTCTTTGGAGTATTCTTGCTCTACTAATTTCATTTAAAGTTACTGTAGATACATTAGAAGGACATAGTGATAACATAACTAATATAGGGAAAGTTCAAAAGGTAGTTCCAACTAGAATAGATAAAAACTATTTACATAAAGACAGGTCAATAACAGATTTCTCTAACAATGTGTTTTCAAAATTGTTGTATGAATATGTAAAAACAATGGACGTAAGGGATTGCTACGTATGTATGCAATTACCTGCATCTGTATCTGAAGGAGTGACTTATCATCACCTTCCTGTAACATATGGAATAACATGTAGTGTAATTGCTAGTTTATTTTATCAGACAGGTAAATTAGAGTATTATTTTTCAGATGTAGATACTATATTTGCACAAGTACTCGCATTTAACAAACTAACCAAAGTAAAACCTGCAAAGGTATTAGGTGAATTTTTCTTAGAGACAAATGAACTAACATTAGAATATATATTTAGAAATAACTTGACTTGCAGTTTAAAGAAAGAGGAGAAGACATTTTTGGATATGGTTGAAGAAAGGAGATTGAAAATGCAAAGGAAGGTTTCAGAAGGGAAAGTGGAGAAAACGGTTTGGGATGTAGAAACGGAAAAACATTTAAGAGGAGAGTCGAGTCCAACTATGGCTTTAGATTGGCCTCAGAAAGGGAAGTTGTGTATAAGAAGGAATCAGACGGCATATGACAATTATTTTCTAGGAAATAGTGAGTGCCATGACACATACCGGATCATGGGAGGATGGGGATTTAAAGGTGGAAGAGATCCAGTCTTTCCAGGACTGTATTTCATTTGTGGGAACAGGGCATATTACTGTTTGCCAGACCATTGGTATGGCACATGTTATGTTGGCCTGGTTTTTCCAAAGATTTTTCACATGGATAGAGGAGAAGATGGTGTACATAGTTTAGGTAATCATTTAGCACGTAGTAAGAGAGAATCTTGGGCTGAAATTGTAGGTGACATTTTTGGAGCACTGATACCCGCAGTGGGAATATCTCTGAATGCAAACAAAATTAGAAACTTTCAACAGTAGTGGATCGCTTATCAACAAGCACCGCTGGAGGATTCTTATTGGTAAATACTGAAATGGTTGCCATGCGTGCTATGGTAATGAAAAATCGACTTGCCCTTGATATTTTATTGGCAAAAGAGGGTGGAGTCTGTGGAATGCTGAAGGTTCAACATTGTTGTACTTACATTCCTGACGAAAGTAAAGATTTGAAAATTTATATTAAGAATATTACAGAATTGCATGATGAAATTGTACTACCACTGGAGGTTGAAGGTGTTTGGGAGAAGATCGGTAAGAAAATAACAGCTATTAAAGACATTGTAGTAAAACTAGGTAGTACATGTATAGGTAAGATATTATTTCCATTAACTTGTGTGATTTCCTTAGTATTAATAATCAGACTAGGTTGTATTTGTGGTAGAAAAAATAAAAACAAGAAAAGAATAAAAAGAGAAAACTTAAGGAGAAGGGATAAGAAACAAGAAAGAGAATTTAAAGAAATAGAACTGGAAGAATTAAAGGATAGCATGTATAAAACAGCAAAAAGAGAAGAAACAGGGAAAACTGAAATATGAGTGAAACAAGAAATCAATTTGAAATTTCATAAAAAGAATACAAAATTTTATGTTAGTGTGGTGATATAATCACCAAAGGGGGCATTGCTTTAGCGGGTAATACAACATTTTGTATACCCCACATTCTGCATGTTTATATTAATCAGAATAATCAATTAATTGTAATATTATTAATCTGTCTGAAGTGAAAACTCACCAACTATATTAACAAGAGAATTACACGTGGGAATTGCACTTTGCATGGCTATATTAATTGTGAATTAACTAGTGTACGCATATTAATAGTAGAAAATTAGAATATTATACGTTATATGTTGCTTTAAGTGATGTATTTGTAATTTGAGCTTTATTTAGTAAGTATAAATCGCTCTGAGTGTTGCTTCTGCTAGATAAATACACACACATATGGGTATTAGTAAGGAGATAACATTTTATTAGTCATTTCTATCTTTTAATTACGTTTTTGTGTTTCTTTTGCTTAAGTTGACCATTTTGGCCTAGGCAAAATGGCTGAACGAGACGTTAAACATGACTGCCTTGACAACACGAGGTTCTGGGTGAAGTGCGCATGTTTCACCGCCAGCAACAGTGGCCTGGACCTGACCCCGGGAGAACATGTACCCTCCAAGGTCATTCCGGGAACCCATCCAAGACTAAAAGACAATGCTCAATTTAAAAGCCGGAACAAGCAAGTTTGATGACTTCATCATTCAACACCCTGAGAACTGTTCATCGCAAGTCGAAACTGACCAATAGGAACCTTCTAAACCCAATCTTGATACATTTTCGTTATTATTTTCATTATAAAAGTAGGTAGGGAATTAGGGTAGGATCGCTCGCTCTATCTCGACGCTACGCTATCGGCTTGCTCTTCTTTGACGAACTCGATTTCCTGACGTTATGCTGACGGAGAGGACGGTGACACTGCTGGGCAGCTGTTATCCTGAATCTATGAGAGACTGAATTGCGGCCTAAACTTTGCTGAATAAATTCTCTTTGACTGACTGACTTAGAGGACGACTTTAGCCTGAATAGGTAAATATGTTGCTCTGAAATGCTAATGATGATTTCTAACATTTCTTTCAATATTTCTTAGATAAAGAATAATTGATTAATTGACAAATGTGTTGTGTCGATTATTTGAAGGAAAAGATTAAGGGAAAGGTAACAGAGCAAAGGTAGACGAGTAAATCATCAATTACCAATTCAACTAAATGATCTATCTCCGTATGGGAGGGATATCTTAGGTTTAAATGTCAATGTGTTTAGGGTAATATAAAGGTATTCCTCTCATGTCAGCGTTGAGAAACGTATTTTCCCTCAGAAAACAGGTAAACCGAGTGTAAGTATATTGGTGTTATGGGCCCCACCAATGAATGTATGTGAGTAAGTTGGATGACGAGGTAGTTGGTCTGTGCCGAAGGGGGAATTTGACTTTCACCGCTGCATCACCTATGCAGCGCACATGCGCTGCTAGGAGGATCTTTAGCTGTCGCTCTGCTCTTTTTGGAAGCACACACTCGTGCTTGTGGCGGCATCCAGCTTGTTGGAGCACGCAGGGGTGCACCACAAGCACGAGTGCAGTGCTTCCAAAAAGAGCATACTGCGCACGCACCACTCCCGTGCTCGCGGACGCACGCACCACTCCCGGGCTTGTTTTAATGTTTGACCTCTTTGATCGCACCGCTAATACTCACTGCCTAGCCACTGTCTGCCATTCTTATAGCAGTTACAACACTCATTGTGCTTTCCTGGACAGCTCTCAGGTCACCTTACTCATTCTCCCTGTGTTTCTGTGTTAGCAGTTAGTGCTCAGCATCTGTTTTTCCTGTCTGACATCTTTGAGAGCAGTTTTTATGTTCCCAGACTTTTCCTTGTCTTTGCTCTCTTAGCAGTTATGCACCTAGTGTTTAAAAAAAACTCTATTCCTAATAAACTTTGCTGTCATCATGCTTCCTCTGTTTGGCCTCCCTTCGCAGGTAACGCACTAACAGCGATTTTTTACAAGCACTTGTCTTCTCCGTACACACTCTTTTCTGTGATCTCAATATTATCATTGTAGTCTCTCACTCTGTGCTCCTGCACACACTCTCGCTCTGTGCTCCTGCAGTCTTTTGCTCTGTGCTCTTGCAGTCTCTCTCTTTCTCTCTCTGTGCTGCTGTACTCTCTCTCGCTCTGCGCTCCTGCAGTCTCTCGCTATTTGTTCCTGCAGTCTCTCGCTCTGTGTTGCTACAGTCTCTCGTTCTGTGCTCCTTCACTCTCTCTCTCTGTGCTCCTTCGCTCTCTCTCTGCGCTCCTTCACTCTCTCCGTGCTCCTTCACTCTCTCTCTCTGCACTCCTTCTCTCTCTCTCTCTCCGCTCCTTCACTCTCTCTCTCTCTCTCTCTCTCTCTCTCTCTCACTCTGCTCTCCTGCACTCTCTCTCGCTCTGCGCTCCTGCACTCTCTCTCGCTCTGCGCTCCTGCAGTCTCGTTGACGTCTGACTAGACTCCCTTTCACTGGTACATTTGTGATTGTCGCCTGTAGCAGAGAAACAGGTTACTATTTAGGGTCCATGTTTATGAAAATGTTTTGGATCTCAGACGGTTTATTTGTGTTTTTATTATTCTTTGAGGATCTCCTATGTGAAAAAGTTACTTGAATTCAGCCTATGTCCTTTGGAATAGGTTGCCCTTCGGGGATTTCCGGGACCACGTGGTTTTCAGTCCAAACCTAACATCAGAGGAATTATTCCCCTTTGAGGTCCACACAAACTCACTGCACGCAGCAGATCCACAGTCTTACTCCCGGGAAACAATACTCCTTTAGAACTGCTTTGTACTTGGGGAAAGTTGTTGTTCTCCACGAGCCCCTGGGATCTCACCCTTTGGGTACACCTAGCTGTCCCAACACATTGTGGGTCACAGCCTGTCTCATGTGAATAGATTATTTCATCAAGACCACCTGCATTCAGTGAATGTAGTTGATCTTTGTTCAGGGTGTTTCCTGTGCTCCACAGGAGCCACAATACCCAAATTTGTGGTGGGGCCCCAGTTCATATGAGCAGTTCCATGTGAAGACGAAATGATAAGCGTGCCCCGCCCAATGTCTTTACACGCAAACATGATGGTGCATGGAAAAGCCTGTGCAATGAAAGATCTCGCCCCAAATCAAGATCCATAAATAAACAATGTATTTATTAATTTTGTGTTGTGCCAGACAACCAGTGCTCCAGAACTCCAAAAACAGGGACCAAGGCCTAAAAGTAAACGAGGGAAATATTAGCATTGGCAATGTTCATCACTGCCACTTCATCTTAAGGAGGACTGTCACAACCTTATTGCGCCCTCTATTACAGTAATCGATGAGATAAAATCTTAGCAATGTGCATTATATCTGCATTAAATATACATTTACTGTGCCTACTTTCATTTGTAAATCATGTACAAGAGTATTGTGATCATGTTTTGTTTTATTTTATTGATGCCCTAAAGAGGCTTCCTATTTGACCACTAGAAAAAATAAACTATCACTTCTGTGCATGACAGTGTTCACCCTCTGCCTCCCACGAGCATGCCCTTCCCTTTCTCTTCTCTGCTGGCTCACCCCCTCACTCTGACTCCCATCCCCACAACCGCTTGAGGGCGTATCTCACACCTCTCCTCCTGGCCTTTATGCGACTGTCATGACCCACCTCCCTGTCTGTTCCTCCCTCCCTCCCCTGCCTGCCATGCTTTCTCTCACTCTAGCTTTGCATGGCTCCCTCCCTGCCTGTGCCTCTTCCTTCATGCCTAGCGCCCAGTAAAACACTTCAGAAAAAAAGTGTTATAGAGCAAAACAGAACGAATTCTACACCTTGTGTCTAACACTTAAGAAAAGCCGTTTGCTGAGGTATTCATTCGGTGAATGGAAATATTTAACTTACAACTATTAACAAGCATTGGCATAGCCAATAGGTCTCGCCTTTGGGACCTTATAAGTGTTTAGCCATGCAGCAGTTGATGTTGTTGTGCTGGAGTGAGGTTTTCCCTAAGATTCGTATACCTCCTCCATTTTATCATTATGAATTAAAATGAATAACTGATTAATATTAATAGTATTAATGGTTTGCTGTGTTTTGTTAATCAACATTACTAATTAGAAAATATACGTGGGAATCGCATTTGCATGGCCTGATTGATACGTAAGCTAATTTTCGTACGCATACTAATGTCAGATATTTCGAATTTGCATGTTATATGTTGCTTTTGTGATGTGATTTGTGAATCGTGCTTTAAATTGTGAGTATAAACCGCAATGCGTGTTGCTTTTGCTAGATAAAAACACACACATAAGGGGTTTAGTAAGGGAATAACATTTTAATAGTCATTTCCATGTATTAATTACGTTTTGTGTCCCTTTGCTTAAGTTGACCTTTCTGGAGTGGCCACAAAATGGCTGCCATCCCTATTTTGACGGACAGACGAGATACAGAAGTCACTGGGTGAAGTGCGCCTGCGCTAAAAGATGAGCAACAATAACCTCGTCCTGACCCCAGGCAGACTGTACTCGTGAAGGTCGCACCGGGAGGAGTGCCAATCCTCAAACAATGAACTTCCTTAAACTAAGAACTGTTATAATTGAGGACACCATGGACACAAACCCGCATGGGAATCAACATGCCCTGAATGGACTAGAAACTGTTGCAATTTATTAATAAATTCAGAACTACATCTAATGAAACATTGAACGTATGAGAATCAGGAAGAATGATCCTGGTTCCACCAATCGGATTTGTTCTAAAACATGTATTGTAACATTTTGTTGTTGAATTTACTATAAAAGAAGTAGACTAGAGAGGGTCGGTAGGTTCACTTTTACCAGATTTCCTGACGTTATGCTGACGGAGAGGACGGTGACACTGCTGGACAGCTGCTTGCCAGAGACTCTGATGGACTGATCAGATGCCCAACTCATTTACGAACTGATTGATCAATTTATGGGCATAGAGACGAAAGATCTGAATTTGACATAGAGGACGCCATTTAGCCAGATTAGGTATATATGCAAACCAAAATATTGAATGCTTTATGATTTTCTTATGCTTTAATTAGATAAACATTTTAATTCATTTAAGAACTGTGTCGGGTTATTATTTGAAGTGTTTTGATGTATATTGTTTAGAAGAATTAAGTGTCGCTTTTCCCAGCCACTAAGCTGATCCATGGCCTATAGTATGGGAGGAACTGCTAGGTTAGAAAGTATTGAGACCCTGGTGAGGTAAGGATGAATAGGTGAATTTGTTGTTACTCATCTGGTGATCGGTGCAATCTTCCTCTGATAATTTCCAGCGCATGGAATAAGAGAAAAGAATTTTCTCTCTCTCTCGAGGACCATTGATCTAAAAAGTAGAATGAACGATTGGTGTTATGGGCCCCACCAGTGAATGAGTGAATGAATGTGGTTGTTGAAGAAGATCTGTGGTCTGTGACGTAGCGAGGGGATTTTTGGTATTCAGCGCTGGAACAGTTTTTCTGGTAGCAGAATGATGGTGAGCTATTGTTTTGGGTTTAGTGACGATTGCTTGTAAATAGCTTATTGATTATTGATTGATATTGGTTTATGTACTAACACTCTATGTTGAGTTGCGTCAAGTTATATGTTGTTTGCACGGCTTCTGGGATGTAGGAAGTCGGAAGTTTGTAACAGTTCCGTAGTAGAGCAGAGGTAAGCGCTGCTCTCGGGAAAGACGGGATTGTTGTAGCCTGTAGGTACACAGGGGAAACGTGTGACAAGTGAAGTTGCACGGCGCATTGTCTGGGTTCGATTCGGCGGCATCGTCGTATGTTGTCATTAGAAATATTCTCGTGTGAGAGAAGTGTGTATGATAGCGAAGGTAACCTGTGAAATTTTGGTCTTTAAGTACCAGGAAACCAATTGGCATACCGATAACGCTTATCACTGAAAAGGTAGCAAGTGTTCTCTGAGCTTGTTAGAAGGACAAAGTAGAGGGAAGTGCTGCTTTGTTAACGAATGTCATAATTCTGTAGCAGGACAGACTGTTCACTGTTCTCGGGAAAGACAGGATTCTGTGCGTATGTACTACATTTTCTTGTATGAACGAGTGGGAATGTAAAGGCATTCGGGTTGATTGCGAAACTCTAGGTTTATTTGTAAAATACCAGAGAAACAATTAGCTAATGCTTGCTAGAAGGGTGAAGTAGAGGGACGTGCTACTTTATCAACGAAAGTACTAATTCCGTAGTAGGACAGAGGTAAGCGCTGTTCTCGAGAAAGAGGGAATTCTTGTGAGAAAGGTCTTTTGCTGTTCTTTGGCTAGCGAATCAGACAATGGAGATGTTTTAGTGTTGTTACTAACAGAATCTTAAAAGTTACAGTAAGAGTTCACGGGCGGTATTGTAAAGGAGGGGTAGACGAGAGCAGAGCAGAGCTGTCGCAGCGGCTGCTGACATCAGAACGACCGAGCTGGGATTGGACAATAGATTGGAGGTGTAAAACGCTCCGGATTGGTGCGTTAGTGTAAAGCCGCGCTAGGAGTGTAAGAATACAGTGTGACATAAACGCTCCCTGATTGGAGTGTTAGTGTGAGTCGCGCTGAGATTGGAGGATTGTGATAGTGACGTAGACGCTCCTGATTGGTGCGTTAGTAAGAGTCGCGCTGTGAGTGGACAGAATAGCGGTACCATTGTAAGAAGACTAAACGGTACACGGAAAACGAGAAAATGTATTACCAACCACCAGAAAAGAAGAAATCGTGGTTTGGGAAAATTAAAAGGTGGTTTAAGAAAGATAAAGTAGTTGAGACTAGGGAAGGACAGTTACTTCCTCCACCGAAAACACCCGTATCCACAATGATTGCGAAATATGGGTATCATACTTGTATTTGGTTGGATAATTGGGTAAAATACACCAAGGACGATGGAGTCCTGGCGTTTCCAGAACATGGTTCCTTTAATTTGGCCGTTTTGAGAAATCTCCGAGACAAAATGATGGACTTAGAACCAAGACCTAGACCGACGCAGTTTGAGGCATTGACGGAATGGGAAGACGAAATGCATGAACGAGAGAAACAGAGAAGTGGTAGGGGTTATCACTACATGTTCGGTAGATCATACGGACATGAGACACATGATGACAGGATGAAAAGGTGGCGGAATGCAAGTATGACTGAGGGTATGTATCCTGTGAGAATGGTAGGAGAGAATGAAGGGAGAAAATGCACCGAGAAAAGGCGTAATGTGGATATGAGTGGGTATGAAGTGAATGAATCAGAAGATGATGTTCTTGATGAGGTGTTTTACAAAAACCCACCACCGTATCGACCAGAACCAGAAGCATTGTCACCAAGTGCCCCAATGAGAGAAACATTACGAATAATTAAAACAGAGACTATGTCACCAGAATTAGGGAAAAGTAACTCTGCAAGAGAGATAGAAAAACAGACCGAAAGTAGGGTAAACGGTGAGAATTCAGTAGAACTGGCCATAAACTACCCTAGAATTAACCGAGAAAATAAGGGAATTGACCAAAAATCTAGAAGCTGTAAAAGTTCCAGTAACAATAGGTCCCGTAATGCCCATATTTGAGAAACAAAAAGATACTGAACATTGTTTGACAGTGCCGTACAGAAGCCAAAATCAAATTGAAAATGCTGAACAGAGTCAAATTGAGAATCCGTGGGGACCGACAATAAATATGTTTGAACCGAACGTTTCAAATAATCCATTTGTAAACCAAATTTATGCTGAAAAGAACAGAATGACAATGGAAACATTATTAGAACCACAAAAGGCCCCAGAACAAAATAATATAGACAACCCAGTAGGACCTTCCGTAGAAGAATTAAGCGAATGGCTCTGAGAGTTACAGAAAAGGGATCAAGAATCCCAGTCAATAGATGTGGCCAAATTACGAATGGTATTAGAAAAATTAATAGTAGGAACTATCCCTACTGAAAAATTGAAAAACTACCAGGATGAGGAATTGTTGTTTCTCTGCAAGAGTGCAACCTGGAGAGTGAAAAACTTGCATGAAAGATTAGAGGAAATTGCAAACGAAATGGGTATAGATTTTGACAAAGTAAAAGCACTGCAAAAATCCTATTGAGTTGATTTCACTGAGAAGGATATAGAGAACATGAATACTATCGGAAGGATAGGTCAAATTAAGGACAAAATCGGTTTGTTGAGAAAATGGGGAGATGTGGACAGATGGAGAAGTAAGTGGTGTAGAAGACGCGATAATATCACAGAAAAGACAGTTTCAGCATTTCCCGTTAGAGAGAAAGAAAAGGTAAAAACAGAATACCCCATGAGAGAGATTCCAGGAGGAGGGTATGTCCATGTTCCATGGACAAGACAGGACATTTTGTCTTTCACAAATGATTTCCCTCGACTACGCGAAAAGCCCGTTGAGTGGTACCGGCAGGTAGACAGATTTGTAAAATTGGCAAAGGTATTATGGATAGATTTGAATAGTCTATTCGATATAATAGTACCAGCAGATTTGTGGACAGAGTGCAAGCTGATGATAAATTGGCCCACTCAGGAGTATCCTAGGGACCCTAAGACGGGAGCTCCCGATACAGAAGTAATGAAGAAATATGAGCAGGTTATGGCATTTCTGAAAAATAAGGTACCCCCTAAAGAGACTGATTGGGTAAAAATTGACAGAACCCAACAGGAAAGCAAGGAGTCAGTACATGCATATTATGAGAGACTAATTCAGGCTTTTAAACAGTTCAGTGAAGATGAGAACCTGAGTGATAAAGATTTGAGTCATTTCGTATGCAGGTTTGTATATGGTTTACGCCAAGAAATTGGTGATATGATAAAGCAGCATACAGTTGATTGGCAAAATAGGAAAATAGATGAAGTTTTGAGACATGCAAAATATTTCAGCGATGAGATTGAGGCAAAACAGCGAAAACTGAAAGAGAAGGCAATGTGGGCACAGGTAAAGGTAGCCGAACGACAGGAAGCTCAGTTGGTAGAACAAGCGAACAATCCAGGAGTAAGACCAAGATTTGGTACAGGGAAAGGGAAAGGTAATATAGAAGAAGCCAAAAAGAAATTCCCATGTCACAATTGCGGTGAGTTAGGGCATTGGAAATCCGAGTGTAAGAACCCTCCAAATACTAATAATGAAAATCGATCGTTGAATCCACAGGTGCAGAAAAAGGTGGGTGGTCAACTGCAGCAACAGCAGCAGGTGGTTACTTCCCAGAATCAGGTGCCAAAACCACCTTTTCCACAGAACAGAAACTCACAGAAGTATAGTAAGGAATCAGGATTCTACAATGAAGAACAGGTAAATAAACCATCACGCGCTCGCACTGTTTCGCAGTATTGGCTGCAACATGATGAGAGTGATTCAGAAATCGATTATTGACGTTGCCGAAGGGAGGAAGAAGAGTGCGTACTTGGCGCAACTCTAGAACTAGACCAGACAGGACCATTTGTAGATGGGAAGGTTAATGATGATAACATTATTTTCCTAGTGGACACTGGCGCTACTCGATCTACTGTTAGATCAGCTGATGTTAAGAATCTTCCTCTTTCGGATGAAACAATCCAAGTAGTTGGTGTATCTAACCAACAGTTAAACAGTTAAAAACATACCTTACAGAACCCGTAAAGGTTCGTATAGGGAAATTTTCTGAAATGCACCGATTTGTGATGTGTGACACTAGTCCTGTGAACTTGCTAGGAAGGGACCTGTTGTGCAAGATTAATTGGACTATATTTTGTACTCCAGATGGAATAGCTTTTGAAACACCAGATGAGGATGTATTGTATAAAATGACCATAGCTAACAGAGAATGTGAGAATATTGGAACATATGCAGTATTTAATCCAGATGAACTGCCTAAAGAATTGAAACTGTCTGTAAAAGCAGAGGTTTGGGATTTCACTGGAGAAGATGTAGGGCTAATGAGAAACGTAGACCCAGTAAAAATTACTATCAAAGATGGAGTTAGTTATCCAAACATTCCTCAGTATAGATTGACACCTGAAATAATTGAAGGAGTAACTCCAATAATTGAGAAAATGATCAAGCAAGGAATTCTGAGAGAGATAATGAGCAGTCCATGTAACTCACCCATAATGGGTCTGAAAAAGCCAAATGGGAAGTTCAGAATAGTGCAAGACCTGAGAAAGGTAAACAAAATCGTTGTACCATGTTGTCCCATTGTACCAAATCCATCAGTGATTTTGTATCAGATTCCCCATGATGCAGAATGGTATACAGTAATTGATTTGTGCCATGCGTTCTTTTCCATTCCATTGCATCACGATAGTCAGCAAATTTTCGCATTTCGGTTTGGAGACCGTATTTTGGCATGGTGCCGAATCCCACAGGGGTATACAGAAAGCCCCTCAATATTTAATCATATGGTTGAAAAAGTCATTGGAAAGTCTGCAAATGCCCGAGAGTTCACTATTAGTACAGTATATCGATGACCTCCTTGTGGCGTCGAAAACTCGTGAAGCTTGTGAAGTAGACACTATAGCCTTATTAACCCCTTCCATGCTCATGACGGAACGGTTCCGTCATGAGCCACGGTTGAGCTGTGCTCATGACGGAACCGTTCCGTCATGGTCCCGCCCGCGCTCGAACCCTTCAGCACCGCGGCGGAATTCGCCTGGCAGATGGAGGACTAAAAGTGTTCCCAGCCAAACTGCAGTATTGTAAGAAAGAAGTACAGTATTTGGGACATAACATTGAAAAAGGATTGAGGAAAATAACAATAGACAGAATCAGAATCATAAACGGAATGAGAGCCCCCATGACTCAAAGAGAAGTGAGAATGTTTCTGGGAATGGTAGGGTACTGCTGCCAGTGGATCAGCAACTTTTCGCTGATTGCAAAACCTCTGGTACGGCTAACAAGGAGTGATGTAAAAGATCCCCTTGAATTGAATAAGGAAGAATTGGCAGCATTCAAACGATTGAAAGATAGATTGTGTGAAGCCCCAGCATTAGGTATGCCTGATTATGAAAAAGAATTTGAGTTATATTGCAGTGAAAGAAATGGATGTGCACTTTCTGTGTTAATCCAGAAGCATGGAAGATTGAGGAGACCGATTGCATATTATTCATCGATGCTTGATCCAGTAGCCGTAGGCTTACCTGGTTGTCTGAAAGCAGTAGCTGCAACATGTCGAAGTTTGGAGCAGAGTGAAGGAATCGTGATGGGATATCCTTTGAAAGTGTTTGTACCTCATGATGTGGCGATTCTTTTAACAAGAAGTCGTACTCAGTATATGACACATAGTCGGCTGACTAAGTATGAGAAAGTCATATTAGGTGCAACGAATGTGAGCCTTGCGAGATGTGTGAATGTGAATCCAGCAACGTTGTTACCAGATGGTGAGAATGTGGAAGTGAGAGATGAAGCAGATTATGATAGTTTGTATGTGCTTGAGTATTGTACAAAACCACGACCAGACATAAAAGATGTACCTTTGGCAGAAAATGATTATGTAATGTTTGTTGATGGGTCATGTTTGAGAACAGAAGAAGGGGTGTTGAGTGCAGCATATGCAGTGTGCACGGTTTCAGCAGTGATGGAAGCATCCTATCTAAAAGGAGTAAAATCTGCCCAAGTAGCAGAATTAGTGGCTTTGACTCGAGCATGCAAAATTGGGAAAGGTGTGAGAGTGACTGTGATAACTGACAGCCAGTATGGCTTCGGAGTTGTCCATGATTTTGGCCAGTTGTGGCTACAAAGAGGTTTCCTAACCTCAAGTGGAACTCCTATAAAGAATGCTGAAGTGGTTGGAAAGTTGATTGAGGCGATACAGCTGCCTAAACAATTGGCTGTGGTGAAATGTGCTGCCCATAACCAAGGGGAGGATTATGTTACTGTCGGCAATAGATATGCCAATGACATGGCACAATATTGTGCCAGAAATCAGTATTCAGTCAATCGGGCAAAGGAGAAAGAAATGACTTCCTATTCCTTAATGTTTACTAACGTTGTAGGGACATGGGAAGAAGTGAGACAATTGCAGGAGGAAGCAGGAGATGAGGAAACAAGGCAGTGGGTAAAAGCAGGATGTGCCCCAAGGGAAAAGGATCATGTGTGGGTCTATCGAGATGGAAGACCAGTCATGCCTGATAGCATGTTGTCTACCATGGCACGGATGTATCATGGCCAGGGACACATAGGGAGAGATGCTATGATCAGGTCGTTTAAACAGACCTGGTACAATCCGAAATTCAGAATTATATCAGAAAGTCTATGTCAGAGATGTCTAATGTGTCAGCAGTACAATCCTGGGAGAAAGACAGTGGTGAGCTTGGGAACTATAGGCCGAGAAGGAGGGCCTTTTACCAGAATGCAGATAGATTTTATTGAGATGGCAACATGTAACAGATTAAGGTACGTTCTGGTCATAGTCTGCCTATTCTCCAGATGGGTAGAAGCATACCTGACAAGGAGAAATGATGGATTGACAGTAGCAAAGCTGCTTTTGAGAGAATTCATCCCCAGGTTCGGGTTCCCAGTGACCCTTGAATCAGACAGAGGAGGGCATTTCTATAATGAGATTGTGAAATTGGTCAGTGAAGCATTGAATGTACAACAGAAACTGCACTGTGCCTACCGACCAGAGGCTTCTGGTGTGGTTGAGCAAATGAATGGTACAATCAAAAACAGAATTGGGAAAATGTGTTTAGCCACAGGAATGAAATGGCCTGATGTCTTGCCTCTAGTTTTGATGACCATACGTGCAACCCCAGATAGAACTACAGGGTTAAATCCACATCAAATAATCATGGGACGTGCGATGAGGCATGCTTACATACCAGTCAACAAACTGATGACGATTTCTGATGACATGGTGTTGGAGTACTGCAAAGGCCTGGCTGACGCAGTTCATTCTGTGTTTCATCGGGTTGGAGCGGATGCCTCCACCCTTGAAAAGAAGCCAGCCCATGATCTAAGCTCAGGAGATTGGGTGAGGATAAAGGTCCATAGAAGAAGAAACTGTTTGGTTCCCAGGTGGGGAAAACCAAGACAAGTCATTCTGACCACGACAACAGCTGTGAAGTGTGCTGGACTGAAAAACTGGATCCATGCCAGCCATACCTTGAGAATACCGAATGCAGTGGATTGCAAGGAGAAAGAGTACTATGACGAATCAGAGTCAAGTACTGAATCAGACCATGAAGAACCAAAAACACGAAAAAATCCTGAAAGGGGGGAAAACGAACCAAAACAGATTCTAGTCCCCAGAAGTGTCTCTCTGAGAAGAAGACTGCAGATTTCTGACAGCTCAGATTCTGAAGACGAGCAGAGAAAGAAAGGTCCTAGAAAAGAACCTAAAAAGAAGGAAGGAAAAGACAAAGAAGAAGCAGTAAAAGAAAGTCAAAGAAAACAAATCCCAGATAAAAAATTGAGAGAAATTCCACCTGAATTAATAGATTTGAATGAAGAAGGGACAGTTACAGAGAGAGAGGGACAGATTGCGGAAGACCCCCGAGGAGGTGTAGGGAACTGCAACATCCAGCTAGGTGAAGGGACAAGTAGTCAGCAGGAAGATTGCGTGTCGGAGACCCGAGGAGGGAAAGAAGTAGGGACACCAGAACAAGTGGTGGATAAAGAGACTGGTGAAAAGGAAAAGCAAGTTGGGACAGAATCAGAAGAGAGTGAGAACGAAATACCTGAAGGTCGAGTTCTGAGAAAGAGAGCTTGGAGAGAAGAAAAGAATGAAAAGAATGTCAAAGAAAGAAAATTGAGAAGAACTGTAAAACCAGAAGTTTGGCCGAACAAAATAAAGAGACTAAGAAATCGATTGTCTCGAGTGAAATCACCAAGAGCTGAACATGTGAATGAAGTCACAAGTCAGGAAAAATCAAAAGAGGAACAAACAGTTGTAACCAAAGGGTCCGGAAGAACAAGAAAACCTAACCAGAAGTATAAGTCGCCGGAATGGACGTATGTGGCCCTGCCTGAAGAATCCCAAGAGGCAGACAGTCAAGGTAATCCAGAGGAGGCTTTACTAAAAGTGGTTAAAGAAGAAGGAGAATCTGGAATCCTGAGAGTTCTCTTGTCCGACATTGGAGAAGAAGAAGCGGAGATTCAGGAAATTCTGTATCCTGATTGGGAGATGGAGGCAAAGGACGATGAGATGCCAAACTGAATAAACAAAGAAGCTGTTGATGCGGAAAACGATAATAAAAGAGAAGAAGTAGAAAACTAGTGGAACCAAGTAGGAGCTTAGAAGCTTTGGGTTAGAAACTGGTCACAAAGTAGAAGAGGCTAAGTCAAAAGACACGGTCTATTTTAGTAAAAATGGCTAACACAGATGGTAGTAAAAGTAGATGTACATTCATGAAAAGATTGTGTAAAACATGTTGCTGTTGTACAGGATTATTAATGCTTTTATGGAGCATCGTAGCTCTTGTAATATCATTTAAAGTCACAATAGATACAATAGAAGGAAATGGTCAAAACAAAACTAACATAGGTAACATTTCAAAGGTAGTACCGACTGTGGAAACAAACATTCATTTGCATAAAGATAGGTCTATTAACGATTTCTCTAATAATGTATTTTCAAAATTATTGTATGAATATGTAAAGACTATGGATGTAAGGGACTGCTACGTCTGCATGCAGTTACCTGCTTCTGTGGCAGAGGGAATGACTTATCATCACCTTCCAGCTACCTATGGAATAACATGTAGTGTGATAGCTAGCTTATTTTATGAGATAGGGAAATTAGAGTATTATTTTTCAGATGTAGATAACATTTTTGCATTAGTGCCTGCTAATAATAAGCTAAATAAGGTGAGATCTGCTAAAGATTTAGGTGAATTTTTCCTAGAGACTAGTGAATTAACATTAGAAGCTGTGTTTAAATATCATTTGACATGCAGTTTGCAGAAGGAAGAAAAGACATTTTTGAATATGGTTGAGGAAAGAAGGCATAAGATGCACAAAAAGGCATCAGAAGGAAAGGTTGAGAAAACGGCTTGGGACATAGAAATGGAGAAACATCTGACAAAAGGAGAGTCAACACCAACAATAGCTTTAGATAGGCATCAGAAAGGAAAATTTTGTATAAGAAGGAATCAAACTGCATATGATAATCTTTTTGTAGGTAATAGTGAGTGCCATGATACATATCGAATCATGGGTGGATGGGGATTCAAAGTTGGAAGAGATCCAGTATTTCCTGGAATATATTTTATCTGTGGGAACAGGGCATATTATCGTTTGCCAGACCACTAGTATGGCACATGTTATGTAGGCCTGGTATTTCCAAAAATCTTTCACATGGACAGAGAAGAGGGTGTAAATAGTTTAAATAGTCATTTAGTGCGTAGAAAGAGAGAATCTTGGGCAGAAATTGTGGGTGACATCTTTTGTGCATTGATACCAGCAGTGGGAATAACTCTGAATGCAAATAAAATTAGAAGATTATCTACAGTAGTGGATCGCTTGTCAACAAGCACTGCTCATGGATTTTTATTAGTTAATACTGAAATGGTTGCCATACGTGCTATGGTAATGCAAAATCGACTTGCCCTTGACATTCTTTTGGCAAAAGAGGGTGGAGTCTGTGGAATGCTGAAAGTTCAACATTGTTGCACTTACATTCCAGACGAAAGTAAAGATCTAAAGGTTTACATTAAAAATATTACTGAATTGCACGATGAACTTGTACCACTGGAGGTTGAAGATGTATGGACAAGAATGGGAAAGAAAATAGCTGCTATTAAACATTTCCTAGTTAAAATAGGTAGTACTGTTATAAGGTAAAATTCTGTTTCCATTAACATGTGTGATAGTTGCAGTATTAGTGATAAGATTAGGGTGTATGTGTTGCAGGAAAAAGAAAACAAACAATAAAATAAAAAGAGATAAACTTAAGAGAAAAGGAAAAGATCCAGAAAAGGATTTTGAAGAGATAGCCTTAGATGAGTGGAAAGACAGTATGTATAAGAAAGCAAAAAGAGATGAATATGAAGAAACTGAATTTTGAGCTATGAGTAAGAAGTCATTTCGAATTTCCGTAAAAGGGTACTAAATTTGGGTGTTTTGTGGTGATAAAATCACCAAAGGGGGGATTGCTGGAGTGAGGTTTTCCCTAAGATTCGTATACCTCCTCCATTTTATCATTTTGAATTAAAATGAATAACTGATTAATATTAATAGTATTAATGGTTTGCTGTGTTTGGTTAATCAACATTACTAATTAGAAAATATACGTGGGAATCGCATTTGCATGGCCTGATTGATACGTAAACTAATTTTCGTACACATACTAATATCAGATATTTAGAATTTGCATGTTATATGTTGCTTTTGTGATGTGATTTGTGAATCGTGCTTTAAATTGTGAGTATAAACCACAATGCGTGTTGCTTTTGCTAGATAAATACACACACATAAGGGGTTTAGTAAGGGAATAACATTTTAATAGTCATTTCCATATATTAATTACGTTTTGTGTCTCTTTGCTTAAGTTGACCTTTCTGGAGTGGCCACAAAATGGCTGTCATCCCTATTTTGACGGACAGACGAGATACAGAAGTCACTGAGTGAAGTGCGCCTGCGCTAAAAGATGAGCAACAATAACCTCGTCCTGACCCCAGGCAGACTGTAATCGTGAAGGTCGCACCGGGAGGAGTGCCAATCCTCAAACAATGAACTTCCTTAAACTAAGAACTGTTATAATTGAGGACACCATGGACACAAACCCGCATGGGAATCAACATGCCCTGAATGGACTAGAAACTGTTGCAATTTATTAATAAATTGAGAACTACATCTAATGAAACATTGAACGTATGAGAATCAGGAAGAATGATCCTGGTTCCACCAATCGGATTTGTTCTAATACATGTATTGTAACATTTTGTTGTTGATTTTACTATAAAAGAAGTAGACTAGAGAGGGTCGGTAGGTTCACTTTTACCAGATTTCCTGACGTTATGCTGACGGAGAGGACGGTGACACTGCTGGACAGCTGCTTGCCAGAGACTCTGATGGACTGATCAGATGCCCAATTAATTTACGAACTGATTGATCGATTTATGGGCATAGAGACGAAAGATCTGAATTTGACATAGAGGACGCCATTTAGCCAGATTAGGTAAATATGCAAACCAAAATATTGAATGCTTTATGATTTTCTTATGATTTAATTAGATAAACATTTCAATACATTTAAGAACTGTGTCGAGTTATTATTTGAAGTGTTTTGATGTATATTGTTTAGAAGAATTAAGTGTCGCTTTTCCCAGCAACTAAGCTGATCCATGGCCTATAGTATGGGAGAAACTGCTAGGTTAGAAAGTATTGAGACCCTGGTGAGGGTAGGATGAGTAGGTGAATTTGTTGTTACTCTTTAGGTGATCGGTGCAATCTTCCTCTCATAATTTCCAGCGCATGGAATAAGAGAAAAGAATTTCCTCTCTCTCTCGAGGACCATTGATCTAAAAAGTAGAATGAATGATTGGTGTTATGAGCCCCACCAGTGAATGAGTGAATGAATGTGGTTGTTGAAGAAGATCTGTGGTCTGTGACGTAGCAAGGGGATTTTTGGTATTCAGCGCTGGAGCAGTTGCACCAATGATATTGTGCTGCATAACTAAATACTTACAAGGTCCCAAAGGCGAGACATATTGGCTATGCCAATGCTTGTTCTGTCTGTCTTGCTCCTCCTCCCTTGCTGAATGAAAACCGTGACTCCAAGAAACAGCTGGTACTCTCTCTTTACTCTCTCTTTCTGAGTGACATAACGAGGGACAGTCCGGTTTGAATATCTGAAGGAAAACGAAGTGTCTGATATTTGTAAAAGGAATGTTCTGTACTGAAATCATGTAATTTTATGATGGCTTCTTTTTGGTTCTTGCGCTATTGCAAGGTTTCCTCACAGGAAGGAAATGAATTGACCGCAATTGTTTTGGGGTATTTTGGAGAAGCGTGGTTGTTTATCTGAGGTATTAATGAGACACCAGGATTTCCTTGTAAGCAGCTCTCATAGGGAGTTTGACCCCATTGGAGTAGATACATTTCCGCTTACCACTCAAGACACTTTGCACCTGGTGTTCAGCACAGACGTTTTGCCACAATATCAACACAGTTGCATTACATGGCAAACAGTTACTCGAAGTATTTAGACTGTCGTAACTCCAATAACAATGCTTTAAGGGTGGAGACGTGAGTCGACCCTGTATTTGTCATGAGTGACCAGTATTATTGGTAATGTCAGTGCAAACCACACAAACGGCTTTTGTTGCCAGATATGGCCATGATTGTAAAGTATGAGTAGCTGACAACCCTAATATATATAGATACGTGGAGTGATTTGGGGCTTCACCTGATAGCAAGGTGTTAAAGTGAAATATTATGTGTTAACATGATATTTTACCAGTAAGCAAGCATTGTGGGTAGCTGTTAATTTCATTCTGCTGTAGTGATTTTTTTTTTCAAGACATTGTTTTTCATCATATCCTCTTGGGCATGAAAACCCCTTGTTAACTGGTCACTTATGTATCACCAGCACCCCCCTCGCAGCTGCAAACAGTCAACTGCAACCCGCCAGCAAATGCCACTTCCGCGCAGCCTGCCTGGGCAGGTCCGCAATGAAAGCACTCAGGCAAGCCCGTATAAGGCTAATAGAGAATCGTCTGACAAATACCACCCATGTCGCAAATATTGTACGAAAACCTAAGCAGAGTTTATACTAAAACAAAGTGAACACCACTTTCCAAAGGATAGATAAGGAAAATCAACAGACTGCCACACTCCGCCTCGCCTTCGATGCTTCCCCCTCTCCTTGAGAAATCCCTTCCTTCTGAGCGACCCAGCGCTTCCCGCCGCCATCGCCACTCAACACCACATTCCACAATCTAGACTACACTGTGAGGCCTCCTCACCTGGGCAATAGCGAGACGACCAGCAACTTGGCTGCGACCCACTAGGCGCCCGAGGCGAGAGGACAATAGGGCTTTGGGGGGGGGGGGGCGGCTGAACAGCGGGAGGCTTGCCCCCCCCACCCCGGGGGTTTTGGACCGGGGGGCAACCGGAGCCCAGTGGGCTGGGTGGGCTCTTTTGGGCTAGCTTTGGGCTGGCTGGGCTGGGGTTGGGCTGTTTTTGGGCTGGGGATATTTATGACCGGCTATCTCATGTCACGAGCCACCATTTTGGTGGTCGTGACACGACAGCCAGTTGCAGGGACACACTGGGTCTGGTTGCTTTGTTGTTAGTGGTTTTTGGGTGCCTTATGGCTAGTAGCATTGTTGGGCCTGTCTTCTGGGATCGCTTTGCGGTTTGCGGGATAGCGGCGAGACATTGGTGGCAGCGGGAGGCTGCAAAGGTCGCGGCTGCTCAGGATATGGCGTGCTTGGAGGATCCACGGGTGCTGGAGGCCATCCGCCTCCTGGAAGATGCGGGCTGCACCGACCTTCTGTGGCCCAATGCCAAGGTGAGGCCACAGAGACATGCAGCGAGCGGCGTCGCAGCAGCGGTACTCGCCTGCGAGCCGCCACGCACGGGGAAGAGAGTTGCGGCGGGGGCGCGGCCACATGGTGCCGGCGGCAGTGTCTTTGAAGCGTCGGCGCGGGGGGAGGCGGGGCGGGGTCCTGAGGCCTCCTTAGAAGTTTAGGGACGGCGTGGGGGGGGCCACACGGAGAGGGGACCAGCAAGAGGCACAGCAGGTGCGGGGCGGCGCACAGGAGATGAAGCGGGGCAGAGGGCGGGGCGCGGCCACAAGGCGGGGCAGGGCGATGCGGGGTACACTCCGGCACCAGGTAGCGATGGGGGGTCCTCGCCGCTGCTAATTGACAGCTCTGAGGAAGGGGACAGGGGAGGGAGCAGGAGGGGCTTGTGGGGGGTTGGATGGTCCACGCAGAGCTTTTGAGAGCACGGGGGTTCAGGCCACGGACACCGGGGGTGGGGGAGGGGCCAGGTGGGCGGGAGGCGGGGGTTTGCACGATGGTAGCAGGGGGTGGGAGATGCCGGGGGGGCAGGGGGCAGCTGGTTTGGTTTTACAGCGCTGGGGGTCCATGATGGTGCTAGGTGAGGCGGATGGGCGCGGGGGTGCAGGAGGGCCCGCGCAGGTGGTAGCCAGTTGGGGAGGCCTGGGGGGAGTCGTCGGGAACGTCGGGTGTGGGGGGGGTGTAGGGGAGCCGGGGGGCTTGGGAGGGCGGCACGATCCGCCGTGAACTGGAATCTCTGGTGTGGAGTGACGGGGAGGAGGGGACAGGTGGCTGGGGGGCAGGGGGATGGGGCCCTCGGGATGGTGGTGGGGATTTCGGGGCCTTTCACCGTACACCTTTGCACCGTGGGGGCCATTCATCCAGTACCGGGAGGGGGGATCCCGGGGGACTCTGGGGGATGGGGCAGAGCGGGGTCATTTTTAACCCCGGCATGTTGGACTCCACCTATTTCTTTCAGCAGGAAAGTGTGACGAGGTGCTCGGGAGAGCAGCATGCGGCTCCAATCCACCGAGGGGATGGGCCAGCTCTGCCTTATGTGGGCGGCCGCGCGCCCACGAGAGACCCAGCAGTGGCGTCAAACGGGAGGCGGGGCAGTAAGTCCCCGCCAGCCCCACCCCGACGGGTCGATGCGGCCACCGGGGGACAGGGGCAGAGGTCCCTCAGTTCAGATTGGGACCCAGAAGAGCAGCACACTAAGCGGAGGAGGGAGAGTAGGGATTTAGGTGAGCTGCTACGCACATGTAGGGAACAGGCTGGGCTGAGCAGGCTGGAGCCCGCGGAGGGCGGCCTATGGCAGAAACACAGGGGGGGGTTGGACACCGAGGAGGGTGGGGTGCACCTAGACTGCGATGAGGAGAGCGTGGAGGAAGGGAAAATGCTGGAGCAAAGGTGGGGGAGGGTCAGGTTGGGGGGGATAGGAGTAATGCTCTTACTAGTTTCTTGCAGGATGCGCACCAGATGCCCAAGGTGGAGAGAGTAGTGCCCCCCCTGTTCCACTGGTTAGGCGGTGGGATCCGGTGCGGACGCTGACCTTGACGCCAGGTAAGGCACGGAACGGAGCAGGGAGCGAGTCGGGCGTGGGATCCTCGGGTCGGCACGGATGCGGCGGGGGAGGGGATGGGGACTGCGTTTGAATAAAGGAACGTATGTGTGGGACACAGGGGTGGGGCCGGATGAGGCGGGGTCAGGAGGGGACGGGTTCTCGGGCACAGACATAGCTGGGGGGACTCGCAAGGACGGCAAAGAGGGGAAGGAGAGTCATGACATTCCGGTGCGCAAACTGCCGTATATAGGCATTACGAAACCCTTGGGGGCGCACTTGTCGTTGGCTACCAAGGAGAAGATATGGAAAGGGGAGTACGTGGATATCCTGAAGCTCCTGCACCGTGAGCTGACGGCGAAGGAAGGGTCTAAGGAGGAGGAGCAGGAGTTAGCCAAGCGACCGAGAGTGCCATTGAATATAGAGAATTGGTCGGCGGGTTTCTTGATTTTCAACAGTGTATACTGCGAAAAGTACCCGGATAGGTCAGTCGCCCTTTTTAATACATGGACGTGGTCTGGAGGGCACAGGTCATGTATGGGGGTTACTCGTGGTCGCACTATGACGAGAAGTTTAGGGCGCGTTTGGCTTGGGACACGGAGGCGAAATGGGGGGAAATCAATTCGGATTTGTACCAACAGACAATGGGAGGGGCGAAGTTTGGCAAGACGATTTACACGGCCAGCGGGCTGCCGCTCGCACCCCGCCCCTTTACCACCCGCCCCACCCATGGGGGGGGGGGGGCAGGGAGAGAATACCATTGGTGCCCCGGTGGGAACGTGTTGGACTACACCAAGGACCTTTGTGCTTGACAATATTGCAAATTTCGGTACGAATGCTCCAAATGCGGGAAGCGTCACCCGGTGGTGCAATGCTGGGGAACAGGAGGCAATCAAGGTCAGCAGTCCGCATCAATGGGGCAACATTCAGGGGGCAGGGGAGGTAGGGGGGGATAGGGGACTCTGTGCAAGGGCGCTTACGCCAGTTAAACAGGCACGGTGGAACCCCTCTTGGTGTCTTATCCACAGACCGAAGACGTGGGGCTGCTATGGCAGGGTTTTCGGGAGGGTTTCCGGCTGGGGTAGGAGGGTCCGAGAATCGCCAGGTGGGCCGAAAATCTGAAATCAGCCAATACACATAAGACGGTGGTGCGAGAAAAACTGGGCAGGGAGGTACGGGTGGGGCGGATGGCAGGCCCTTTTCGTGAGACCCCTATTCGGGACCTGATAATCTCGCCCATAGAAGTGGTGCCGAAGAAGGATCCGGGCCAGTTTCGCCTGATTCAGCATCTGTCATGGCCGGAGGGGGCATTGGTCAATGATTACATAGCGGCGGAACTGTCGTCGGTATCTTACTCCTCAGTGGATGTGGCGTGGCGGTTGGTGGCGACGGTGGGGACGGGCGCCCTTATGGCGAAATGTGACATCAAGTCGGCGTTCCGGTTATTACCGGTGCACCAGGAGGACTACCAACTGTTGGGTATACAGTTTGACGGCGCCATATTTGTGGACAAGGCGTTGCCCATGGGGTGTTCGATCTTGTGCGCGTTGTTTGAGCGCTTAAGTACTTTTTTGCAGTGGGCGTTTACGTGGCGCACAGGCAAAGAGACGGTGACGCACTACCTGGATGACTTTTTCCTGGTGGGACTGCCCGGTTCGGCGGACTGCCAGCAACAGCTGGACAGTTTTACAGAGCTCATGGGCTACCTGGGTGTGCCCCTGGTGCCAGAGAAGACACAAGGTCCCAGCAAGGTGCTGTCATTTCTGAGCATAGAGCTAGACTCGGTGGCCATGGAGGCCCGCTTGCCGGGAGACAAAAAGGTGCACATGCTGGGATTGGTGGACAACATGCTGGTGAAACGGAAAGTGACGGTGCGGGAGGTACAGGTTCTTTTGGGACATTTGAATTTTGCATGCCGGGTGTTGCGGGCGGGACGTACCTTTTGCAGACGGCTGGGTCGGGCCCTGTCCGGTTTGACACTACCACACCATCATATGCGTTTGTCGGCAGGAACGAAGGAGGACCTGCGCATGTGGCGGGCCTTCTTGGAGCGCTTTAATGGTATCCCGATGGCTCCCCCGGAAGATTGGGAATGGGACGTGACCATCTCCTCGGACGCAGCGGGAGTGGGCGGTTTTGGTTTGTACTGGCAGGGGGGGTGCGCGGAGGTCTGGCCGCCACATTGGCAGGACGGTTGGAGGAGCATCGCTTTCTTGGAACTGTTCCTGTTGGTGGTAGCAGTGACGGTGTGGGCGTGGGAGTTAGCACACAAAAGGGTGATTTTCAAAGTGGACAACATGTCAGTAGTCCATGTCGTCAATAGGCAGTCAGCTAGGGACCCACAGGTGCTCAAGTTGTTGAGGGTGTTTGTGCTGCGATGTTTGGAACATGACATCTTGTTTCAAGCCCGGCATGTGCCAGGGGTGGACAATGACATTGCGGATGCTTTGTCTCGTTCACAGTGGCAGAGGTTCCATGGGCTAGTCACGGAGGTGGACGAATGCAAGACGCCAGTGCCAGCGGGACTGTGGTTGATAGGAGAGAAAGGGTCGTACAACTGGTAAGAGGGTCAGTGGCCATTTCCACGTGGAAGGCGTACGAGCAGGCATGGTGGGAATTTTTGGACAGTGGGGCGGGGCGACATGACGATCGAGGGGTGAGGAGTGAGCAGGTAGTGCAGTTTATCCTGGTGATGATGGACAAGGGGATGTCGAAAGCGACGATCGCAGGCAAGTTGTCAGCCATAGCATTTATGGGGAAATTGTGGTGGGGCTATGCGCCGTCGGTGGGGGAATTGGGCGCACGTCTATTAGAAGGTTGGGTGCGAGGAAGGGGTGCCAAGGCCCGTCAGCGTCATCCCATCACAGCGAGTATTCTTGTCGTCTTGAGACAGCTCTTGCCGAGCGTTTGCCGCAACCGGGAAGAGACCACGTTGTTTTCCACCCTCATGTCATGGATGTATTTTGGGGCCTTTCGGGTGTCCGAGGTGGTGGGGCAGAGGGGAAAACCAGGGATCCGATGGGGGAGGTGGAATTGCGGTCCAGGGAGGTGGCAGTTCTGTTGCAGCGCTCGAAGACCGTTCAACGGAGGGCAGGGAAATGGGTTGTCATGGGACCCTTGGCGGATTGGGCGGTGTGCCCAGCGGGGTGGGGGAGATTTTGGCGTCCAGGGTGACGGCGGCAGCGGGGGAGGTCTTTCGCCGGGTCAACGGGGAAGGGTGACAGCAGCTCAGCTGCTTTGGGTTCTGCGGCACGCCCTGCATGTCATGGGTGAGGACCCCAGATTTTTTGGGGTGCATTCTTTTTGCATAGGTGCGGCAACGGATGCAGCCAGAAAAGGGTGGGGGAGGGAGGAACTTATGCGCTTGGGGAGGTGGAAATCGGACTGCTACAAGACATACGTCAGGTTGCGGGGTGTCGGATTGGAGGAGGAGGCATGAAGTGCTGTTCCCTTGTATGATATGTGTGTCTTTTCAGGTGCGGTGGCGGGGCCGGACGTGGCCGGTTTGTCCATCCTCATCTTAGGACACTCTTTTGTGAAGCGAGCGGAGCGTTCTGAATGGGACAAGAACAGGAACCTTAATTTAGAGTTGTATCCTAGGCTTTTTCGTTGTCACTGGCAGGGAAAGGAGGGCATGAGGTGGCATGAGCTATTTCCGGTTTTGAACAAGGTGGTCAGGGGAGGAGTTTGTCCAGATGTTGCAGTCATACACTTAGGAGAAAACGATCTGGTGCACTGCAAGGGCCTGGCATTGTTGAAGCAAATGAAGCGGGACTTGCTAGAGATGCGGAAACAGTGGTCAGGTTGCCATATCATATGGTCTGAGTTTATCCCTAGGAGAATTTGGAGAGGGGCTGAGTGGCCGGCGGCCATAGATAGCGCGCGCAGGAAGATCAATAGGGACATGAGGATTTTCTGCACTAGGGAAGGGATAGGTAGGATGGAACACCCGGAGCTGCACTATGCAGCGATGTATTTCTTTAGAGAGGATGGGGTTAATCTGTCTCGATATGGCATGGAATTATACATCATACAGCTGAAGGAGGCTTTGGACAGGGCCATAGGTGTGTGCAGATATCAGGAGGCCTAAGGGGGGGGTCGAAAGCCAGCAGTTCCGACTTTCAAGTGGCATTTTTTCCTAGGTCATTGGGGATATGAGGTATGGTTACAGTGTGATAGAACATAAGAAGTTACCTAGTTAGGTAGGTGTAGAAAAGTTAGGAATTGTAAGTTTGTGTTATGATCGTTGCGGGGGGAAACATGTTTAGGGGAGGGGGTGGGGGTAAGATAGGAAGGCTATATTTAGTGAGGATTAGTTTTGTACGGCACAGGCCAAGGGTTGTTGTTTGTAAGGTGCACATGTTTCCAATAAAGCGGCCTTTTTCACACCAACAAGCTAGTCTGTGGTCTGTGCTGCCCCCCTGTTTGGCCCAATAGGACTTTGGGGGGGGGGCAGCCGACCAGCGGGAGGCTTGACCCCCCCCTGGGGGGTTTTGGTCCGGGGGGCAGCTGGTTGGGCTCTTTTGGGCTAGCTTTGGGCTGGCTGGGCTGGGGTTGGGCTGTTTTTGGGCTGGGGATATTTATAACCGGACATCTCATGTCACGAGCCACCATTTTGGTGGTCGTGACCCGACAGCCGGTTGCAGGGACACACTGGGGCTGGTTGCTTTGTCCCGCCCTCCCTCCCTAGGGGTTTTTTGTTTTTTCGATGGTTCCCTCTCTTCTGGTTGTCCCTGTTTTAGCCTATTCAGTTTGCGGTTGGGTGGTTTTCTTGGGAGCAGGTGCATCGGGGGGGGACAAAATTTGTAAGGGGTTGTTGCTGGAACAGGTGCTGGTGTGGTGCGCTATGCTTCTGGGGGGCGTTTTTTCCTAGGTCATTGGGGATATAATGAGGTATGGTTACAGTGTGATAGAACATAAGAAGTTACCTAGTTAGGTAGGAGTAGAAAAGTTAGGAATTGTAAGTTTGTGTTATAAATTTGTTGCAGGGGGGAAATATGTTTAGGGGAGTCGGTGGGGGTTAAGATAGGAAGGCTATATTTAGTGAGGATTAGTTTTGTACGGCACAGGCCAAGGGTTGTTGTTTGTAAGGTGCACCTGTTTCCAATAAAGCGGCCTTTTCCACACCAACAAGCTAGTCTGTGGTCTGTGCTGCCCCCCTGTTTGGCCCAAAGAGGGCCGTGCTCTTATATCCCTTTCCATGGAGGGGTGGCCTGCGCACCTAGCTGACGCACTAATAGCTTGCCCCACCTCCTCATATTTCCTGGAGGCCCCTCCCACTCCCCTTGACCAGATGTGCACTGGCCCAGCCTCTTTCTCGCCTCTACCCCGAAATGCTACTAAAGGCAGGGGGGGGGGCCTCTAATTTTTGCAAGACATTGTTTTGCATCATATCCTCTTGGGCATGAAAACCCCTTGTTAACTGGTCACTTATGTATCAGTTCGGAGGCGACGTAACATCGGAATCGTTTTTGAAAAATATTTTGGCTATATGTTATTTTTTTTCAAAGTGAGATGCGGCCAAGGATTGTTGTTAGCTGGAACTAAGAATTATCAGTTCAATAATATTTTTTTCAAATCTTGTATTTTCAGTCATATGACCACCGAAGGCCCTGCTTTTATATTAAAAACAGAGCTTTGGACAATACCATTCCCCGCTGAAAGGCAATATTTCTCTCATGTGTTCCCATACCTGGTGTGTCACGCAGTTTGGTGCTTACTTTCCCTCCATATTAAAGAACAGTAGATGTTTCAGCACCCAGGCTAATGTGCTGCATTGCTAAATACATATAAGGTCCCAAAGGCGAAACCGATGCATTGCAAATGCAAATGCTTGGTTTAATGTTTATTGCTGTTTCTTCTGTCGAGCCTGTGAGGCGCGGAAGAACACCTTTTTATCTAGGTGTCAATAAATACCTCTTACAATCATAGAAGGCATGGGACCCTGGCGGCTGCTTTCTCATCTTGGAGGTCCACTTTCCATATTTTAGTCCTATGGTCCTTGGCTACCTTTCATTCTTTCATGCCACAGAGAACAGACCCTTTTACGTCTGAGACCTGCAGCGAGTGTAGATTTACACCCCAGCCCCTCCTCACTACCCTGCCAAAAGAACCATGCAACAAAAAATACGGGCCCCGTCTGTTTCTTCTTTATTCTGAAATGCCAATAGGACAGTTTCAGTTGAGCCATATTCAATTCTGAATGCGTTGGCTAAACATTAACGTGACTTTCTCAAATCCCAATCCTTCACATAACCTTGCACCCATTATTCCCTCTTCCACTAACAAAGCCATCCTGCAACAATGGCAAATGGTGAGTGGGGCTGGGCGTGCGTTGCCAGTGCCAGAAAGATCTGCAACTCGATCTCCAGGAGAATGCATGTAATCTTTTGAAATAGCAAAGAGGGGTTGACCTCCAGCGCGCTGGAATGCGATCTGATCCGCAGTTCTGGCAGGAGTTGATGTGGCTCAGATTGAAAGTCCTAAATTCATCCACATCAACGCCATGATTTATAAAGACAAGAAGCATTCAACTCCACATAATTCAACGCCACACAATTATATATCACACAGTTCCACAACACACAAATGCACACCAAATAATTCCACTACACAAACCATTTCAACATCTCATAATTCGGCACCACACAATTCAAATCTACATCATTCCACTTCATACCACATAATAACAATGAATCAAATTTAACTCCACAAATTTCCACTCCGCTCAATGCCACATAATTTCCACTTCACATAAAACCACTCAATGCAACATAATTCCATTACACTCCACGCAACACATTTCAAATCAAGATAACTCCGCTGCACATATTTACACTCCAAACTACATAATTACCCTTCATGCCGCATAGTTACAATCCATACACAGTCACTCAGCTCTAAAACACATATTTACACTCAACAAAATTCAACTCTGCAGCTTGACCCAAATTTACACTCCACATAATTTCACACCATGCAAAACAATTCCAGACAATGCCACAGCACACAATTCAACACCACACAATTCCATATCACAAAACATAATTAAACTCCACTCCATACCACATAATTAAACTCCACATAAATCTACTCCATGCCACATAAACTCCACATAAATGCACTCCACACCATGGCACATAATTCCACTCTACATATTTTCACTCAGTGCATCACAATTCCACACAACTTCACACAATTCCATTCCACCCCAGAAATTTTCACTCCACAACACACAAATCCACTGCACACCATAAAAATCCAATCCACACCAAATAATTAGGCACCACACCACGTTGTTCCACACAATAAATGCCACTCCACAACACACAATACCACTACACATAAGTCCAATAAACTTAATACCACATAATTACGATCCACATAATTCCATTGCACACACTTATCCAGCATTTCTTATATTAGTTCACTTCAGGTCTTTCAGCACAGTTTCTTTACCGTAACTTTCCAAAAATCCAAACCGCAAACACACGCTCTCCTCCTCTTCTTTCTGTGTCTTCTGTGTACACAAGCGCAGCCTCTTTATGCGTCTATAACCTTCTCTCAACCTTCATTCTCTCTTTCTCACACTCTTTCTACTACTATATCTAGAGGTTATTCACCACTTTATATACAAACTACGTATCATTCTCAATCTTACTTTCTATTTTATACAGCTCTCATCCTTATCTATTCACCACGTCACATATTTCCAATACACAAATACACTACACACCACATAATTCCACCCCACACAATTTCACAACTAAAAATTCCAATTCAAACCACATAATTCTACACAAACAACATACATCCACTCCACTACATACAAAAAACATAAGTAAAAAACAATATCATTTATAACGCAAATAGCTCAATTGTTCCCAAATGCCAGACCGATTGTATTGCAAATGCTTGTTTATTTTCTCAAGTCTGTGAAACACCTGGATTATTTGACATCTTGTTCCTTTATTCAGGAGGATCTACCTATCCTGAGTTGCCATTCACCACAGCCTGAGTTTATTGTACACCGTTGAGTTCTGGGGTGCTTTCATTTCGACAGCCAGAAATAGGAAATGGCCTGCTGCAGTCGAGGGTTATTCCACAGCTCCAAGCTGCCTTCCCTGTCATCCGGGTGGGTACATAGGAAGTAGCCCGAATGCAGCACGGACTCAAAGTTGCTCTTTCCGCTTTCTATACGGTGCCAGAAGAGGATGCGTTTTCCGGAATCGTCATCCACTTTGTCCGGAGCTTCTTCACGCGGCTGACGAGGAGGGTGGAGAGCAAGAGAGAGGGAGATAGAAAGAGACTTAACTGCACAGAATTTGTATGCCTAAGACAAATTTTTCGCAAGAAAAAGTCGCATTTTAACCTTATTACCCAACCCCCATTGTACTCGCGTACCCTTAACTCCCATCCCCACCATCCCTGTACGAAGGAGCATAATGTATGTGAATGAGATATAGAGGGTCCATGTTGATGAATGCTCAGGAGTTTCTATCACTGGGCAGCTAAGTATCCATAATTGGAGTAAATTTAAATAGTGATGCCACGATTGTTTCTTTGTGTGAAAAATATAGTCATTGCTAGCTTTGAGGACATTATTGATCGGCTGTTGTTATGGTCACGAGGTCTTATTGAAGGTTTTGAGCTTCTTTTATGCCAGTATTTGATGTATACACTCTGATGGCGTTAGGTGTTTTTTTGCAGAAAACGTCAATTTTCAATGATATGCATGTTTAAGTATATATTTTTATATTCTATATTGTGTAATGTGGTGCTGTGACAGTGCCTTTACTCTTTTGAAATTCATTTCATTCTAAATTATGCCGCAGTCACTATTGACACTCTCTTTAATTTCTCTTTAACTTTAGATAATTCAGAGAATGTCATTGTTTTTCTAGAGATGTACGGCTTGAAGATCAGCATGAGAATGCAGACAACTACCTCAGCAAAATTGTGCCAGGGCAGCAGTGTGCAGTTCTGGGCATCCTTCACCTTATATTTTGGAGAATGAAGGGGGCCTTGGAAAGCTAAAAGCTGGACCTGTGTCCCCTTAGTGATTGCAGACAGGGCACTGGGGCAGCTATCCGCAGTCTGAAGAAGGCCTAGGGAGCTGAGATCTTCCTCCACATCAACTGTAACACAGAGAAAGTGACCTACTTTATCACTTCGCCTTCTGGCCTATGATATGTAAACATGCCAACCAGAAAGGTTAAAATCCGATGAAGGAGAATACAAAAGTATAATAAGCCGCCACAGCTCAACTAGCAAAAACCTGGACACTGTCTTGAAATGGGACATAATGAGAATGACCTCAAATGGATCATACTATAAAAGCTTCATCTCACTCCTGATCCAAGCTCCACCAGCGAGAGAGGATTCACCAGAGAATAACAATGGATTTTCAAACTCAGATCACATCTTACTGGGTTGAAAGATGACATTCCATGGATTGAGTAAACATCCTTCTGAAGTAGGTCCACTTCTATACACACCTGAAATGAGCTGATCCCGCTTTAAATGTGTAAATCTTCTTCACTTGACTACAATGATGTGACATTTTCCACACATTACTTAAAATTATGATTTTAAAATCCAAGCATACATACAGCATTTACATTTATCTGAAAAGACAAGAGGTTGACCAATCATTTCATTCCAGTTCTTCAAACAATATATCTTTTTTTAGAAATATCCATTTGGATAATATGTATAGTATAGCATAATAGTATAGTACTCCGATGACCACAAAACCTGGTTTGTTCACTGCGAACACTATGCAAAAAATAAAAATAAATGTAAGTCGTAATGCACACCTCACCCTCCGCAGGACATCTCTGTCTGGAGGGTTTAAACCCAAGATTGCCTCATCGATTCTAGAACCGCTCCACATTTCTTCAGGACTGAGGTACCATTAGCTCCTGACACCTCGCGAGTTAAACATCAACCCTCACCCTTCGTCCAATGAGCTGACACTATCCACATGTTCACGATAGCATTTGAGCGCCACATTGTCAAACTCCAAGAGTCATATTGTCAACATATTCCACATGGGCGACATCTCTCTTGAATGTAAAAGGGTCAGCGTAAATGAGGTCCCTGCCTTGTATCTGTGGCTAATCACAATTTACAGTCCTTTTGATAAATTGGCGATACATGACATGGGATTAAGGAGGTACATATGGACATGAGCTCATGAGCTGCAGCGTGACTACATATAGAAACGTTGAAGATACTGTGATGATCAAAGAGAAACATAGGTTGAAGCATTAAAAAACATAGAAATACCAGACAGCGTGGAGATGTTCATGTTCACACCCTGTGGTCTCTGGACAGCTCATGCTGCTGTGTTTTACGCGGTGGCTGGTGGTGCCATGGGCCATGATGAGCCGGGCTTCCATCAGACAGTTTCTGAGTGTAATAAGGCGAGTTTAAAGGGCTCACGTGAGATCTAGACGGCAGTTGTTGTCTCTGATTTGAATGAGATTATCGAGCCACAGGAGAGGACTGTGCAGTTTGAAGGACCTGAACGTTGTGGAGGCCCATGGTGGTTTAGGCGCTGGTAGTAGGTGGAGGTTTGCATGGCATAAGGTGTGGGATGCGGTGCGGTGAGTAACCAGTTGTCCTGCTAAGTCTGACAGTGTTGTGCTCGGCCTCCCCAGTGCTCATGAGTCACATAGCTGAGGATTGCAGTACTTTGTGTCCTGAGGCTAAAGGTAGCTGATCACCCGCACCCAGGCCCGGCTCAAATACCAAGGCAAAGCGCAGGCAGGGGCAGCCGACCACAAGAGACGGGAATGGTGAGGACAGGAACAAGTGCGGGCAGCAGTGCCTGACAACCTTGCAAAGTATCACTCCGATCAAGGACTCCTACACCCATTAGATCACCCTCTATAATGCTCAGCCAATGAGAGGAAGACACGTGGACCTGGAGGATTGGTAGAGCTTCCGTCAGAGCTCAGGGGACGACTGTACATCAGCATGAGCCATGGAAATTAGTTGTGGCAGAAGTTGTCTGACACCCTCACTTTTGACACACACACAATACAACATTTAACACTGTACAAGCAAGTCGAGGGCACTATGGAAGGAACTCTGAATGCACAATGTATGTGCAACTGTATGGCACACCTACTGTCAGACACAACAGGAGGGTAGCAGAGCAGACTGCTGAGGTCCTCTTCCTTTCTCCCTCTGAGCTGGTGGAAATCTGCCCCATATGGCCCAGCACTCCCTGGGGCCAATCAGTGCTGGATAGCTGCAAGGAAATCCTATATTTGCTACTGAAGGAAGGGAATAACCTTAGGGGAAAGAAAAAAAAGCTGAGCACTGCCGGCATATAAATGGGGTACAAGTCAAATGAGGAGTTAAGAGGCCAGATGTACAAAGCCATTTTGCAACTGCAAACCCTGCTATTTGCAAAATCACAGGGCTTGCGACTGCAAAAAGGCGTTTTTCTATTTACTCAACTAATTTTGCAAGTTGGAAAAGCCTTGCAGACACACAAAATGGGTTTGTTATTCACTCTGAATTGCAATTAGCAGAGGGCGTGAAGGGGTGGCCCCCCCTATCTGCAAGTCACAATGGAATGTATCAATGGCTTGTGATTGCAAATGGAGTCACAAATAATTGATGAGTTACTGACATCTCAAAGGAGCTGGTGTCTCCTTGTATCACCTTTCTCTTTGTGAATGCTGTTGGCAGACTTGGGAGAAGAAGGTAGTACTCAAGGGAGCCCCAGTTCCTTTCAGGAACAAGAGCTGCCTTGAAGAATCCTGATGCATTTTCGCTCCTAGAATATTGTGTCCCTGCTTCCAAACTCTATTGTTCCCGCTGCTGGTGAACTGCTAAATTATATGGTGTATATCACAATTTTTTGTTTTTATGGATACATTGGTGACAATATGATATCACTTTACTGCAGGCTTAAGAGGGTGGAGCCTTTAATTTACCGCACAGAATAATAATGCTTCTCTCCACTCTTGCTCTGCACTAGAAATAGAACCCCCTCCACCATCACTCACCTCCAAAGTCAACGAGGGTGGGGTCCCGCATGCCAGGTAGAGGTTTGTCCCTGGCAAATTCAGAGCAACTGGAATCCTGTTCACCCTACCCAGGACCTGAATTGCTCTGAGGACTTGTGGCCTCAGTGAGGTGGAGGCTTCTGAAAACCCCTCAATCCTGGAGAATGACTCTGAGTCAAGTACAAGGTTCTTCAGCTCAGAGAGTGACTCTGAATCCCCAAGAATGTCCTCCAGGACAGAGCTTAACATGTCATCATCTAGAAACTCCTTCAGGATGGAGGATTCGAAGGTGCGGAGAAACTTATCTCGACGGTCTCCAACAAATGCGTACACGTGGATGTCGAGGGTATCTGTGAAAAAAGAGATTAACACAGAGAGTCACTACTCCGGCTCTTGGAGTCTATAGGATAGCATACAGGAACCCTCTTTTGGGGTGTGGATCTGGCAGGTGGAAGTTAGGGGGAAACAAATTGCCTGTGGGGTAATATGAGTGTGGGACTTTCAGACAAGCCTCTAATTGGGCCATTATACTGTGACGTTAAACTCTGGAGAACACCGTGCTCTTGGTACCCCTGGGTCTACTGAGAGACCATTTCCATCCCAAGGGAGGTGAAATTCCCTATCCTCCTGAAGGATGCTATCCCACACCCTCTCACGAGCAGTGGTGGAAGGAAGAGGCATTCATGCCCTGCATTAGCATGTCTCAGACATTATTTCCCAGTACGTGTATCACATTTAAAATGTTCCGTCATGCAATATGACCCTAATGGTGACAAAAATGATGTTTTAAGAAATATTATGCTTTTCTCTCTTTTCCTTTATCTGTGTGTGCTGCAAATACCTGACATCATGTCAGTCTTGGCCGGTGGAGAGTAAGAATTTCTGGACTAGTCTTCTAGGTGCCTAACTATTGAGACAAAGGTATTTGCGTTTGGAACGGTTTGCAATGCACATTTTAACCTGGTCTTATTTTCAGCACCTTGAAATCTGACACTTATTTTCTGGTGTACATTTCAGGGGGCATCGACCCAAACAATAATGCAAGTACCCACGTAGACCCCCTAGGAACCCAATAGGATCCTTTGCTCCTGAAGAAGCTCCCTGCACATTCAGGCAGCAAAACGTATCGACCCAACTTTAAAGCAAAATCCACACCTACCACGTTTTTAACATATGTTAGCCTACACATTATTAAAGTAGTATAGTGTTTCCTGGACACTTTCTTAAGTGTTTACTTTATTCCTGATCTTTAATGAAGGCTCCCTCAGAAACATTCATTGAGTGCACTGCCCACACACAGCTGGCAGGCTCCCAGTACAGACAGGAGGCCCACCTTACCCAGCATAGAAACACACACCACCGGCACGACCAGCTGGGACCATTCGAACGAGTTCCAACTTAATAGTATATCAGGCCCCAGTAAAACGGGAATACACCAATGACGAGAAGCTGTGGCAAAGTAGAACGGATCTGTGCACCCACCGGTCACTCCAGGATGCAGCAGTTACCCTTACCACCTACCTGAACCATGTATTTTGCGAGCACACAACTGCTATGATCTGGGTGACTGAAATGGGAAAACATTTTTCTCCCTTCTGCCAGCAGTGAGAGATACTTGAACTTCTGATAACTCACTTAGAAGCATACGGGATATATAGCTTTCATTTGTCTTTAGGGCCACATATGTTCTGATACTTTAGGGAGAGGGTGCATTAGTTCTCTGTTCCTCGCACTCCTTTGAATATAGAGAATTCTTACTACCCCAGGACTCGACAAGCGGCATCCCAAAATGACTTTTTACTTATGATGAAAAACAGTGAAACTGGGAACTTAAATATGGCATTGGTGGTCCTGCCCCAAAACAAAACTATATTTTCATCCGCAGCAGTAACAGTCAGCTTAGATCTCTTGTGCTGGACGGTTGTATCCACCGCGGGGCGGGTCTTCTGCACCAAGGTGGCATCACTAAGCCAGACATCAGTCTGCCTGGCAGAGCCATCTCTATTGAGCCCTGACATTTACTCTTTTAGTGACCCTTATCAGAAAGAGATTCAAACATTCTGAACCTTTCTGACACTTGTGTACGTGGGCAGGAAGCTAGCAGTGTTTGCTCAATCTTCCCCTGTACCAAGTGAACTCTCAAACCCTCCATCTTATCCAAGACCTACAGTAAGAACACATTCGAGGGGCCCCATGACAGACAGTGGCTAGGGGCCAATAAATGGTGGTTGAGGGTGTTTGCCACCGCTATCCTGGTGTCTGTTCTGGTTCTGGTATGTATCTGCAAACTGGGCAAAATCCACCCTTTCCGAGCTTGACCCGGCCGAGCAGTCAAGATGTCTCAGGGAAGTAGTGGGGATGGGGGGGAGAGAAGAGACTCAGAACTCAAACATTCCTACAATAGGTGCATTATTGTAATTGAAAGCTCAGTGTTTGTCTTTTAAAAAAGAGGTAAGTATCGTAAACGCAACAAAACTTACTATGGTACATACAGAGGGGCAGATTTACAAGTCACTTTTGCGTCACTTCTACATGTTAAAAGGGATGCAAAGTGGCGCAAGCGGCTTGAAAATCAGCCCCAGAATACTTAAATATACAGGGATGCCATCGAGTCTCAGGGTTCTCTACAGAAAGAAAACATTTTAAGAAATAACAAACAAAGTTCAAGTGCGGGCTTGCTGTGTGCAGCAGGACAGCTTCCTGGCATTCTGTGACCCACAGATCAATCTATGCCAAATAACTTTTCTGTTCTGGTGAAGGGATAGCAATGTCCGATAAAGAGCTCCACCAAACTCTGTTTTTACAGCCTGTTTCTCTCAGGCATGTGGAATAACCAAATATGGTGCACACTTAGAATTACCAAAGGTGGCTGTGCTGATCGACAATGCTAGGGTGAGCTGCCTCACTCACCAGGGCTCCTTCAGGCAACCCTGCCTCCTAAAGTTGGCCATCAATCACAGCAGTAACCAGCGGAATGGCTGAATGATATGTAAAAGGCAATAAAGTTAAAAAAAAAACCATCAGTCACAGCCGCAACTTCCCAAGGAGACCTACAGGATTTCCTTTTTCGGACCAGGGCACTAGTGTGATCGCTGAAGTCAGTATTAGATATCTGCGTCTTTTTCAATGGCTTTCTCTACATCAGGCAGCCTTAACTTTGCAGTTGACACTGGTAAGTTAGACACAATGGCCCAGATTTAGTAAGACTTTGCATAGGGTTTGCATTACTTTTGCAAAGAAAACCTGATACAAAGTGTGAAGTCCGACACAAATTTGGATTTACATTGGGTAGTATTCGAAAGTAACGCAAAGTTGCACAGTGCACAGCTTCAAAACACTAAATATCATTTGGGCCTTCCATGGGTGGTACATGGGTGTTCTCATGCAACCACCCATTGTTAAAGTTTGCAGGAATCGCTGTTAGCCTGAGCTAAAGCCATTTTGTTTTGTGGCAGCCATTTTAGTTAGCTATGTGCTTTCTCCCTCTTCACTGTTGACTGCCCTTGTAATCTGCTTGTGTCATCAACTACAGTTAACTCCTCCAGTACTGAGCCAGAGCCTTGCACATGCTCAGAAAGACCTATAGCTGCCAATACCCCTGTCCTAGGATGTAACTGCCAGGCTATTCTTACTGATGTAAGCAGTTTAGTCTCTCCTCCCACTCTGTTGACTAAGCGATTCTTATGTATCCATCTATGTACTTATGTGCACACTTGTACTGCCTCTTTTTGAGTCTTCCTGCATACTCAGCGGTAAATGGGGTAAAATAAGGCCCCTGTTTTTTGTGACCCTGAGACTGTCTCATAAAGTGGCCTGAGGGTACTGTGTGACGCAGTCTCCCTCATGTGAGGTTAATAAACTTGTTATTTTGATATTAGCTTCCGTGCCAATCTCTTCTTTGTTGGTTTAAAGGACCAGGTGTATCAGTGAACCCCTAGAAAGGTTTTTATTTCTTCAAATGGCGCCCGGACGTGGGGCTCATCGGAGAAGCGGCTATCCAAGGGAGTCGTCTTGATGGGAGACAGGAATTTACTCAGGACAGGACAGAAATCTACTGAGGAGGTACCCTGCGCACAGAGATTGTTTGTCTTTGCAGCCCAGTATATTTCTGGTCTCCCTGATTTGATCCTCCAAGTGTTTGCCGATCCCGAATGAGAACTTTTTGGCGTGAGTATTCTAAAAACGAGCGTTAGGTCTTGCAGAACTTGGCAGAGGTAGGCTGGAGATATGTGCTTGGTAAGGTTTGTTTGCTTGGTTGGCCAACATCTTGGACTTGTTTGGAAATATATGAATTGCAATTTGTGTAGGCAGCTAATGAGGAGATTTTTCTCAAAATTGTGAAAACTTGAAAGGCACACATTAAGTTAAGTGCCACTTGGTGTATAATATTGTATTTGCTACAATATTCTTGGCATGCCTGTTTCAAGCGCACTTCGTAGAATGTGATGCTTTCTTGGAGGTACCATTGTGAATCTTGAAAGTACTCAGCCTACTCCCCTCAGAGGGGATGCCTAAATAGGTTTAGGTATAGTAAAAAGATATTTTCTTCCTTGGTGACTAGCACACCATGGAACCAAATATATCTACAAAGAATCCGGATATGTACACTTAGTAACATTCATAAGTGGTGATATGCAGAGCACTTTTGAGTGTTCTGCCAGCCAAACTAGTAATTTGGTGTATTTTTGAAAAAGGTCTGAGGTTTGCGCATGTTTTTTTGAATATGGCAGTCGTTTGGCTGTCTATTTTCTCTTGGTGTAATCTCTGTACTTTTTTTTGAGAGCTCTCTTTTTGTAAATATAATTTACAATTAGTATTTACAAGGTTTGGTTAAGTACAGTCTGTGGGCTGTCTTTTGTTTCTGTCCTAAGTGTTGATTTGTGGGTTAATTGTGTGTTTGAATGTCTATGTGGTTTGTGGTTTGACACCGGTGGTACTTGTGTGAGTAAGTAGCGATTGCGCTCTTTGTGTAAGAATGGCTAGCCTTAAGCGCGCTGTGTTGTGTGTTATGAATGTGTGGCCCCCTTGTTGAAAAAGTCTGGAATGAGCTAAATTTGGTTGTTTTTGTTGTTGTTGTCATTCTGTTATGCAAATGTAATTTACAGAATAAAATTCAGGGAATTAATTATATAACACATGCTAAATAGCTGCACGCTACCATTAGAAGTAAAACTAGTAACAGAGTATGGATGTATTAACCTTTCATTATTATATCGCTACAGTGGGTAAGCACAAAATTAGAATTAAAACCCAATAGAGGGAAAAGGCCTCACAGAAAAACAAAAAAACAAATTTGTGTGCTTTGAAAATAACTAGGAATAAAACATAGAATGTTACAGCATTCTCCTTCGATACATTGCATTAGATATTAAAAGGCATTCACGCCATCTGAGTAAATTGGTTGTTGCTGAAATAATCACGACATTAAAAGACTATAGGTTTTGATCTGGCTTGAAATGCCTGACTTTGAAATAGACTGAACTCTGCTAAAATTTCCTGCACTAAAAAGGGAGCCCTTCTTTTTGCAGCTGTTCCAATCTGTCTCACTGGGAGGGAGCGTTCTGTCACAACAAACAGAGATTAAACTTTTACAGGACATTACAATATAGCAAAGGGTTTTTTTTTCCTGAGAAAGGCGTCGAAATTGATGCCTACTGGTCAGACAACAGCTGAGTAAATAGCACATGGCTATTCCTGCTCAGCAGCCGCAATGAAATATGCTGGGTCAACTAGATCTTAAGATTAGTGCAAACATGGTTTAAAAGCATGCATTTAAAACTGGTGATTTTAAAAGTCAGAAAAGACAGTTTTATTATTTTGGATAAAATAGAAAGGATTAAAATTATAGGACTTTCCTTCTTGTTGCCTTTTTAATAATCATTTCTGTGGATCTGATAGTAAAATAATTAATGGCCTTTAAAAAGTGGCGCAGGCAATTTCATGTTTCTGTAAACTTTCTGTGCTTAAGAGTTAAATACATAAATGCATTTAAAGGCGAAAGGAAAGAAAAAGGGGGTTGCTTTTCATATGTGAAAATATCAAAAGGGTTGGTGATCATTATTAAGAAAAATATTCACCATATGAGAAAAAAAATGTTTTATTAAAAATATTTGCACTAAAATCATTTCTTTATAATGTCTAAATAATCATACTGTGAACTCCTAGCATCAAAGTCGAATTTAAGCAGCGCTTTCCCGCAATGGAGGGGGACTAAAATGTGAAAATGTCACTTTACCCAGGCGTACAAAACACATTTCTGATCCCCCATTCCTAGGATATCTAGAGGACACTCTGGGGATCCCTAATATGCCAAAACATTGTAAGTTATCCATTTCTAAGTGCCCCTACCATCAAAGTCGAATTTGGGCTAAATTTACTGTTTAAAAGCAGTTCTGCCACTTAGGGCAGTGTTCAAACTGATTTCAGGCTTCAGTAATGCACACATGCAAGTATGGAACAAGCAGCTGACCTCTAAACTGCTAAGAATGCACACCACACACTGCACACAAATAAAACTAAGTATAAAAAAAATTGCAGAAGTTAGATCCTACCTTTAAAATTATTAGACGGAACAGGACTGTCTTTCAGCTGTGAGTCTCCAGAGTTGCTTTGCATTGTAAAGTCCGCATGGCATAGCCCTTCTCAGACAGGGGACAACAGGTTTAAGGGTGAAAGGCTAAAGTCTGTTTTTAGAACTAATCAACCCTATTGAACGTGCAATTTCCACGTAGGGAGCCACTGTGACAGTATGTGATTTTTACATTACGCTATGGAAGTTTGTAATGCTGAAGAGAAGTTTAATCAACTGATTTCTTTGTATTACTTACATTTCCCGATTCTCACACTGTAGGGTAAAGCACTATAAGTAATGTTTTAGGTAACATTAGCTAAAGGAAATATTGCATATTTTGTTAGGAGCACATGGGGATATCACTGTTTTCTTGAGATATAATACAAGTATAGGAAATGTGCAGGTGGGGTTATCCTATTGAATAACATTATTAAGGGATAGCAGCATTTGTAGATCATATGCAGAGAATAGCTCTGCCAAGTATATAGCACTAATGCTTTTAGTTTAAAGATTACTGTGCAAGATCTAAGATAAGGAGGAAATGGGATTTAGTTTGCATTAATTCGCCCTCATGTTACACTAGTACAATTGCTAAAGGAATTGGTAGTTGGTTATTAATGTTTTCTAGCTAGCTCAATGTGCTTTTTACCTCCTACAAGTTTTTCTTGCCCAGTTGCCACAAATAGGGGTAGATAGTGTCGACAGAAGGTAAACCTGTTTCAGGGTTTCCTGCTGTCGAAATAGGGGAAGTAGGTTAGCTCCTCTGCAAATTAAGGGTAGGCAAATTTATGTTTTCTCTCTCTTTTTCTCACTCTCTTTTGAGCCTGTTTAAATTGTCATGGAAATAGCCATGAGACATTTTAATTGGCTATTCAGTAATACTGTTTTAAAAAGTGTTAGCATTAATAAAATAAAAAATATGCCATGTTACTGCCCAACCTGTATGAAAGAATGAGTAGAACAGATTGATGTTCCCTTATTTGACCTTTAAGGGGAACTAGATGTGGGTAGTTTTTTTCTAAAAATCTTAGGTGACAACACCATTATTGTTTATGTTATTCTCATGCTACATACAGTTATGCATTACTAGTCTCTTATTAGTTAGTTTGTTTAATTCAGCTGACAGCCCTTATTAGAGCTGGCAAATAGTTTTATTTCGCCCATGTGATCCTTAGCAAACGAAAAGAAAATATTGTTTTATAGGAGTTTGTTTGTCACAACATGTTCAGCTGGAGAAATTTATGTACCCACTATGTTGAAGTTTTTTTTAGTTATTTATGTAATAAGAATCCCTGTTAAATTAGTAGTTTTAGATTTTCCTGCTGCACCTATAACATGCGAGCATGACCCTAAGCGTACAATGTAGGTGTCTTTATGAAAGAGAAATCATTTTAGAAGTGCCTGCAGTCCTGTACAAGTAATGTAAAGTCTATGAGTAAAAGTGTAGAACATTTCCCTTTCTTGAGGTTTTGTCAGATGAATAGTATAGGAATACACAAATGTAAGGATTTAGAGTATGTCTGTATTGTTTTTCTCTTTTCCTCAGAATTTAGTAAATGAACACAGACTTCCTTAGCTGCTTCAAATAGTGTAATAGGTTCAGGGTTTTTCTATTCTCAGATAGATGAAGTGGTTCTTGGGTGCTTTGCTAATATAAGGGGCATCCCAAGACTAGAAAGTATTCTGAGACTATCCTCTCTGTTGATAGATTACTTATGTGCCTTGTCTAAAGACCTTTTGTTCTGTCCACCAATAGATATTTGCTGCCCTACAACCACTGCCAGAGGGGCCCGGACATCAGATCCAGCCTGGGGAGTCAGCACCAGTCCAGTTTGAAGCCAAGGTGAAGGTAACCAGCACAGGCATTGCTGGCAACTAGGACCTCAGTGAAGGTAGAAGGCCGGAAGCACTGGGATGTGAAGTGTGTACCCCTGCCACTGTCTTGGGCGAAAGACGGGGGTCACAAATCAGAATGGAAGAGTGATCCTTTGTGTATCCAGTTTTTGATGCCCAGCTGAGAGTCACAGACCGACCATGACGTCAAGGAGGCTTTTTCTGAATCCTGGCGGTAAACTAAAATGATAGTTTACAACTTTGTTTGTTGATCAAAAGATGCCTGGGCATACTGGGTACAAACTGTGGCCCCAACAAAAGAGCAGTGCGCCAGTGGAGCAACACAGGAGTTAGGGAAGGACTTGAGTTTAGGGTACAGGTGCTGTGTCTCTGGTGCCTGTTAGATTAAAGTGAAGAAAACTGGTGCACTGCCTGAAACACTGGACAGGATCGCTGAGGGTATTTGCCCCGGAAGGTGATTGCCCTATCCTGAAAAAAGAAAACGTTTCCCTTGAAACTGGGCCGTGATTCCTGAGTTGAGAGTTGTGCAGCTCCACCGTGGGGACAAGAGCCTGTCTGTGAGGCTCAAACGGACACAGGGAGAAGACTCCCCTCTGGCTGGTTGTAGAGCGGCTTCAATTTCCCAAGGACTTCTTTTTGTTAGTAATGTACCCTTTTGGTCATCCCATTTTTGAGGAGGAGCAGCCCTTTGCGGCTCCTTGTCCTAGTTCCCATGGCCCCGTTTGGTCCTCCTAGTCCCCTGCGGCCTGGATAGTTTTTGTAATGATCCTTGTATTTTCTTTAATATTTGCATTAGTAATGATTATTCTGCAACACAAATATGCATCTGAACAGTTGACAAATGTTACTTTGCCCTTTCCTTGAGTATATTAATTGATAATCTAGCCCCCATAAAAACAACACTGAAAAAGTCTATTGAAAATGTTTTTTATTAGATATGTGATCTCCTGATATCTGAATATTAATTATGACCCAATGCTCTGTTCCCTTTGTGTTTCTGTCTATACCTTATATATACCCCTTAAAATGAAATGTTCAGGTCTTTAAACATGGCTACAAGGTCTGCCTTTGTGAGAGCCATGGTGGTCGCTTCGTCCGTGCATAGGACTGGATGCCTGTCCGAGACCGAGAAGAAACCAGAGACCTTAGTGGTTGTTCTGGTTGTCCCCTTCTTAGGCGGCATACGGGCCGACCTTAGGGGGCCCCCCCTTGGTTGCGATCACGGTGGTCCCGGGAACCGTGTAGTAGGGAGTGGGGCCGGGGTGGCCAAGGTGCGGCGCACGTGGTTGTGATTGTGAGGCCCGGAGCATAAATCCGGGGGTGAGGGTCCCCTAGGAATGAGAGAAGAGGCACGTGTGGGGCGAATAGTCGCAGGTGAGGGTGGTGCCAGACACTCAGGGAACAGCAGGTCTATCCCAGAGGCCGCGGGTGCTATGCATGTAAGATCATCGACTAACCTCACTGTTTATAGGTCTCGTCAGGGGCGGGCAGTTGCTGTTAGAATCTCCTCATCGAGGCATAATCTGGAGCTCCTCCATGGATGAAAAACTGAGCCAGCATGCGGCAGAATGGTGCATGAAGCGCAGGAAGTCCTAAGCCGGGGAAAGACCCTGAGGCTTGCTCCGCCCTCAGGCCTATCGCCTTGCTCAACCTCGATGTGAAACTATACTCCTCCATCTTAGCTAGACGGTTGAGCGATCTTATGCACGACCTTATACACCCGGACCAATCAGGTTTTATCAAGGGACGCCAAACACACAACAACACCCGTCGCATTGTACATCTAATCGAGAAGGCCAATAGACGTCAGATTCCCGCGGTCCTTGTCGGGTTGGACGCGGAGAAAGCTTTTGATAGGGTGGACTGGGAGTTCCTGTTCCATACCCTAGCGGCTTTAGGTTTTGCACCCAAATATCTCACTATGATACGGGCTAACTACCTTCAACCCCACTCTAAGGTGATGGTCAACGGTGCGCAATCGCCCTCATTCTTCCATTCCAGAGGTACCAGACAGGGGTGCCTCCTCTCCCCCCTACTTTTCGCCCTTAGTATCGAACCCCTTGCAGCAGCAATTAGAGCAAACCCTACAATCCAAGGGATCCCCTTCACGGGAGAACAACATAAAATTTCCCTATTCGCTGATGATGGCCTGTTATCCCTCGCAGATCCAGCGGCATCACTCCCACCCTTACAATCGGAATTAGCCTGTTTTGAAACAGTAGCAGGCTTCAAAGTAAATTTAGGTAAGTCATTTATTCTCAACCTCACGCTCCTGCCAGTAGAAATGCATGGTCTCCAACCTCTCACCCCCCTCCAGTGGACCACCTCCTCTATTCAGTAGTTGGGCGTCCAGATTACACCAAAAGTGGGAGGACTTTATTCTGCTAACTTCCCCCCTATGCTAGCGCGTATCTAAGTAGAGCTCGATAAATGGAAACCACTTTTCCTAGCTTGCCATAAAAATTACTCTTCTCCTTAAGCTTCTTTACCTATTTCAAGCCTTACCCATTTAACTGAGAGAGACTTCTTTCGGCGTGTCAAAGCTATGATCTTGAATTTCATATGGCAAGGAAGGCGGGCGCGCTTCTCTTTTACGATACTTCGTCGCTCCAGAGGGGAGGGTGGAGTCGGACTTCCAGATATACACTTATATTATAAGGCTGCCCAATTACGTGTACTGACGGAATGGTCAAAAGACGAATCAGATAAACACTGGCTACATATGGATCAAAGTGTGACAGGACAGACCATATGGGATCTGATCTGGCGCCCCAAACATGATGACCTAAGAACACCTATATTAGCACTCCTACACGCACAACACTTAAGGTATGGGACTCTGTGTCGAGTGACAAGAGATGGACCTTCTTTCCCTCCCCCTTCACACCATTGCACTTTAATCCTGCATTTCCCCCAGGCCTACAGACAGGATCCTTCGATGCTTGGCGAGAGGGGGGATGCCTAGCCCTAACGCACCTTTTCCATAACTTTGACCCCCTTACCTTTGACCGCTGCAAAAGGGAATACAACCTACAGAACACAGAAAGATACCACTACAACCAGTTACTACACTGGGCCCTCACACCACAAGTCCGGGAGGCAGCTACCTGTCCCCTGACAAAATTTGAATCCTTTCTCACTAAGGCAAACTCCATGAAAGGCACGATATCCTTTATATACAAGTTTCTCCTCACCACTACACTCTCTCCACGGCCACACTATATGTTAATGTGGGAGGGTATCCTACAACAAGCCATCACAGATGAGGAATGATCCCATTTATGGTCTGACATCACGGAGTTCAACCACTCCGCCGATCTCAGGGAGGCACACCTTTAGACCATGATGGACTGGTACCTTCATCCCTCCAAACTCCGACAGATTTTTACCGGTTCTTCTGATAGATGCTGGTCTTCTGGGGGACTTCCGGCATATCTGGTGGGATTGCCCACACATATGACCTTTCTGGGAAGAAATCCTGGCCCAAACCAAGGGCATGCTGGGATACCATATCCCAACCAATATGGCGGAGGTCCTTTTGGGACTTTGTGAACCATCCTTAGAACACCAGACCCGGGCGGACAAAAAGATCATGTGGCTCTGTAAAGGGGCAGCGAAGATTACATTAGCAGAGGCCTGAAAAAGGAGAGAAGCTCCGGCAATTTCCCTCTGGCACTCTAGGTTATGGAAGCTCCTTAGCCTGGAGCGAATGTCTGACATTTTCAGGGATAATTTTAAAAACTTTGAATTTAAATGGGGCCCCCTGGTCACCTTTCTTTCCCACGGTCTTCCATCCGCTGTCTGTCCTTCCTCCATTAGGGCGCTCCACCTCTTCCAGATATGAAGTGCAAGCTGTCCAGCAATCTGCAGTGTGCGTTTTTTCTTTTTTTTTATGTGCCGTCACCATGTTACCGGTGGGGGGTGGAAAAGGGTTGGTTACTTATTTTCTGTTCATTGCTCCACATTTAGGAGCCATTTTGATTACACTGTAGTACTTTCTATAGGAACCCAGAGAGAGCAACCACAAAGAACAATGGGAAATATCTAGCATTACTTGCCGCACTGTGCAGAACGCGGGGACTTACCCTAAGCCCTGTTATTTTAGAATCTGTACCCCTTAAATGTGCATTCCACTATGTTTGGGCTGGGGACTAGCCCTGGCGGTATGTATGATTCTTCACAGTGTCAACTTTTGTAAACATTCTTTAACATCCCACATGTGAAGAACGCAATGGTAATGTTATACGATGTACTCTGTCAAAAACCTCAATAAAAATATGTTTGATAAAAAAATGAAATGTTCAAATGTAAATGCCCACCTAGCAATGGATCAGAATATTAATGAATTTATGAAAATAAATGTGCAAAATATTTTCTATGTTCCTTCTAGATCATAGGGATGTCTTTAGCTCACGATAAAAGGACCGTTTGTTAAAGTTTGCAGGAATCGCTATTTGCCTGAGCTAAAGCCATTTTGTTTTGTGGCAGCCATCTTAGTTAGCCATGTGCTTTCTCCCTCTTCACTGTTGACTGCCCTTGTATTCTGCTTGTGTCATCAACTATAGTTAACTCTTTCAGTACTGAGCCAGAGCCTTCCACATGCTCAGAAAGACCTATAACTGCCAATACCCCTGTCCTAGGATGTAACTGTCAGGCTATTCTTACTGATGTAAGCAGTTTAGTCTCTCCTCCCACTCTGTTGACTAAGCGATTCTTATGTATCCATCTATGTACTTATGTGAAAACTTGTACTGCCTTTTTTTTTAGTCTTCCTGCATACTCAGCGGTAAATGGGGTATAAAAGGCCCCTGTTTTTTGTGACCCTGAGACTGTCTCATACAGTGGCCTGAGGGTACTGTGTGAAGCAGTCTCCCTCATGTGAGGTTAATAAACTTTTTATTTTGATATTACAGCTTTCGTGGCAATCTCTTCTTTGTTGGTTTAAAGGACCAGGTGTATCAGTGAACCCCTAGAAAGGCTTTTATTTCTTCACCATGGGTTTGATGCACATTCCTATCTAAAATGGATCGTAGACAGGGATTTGCGCACTCAATTCAGGGATATGCCTCCTCGAAGCAGGTGTAAAGAGAGGAAATATTTTAATTTCTTCTAATTTTTCTAACTTTGCATGTGTGAAAAAAAAATCATCTTTACTTTTCCCCCACCTACTGGGCTTCTTTGAGGAGGACATTCAAGGGACAGCAATAGTCACCATCTTTAAGCCATAAGGAAGATAAGAAGAATGTGGGTAGTAAAGACCTTTTTCCTTGCTTACTGTTGAGAATATGTTGTTGGAAAAGATTCTAGCTACGAGACTGGCTTAGGTGATCCTCATTTTGGTATATGAGGACCAAAACTACTTCATGCCCGAGCACCCGGCAGTACCTGTGCAGGATTCAGGTGGTATTAACCAGGCTACCCCAACAGCAGGGTACGGCAAACATGCTATTGGTAAACTAGGAGAAGTTGCCTTAACCCACATGCTGACTTGCTGTTCTATGAGCTTTCATTTCCTTGTGGCTGGAGTAAGTAAGTAATTCAATGTACAGTTAATTAAAACTTACAATTTAAAACCATCAAGACATTAAAAGTACATAAAACAATCCTTGTCTCAATTTATACATTAAAATTTAAAATAAAGTCTTCCAACTTAGCATTTTGATGTTATGCTATAAGTGAAAGTCATATCAGTCTCAGTTTTAGTGTCTATTCAACCCTTTTGAGGTAGGTAAAGCATGATCAAAGTGCTTGTGTATCAGAATGCCTACTCAATCCTTTTGAAGTGGGCAAAAACATGGATAAAGTGGTTGTACTTCAAGGTGCCAACATGGGATCGACTAGGCGGGCCCTCGTGAAGGTTGGCTGGTAAAATGTTCTATGGGAGTAAACTAGCTGCTTGCTATCCTGCTGTCGCCTGTTGCTGGGGCTTAAGTCTTTCAGCCACTATGTCAAAGTACTTTGTAAGTCGGCAGTTTATCTGAATCTCTTCTGGGTTAAAACACAATTTTACAACCTACCACCAGGTCCTGATGCCCTTCTAATTAAATGTTGGTCGAAGTAAGGCACGCCTTATGTCCATCAAGCCTGGGCAGATACAAATGATATGTATTAGGTTCTCACAATGACGACAGGACTGTTCTTCTGGTCTCCTTTTCCAATGTGGCAGATGAGGGAGGATTGGTGAAATGCCAAAGCGCAACTTAAAAAAAAAAATCTTTTGTCTTCTCTTTGACTTCCATTTTCAGGTAAGCTTGTGGCGTAAGAGCTTTATAGCCATTAAGCACTATCCATCAGTGAGCCCTCTTGGCCAAAGTTTCCTTGTCTTCTGTTTTGGATATAATTTTTGTTACTTTGGTTACAACCTTTTTAAAGCTCTTATGATCTATGGAGGATTCCCAGAGGTTGGTCAATTTAAGCATTTCCAAGGATTCGACCAGGTACTCTCTGGCAAGTTATTTCTCATGATCTGACAGCTCGGTCCAAAGATGCGCATTTAGAGATCCTTGCTCAGCGCCTCTGATCTTATGCCAGCTTTTTATATAACCTCTCCTTCTTTCCACTGTTTGCTTCTGAAGACCGAATTCCAGGCATATTTGGCCAGGTGACACATAGTTTGGTAGCTGAAAAATTGCTCTGTATGTGCTACGAATTATTTTGTCAATTACTATCGTATCTTTCCCTTGTGTTGGTTCACTCCCATATGTGAGCATTGGCTACAATTGTGCTTGAATCACCTATACTAAGGGCTCTAGTGTTCGGTCTGGTAGAACTTTCTTCAGTGGCTTCATTGCGTGGTAACTCGTGGTGCCCCTCTGACGCAGGGCCTCCAATTGGGGTTTATACGAACCTCTGCTATCAAGTTATACTCCGAGGTACTTGTAGTTGGTTACCCGGTCTAGGCTGCACCCATCCAGGTACCACGTGATTTTCTTGGTTTTATTGTAATTCACAGTCATAATTTTTGTTTTCTTTAAGTTAATGCGTAATGCATTGCGTTGCGAGAATTTATTAGTGGTGTCCAGCAAGTGTCAAAGGCCAATTGGGGTTCGGCTTATTAAAACCAAATCATCCGCATATAGGAGGTTGGACAACAAGGCTTTTCCCAAACGTGGGGAGCGTGATGTACTGTTGTCCAATTCCCCTGGAAGGTCTGCTAAAAATAGGTTGAACAGCATGGGGGCTAGTTCGCACCCTTGTTTGAAGCCTTTGGATGTGTTGATTCACCTATAGAGGTGTGTCCCAGCTCCCAGCTTGATCTTGACCCAGGTATCAGTGTGTAATAGGATCAGCTGTTTTAGGAGAGGCTTATGTATCCCCCACTTTTCCAACTTCTGCCATAGTGTGGCGTGATCTACGTGGTCAAATGCTGTGCTGTAATATATGAAGCATAAAAATAGTGAGCTCTTTGCTGCTTCGGCCCCATCTATCAGCAGGGTTAGCGCCGTGATGTTAGTCGTGGTACCCTGTCCTCTGCAGAACCCTGTTTGATTTGCATGGATGAGGCATTTTGACGATGCCCAGGATATTAATTCCTTCAGGACTAGCCCCGCATAATACTTTTCCTCTATATCAATTAGGGAGACGAGTTGATAATTGTTAGGGATGCTCCTGTCACCCTGCTGGTAAAATGGGCTGATTATTGATCCTTTCCAATATGCCGGGCTTGTTTCTGTTTCCTGTATTCCCTTGAAGACTGGTACCAATATTTTGCTCCAGAATTCTGCATCATGCTTATACAATATTGGGGGTATTCCATTTGGGCCTGGGGCTCCTTCCAGCTTCCCTTATGATACTTGTGCCTTAATCCAGGCTGCTGTTATTTCACTACTAAATTCTTTACTGTTTGATGATGGTTTAGAGCCAGTTGTACATTCCACCCCGCGGTCCTTTTGTTTACACGGATTCTCATCGTGTTTGGTGCCCTCGCTTATCCTTTGTCTAGTACTGTCACTCATATTACTTTCGGTGGTACGCTTTTTATCTTTAGTTCAATCCCCCTCTTGGTTCTTGTCATTAAAGTGATTGTACAGATGATGTGCCCAATCAGCTTCTGTTATAGTTGAGTTTATTCCTTGGTGGGCTGGCCGCTGAAGGCTGTTGATTGTCTGCCAGAACCTAGCACTGTTTTTAAGTTTCGAGTCGTGCAGTATCTTTGCCCAGAGTTCTTCGTTCGCTTGCCTTTTCTTTTCCCATATCAATTTTTTAAACTTTGGCTTTAGTTTCCGTAGCTCGCTTTGCAGGGCTACCTTTGCCAAGCTGTCTTAAAGCTTGATTTATTTTCCATTTGAGGTTTTTTATCTTGGGTGAGATTCCCTTTCCTAGTAAAGGATACAGTGGCTTCCCCATGAAGGTCCTCGGTTTCGTGGCAAACTTTGTCCCGAGATCCTTTGTGAAAGCTTCCCAAGCCTCTATTAAGTTCGCTACCAGGTTGTTATATCGTGAATGAGTGTCTTCGCATTAATGGATCTTATCAGGCTTACACCTTATTCTTCTAAAATCCGAGGTGAATTCGGTGCCAGCACTTATTCGTGCTTCCATGTGGTTCCCTCTGATTACACTTGGGTGCCGATTACGATCCGGTAAAAACCGGGTACGAACCGTCGGTCGGAGCGTTTTCCCCGTCCGACTCGTACCCGGTCGTAAAACTTTACAAAAATGGAATTACGATTCGCGCGGAAACACCATTTCCGTACGAATCGTAAAAAACACCGACCGACGAAAATATACATACGAATGTGATCCGGGAATGCTGCGACGTGACGTCGGGACGCTTTCAGGCAGCGTTTCACGACCCAGGAATTACGATTCAAACCGACAGCAGTCCGGATGGCAATATTTTCACGGCACCCAAAAAGTGCCGCAAAAGCGAAGTACGGCGCGAATCGACCAGAGTAGGTGGCCCGGTACGCACCGTACCCCCCTGCCCCCGTAGGTACGCGCTGACCCCCCCCAGCCCCCTACGTGCTGGGGGTACGCACCGTACATACACGGGTGGGGGTACGACTCGAACGTACACGGGGGGGTTCGACTCGAACGTACACGGGGGGGTTCGACTCGAACGTACACGGGGGGGTTCGACTCGAACGTACACGGGGGGGTTCGACTCGAACGTACACGGGGGGTACGAACCGTACATACACGGGTGTACATACAGGGGGGGTCGGCGCGTACCTGCGGGGGCTGGGGGGGGTCGGCGCGTACCTACGGGGGCTGGGGGGGGGTCGGCGCGTATGCGGGCACGTCTCCATGGTTGCTATGGGAGTTCGGTGCGGACGGTGATTTTTCCATCCGGTTGTAACCTCGGACGCACGGGATGGATCGTGATTCCTCGGTCGGACTTCACCTTTCACGTTTGTACGGTAATTCGTACGAGGACGTGTTGGACACATTTTCCGACCCGAGGACGTGTGGGGAATGATTCCCAATGCGGTTCGTATGGACTTTTTACCATGCGAATCGTGATTGCCAGTTCGTACGGCACTTGTACGATTCGTACGGTAAAAAGACCGGATACGAGTCGCACGGGGATATTTTTTACCGGATCGTGATCGGCACCTTAGCGTCACTTCTTGCGGTAGGCAGTCGCTTTGTCTATTTTCGCCCATTCTAAATGAGTCTATGGTGTCGAACAAGGGAAGAGTTGCCAGGTGAAATCTAAGTAAGAGGAAATGGTTGCTGAGTGATAAGTTGGTGCTGGCGGGTTGCCCTCTTTAAATCGGCCATTCAGAGCCCTCAGGTTTGATTGTTCCAGATCTCTAAGTAATTGGATTGAGCATCTTGTTTGTTTATTTGAAAGTGTTGAGGCTTGGTTTAGTAGTCCCCGTGCTATAGTAAGTTCCTGTACTAGCTCGTCTTCTAAGGCTGTTACGAAGAGGTAGAGATTGAAGTGGCCTGCCAGGATTATGTTCTCCTCATCCCACTCTTCTATGATTTTTGCCAGTTCGTTAACCAATTCTTTAGCCCCTTTGAGCCTGTGCATCGGATGTATGTACATGTTGATTATGATAAGTGGCTGGTCTACCTTGTTGATTTTGATTGTTACGGCTGTTGCCTGTATGGTGCTTGGGGCTGCAATTTTTACCTTGATCTCTTCTGTTGTTCCTATTGTAAGTATTGAGGCGTATGTCATCGGGCCACCTCAACGATGGCCGAAGGTTGACCCTTTGATAGCTGGGACAATTTGTGACGTGTATCCTTGTAGAGCTATCTCGTGCTCTTCCCAGATTTCTTAAAATAGGCTGTTACGAAGAGGTAGAGATTGAAGTGGCCTGCCAGGATTATGTTCTCCTCATCCCACTCTTCTATGATTTTTGCCAGTTCGTTAACCAATTCTTTAGCCCCTTTGAGCCTGTGCATCGGATGTATGTACATGTTGATTACGATAAGTGGCTGGTCTACCTTGTTGATTTTGATTGTTACGGCTGTTGCCTGTATGGTGCTTGGGGCTTCAATTTGTACCTTGATCTCTTCTGTTGTTCCTATTGTAAGTATTGAGGTGTATGTCATCAGGCTACCTGAACGATGGCCGAAGGTTGACCCTTTGATAGCTGGGACAATTTGTGACGTGTATCCTTGTAGAGCTATCTCGTGCTCTTCCCAGGATTCTTGAAATATGACCTTCAGTAATTTAGTGTTCCAGGATCCTCCAGGTTGTTCGCCAGACCGTTAATATTCCAGATGCATATTCTGGTTTTTGTTGGATGGACTTGTGTTGAGGTTGAACCGGGTACCCCTTATCACTTCGTACCGGCCGTCGTTATTGTTTGCCGTATTTTTGCTAGGGGTAGGCGGAATTTGCGTAGCTGCCGTACGCAAATTATCACAAAATTGCTCTTAATCTCCGCGAGCACGCGGAACTTTCGCGAAGACACGGAGATTGCTTATCCTGCCCGTTCACGATGTGTTTTTGCGTGCTCACGGGGAAATATACCTCTAACTTGCCCATGCGGTCACTAATGGGCGCGGCCATCTTGCTTGCGATGCTTATTTCCTGTTCCGGGTCGAATTACGTGTTCGCGATCGCGATAGGCTTTTGGTATTTAGGAGACTCCTTTGGGTCCCAGGAGGGTGGCTGTGTGCTCCTTTTAGAATTGATGTGACTGTATGCAGTGGTTCCTTGTTACTTTCTTCTAAGAGGGGAGTGGCATAGGCTAGTCTCTTTCCTGGTTCTAGCCTTATCCCCCACTGAGATTATGTGTTATTTTCCATCAGGATTAGGTCAACTATCTTGTCTGATTTCCATGTTGTCTTTGTTGATTCTTGGCATTGTTGATTTGATGTAGGTTGGAATTCGATTGCAAGCAAGTCTGTTGTGCTAATATTTTCCAGATCTTTGATTGAGTGGAGGAGTCTCAAAATGTTACCCCTATTTGGGGTATCCACTCTTCCTCTGGATTTATATTCTGGGACAAATAGGATAATGTCTGTCTCTTTTGATGTGAAGGTCTGGGTGTCCTGGAGTGAAGTTACTTTGTGATGTTTAGACCTGTGTGAGTAATGGTTGTCATTTGTGGTATCGAGGGTGGCGATGCTAGCTCCGTGGGATTCCTCTGACACTTGCTCTATAGCCGGCGTGTTCGTACTTTGTATGTCTTCCCTTGGCAGGTTTTCTGATGGTCCCCTTGCACTTTTCTGTGTGTTACTTTCAGGCACGGGGCTTTTCCATTGTTGCGTGCACGTTGGCGTGCTACTTTCCTTCAGCATTGACTGTTCACTTGTAATCTCAAGAAGTTTTGTTGCCTTTGGAAGTTCCAACATATTTGGATTCCTTATGGCTTTCAATCCCTTATTTAAGGGTGGTGTCTTCTTGGCCAGTGTAAAGATCAGAGAATTCTTAGTTGCTCTTTTTCTCCAGGGGATGCGGCAAGCTGATTCTCCTCGGTGTGACTTACTGCCATTATTTCCCCAGTAAGCAGTTGGCAAAATATCACCAGCAGAGACCCAGCATATTTCTCTATATAGGTTCTTCATCTTCTAGGTAACCTAGGTAATGGGTGTTATCTTTGTACTGAAAAGTAGCCACTTCTGGACCAGTCCAAATCCACAGGTATTGGGACCCGTGCAAGTGCTATGTTACTGATTCTCAATCCACGGACTCGCTCTGGTTCTTGTCAACACGGTGCAGAGACAGAATATCGAGTAAAAAATTTAGAGGTGCACAAATATTGAGTCATTAATATCGTGGGTCAGGAATATCGACAGCAAGAATATGGTGGTCAAGAATATAGACTTAAGGTAAGTAATATCGCTTTTAAAAATATCAAAGTGTTTCATATTGTTTGCAAAAATATAGTTGTTACAACTATCTTTTTTTAAATTAATGTATAGTATATATTTTATATATATGTGATGTATGTTTTTTGTTTAAGAATTGTTTGTATTATTAATATATGTATTACATTTTTAGTAGTTATGATTTTTTTAATTTTAAATAAGTATTTTTAGTTCCGTAGCGGGTTGTGAGTTTATAGGGTGTAGAGTGGGAAGTTATTTATCAATATTTGTTTAATTGAGAAGTTATAGTGTTAAATGTGTAAAGTAATGTTTTATTAATTAATTGATAATTGGTGGTTAATTCATTTTAATTGATTAATTGGTCAATAATTATGGTAATTGTGTAATTAATTTTAGGCGTGTGTTGTGGTGTTTATTGGTGTTTAGGGTGGGAAGTAATTTCTTTTTAATGTATGAATTAATAATTGGATGTTAATTAATTTTAATTAATTGGTAAATAATTATGGTAGCTGTGTAATTAATTGTAGGTGTGTGTTGTGGTGTTTATAGGTGTATAGGTGGGAAGTAATTTATTTTTAATTATGGAATTAATAATTGCATGTTAATTAATTTAATTTAATTAATTGGTAATTAATGTTGGTTATTGTGTAATTAATTTTAGGAGTGTGTTGTGTTGTGGTGTTTATAGGTGTAAAGGCTGGGAAGTAATTTATTTTTAATTGATGGATTAGTTGGTTGTTAATTTTAATTAATTGATAATTAATTATGGTAATTGTATAATTAATTTTAGGTGTGTGTTGTGATGTTTATAGTAGCAAAGGGTGGGATATAATTTGTGTTTAATTAATTAATATATAGTTGTTAATTAAATATAATGTTTTGATTTTTTTTTGGCTAATTGTTTATTTTTGTGTATGTTGTTTTTACTTTTAAAGGGGTAAAGGGTGGGTATTAAATACATTTTAATTATTCAATTATTAGTTGTTAATAGTAATAGTTTTTAATTTGAAAATAAGTTTTAAATATGTTTTATTTCATAGTTTAATTTAGGTGTGTGCTGTAGATATTATAGTGTTAAAGTTTGTGTAGTCAATTAGTGTTTATTAGTTTTGTTTATTAATATTATTTCTTTAATTGCTTATTAATCATGTTAATTATGTAAATACATGTAATTAAAAATGTAGAAGAGTTTTGTTATTGGTGTGGTGTTAATCGGGTAGGGAAAAAATAAAACATTTATGTTTTATTTAATTTTTCTGTTCATAAATATTTTCTAGTTTAAAAGAATTTTTTTTTTAATGTATTTATTATTATCTTTATATAATATTTGTAGGTTTTTATTATATGTCATTAATTCTATATTATGTATTCTTTTTATATGTTAAATATTTCTTTATTTTTTAAAAATATTGTTTATTTATTTTTATGATTAAAAAAAAACCATTTTACTGTTTGAGTGTGAATAGTAATTTTTGTTTCTCGGCTATCGAACACTTTCCCAATGTTGCACTCACTGGAGTGGGAATAATAATTTTTACCTCTCCGCTATCCAGCACTTTCCCTACTGTTGCATTCACTAGAGTAGCAATAGTAATTTTTACCCCTCAGGTATCCAACACTTATCCTACAGATACATTCAGTGGAGTGGTAATAGTAATATTTACCTTTCCGCTATCCAACACTTTCCCTACTGTTGCACTCTTTTGAGTGGGAATAGTAATTTTTGCCCCTCCGCTATCCAACACTTTCCCTACTGTTGCTCTCACTGGAGTTGGAATAGTAAATTTTACCCCTCCGCTTCCCAACACTTTCCCTACTGTTGCACTCACTGGAGTTGGAATAATATTTTTTACCCCTCCGCTATCCAGCACTTTCCCTATTGTGCACTCACTAGAGTGGGTATAGTAATTTTTACCCCTACACTATCCAGCACCTTCCCTACTGTTGCACTCACTGGAGTGGGAATAGCAATTTCCATCTCTCCGCTATCCAACACTTATCCTACAGTTGCACTCAGTGGAGTGGGAATAGTAATTTATTCCCCTCCTCTATCCAACTCTTACCCTACTTTTGCACTGATTGTGAAATTTATGTTTCAATATTTTTCTAATAGTTTAATGTTTTCATTTATTATAGATGTTTGTTTTTTTATATTTTAAACCATTAATATATATTTGTATTTTTTATATTATTTTAAACTTTTAACATAAATTAAAAATAATAGTTTATTAATTGTTTTAAATTAAATATATATGTATAAATTAATATGTTTGTGTGTTTATTTTTTTATTACGTTTATTTGTTATATTTTATTAAAAAGTATATTAAATTTATTTTATTTTCATAATATATTTAATACTTAATTTATTTATTGTATATTATTTTATTTTATATTTATATAAAAGTCGATATTTTATAAATTTTTATTTTTTACATCAACATTTTTTAGCTTTAATTTTTGTACTTACCTTTTTAAGTATAGGAGTCAATATTTTTGTTGTCTATATTTTTTAGTCGTTTTTTTAACATCAATGTTTTTTTACATCGATGTTGTGTCAGTGAACCTGTCAACACAAATCCAGAACCCGTTGGCTTGGTCTTCACCCAATAAACTCACACTCGCTGCTTACTGACAAACATACCCCTTCGGTCACTCCAACCTTCTTCCTCCTGATGCTAAAGAATTTCATTGTTAGCCTGTTTGTGTAGTCTACGCCATGGCATAGCACACACCAGCCCCTCTTTTACTCTTTCCCCACATCCATTCACCTTGTAAAGGAAACTTCTGCAATAGAATTCCACTTGATCATTTTGCATTCCAATAGCCCATTCATATTTTCCAGTTAGGTCTTTTGAGACACCTAACATGCAGCTGACACTGCTCCACCCCACCAACCTTTTAAATCAAACTTGCTACTATTCTCTGACTTACCTCCCCAGCTTGTGTCTATGTATACAGTTGAAAACAAGTTTTCCCTTCATTTTCAACCACACCTTATGTTAATTTCTTAGGAAATGATTAAGGTTATACCTTGACAAATTGGTGAGAATTACAGCAGAGCGCAGATTCCAGCTGGTGCTACAAGGGGCACTGACATTGCAGAATTGGGATGTGTCCAATAGTGGTCCTCAGATAGCAGCGCCACCCACTTGTGTGACCTCTAAAAGGTCAAAGAATGACGGCGTTCTAGCATTCAAGCCCTCATTTCTGTTCAACTGTGGACCACTATTGAATGGAAATGCAGGCTTGAAGTTTCAGGGAGCCAGACCATCCCAAGGCAATGGAAAGCAGGGAGTCCTGCTTGTTTCTGTCCCACCCTGTGATTTTTCATGCAGTGAACTTCACAATCCATAGCATTTTGGAGGAGTTCCATGTTCTGCTGACATGATGTGGCAAAGCACTAGGCTCTGGTATCCTGGGGATGCCCCATAAGTGAGCACTGCCCCCTCATATAAGGGTACAAAGAGTTTGGTAGTTAGTGGATGCTGATTCTAGGTTCAGGAGTACCTGTAGCCCTGGAGGAGGGAAGACCCGCTCCATTCAGTCCTGACTTGCCCCGGTGTATTGTGTCGGTGTTTGTTTCTGTGTGTCTATGTGTAATGTTACACGTGTGCTGGGTGGATTGTAGGCCATGTGCAGTGTAAAATGTTCCCTACAAAAGATAATGTGATTGTTGCACAAAATGGTGGTTCCACTTCAGGTTGTCTTTGCACCCCAGACGCCTCATGATTTCCGGGTATAATGGGGAACATGCATCTACATCCTTTGAAGCTCATGAAGTCTGCCCAGCAACAGCACATGATCTGCCCTTGCCTGGTGTGTTGTGATGGGTGTCGCTTTGCAATAGTGGAAACGGCTCTTTAAAATTTAACTGAACTTGTGATTATCAGACATGCTTTATCAGTTTGGTCTGCTTCCTCCCCTTAATACACTTTTATTCAAAACACTGCATTGAACTGGCCCTGACTTTTTAAAAAAGCGATGTGCTTGGTACTTACCAACCCATTCCCTGTGATCTGCATCAGCCAAACTGGTGTCTGTTCCTAGATTCAACTGGTGAGGAAGAAGCTTCGAGTAGGAGCCCCCAAGGCCTGGAATGATCTCCGTTTGCATATCAAAGCCCAACCTAATCTTTTGGCCTTGAGGAAGGCCCTCAAAACTTGTCTTTTTTTTCACTCTAACTGTTTGATCTATTTGGTCTCCTTTCCTCAGCTAGCACCAAGATGTCCTTGGGGGCAAGTGATGGCTCTATAAAAATATCTAATATAAAAATACAAAAGGATCAAATGCAAGCATTCGAAGATTCGATCTGCTCAGAGTGGTAAAAGGGTTTAAATTTAAAAGTAAGCCTGTTTGGTTTGTCTTGGCTTCTCGTTGGTGCTTCCAACTTAGAAAAAATACTTTCTGGAATGAACAAATAGTTATAACTTGTCTAGAACTAAAGGAGAAGCTCTGCCGAAGCAGTACAGGGGGCATTTTCCAGGAACAGAGCTATCTATACCCTTGTTTCCTTCAGGTCTAAGAAAATGCTGAGGACTATATCTGCTGATTGACCTATCCAAGTAGATGAAGAGAATGCTGTATTGCCCAAAGTGTGGAGATGATGCTAGCCTCTGGCAAAGATGACACGAGCAAAGCCCACCAGACTGAATCATTCATGGAGATCATTTTATGGACATGAGAGGACCACAAGCCTCGAGGATCTTGTAGATCACTTGCTACAACCAAAGGCACTGAATTTAATGCAAGAGGGTCGCAGACATTTCAGGGCCTTGAGTGTGATGAGCCTCCATGTGCACCGACCTGCCCTGCTACTATTATCTTTGTGGAAGTTGGTATTTTCCCACTGCACCCTGGATATTAGAAGAGCATCATGATGACTGAGGCTGGTGGCCTTGATTCTGTAACCAATGGTTCTTGGACTACAGCCCTTTTGGTTTTAAAGATATCATGGTTCATGTGTGCGAATGGATCCCAACATTAAACGTCAGTATCCAAGCTACGACTATAAACAAGCAGGTCCAGTGGTGCTGCCACCAACCAAAAATCACAACCAATGCTCGCCATATTTTACAACTATGCCCATGCACTTTGGTATTTCCTAGACAACTGCTTTGTGCGCTAATTCCAGTTCCAGCATTACTAAAGTATATTTTGATGACACTGGCTTTGTAACCTGTTAGGATATCCGATTAGTCTCTCCTGAACTGCTTTGGTAACTCTGAAAACCCTCAAATGGACCCCAGCGATAGAGATAATTGGGCGCTTCAAGAACATTGACCCTGTGGCACTTCAGAAGAAGCTCCAGTAGCAAAATCCAAGTTGTTTGAGAGTTCCATGTCACCTGGAGCAGCTGTTTAGGCATTTTTGGTACATGCTGGGATGAATCCATCTTAATCGCCATCGAGAAAGTGGGGTAAAGGACGGGCCAACCAATCAAAACAACAGGGATGCTTTGTATCATCCTTTCATGCTCTTTTAGACCACTGACTTAGCACTGTAAACAAATTGTACAATACCAGAGACCCCGAAAGTGTTTGAGACTTTCTAATATTCCACAAAATCCTACTAACCTCAGAGAATAACATAGGCAACAGGAATCTACATTATATCTGCAATGCTGCGCCTTGCTGTGTGACCTCTAAGTTTATATATGGGGGTCGCAATCGCATCTTGGGCCCAGAACACCGAAGGATCTTCTAGTTTTCTATTTGTAGCCGCTCTTATTTCCAGTGTATAAATGAAAGACCTTTTCCTTTAAAAAAATGTTTCTCTTAAAGGACGCTGAATAGTTGTGGCCCATCAACAAGATTACCCACCACGGATAGTGCACACCAACCCTGATGATCCAGGACCCAGAGAAAATGTCCCATAGTGCTGCTATGCTGTTGATGTGAATGTATAACGTTACTACGCCATCTATTACCCCGCAGTAGGTTACAACGCGGATGTTACATGTATGTCCACGTTGTTACAACGCATGGCTTTACATCCCAAGTTGTTTCTACGACTTACACTAGATGGCGCGCTGGACTTAGGAATAGTATAAATTACTATTCCTACTCCAGTTACCACAAATGAGGGAATGTGTTGGATTTAAAATCCAACACATTCCCTGGTGTTGCGCTTCAGCTAGCGCAAGTGATTGAAACGACTTGCGATGTAATACCATGCGTGGTGACAACGCAGACGATGTAACGTCCGCGTTGTAACCTACCCGCATGTTATTACCAGCGTTGTAAACGCAGTTTCGCTGTTGATGTCACCAGTATGGTGGCTCTTACTTTGATTGATAGCTGGTCTCACAAGAGGCATGATCATCCCTACTTCAATTGGAGGATTTGAGGTAGAACCTGACAGTCTTCTTACCTTTGTTAGAGTTCGACGGCTTAGCTATAATCATAGACTGTCCTTTGCAGAGCCGTCTGCCCATCTGGTCGGTCACTTTGGCTTCATAGTTTTTATAATGTTCGAATGTCCGTGTGGCTCCTTTAGTCCTTGAGGACTCCTCGTCGTTGTCTTCTGTATTTCTCACGCGCTCTATAAAAATGCGGGAGAGAACAGGCTACTGTGAGTGAGGATAGGTTGCACAAACGATAAGCTACCCTGGGGCCCCTGTCATTGTTTAGTAAGGGAATAAAGGCATGGAACTGGGCAAAAGGGGGTGCGGAGGGAGCCAGAGGCAATCTGGAGCTTCAGAAACCCAGGCAGAACTGGACAAGGGCGCAAAGGGGAGAGACAGGTGAGTGCAGACGACGGTCGGAAGGGAATGAGTCGTCACAGATCACATGGAGAGTCTGTGCAGGAGTAGTGGTTTAAGCCTACAGGCCAATTATTTCAAGACTGTCCCAGAAGTACAAGGTCCTTACTTCCACAACTGTGTTACACAGTGCACATAGCCCGAACATTAGCAGTCAGTCCTTTGTTTGCTCTTCAAAAAGCCCAGGAAGAAAAGGCCATTCATTTTCACTAAATGCAGGTTGGGTGAGAGTTGTAAGTTTTAAGAAACTGACGACTTCTGTTGGATACACAAGGGTGACATGGACCCTAATCCAAGCAGGGAAAATAAACTGTGGCACACCCAGTGGGGTGTAAACAAGCACTGGCAAAGCCAATAGGCTTCTGCAATGCGAGAGCTATTGGCTTTGGCAATTTCTTTTAACCATGCTGTATAGTAGCCCTGCTGCTGTACAGCATGCCTAAAAGTCATGGGAAAAAGCACTATGACGCGGTCAGTGCTACTGCATCATAGCGCTTTATTGTTGTTGCACGAGGGGTAGGATATGCAACACATATTGGGGATAAGCAACACAACATTGGCGGGATGGAGGGCGATTGGGGTGAAGGTAAAAAAGTGTTATGACGTGGCCAGCGGTATCCGCATCATAGTGCTTTGTTTTGTTATGGTGGTTGGGACAATGGTAGTGAGGGCCAGCAGATGGAATACAGGTGGGAGGGAAGAACCCAACATGACAACGGAGGGAGGGAGCAGACAGACAGGGTAGAGGCCAAACCAGCACCAGCTCCTCCGCTATGGCAGATGAGTGTCGCCCCCGTTCCAGCAGCGTAAAAAAAAAGAACAAAGAAAACGATAATAAACTGTGGTTGTTATAATTTTATTTTGTTTCCCAGAGTCTTGGAGCGGGACCAGGGGCATAACAGGCAGCCACAGGGAGTGGTATGCACAGTTATCACTTTTGGTCGGCCGCCTCAGGCAGGCCAAACAGTCATGCGCACTGAAGCTCTCTCCAACCCAGCTGCGTTGCCAGGTAGGAGACAGCAAGCACAGACTTCCAGTCTCCCTGGGAGCACAAATCATCGGCGCTCAGGCCAATCCTGAAGCTGCTCTCATGTGTGAGCGCAACCTCAGGATTGGCCGCAGGGGAGTCTGGGAGCCTGTGCCTGCAGTGGAGCCACAAAAGGAGCAGAAGACCGCCGATGGGGCAGGCGGCAGGTACGTTCTTTTTTCTGTTAACCTTTTTTGTTGTCGTGTCCCCCACCCTCCCGCCCCGCCGCTCTCCTCTGACACCGGCCACTACTGGTGGGCAGAGGGTGGAAAAGAAACAGACAGGGGCAGGGTGGTAGGATGGGAGAGAATCAACACGTGTGGGGTGTGAGTGGAAGGCAAAAGAAGCAACAAGGATGGGGGAGCGTGTGGGAGGAAAAAGGAGCTACATTGATGGGGATATGGAGGACGGCTTGAAATCACAAACACTCATATGGAGTGCTTGAACCACAAAAAAGATGAGGACATGACACATGCATGCCATGACGAATGTGAGCGATGCAAATGAGAGCGATACTGAAGGTAAGTAAGTTATGGAGGGGCTGTAAGCCCACTGTGCATAAAGAAAATGTCTCCAAGAGACAGCGCATGCGCTCTCTAGCTGAGACCTAATAATGGAAAAGGTTCCACCAATGTGGTTTTTGTGGGCAGGGGAGTGATGAGGTGAGGTGTGAGTCCAGAACATTGAGTTGTGTTCTGGGAATATCTTTGGAGTTTTACTAGGATGAGTAATGTGCTCTTGCCATGGGTGGACCGTGGGCATTGGGTGGACCATTGGCATTGGCTGGTTGGCTTCCATAAGGGCACTGATGAGCCATAAAGAAGGGAATGGGATGCTTTCCAGAGGACTTCCCAGTGTCTAGGAAGTGTTAGAGAAAGTATTCATATCCATCATTTTAGGGTCTCTCACAAAAGGCTTGGTGGTACCTGCCACCCCGTGATGCAATAGGGGAGACCAGGAGGATCAGAAGAAAGGGGCAGAGGGGCAAATTATGAATATTAGGTGAAAACAAAACAAAAATCCATCATTTTAACTTGCAGCAGAATTTCACTGTTACTTAGTGTAGTAACTGTGCCAGCGTTGTTGCCTCGCAACAGGGTTCATTTCTGTCAACTGTGGACCTCGTTGGCTCCAAGTCACCCTACAGCCATGCAGGTGCAGTGGATCACAATCATCGGAAACGGCAACAGGTCTCCTTTTGAGACTATTGCCTCTGTAAGTGCCTTTTGTTCCAGCTGTATAGCATGGGCATTGTAAACTTTGGCAATAATTTGCAGCCATGCTGTATAGCAACATGACTAAGAATAATGATAAAAACGAACTATGATGCAGCCAGCGCTAATGCACTTTTGATTTTGGAGTGGAGTGGCATTGTGTGTAGTGGAGTAGAGTGACCTGTGTCATGGAGTGGAGTCGAAATGTGGGGTGAAGTTTCAAATTATGTGGAATGACATGGAATTACGTGGTGTGGATACAAATTATGTGATGTAGTGTGGAATTGTGTGGCATGGAATTATGTGACATGGAATTGTGCAGTGTTAAGTGGAGTGGAATGAAATGGAATGGAATAGAATTATGTGGCATGGAGTAGAATTATTTGGCATGGGATGGAATTATGTGGTGTGGAATTTTGTTGCATGGCTTGAAATTGTGTGGCCTGGTATTGTGAGATTGTGTGGTATGGAATACAATTCTGTGGGGTTGAATTATGTGGTGTAGGGTGGAATTATGTTAGGCAGGCAGGAATTGTATGGTGTGGCGTGGAATTGTGCTATGTTCATTAGAGTGGAATTATGTGGCATGCAGTGGAGTTGAAATATGTGGTGTGGAGTGGAATTATGTGATGAGTTGAATTATGTATTGTGAAATTGTGTGGTGTTGAGTAAAGTGGAATTAGCTGTTGTGGAGTGGAAGTATGTGGAATATAGTGGAATTATGTGGCATGTAGTGGAATTATGTAACAGAGCAAAATTAAGTGTCACAGAGTGAAACTATGTGGAGTGGATTTTGTGTAGTGGATTCAAATAATGCAGTATTGGATTACGTGCCATGTATTGGAAGTATGTGGCAGGATGTTGAATTATTTGGCATTGAATTGTGTGGTATTTAAATGTGCGGTGTGTTGTAGAATTGTGTGATGTGGAATGCAATTGTGTGGAGTGGAATTATGAGACATGGATTGCAATTGTGTGAAGTGGTTTGGAATCAGTAGTGTGGTGTGGAATTATGTGGTATGGTAAGTAATTATGTGAGATAGAGTAGAATTATTTGGTGTAGAATTGTGTAGCTGGACGTGAAATTGTGCGGTAGGACGTGGGTGGTATGGAATTATGCTAGGTTGAAAGGAGAGGAATAATGTTGAGTGGAATTATGTGGCATGGAGTGGAATTATGTAGTTTGGAATTTTATGGCATGGAATTATGTGGGGTGGCGCTGAGTGGAATTATGTAGCGTGGAGTGGAATTATGTGATGTGGAATTGTGTGGCATGGCATTGTGTTTTTTATTGGAGTGGAATTATATGGCATGAAATAATGCAGCATGGAATTGTGTCGTGTGGAATAGTGTGGCATGGAATTGTGTGGCATTGAGTGGAATTATGTGTCATGGAGAGGAATTGCGTAGTGTGGAGTGGATTGGAAATATGTGGAGTGGAATTATGTGGCGTGGAATTATGTTATGTGGAATTATGTGGCATGGAGTTGAATTATGTGATGTTGAATTATTATTATTATTATTAACATTTGTTAGGCGCAAGACGAATCATCCCCAAGGGGATCTCTCAGCGCCACAATATCAGACGAGCAGAGGGGAGGCAACTGATTAGTGACTGAACAGCCCGGTTTTAAGGTGTTTTTTAAACTTCCCTAAGGTGGGGCAAGCGCAAATGTCGTCTGACAACTTGTTCCAGTGAGAGGGAGCAAGATACGAAAATTAACAGCCTCCCATTCTGATTTTATTGATCCTACTAGGGCGCAACAGAATTGTGTGGCATGGAGTGGAATTGTATGTGGAGGAGTGCAATTGGGTGGAGATTAATTGTGTGGTGTGGAGTGGAATTATATGGTGTGAAGTGGAATTATGTGGTGTGGCATGGAATTGTGTGGCATTGAGTGGACTTGTGTGGAGTGCAGTGGAGTGTCAATATATGGCATAGAGTGGAATTATGTGGTGTTGACTGGATTAGAAATATGTGGAGTTGAAATATGTGGCATGCAGTTGAATTATGCGGCGTGGAATGCTATGACTCAGAATTTAATTATGTGTCACAGAATTGTGTAGTGTGGCATGCACGTACAGTGCAATTGTGGGACATTGAGTGCAATTGTGTAATGTAGAGAGGAGTCAAATTGTGTGACATGGAATTGTGGCATTGAGTGGCATGGAATTATGTGGTGTGGAGTATATTAGACATATGTGAAGTGGAATTATGTGGCGTAGATTGGAATTATGTAGTGTGGGTTTATGCAGCATGGAATTTTGGTGTATTGTGTGGAATTGTGTGGTGTGGAAGTGGGACTGTGAGACATAGAATTCTGTGGGACTGCACTTGTTTGATATGGAGTGCAGTTGTGTGCTGTGGAATGACATTTTATGGAGTGGAATTATGAGGTATGGAGTGAAATTATGTGACGTGGTGTGGAACTATATGGCATGGTGTAGAATTATGTGGCATGAAATTGAGTGGCATGCTGTGCAGTTGTGTGGCATGGAGTGGAATAGTATTGCATTGAGTGGAGAGGAATTATGTGGTTTGGACTGGAGTGGAATTATGTGGATTGGAATTATGTGGCATGGGTTGGAGTGGAATTATGTGGCATTTAGTTTAATTAAGTGACAGAGTGGAATTATGTGCCGTGGACGGAATTGTGTGATGATGGATTGTGAAATGTGGAATTGTGAGATGTGGAATTCTTTGTGTAGTGGAATTGTGTGATGTGGTTTGGAATTGCTTGAAGTGAAATTGTGTGGAGTGGAATTGTGGGGCATGGAATTGTGTGGAGTGGAATGGTGTGTGTGAAATTGTGTACAGATGGAACAATGGAAAGCAAAGAACACACGCATGGTTTTGGAAACACTCAGGAAGCGAGGACAAAGGCAATAAATATCAGTAGTCAAATTAAACAGCATGTGGTGAAAAGAAGAGTGTTTATAAAGAAAATGTGTTTGTAGAAACTTGCTCAGACTTGAGGCATGGGCGTAGGACTTCTGAAATTTGCAACCGTTGCTAATGATCTGAAGTCAATGTGTATGCTTGAAATGTGGCTTTGACATCTTGGAAACACACAACACAGACAGTGGCAGGTGATGTGTGAAATATGCTTGTGTGCGTTAAGTGAAAGAAGGCATGGATTTAAATAAAGGTTGTCTGGCTATCACAAATGAGATGAGAGGAATATAAAAATGTTTGTGCTTTCAAAATACGTGCATTGTAAATAGCCGTGCAGGTACATGGTTTTTAAAATAGGGCAACATGTTGGATTTTTAAGCCAAAGTGGCAGTGTAAGGACCTTTCTTACAATTGGGTAACAGCTAGAAAAATCACATAGCAAGTTGAAGGTGTGTGTGCTAATGTTTAAAGACTGAGAGGGGTGGGGAGGACGGACGGGGCAGACACACGGAAAAGTGGTGGGTGGGGGAAGGGGGAAGAAATAGTACCTGAATAGCTTGAGTGGTGGACGCACTGTAATTAAAATGAATCAAACTGTGCTTGGTGATCAGGGCCGGCTTTGGGGCAGTGCGACAGGTGCGACCGCACGGGGCGCTGACCTGGGGAGGAGGCGCTCAAACTCAGGGGGAGGTGCTGTGCTTAGCAATAATTTACGATTTCAAAACACCTTCTGAAGAGTTCCTTGTGCACCCAGATTTCTGGCAGCAATAAAAATTGTCAGTATAACTCTTGGGATTAATGTTCCTGTTAGCGAGAGAGATCAGTGTTTTGTCCAGTGGCATAAAATAGCACAGAGGGTTAAAATGCCTGCTGCTAAGAACACGTGCTGTGCAGATCCCAAATCTGTATTTTGTATGTATAGCAGAGTGGATTCTTGGTTTTGTCACAGAGATCCTTGTGTTACCGCAGTACATAAGATACATCACTAATGTAGAACAGTGACTGCCACAAACTGTCATCAAAGAGCAGAAAGTGCACAGTACATGAGATAAATCACTAATGTAGAACAGTGACTGCCACAAACTGTCATCAAAGAGCAGAAAGTGCACAGTACATGAGATAAATCACTAATGTAGAACAGTGACTGCCACAAACTGTCATCAAAGAGCAGAAAGTGCACAGTACATGAGATAAATCACTAATGTAGAACAGTGACTGCCACAAACTGTCATCAAAGAGCAGAAAGTGCACAGTACATGAGATAAATCACTAATGTAGAACAGTGACTGCCACAAACTGTCATCAAAGAGCAGAAAGTGCACAGTACATGAGATAAATCACTAATGTAGAACAGTGACTGCCACAAACTGTCATCAAAGAGCAGAAAGTGCACAGTACATGAGATAAATCACTAATGTAGAACAGTGACTGCCACAAACTGTCATCAAAGAGCAGAAAGTGCACAGTACATGAGATAAATCACTAATATAGAACAGTGACTGTCACAAACTGTCATCAAAGAGCAGAAAGTGGGAGGTGTCTCACTGGGGTTTTTCATCTATACCTCAGTGTGTTATTCTCTTGGCTGTAACATGTCTCATTCAATTACAGCCTCTATGGTTGTGTTCATACTGCAGACTCAAAGGGGCTTATTTATAAGCCCCTTGTGCCGTCAGTCCATCACTTTTAAACTCCGATGTACCGGTGATGCAAGGGGCTTGTAAATAAGCCCCAAAGTGTGGTTTGGTGGAAGAGTCTTCTGGAAACTTACCTTCCTCTCCAGGACCATGTTTCTTGAGTTGCTTTTGAGCAAACCCAGAAGACGTTCTTTCCTTACTGGACACCATGACTTTTTGGTCCCAACCAGGCGAATGTGCATCTGGTATATTATTTCGTGCCGCGGACCTTGAAGAGCTTACATACCATGTACGCTTTCCGACAAGATCTGAAAATGAGGATATGGTATGATATTTAAAGCATGAAATGTACAAAACAGACAAGTTATAAAGGGCCATGGTAAAGTTTATTCTTTTCAGTCCATGGGTGTATGGTGGTGAATAACCAAGGTGTGGGGACCCAATATGAAAGAAATTCACTGGAAGAAACTCACCTCTCAACTCGAACCTCTTAAGCATGTCCATGAGGGTCCTCGCTCTCAGCGTGAAGACTATCTCCTTCCCCACAATCATCCTCAGGTACATGTAGGGTGGCACTGGGTAGGAGAAGCTGAGATGGGTTCTGCTCACTTGGGTAGAGTTGACTCCACTCTGGTGGTACATGCACGACCACTGGTGCAAAGGTTCCTATAGTGGGTGAAGAGATGAGATTACCAGCTAGAGTCTATGAGTGTAACTAATGGTTGGGTGGTCCTTTACTACAGATTTTGACTCTCATAAACTGATAGTGGTCGGGCAGAACCAGTCACACTGTAATCATTTTATCATATGTGAAAGGATGAAAAGCTGAGTTGAAGCTGCCAGAATTCTAACTTGTGACCTGCAGATTCTATCTATATCATGGTAGCATATCAGAGGCGACTAGCACGTATGTGCACCGGTGGGGCGAGCGAGCAACTAAGTGGTGGGTGCATGCATGCAGGTAAGGCGAGTGGCAAATAATAAAAACGAAAGTAACTTACCTTGCCTGCTGCACGTCCGACGTCCTCTTCGCTCCCTCCTCCCTCAGATCCACGGGCTCCAGACTCCAGGAAGTTCCACTAACCAGTCCTGGTGTTGCTCTCACCAGCATGAGAGCAGCGCCAGGATTGGATGGAGTTTCCTGGCTGGACACTCCTTCAGTCCCTTTACGCCTGTGCTTGGTCTCCACCAGCTGAGTGGAGAGCCGCAAAGTGCACATGTCACTTTGGCCAGCTCAAGAGAGCCGGCCAAAGTGACATGACACTTTGGAGGGTCCATCTTGCTCCTACATTGGCAGCAGAGAAGGACACCCCCCCACTAATCCAAGCTGCAGGCTGCTGGGCTCCTAAACGTGAAAAAGAAAATGGCAATTAAATCATTTCATTGTGATTTTATTTTTCACGTTTATCGCCGCAGCGGGGGGGGGGGGGGGCTGATGCGGCTCCCTCACTCTCATGAAGAAACCGCCACTGTAGCAGATACATTAACCAACTGATATATCTTATTGACCTGAAAAGGGTTCTACACCAGTCACAAATGATTGGCAGCAGGAGTGCTTTTTAACTTTTCTGCATTCAAAAGGGTGCAGAAAACTCAATGTAATTTGTTTGTGAAATGCATTGCAATATTGCATAACAAAATTAAAAGATGTGCTAAATTATTTTACATATTTTACACACACCACATACACACGTCACACTGTAGCAGTAGCCACTATGCAGTTATGTGTGACAGAGTTTCCGCAGGAAAAAGGCTTTTTGTTTTGCTAATATCTTTGGCACCGTTTGATGAATCTTCACAAAACATTTCCCCAAAAAATGTTTGCTCACCTCAGCACCTTCCTGGAAAGGTTCAGGGTGCTCAAAGGCTTTTCTACCAGACAGGGGCAAAGAACCAAGGGCCCTTTTGCCAGTCAGGGGCCCAGAACCAATGGCTCTTTTGCCAGACAGGGGCACATAACCAAGGGCTCTTTTGCCAGACAGGGGCACATAATGGAAGGCTTTTCTACCAGACAGGGGCACAGAACCAAGGGCCCTTCTGCCTTACAATGGGTCAGAACCAAGGGCTCTTTTCCCAGACAGGGGCACAGAACCAAGGGCTCCTTTGCTAGACAGGGGCACATAATGGAAGGCTTTTCTGCCAGACAGGGGCACAGAACCAAGGGCCCTTCTGCCAGACAATGGCTCAGAACCAAGTGCCCTTCTGCTAGACAGGGTCACAGAACCAAGGGTGCTTCTATCAGACAGGGGCACAGAACCAAGGACTCTTCTGCCAGACAAGGGCACAGAACTAAGGGTGCTCCTGTCAGGCAGGGGCACAGAGCCAAGGGCTCTTCTACTAGACAAGGACACAAAATCAAAGGCTTTTCTAACAGACAGGGGCACAGAACCAAGGGCCCTTCTGCCAGTCCTGTAGTGGTGGGCGGGCAGTGCTGCGGTAGTGTTATGGCATACCTATGGCTAAAGAGAGCCGTAAGACAGACTGCCGCTGTGATACCGCCACAGCATATTCCTGCATGGTATGGAATGCACTACATGGTGCATTCCATACCATGCAGGAAATGGGGTGCAATTCCAGGGGGGCACAACATATGCCACCTGTATGCACCCCCAGGACCACGAGCGGCAGAAGAGAAATGCACAGATGTATGTGGTGGTACAACCAGGATCCAGTGGTTTAGGGGTTTGTGCCCCTGTCTGGCAGAAGGGCCCTTGGTTCTGAGCCCTTGTCTGGCAGAAGTGCCTTTGGTTCTGAGCCCCTGTCTGGCAGAAGGTCCCTTGGTTCTGTGCCCCTGTCTGGCAGAAGAGCCCTTGGTTTCGAGCCCTTGTCTGGCAGAAGGGCCCTTGGTTCTGTGCCTCTGTCTGGTAGAAAAGCCTTACATTATGTGCCCCCATCTGGCAAATGAGCCCTTGGTTTTGAGCCCCTGTCTGGCAGAAGAGCCCTTGGTTTTGAGCCCATGTCTGGCAGAGGTGCCCTTGGCTCTGAGCCCTTGTCTGGATAAAGCACCCTTGGTTCTGAGCCCCTGTCTGGCAGAAGAGCCCTTGGATCTGTGCCCCTGTCTGGTAGAAGCACCCTTGGTTCTGTGCCCCTGTCTGGCAGAAGAGCCCTTGGTTCTGCGTCACTGTTTGGCAGAAGCGCCTGGGCTCTTGTGCCCTTACCTGGTGGAAGATCCCTTGGTTCTGGCCCAGTGTAATCCACCCACCCACCCAAAGTGCTAAGAGTAAGTATCAAGTCTGTAATGCTGCAAATGTAAGGAACCCTCGGGAATCTGCATATGGCCATCTTACCTTTCCTCTTGTTTGGCTCATTCCATCACCCGTCATGGTGATTTCACTGTTAGTAAAAACAAAAACACAAAAGTAAATGGTTACTCTATCCAATTGAAGGGTTCTTCTGTGATCATAAATCATAAGAAAACGAGTTTATCATGCCTGGTTGTGTGGGACTCTTGTGCTCTGTGTGTGCTAAATCACATGGTTTTGAACCCAACCCCCTTGCTGATATTAAGATGCAATATACACTCAAGTATGGGTAACAAGTAGATTTCTTTAACATAAGTCCAGGTGATGTTGCTTGAGCGAATCTAGAACTCTGGTCTGAGAGTAGGAAGTAGTTACCAATGGAGGAGTCCAATGCCGAGTGGCATGTTGTGTATATAGGGCAAACCTCAGCCCAAGAAGGCTGCTTTTAAGCGCTCGGAGAATGAGCTTTAAGCTGTCCATATATTCAGGGGTTTGCATCTCATGATAATGACTTAAACAATACATTACCATTATTTTTATAATAATTATGCGAGATCCTCTCTGTACCTTTTGGCATTATTGGTGGAATCTGTTCCAAGGTCACAGTAGTTCTATATATTTTTTATCACTAAATAAACAAGACAGAATAAAAGAACTCCTCAATAGATTAGCCTTTGTGCAGTGTGCAGTAAAGGATGCAATAGATATTGTAGGTGGATTCAAAAATCACACAGCGCTCCTGCATTCTTGGGCACCTGGCAAGCTAAACGCTGAGAAAGGCTCTTCTGTGATCAGGTCCTTTAGCCCAGTCCAAATGAGGCTTCGATTTCTTGGGTCAGACTGAATTCCTGTTTCTGTGCTTTAAGAATTCTAGAGTTTGCCTCAGAATCCTTTCTACCATATACTTGAATTGTGATATTACAGACTCAAAGAAGCACACTAAATTAATTGGTCCGAAACTTCCACTTGCCACTCCTTGCTCTGCTCATGATATCTTTACTTTGGGAAAGCTATGGCGGAATACACCCACCCATTACAACAGAATCCCCAAGGAGGAAAGCAGAGTCCGCTGGGTTCTCCTCCACACCTGGGAACATGTGAGGAATTCAATCATCATTTTTTTATTAATGATAATATTGGAATATCGGGAGCTCCATTGAAGACAATGAAGTGGCCCGGGGCTTATAATAGTTGGTATAAGCCTTCTGCTCATACATTCCAATGTTTGTCTTTCTGTTTCTCTCTTTTTAATTTAGAACATTCTGTCATCAGTGGGTGGAATGTTCTAATAGCCATAAAGCTCTTCTGCATCGGGCTATAGCAGTTGTTAAAGTCCCTCTCCCCAGTTATAGGACCTCTCTTGCGACTCAGGCCTGTAACGCAGGTAAGGGTCTTTAATAACCAGCAAATCCCTCGGCAGTGGACTTTAAGGCCATATTAGTATGGAGTTACCAGAAATTCTATGAATTGGTTTTAGTGTTTCCCTCAATACAAGCAATATTTCCTGCCAAACCTCTACCTGATTCTGTAACTGAAACAAGCTTAACTTGGGGCAGTTACCAGATAAACCAAAAAAGAGGCCAGTATCCGTAATAAACACTGCTAAGTGAGCGAACTAAAATGTGTTTACAACCACTGACATCTTCTTATTGTGATATGCGTTTTTATGTGGTACCTGCATTTTATCACTTCCCTCCTTTTCTTGCAATGTATATCCAGGCCCACTGAAATAATGCGATATTTTGGCTGTAGCGTTTTCCGCATAATGATGGATTTGACACATTTGTCACATAATCCTTCATCTAAGGCATAATCTGCAGATTTTCACCAAAAACAATTCTAGTTCAAACAGATCAAACCTGTATGAGAAACTCAGTGACACATGTTGCCAGTGCAGTGAAAGGCCCTTCCTTCCCAAAGGCTGACTGGTCGCGTTTCTGTTGTTTACTGCTATATTCGTGTGTTAAACTGGTACTAAGGACGTGAAACCTTTGGTCACACAGTGTTAACCTGAGTAAAAATGACAAAATAAGGAAATAATACTATCGCAAAATGTGCTGCATTATGCTGCATAAATTGACTTTTCCTTCCCCATAATTTGGTCAACCCTGTCACATAATTTGGTCCTCCCTTGCAGCATAATTCCAATGGTCCTAAAAATAGCCCACTTACTTTTCCAGAGCCAAAGTCTACCAGACAGCCAGATTTATTGTGTTAATACTAGAGCTATAAACCCACATATCTCTCTCACTCACTTTCGGTCATCAGTCATCGGACAATCCCCAAAATCTTTGTGCTCAATGAAAACCTGACACCTTTCTTAAGTGAATGGGGTACAACAAAGAGTTATTTCATGGTAACACAGCATGAACTGATCGCCTGGAGGTGGGAAAGAGGCAATGGAGCAGGAGTAAAACGTACCTCTCTTTCCTGGGGCAAACCAGAGACATGGCCGAGACGGTGCACATTCTGCCCCGGTACCTCTGCACCTGTATACAGGCGCGCAACGACCATAGGGCTAAAAGGGCTTCACTCCCCGCCCCCGTTGTGTGTTTCAGCCCGGGCTGCTACAGCTCGAGCTGCTGTGAGCTTGGCTGGGCAGTGTCTGGAGTCTTATCTCCAACACGCCTGAGTTTTTCACAGGTCTTTAAAAACTATTTGCATATTATTTACATACCTTTGTAAACTGGTTACCGAGGCTTAGTTTTTTTTTTCTTGTTCCAGTACCCCCCGGGCCACCACTGTGCCTATTCCTTACATTTGTATTTTACATTTACTGCTATAGTGTGAGAATGCGTTTCATGAAAAGGGATATAAAGTAGGGCTGTCAAAAGAAAAATGCTACCCTCTCAGACGAGCAACACACCGCTTACATATCGCTCCACAGAATCACTCACAGCTCTGTGAATTTTCCCCGTATTTCAGAACTCCGTCACATTGAAGTATCAGGACCGCGCTATCATCCACATTACTTGGACCACCACCCGATCCAGATCGGATATTACGACGACCGCTCTGCGGTACACGCAACTCCCTTTAAATCCCGTAGGAGGTGCCCATCCTCCCTTCATGCATTCCAAGTGACCTCAATTAGGTAAGCACCCCTGCTACCTTTGCAAGCGTCCATCCAACAGGAGCCCACAACTGTGTCCTAACCCGATCAATTCTTATCTTTAGGTCCACCGACTGCCGCCTGTGGTCATTGTACCACTCGGTGTCACTTCCTTGTCCCAAGCACTGCTCTCCAGCCTGACTCGAGGTATTTAGTCCTCCGACCTTTGATATCTTCACTTTCAGCTTTAATAGTCGATAAATCATCCCTCACTCACTGTTGGTAGTTTCTATTTTACGCGCCGCGTTGTATTCTTGTCTATGTTCGTTTTTTTAATAGTAGAAACAATGGGGCGAAGTGACGCCCCAATCCGGATGCACAGCATTAATTCACGGGTAGCATTGATGCCAAAGTTAATCCATTTAATCAAGAGTTTTATTCCAATTTTATTCATTCTTTCTGCAGTTCAATCCTGTTATCCAGTCACATTTTAGACTCTTATGAATACATTATATCCTTAAGTGCTGTAGGCATGCACATTTTGCCTTATCCTAGAGCACGGAATGTAGCATAAGTGTTCCTCCAAAGATAATCTTTTTTCACCCAATGCATTTCGGGGCCTTCCCGGCCCTTCGTCAGGGGTTTATCTACCAGTTTACAACATTACTGTTAGACTGGGTTTTCAATCATTATTACCAGTTAATCATTACGCACAGATGCAACAAATGTAACGTGGCATAGCGCTGCCTTGTAAATAAGACCCCCTTTTACTCTATGGTTAGCATGAAAAGGGTGGGCAGTGGGTGTTGTGGTATACGTTCCACCGCAAAACCCATTGATATTGACGCTGCCACCTATGTACAAGGGTGGCGTACGTAGGAGGCAGCGCCGAAATTAAGACCAGCTAAAACCTGGTCTTAAGTTGGCAAAATGAGGAAAAATGCATCATTTCTGCTCGTTTTTGCTTTTTCCATGTGTGCAGCCTTGTGCAACACACATGGAAAAAGCAAAATGCCATGTATTGTTTATGTACAGGAAGGTGTCCCTTCCGATACATAAACTATCCTTTAAAAAAAAAGCAATTTTGTGACTATCATGTGTGCTGCATGAAGCAGCACACATGACAGTGACAGAATGGCATTTTAGGATTGTTTATGTGCAGGAAGGGACACCTTTCTACACATGAACAATCCTCCCCTGCACGCAGACACCCTAGCGCCATTGCAGGGGGAAACGCAAGCCTGCACCACATTCTTGTAAATATGGTGCAGCCTTGCGTTTCAGAAGTGGAGGAGAGAGGCGTTAAGCCAGGAAGGCTAACGCCTCTCTCCTCCACTTCCTTGTACACATCCCCCTGGGAGTAAACTATGAGTAGCGCTATCAAAAAATTAAATATTTGTCAGAAAGGTGCTATAGAGAGATGAGGTGCATTGTTGGTGAGTGGTAGTGAGCGAATTCATGGAGGAGGAAATGGGGGAGCGGGTGCCAAAAAAGACTGTTTCACCGTGTGCGGCCAGTGCTAGGGCTAGCCCTGGCTGGGAGTGTTAGAACACCCCCCACACACGTTCGGGTCTAGTTGCGCCCCTGCCTGTATATATGCACCACACCACTCACACAGATGCTTTGGCGTCGTAATGTTCTCATTAAAATTGATATATAAATACAAAAGTTCCAAATACACTCACCCTGCTTTGTTTTGAGTGAGAGATACGAGGTAATGTTCAAGGTACAAGCAGCAGCCTCCGTAGTGCTCACCTCTGATGCCTCTGGAACCGAACCCTGAGTGCGTCACTTCCCGTCCTCTCTTTATAAGAAGCTGAGCCTCTCACCCAAGAGATGGAATTTTTCCAAGTGCGGATTTCAGAGATGATTCGGGAAGTGCCTTTAAGCTGACAGGTAAACAAGGCGAGTATATTTAGGAGTTTTGATTGAATCTCTGGGCGGGGCTTCTTGGTTTACAAGTCTTGAGCAATTTGTCGAAGTGTTTTCTAGAAAGTAATGGCGTCACCCTTATCCTTTCGGAGAGGCGTCCCGTGCAAGTGGTGAACAGTAAGGATTGCGTATATACATGCAGAGTTAACCCCACGTCAAACGGGATTGCTAAGTATTTCTGCCCGAGACCTGCCTTGATGTTTTGTGGAGAGCTGGTAAGCCCCTGCCCTACCAGCCTTTCAAAGGCAAGACTTAAACATGGCTGACTCTTACCCGGCCCTATTGGCTTTTCAGGGAATCTCTGGCCGGACATGTGGTTAACTTTGCACCAGCTTTATTTGCCCTTCAGACGTACTTGGCCTTCTTAAAATCTACCCTTTCTTTCTGGGGAACCCGCTTCTGATGCACCAGTCAGTGGCCAGCAGGTTTGATATCCCCTTCCATCTGTGCCAGTACCAGTGAATGAAGAGGCGGCATTCAGAGCGGTACAGTAACTGGACTTCACTTGTCTTCCCAATTAACCATGACACGAGGCACCTGCCCACCACCAGAGCCCCTCAACAGTCATTTCCACTCATCACTGTCAGAATTTAACCAGCACTCCTGACCAGGCGTCTTACACACACATCACAACACATGAAAAATAATCACGTTGCAGGCCCGGGTTACCAAATAGGCAACTTAGGCGCCGGCCTATGGGCCTCACTTGATGTAGAGGTCTCGCGGCAACGGATCAACATAATATTGGCTTGATCTTCAAAGAAAATTAGAATTAAGCTTTCTTAAATTGTTTCCAAAAGAAAGCAACAAATGAATCACCTCAAAGAAACACAAACTTTACATTAAAGGCTCTATAGAGAAAATACTGTATTAATATAAGTACCCATTCACAACTGAAAAGTACATAAACCAGAGACATCAAATTCACATAACAGTTTGGCTCTTAAATGCTCATCTTCTGGCAGCTGTCAGTTAGCAAACTATGTATGTGTAATGTACAGAAATGATTGTTGGTCAAATAAAAAACATATTAGGAGCTAATTTGTGAGGGGGCCCCTGAAATTTCGACCCCCACAGGGTTTAATCCGGCACTGTCATGTTTCACCAAGGCTACGTGGTCAGTTAGGTATGGTGGAAGATGCAGAATCCTTCATGAAGAGCATCAGGCTCTCGAGGCTTCAGCCATCTGTACCTCTCCTGTACCCTCTGTCCACTGCTTGATTGGCCATAATACATTCAGTGTCTGAACCTTCAGCTTGGGAGAGTTTTCACCCCATTAATCACAGACTACACCAATGCACCGACACGTTTCAACATTACCTGACCTACAGACCTTGACATTGATACTTATACTTATCCGAAGTTGATTGGCTCCCAACACCTTCACGCTAAGCCAGGCTCGGTAGGGTGTATCCCATGCATTATATTGCATGACAAAACTAGGGCATCCGTCATATCGGCCTAACCACTACATCACAAGGTAAACATTGCAAAGTCTAATAGATTATTACATTACTTATTAGGAGTAGATGGACGATGTGAATTAAATATAGTAATAAAATACTTGGCTGCACTTCCATCTAGTACTCCGTTACTCCCCTTAAGGCTCGATATGGGACTGAGACCAATAAGGGAGGAACTAGGTGTAAAGCCTCTAACTTTTTGGAGGCGCCTTTGGACAACCCCTGAACTCTTGAGTTATCGTTCCGAACTTATGGAACTCTACCTTCATCCAGCTCTAGGCAATATTCCATGGCTTAAGTACGTCAAGTCTGAACTTTTTAGGTTGGGCCTTCCGACCCTTTGGACAAAACCTTTAGAGGCCTGTGCAACTATATCCCGCAAAGAACTCGCTGCACTTTATCATAACTCTAATCTTTCGGTATCTTTTGCAAGCGATACTCTGGGATCAATGACCACTACTTTTTTAACTATGAAGGACCACTATAAATTGGAAACTGGGTTAAATGATATAAACCCCATCGCCCTGAGAAAATTATTTTTACAATGGCGATACAATGCGCTTCCAATTAGAGCCCTCACTAGTAAATGGCACCCGCCTACTTCTAAAAATTGTCCTGCTTGCTCCTGCGAGCTGGAGGACGATATTCATTTAATGTTTTTTTGTCCCTCCTACATTAAATCTAGGAAGAAGTGGATCGTTCCAATTTGCAGGAACTGGGGCTTTAGGCACCACTTAGATGCCTATAGGCTGCTGAAAAGTGATCTATCTCCTCCTACCGTATTTGCTATCTGCAAATATCTAGCAGCAGCCTGGTATATTAGAAGAACTCATTTGCTGAAATGAAATGTAAAACTGTTACCATGTGGTTTGGATTATGTTGAAGTATTCCTGTCAATTGCATCTGTATCCATCCTAGATTACAGTTGTCTTATTATTTTAAAATTGCTTTCTCAGATAATCTGTTTTTTCAAAATTGTATTGTATGACTTCTTTTATGACTCTTCTGAGTCGAAATAAAGATTTAAGAAAGAAAGAATAAAATACTTAATCTGATAATACAGTGAGAGGAAATGCATTACATATTATAGATTGATGTTTCCAACCTTGAAATAGTGTGGCAAGCCCCACCAACAGATCACCCATTATGGCCATTGTCCTCTCTTTGCCTCTGTCTTTACTGCTTAATCTTTTCAATACAAGAATCAGTGCATATGTCACCTCAATGTATGTGCAAAAGTTATCAATTTTCCCTAGTCATCAATAAATTCTTGAGCCTTAATTACGAGTAGCCCAAAATAACTCCTTTTATTTCCTCGCCCTGCAATTACCGTTCCTGGGATTTCGGTAAGTGGTGGAAGCAAATAACAGGAATTGCAGGTGTTTCAGGGCTGACATGCATTCTGTTCCCCAGCATTCCGCTCAGAGACCTCACCTGCTGGGTGGAGTGCAGCTCACCAGTGGTATTCACACTGTGCTTATAATTCCAGTGGGCGGGGTAACTGCATTTACAGGAACCATCCTGATTAACAAGCCGCTCTGAACAAGGACCTTGAGGGTAAAGTTCTGAAAAGTTTTCTGATGTGTTTTTTTGCTTTTGGCACAATCTTAAAATTCCTAAGGTCTCCTTCTATAATCTAGATGGGGTCTTCACAGCAAACAAGGCCTTTCTAAGACTCATCCCACCCTCAAAACTGCATCACTTCTTGGAAACGGCCCATGGTGTGGAGCTCAAGGCTGTCACGGCCACCAAGCATGATGCCACTCTTCCTTATTGCCTCTGTCCTATAACACTCATCCAAATACCTCACAGTCAGTTATATTACATGATGAACCGGAAAGCACTAATATGCCCACCTCCTTCCCAGGAACCACACCATACACCCTGGAGGGCTCAACTTACCACTGTCAATATACAGCATCTCATTGATGGACCTCACCTTTGCCTAAGTGTGAGAAAGTAAATCAAAAGGAAACTGGAAGGAAGGTCGAATATCAAGTTTACTCTTTGATAGGCGCCCCATCCGCCTGTGATTGGCCAGTCAGATACAATGCAATATAATCGCATTTGTAGAGCGCACAGATACCTCCGAAGAGGCGTCCCAGCGCTAGCGGTAAAGATCACCTGAGGAAGGGAGCAGAAAGATACTGACTTTAATCTGAAGAATCACAGACAACACGTTCCAAATTATACCTCAACATTGTAGAGTCTCACATCTCCATTTAGCATATTAATTAGTACTTTAATTGGTCCCGCCAGGGCGATTTGAAGCTGGTACTCGGCCATAGTTCAGGTTGTTTTGAAAAACATTGTAAAGGTCAACAGTGGAACCCAGTGAACAAGAGTGAGGTCTTGTTTGAGAGAGATGTACCTGGAGACTTTCAAGAGAAATGATATTGATTAGAGGGATTTGCTCACGAAATCAGATCTAAATGGATGCAACCAGAAGTGTGCATGATGAGGAATGAGTGACAGTTTATATCTGTGGCCTGGAGGTGCTTAGTGTCTCAGCCGTCATCTCACTCAACTCATCTGCACTGTTAAAAAGTAAATAAAATAAAACTGGAAGAAAGGTTCAATTGCACGTTTACTCTGATGGGCACCCCATTTATCTGCAACTTGCCCTTCAGTGATAGATGTGAGTTTGATGAACCACAGACAGGATGTTCCAAATGACGTCAACATTATAGAATTACAACACATTTTATAAAACAGTAAAAGCAATTGGTATTTCCATCACATGTTTGATTTCGAGGCCTGTCGGTGCAGTTGCCTTTACTTTTACAGTCATCTTGCTGCTTGTGTATTTTCGCTGCAACAGGTTGACTCAGCAGAATGTTCATACAGTTAGTTAGCAGTTAATTCCGCTCACTGAATCCAGTGCTTCCTCAAGTGTTGAATCAGGAAGTGTTTACTGTGCGAGAGAGAAGGCAGAGGTGGTGGGGCCATTGACGAAGGTGTTGGGCTTACATTGACCACTGCCTGATGGCAACTCCTACACTTCAACAAAAAGAGAAACACATTTTCTGAGACTGCCTCTGATATCCTGGAGAGGCTGCAGAACTCCCGATTGACATGGATGTGCAGAGCCGGTACACATGGGCTGGAATCTCATCTGCCAGGGTTTTCAGCTCACCTTTTGCTGTCCATGTCATATCACTTTTTCAGCAGGGCCTCGTTGCAGCTCCCCTGCGACAGTTCTCCTGTCCAGCTTGCCTGCAGTCCGCTACCCTCTCTTGCCTAAGATTTTTGCCTCCTCTGCTTGTTTTCTGCCTTGTTTTCTGCTCGCTTTCTGCTAGTTTTTCTGCCTTTTTCTGCCCTCTAATTTTGCCTCTCCCTGCTCATTCTGTCCTTTATTTTATCTCTTTCTGCTTGCTTCTGACCTCATTTTGCCTCTTTCTGCTCATTTCTACCTTTATTTTGCCTCTTTCTGCATGTTTCTGACCTTTATCTTTCCTCTTTCTGCTCATTTCCTCCTTTTATTTGACCACTTGCTGCTTGTTTCTGACCTTCATTGTTCCACTTTCTTCTTGTTGCTGACCTTTATTTTCCCTCTTTCTGCCAATTTCCTGACCTGGCTCTTCGACTGACAGTCGCATACACAGCGCCCAGATACCCCCGAGGTGACAGTGTAGCCTGCCCTTTACAAATGCTGACTGATTGGTAATGTGAAACGAGACAGACGATATTGTGTTACACACTGTGTTCCTGCATAAGTTGGCACACCTAGGACCTCAGAACACCTATTCGCCACTTTTAGTTGCCTCTATTCCAAGTTCATTTGAAAATCTTATTGTGCCTTACAGTGCAAGCTCAGCATTCCCCACTAGTGTGCAATGCACATAGAGGTGTTTTACACTGACGTGCCCGTGTGTGATTGCTCCCTCAATTCGTTTGATGTACCCACCATCTAGTGGGTGCCATGATTCTTGATGGTCCTCATCCAGAATTGTTAGGTTGCTGTGGCAGCAGGTCCAGATACACAGCGCCCTGCTTATGTAGCTATTTAATGCAATGTGTGTCAGGACACATGAGCAACAAGCTAGGTTTCAGGGTATCTCCTGGATGACTGTAAGTTGATAGGAAAAATGAGCAGCCACTGCACAAACAGACACATAAAGATGGCATTAACAAAAACTGTAAGCAGACTTGCCACAAGTAGAATACTTCAAATGTAGAAAGCGAACATCTGCCACCGGACCAGGTTCCCTCACCTCCAGGACTGCTTGTATGCCAACCTGGCCAAAGCACAAGTGGGCATATTTACAAGGGCTTATTGCCAGTAGAACATCACTTTTTATGACGTTCTGGTGGCAATAAGCCCTTTGCCTTATTTACAAGGTGGCGTTAAGCCACTTAACAGGCTTAATGCCGCCTTATAAATAAGGCCCCTTTTCATGTAGCACTTAGCATGAAAGGGGCGGGCAATGGGTGTTGCAGTGGATGTGCCGCCACAACACCCATTGCTTTTCACGCTGCCCTCTATTTACAAGGGTGGCGTAAATATTGGGCAGTGCCAAAAATAAAACTAGGGAAAACCTGGTCTTAACATGGCAAAACGGGGAGAGATTATTAATATCTCCTCGATCTTGCTGTTTCTATGTGTGCAAAAGAGCAAAATGCCACTAGTGATTGTTCATTTGCAGGAAGGTGTTCCTTCCTGCACATAAACAATCATTGAAAAATGACAAGTTGCAGCTTCGATGTGTGCTGCACAAAGCAGCACACATAGAAGTTAGAAATCACCATTATGGTTTGTTTATGTCACAGAAAGAGACACCTTCCTGCACATGAACAATCATTCCCTGCAACGCAGACACCCTTGCACTCTGGTGCAAGGGTGCCTGCGTTGGCCATAGGCAGCTAGATTTAGTGCCAGTGCTGGGAGAAACACAGGGGTGCGCTGCATTCTTGTGCATATGACGCTTCCCTGCGTTTTTAAACTGGCTTTAGCAATTTTGGAGCTATTCCGCGTTCCGCCAGTTTTTTGTACATATGCCCAAGGTGTGCAACATCAAAGCCGATTTACTTGCACACAGGCTTCGAAAGTTCACAACTTGGATATTAGCCCATTCCTTCTTCATGCCACACCAGGTGTGGTTCTCACCTGTTTTTATCCTCGTCGCCACTAAAGCAATATGTATGTGTGGCGGGCCTGATCACCAGTAAGAATTCCTTGGACTGTTCCGCGGCACACCCACTTGACATTTCAGAACTAAACTACAATTCAGGACCTGGCATCGACAGCAGCGAATCACAGCTATCATCTTAGACCCCCCTTGTGCTCTGCTGTCACTTCTGCACCGGCTACGCCTCCCACCTTTTGTAATGATTTACTTAATCAACCCCAAATGAACATGTAAACCCCAGTCCCTAACTGCTGAGTGTTAAAGACAGACTTGTTTGCCCGAAAAAGAACACAGCATGTGAATTAGCTGAACGGGCTTCACGATTATCTAGCAATCCGTGCCCAACCTTATATCGCACTAATAGTTTGAAAACGTCCCATGTGTAGGGATCTCCAGGTAACCTACCAGTAATCATTATTCCGAATCCTCCATTCCACGTCAAAGACCTTACATACAAGGTTAGTGCTCCTAAATAGAGTGGTCAGGCTAGCAACCCCCCAACATTTCCTTAGTTTTTTTCTTTCATCAGCTCCTCTCCCATCTGGAGGACAGCAGCCCCACAGAGAGGACCAGAAACATCAAAACATTATTTGGAAACACCTCATTCAGAGAACTGCAAGGAGCCAGTCCACAATATCCATCATGGAATCCCTACACACTTAACCAGGAGAGGGCACCCCCATAGTGTTGCGGGGAGTCTGCTCATGCACAGAACTATGCACAGGAAACCAGGACCTCAGTGAATTGTGGTGTACCAAAAAACTCACCTCAGTACCCAGAACCCCTTATCCGACTAGCATCAGTGTCTCATTTGTTCTCCGTATCATCTCTAAGCTACCAATGATTAGACAACTCAGAACAAGCGACTTAGAGTACTCTCAGGAATGGTGGGAATCAGAAACACTTTTTCGTTATTATTCTCATATCAGTCCACAACAAGAGTAATCAGAGACACGGAAAAGTTTAAAATGTTTGTTTTTAACTACGTGCTCTAAGGAGCAGTACTTTGGCTAATATAAGCAGACAAATGATTAAAAATAAAACCATAAGCATTGTTACAATACCATAGAAAATGAAGGGAGAAATCATATTAAAAATGATAGTGGAAAACAAGTCCTATAATACTTTGTGAACCACCCTCCCTTGGTTAGTAAACTAGTTTTATAAACTAATAGAAAGTCTCTAGGTTTGAATGGGGAACCCCATACCTCAAAGATCAGCTTAGGTGAATCACATCACAGGATCAGCTCTGCTCTCTGTGTCTGGAAAGGTTTTCTACAAGTGTCCTAATTATGCATGCAAATGCAATATTAAAGGCACCCTAGTTTCAGATATTTGCAGCTGTGTGCATGTTGTGTCTAGAGTGTGGGCCGATCAACCTGAATTCAACAGCATACATTGTTATTTGACCTTGACGGCATCTGCACACAGTGTTCAGACTAAGGTCGCTGTGCACGTCTAGGGATGTGAATAACAGACCGTTCTCATGTGAAGAAAAAGGGAAACAAACTTTACAAGGCAACTATTACATCGCACTACACTTACAACGCAGGCATTACAACGGAACATCCTTTACAATGCATGACACTACAACGCATACCATTACAACGCATACCATTACAACGCAGACACTACATCGCATGTCACTACAACGCAGGCATTACAACGCATACCATTACAATGCATTCCATTGGAGTTAGCTCCTACACTATCCAACACTTACCCTACTGTTGCACCCCCTGGAGTTAGAATAGTAATTTTTAACCCCTACACTATCCAACACTTACCCTACTGTTGCACCCCCTGGAGTTAGAATAGTAATGTTTACCCCTATACTATCCAACACTTACCCTACTATTGCACCTCCTGGAGTTAGAATAGTAATTTTTACCCCTATACTATCCAACACTTACCCTACTGTTGCACCCCCTGGAGTTAGAATAGTAATTTTTACCCCTACACCATCCAACACTTACCCTACTGTTGCACCCCCTGGAGTTAGAATAGTAATTTTTACCCCTATACCATCCAACACATACCCTACTGTTGCACCTCCTGGTGTTAGAATAGTAATTTTTACCCCTATACTATCCAACACTTACCCTACTGTTGCACCCCCTGGAGTTAGAATAGTAATTTTTACCCCTATACTATCCAACACTTACCCTACTGTTGCACCCCCTGGAGTAAGAAAAGTAATTTTTACCCCTATTCTATCCAACACTTACCCTACTGTTGCACCCCCTGGAGTAAGAACAGTAATTTTTACCCCTATACTATCCAATACTTACCTTAAATGCAATGTAACATTATGCGTTGTAATGGTATGCGTTGTAAAGGTAGTATGCGATGTAATGGAATGCATTGTAAAGGTAGTTTTTTAAAATGCGTTGTAGTGTCATGCGATGTAATGGAATGCGTTGTAGTGGATGTTGCGTTGTAAAAATTGCGTTGTAAGTGCATGCGTTGTAAAAGTATGCGTTGTAACGTCATACATCCGAAGAAAAAGGGAAGCAAGCAGTTTTACTTGTAATAACAGCTACCTGTAGTGTCGCGTGCTAAAAGCAGCAAAGTGGCAAGATGGCGCTTAACTTCTAAAGCGCATACTTTAAAAAAAAAAAAAAAAATTATCCTCATATAACCTCAGTAGCCATAGCAACCTCTCGACCTAGTCCACCACTGATGCAGATGACTTGATGGTTTCAGTCTCAGCTGTTGTTTCTTCTTTTGGGGACCACCCAAAGTACACATCATGAGCTGACCAAGAGGTTTTTAATCATTGGAATTTAACCTTAGCCTACTCTAATCTACTATCCGTTGTATTTCCATCCAACAGACTCCAAAATAACCCAGTAGCAGGCCTACCTCTATAGATGTTCACCCTTTGATCCAGAGCTCTAAAATAAGTAACTGAATTGCACCAGGCATTCCAAGACGGTGGTACCATCTGACGCCAAAGTTTACAAATCTCTCTCCTAGCCAGGAGGATCATAAAAAACACCAACTTATATTGCAGTACGTTCATATCTTGCCTCCCCCAGGTTCAAGTGTTATCCCAAAAAGTATAAGAGATGGGCTTACCTCTACATCTGAACCAAGCACCTTCGAAATACTCTTACCCATGTTTTTCCAATATTCCTGTATCTTAGGGCAGGAGGCAAATATATGAACATCATCCACATTCAGGGAGCCACACCTAATGCATCTTGCTTCTCCCCCGCCTCTCATTCTTGAAATTTTCAGGGGTGACCAATACAGCCTGTGGATTGTAAAGAAATGGTTCTTTCTGAGTGGAGCAGATTTAACAGTCGAATAAAGAGTATCTATTGATACTTGCCATAATTGATCTAACTCCTCTTGCGGCAAGTAATTTTCCCAGACTCGCGTTGGGTTGTCAATCTTCCTGTCGGCTGCAGTTAGAAGATGCCCGTACCAAAGAGCCACTTCCTTTTTCCTGGGAGCCACATCTTGTAGTTCATTTTCCATTTGACACTCCTCATAGGGCGGCCAGGATTGATTCTTACACCAGGAAACAATCTGATAGTATTTAAACCTGGATAAAGTGCCTTTAGTGATAGAGTTCCAATACTCCCATGAGAAGCATTCATTATTTAGGACAATATCCTGCCAGGACGTGACACCAGCCTCAAGCAAAGGACGAGCTAAAGCATCTAGGAAGCACTCCAGTGTTCCTGGAGATCCCCACACAGGGGCCCACTCACTATAATACGAAAGGCAAGACAGTCACAACAGCTTGCCCATAGCTTCCGCCATTTGTAGAGTCTTCAAGCGCACTTTTGTAAAGAATTTGGAAGAACCAAATTTATACATAAATCCGAATGAGTCTATGCCTTTTAACATGGCGGAAAACATACTCCGTATTAGTGATTTGTCTGGGGAGAGCAGTAACATCCTACAGTTCTTTATCTGGTAGGCCCAGCAATATAGTTGTAAATCAGGTAGACCCATACCTCCTTGCTTCAATTTACGTCTTAGTTTCTTCCAGGATAGACGGACCCCCTTGCTAGCCCATATAAAAGATGACATTTTACCCTGGATTTTAAGCAGATCCGCTTTTGCAAATGCTAAAGGGATATTATTAAACAGGTAGGTAAATTTTGGCAGTATGGACATTTTTATTAGGTTCACCCTCCCATAATGTGAGAGAGGTAAACTCTGCCACCTTTTCAACAAAACATCGACCTCCTTAGACACCCTTTCTAGATTTGTTTTTGGAAGTTTCCCCAAGTCGTGGATATTGTAATTCCTAAGTATCTAAACTCCTTGACCGACTTGCTCTCATGATCTGGGATATTCCATGCCATAAACTCGGTCTTGTCTTCATTCACTTCATACCCTGAAAGTTTCCCAAACGCCTGTGCTTCAGCCATAAGCTCAGGGAGTGCAGTAGTGAGATTAGGAGACATTAACACCAGGTCATCTGCATAAAGGGCGACTTTCCTCTCAAATTCGTTTATAGAAAAGGGGATTATCTTCTGGTTCTGACGAAGACTTTGGGCGAGGGGCTCAATATATAGGTCAAACAAAATAGGTGACAGAGGGCAGCCCTGCCTGGTTCCCCTACTTATTTGAACAATTGGGGAGGGACTTCCATTAACTAGTATCTGGGCATAAGGTGACCTATAGAATTTTTTGAGTACATCCCTAAACTCATCCCCGAGTCCAAAAACCTTCAAGACCCTATCTAAAAAATGCCAATTTACACGGTCGAAGGCTTTGGCAGCGTCCACAGTAATGATGGCAAAAGGCATATTCTGTGCCACTGCCAAATCAGCTGCCCCAATTAGCGTATACACTAGTTCTGACATTTACCGACCTGGAATAAAACCCTTCTGATCTTGATGTATAATGGGGCCAATAATTTTTGACAAGCGATTATTCAATATCCCTGCAAATACTTTATAATCTGTATTTAATAAGGATATCGGCCGATACGACTGACATAAAGTCGGATCCTTCCCTGGTTTTAAGATGAGAGATATGAGTGCTCCATTCCAAGAGTCTGGCAAGGGGAAAAGACCACCTAGAATATCATTAAATAAATCCAACCAAACTGGAATAATCTGATCTCTTAATATGGAGTAGACTTCAATTGGAATTGAGTCTGGGCCGGGGTCCTTTCCCCTCTTGGATTTATCCAGAACAGCCAGAATCTCACTTCCAGTTATTTTAGACTTTATAAAAATCTGACTATCCTCGGATATTTTCGGGAGCAGTTTCTCAGTAAGCCACAAATCTATGTGTTCTTCCGCTGTATAGAAGTCTTCTTGATATAGCTCTTGAAAGAACTGGACAAAAGACTGTTCTATCACATCTTTATCCTCAGTGATGTGTGCATGATGTTTTATCCTACTGATGTAGTTGTAGGATCTATCAATTCGGCTCTTTATTGCCAAGAGCTTACCACAGTTCTCTCCCTGCTCAAAATCCGGCATCTTACTAGCTTCCCATTTTTGAAGAATGATCTCCTCAGACTTAAGCCTAAAGTTCAACTGAACTTCCTCGAGTCTCCTTGCTAAACCTTCTCTCTCTGTAACAGTTGTATTCCCGTACTTAAGCTCTGCCTCTATTTTTTTTACTTGTGACTCTAGGCCAGCTAACTCAGTCTTCTCCACCCTTGACCAGCCCGCAACCGCCCCCTTTAGAGTTCCCCTTAGCCAAGCTTTATAAGTATCCCAAACATTATGCAGGGAGGTTGATCCTAGACTGTCTTGTAAGAAACAGGCGGTTTTAGATTTCAAGAGATCAGGGGTGGAAGGTTGCAGTAAAAATCTCCTATTTAGAGTCCATCTCTTCATAGGGGATTTTTGAGGGAGCTCCAAATTAAAGGCTATTATATACATATACTCTATGTGGCTTACTTTGTCCACCTCTGAATGCTCCATAAATATATAATCTAGCCTAGAAAAGTGTAAATTCTTTTTACTAAAAAAGGAGTACTCTCTTGCCTGACCATTTTTTTTCCGCCATACGTCACATAAATTTAGATTTTTTAGAGTAGTCCTAAAATAGGCTTTAACACGAGGAGCCGCAATCTGTTTCCGAAAAGAGGATTTGTCCAGTCGATTATCCATAAGGACATTAAAATCTCCACCCAATATAAGTGGGGAGTCAAAGTCGGCCAGGGCAAAACAAAGATTATATAGTGGACCAGTATCATCCTCATTTGGGCCATAGTAACTAACTATAGTGTATTTAGACATCTGAGATTTTATTTCAGCTATGACCCAACGCCCCATTCTATCTGCCTGAGATCTGATAAATTCAATCCCCAAATTTGGTTTCAATATAATGGCTGCCCCTTTCGAACAGCACTGTTGGTCTGAAGCAATAATTTTGTCTACCCATCTTTCCTTGCCGAATAATGCCTTGCACTCTGATTGTAAAAGGTGAGTTTCTTGGATCATACAGATTGAGGCCGAACTATTTTTTAAATACTGTAGGATCAGACGCTGTCTTCTCCTAATTCTCAACCCGCTAACATGCCAGCATAAGAAACCCAAGTCCCGTCTTGATCCCTGTAGAGGTCTATCCAGCATCATTATCTTTGTCCTGGTCGCCTCCCCTGCTAAGGGTACTGAGAGTTATTATATTAGAAAGGTTTAACAGATTAATTGTTTTATTTTTTCCCAATGCTCCCCACCAACACATGTGCAAACCCCCCCCACACCATCCCTTCCCCCTATTTGCTAGTGCACCCCCCCCCCCGGGATTCCTCCCTGTCTAATCATGGCAATAAACATTGCCGTATGAGTCGTAACTCTCCCGTCTCCCACAAAGAAAAAAAAAGAAGTGAAATATAAAGATATATATGGTATCAACTAATTTCTAGCTTTGGCCTGTTCTAGAAATGTGTCTACCTCTTCCGGGAACCTAAAGTTAAACATCTTATTGGCCCATAAAACCTTCAAAAAGGCAGGAAATCTCAGCTGCACCTGAGCCCCCAATTCTCTTAATGCATCCATCTGCTTCCCTAATTCCCATCTCCTATCTTCCGTTACCTTAGAGATGTCAGACCTAATCTTAAAGGAGATGTCATTAACTTCAATGGATTTAAGTTTAAGGGCTGCCCCTAGTAGCTGCTCTTTTAGCGGGTAGGATTGGATGCATATTAAGATCTTCCTTGGCTTCTTTCCTGCAGGGTTTAACCTGAAGGGGTCTCTATGGATGCGCTGTATTTCTTTCTCCCATATTGGTGCTGAGGCGATTTGGGGAAATGCTTTAACGAAGATATCTATAACATATGCTTTCAGATTATCCCCTTCCAATCCTTCTTTTAAATCTAGTACTCTTAGATTATTTCTTCTAGATACATTTTCAAGTCTCTCCAGCCTCTCATCAACATCCCGCTCTCTCTTTTTTAGCCTGAGCACTTCATGAGCATTATCCTTGACCTCCTGATCAAGTTCTCCCACCTTGTTTTCCAATGCCTCCAGCCTTTGTGTTAGTGCATCTAAGTTCTCTTCTAGGCTGGTGCATGTGTCCTGTATCTTCCTCTGGTTAACCTCCGAGGTTGAGAATCGTGTGCTCATCTCTGCAGATATCTGTCTCAGCATCTCTTGTATTGAATCGCTAGCAGGGCTTGACTCGACCCCTTCGACCCCTTCTACACTCTGCCTCCGGCCTTCCAAATTGCGTTCTGTATCTTCCACCCTCACATCCCCAAAGTCAGTTTGATTTACATACCCATCTTCCATTATGGCAGGGAGTGTACCATTAATCTTATCTAGTACGGAATATCTATTTGATAAAGGGATGGCAGGGTTAAGAGCTGAAGCCGAGTCTACCAATGGAGCCCCCTTACTTAGGTCCCATTTCCCTTGTGGATTGGACATAAAGTAAGCCTTTAAAGAAGGCGTTATTTTTGTAAGGGGTTGAATCTTCTCTCTCTTCCTACCCTTCGCGAGAGCTGGCTTCCCTGTCCTAGAGGTCGGCTTCTTACTCTTATGACCACTTATTGAGGCCTCCGTGGGCATAGGCGGCTGCGTAGGCTGTATATACTGTATTGCCTGCGCTGGCTTTTGTACAATGGGTTCTATCCCAAGAAAGTTCAGTGATCTTAATTTGTACCTCCTTCCCTGAGTAGTGGCAGTGTTAGGTGTCTGTTTGGTTAAATTTGGGTCTACCCCTTTATTCGGCTGTTGCCTTTTCGTTACCAATAAAGCTGGATCCTGCTCGGGTTGCTCAGACTGTAGCTTATCTACCTCCATGTAGTAGTAAGTATCCTCATTACCTATTTTGGCTACGTCAGAGAATATGGTATAAGGCTTGCGGTGTTTATATGGAGAATGAACCTCATGCAGACAGTTCCCAAAATGAGTTTCGCCTCTGCCTCTATCTCTGTGTATTTGGGACAGCTTTTCAGGGGGTACACATAGCACACCTAACGCTCCCAGAGTGAGACAGCTAGTAAACTGCGTTCGATTATAGCACTGTGCACGTCTGCTTTGCGTTAATGCCCCCTGCCGCCCTAAAGAGGGGAAATGCCAGCCTTGCCCACATTCAAGCTTACACCACAATCTCTTTTACCTGGCTAAGAGAGATTTCGAATCCTCCTCTGTTAGTCCCTTGTCTCCACCGCAGCCATTAAACCACCGGTGAAGCCTCGGAGGTCAAAGATCGATAGGGCAATTTCCCGAAAGCCCCCAGCAGCAGCTTCAACCCCATGGCTTCAACCCCCCGAAAGCCCTGAGTCCGCCCGCTCCAGCTCCAGCGACACCGGGGGCAACCGAGTCCCAGACAGGCGACTCCCAGACGGGAACAATCAATCCCCCATGCGGAAGTCCCTGACGTGGGAAAACGAGCCGCAGAGACAGCTAATCCGCCCGAGCCCGAGCCCAGGACACAACGCGGACGAAAAACCCAAACTCCAAGGGCGGCGAAGCTGAAAACCAGGACGCGTCGGGTAGACCCCCCACACAAGAAGCAGTCTCGTACAGCCACAAGAGAAGAGAACGGGCAGACGGGTCCGGAACACAGCAACACAGCCGAAGCCGAGCAGGACACACAGCATACGAAGAACCAGGCCCCCAGAGCAGCAAAATCACAGAGCAGGATGTGGCGGCATCAACTCCTCAGCCAGACCCGGTAGGTAAGCACTTCCACAATGGACTTAGTCGGTACCATGAAAGGGAGAGCGGGAGAGCTGGAGAGCTGGACAACTCGCAACCTGCCGATTAGCTGGCCGCCATGTTCCCCTCGTGTGTCAACCTGAATTCAACAGCATACATTGTTATTTGACCTTGACAGCATCTGCACACAGTGTTCAGACTAAGGTCGCTGTGCACGTCTAGGGATGTGAATAACAGACCGTTCTCATGTGAAGAAAAAGGCAAGCAAGCAGTTTTACTTGTAATAACAGCTACCTGTAGTGTCGTGTGCTAAAAGCAGCAAAGTGGCAAGATGGCGCTTAACTTCTAAAGCGCTTACGCCAACATAGCAATGTATGTACACAAAACCCTGTCTCCACTACACCCTCCCTTGTTTGGGCCACGAACAGAATAGGGAGGCTATGTAGAACGCAGAGTTCAAGTTCGAGTGAGACAGAACCAAGTTCATATATTGGCACGCCTTATAATAGGTAGTGAAAGTTCGAAAGATTTGTAGGGAAAAAGTAAAAAAATTAAAACATCTTTCAGGGGCGGTATACAGCCCAATATGGGGTAAAAAGAAAAATTAAAAAATCTTGATTAGGAGGTGCGGAAGATGGACAACTGTCAATTTAATCCATCAACGTGTAGGCACAATAAATTGCAACTGCCTCCAAGAGGAAGTCATTATAATGTTCAGTAAAAGAGTCAGCCATCCAGTCAAGTAAAGTAAATGAACATACATGTTCTTCAATAACCGGAGCCTCTAGCACGTTCAGAGGACAACTTGCGTGTTCTTCAAGATAACTTTGCGCTAGGAAGTCATATGCTGCCGCATATATATCCCAATTCCCTAGGACTCCATGCGCCGCTCCACAGGCCATAATCCCGATACCAGAAAAGTCCAAATCATGAGCTACTAAGGGACTCATTAGTCAATCATAATCCGGGGAAAGGAGACGCCGTGTTCAACAGGCACAAATCCAGAGCCCATTTGAATGGACAATCCAGGCAATGGAAAACAGGTTGCACGCAAGTGAAGTATGAGAACCGGAAGGATAATCCATAGGCTACGCTCAAAGTGGCCAGTGGTAATGTCCCATAGTATTCAAGCATCCGGTTGTGCAATTGAAGCAGCCAGTGCAGGCTGTTGTGTGATACAGATCGTGCAGTCTTTGCGGAGCAAGCAAACCAACAACAGCACACCAGCAGTCAAGGCAAGAATTACCGGTAGACTGCCGAAGACGCTGGAAAAAATAGAATGAAAAAATGCCGGTATCACACCAAATATTGTTTGGAAGGAGGTCACAAGGCCGGAGCCCACAACCTTGAAAAAATGCACTAAGCCAGTTGTTGACGAGGCATTGAATATAGTGTGAATCAGAGCACCAAAATGAAGGGGGAGATCTGTATTTAAAAGTGCATGCACCTCAGTCCGGGTGTTAGATACGTGAAGGACAAATGTTTCACGGGAGGAAGTCAGGGCGACTTCTTTTTGAGACAATAGAGCCCTTATTCTGCTCATCTTGTTGAACTCTGCTTTCAAGGTTGGTATGAAAGGCCAGATGGATACATCCAGTCTCCCATGCGGGGGTGGGAAAAGGACATTCTTACAACAGACAACGCGTTGTGAGACAGTTACAATGTACGGAATCCCTACTAGCATCCCGCAGCATGCCTCATTATTTAAAAGCAAATAACTGCCGTTAGCCAATAACATGAAAGTGGGTGTAATCGCTGGCACAGAATTATTTCCCTTTAGAATGCAAGCTAAATTTGGCGCTTGAACACTGCATGCGCCATGCAATTGGATGTTTCTACAGACTACTGAGTGATCAGGGGTGGAAGTGCAATCCTCTCCTTTTAAATAAACCTCTTTACTCTCTCTCAGGCACCTGTATGTAAATGGGAGTGACCAAACTTCAAGGCATAATGTTTCATACATGAACGGAACTTAAACAATGGAAATGGTAAAGTGATCAATCCATGGATAAGCCACACAGCTGAGTTCAACTCGGCCACAGAGAATCGTAAAGGTTCCAACTTTTCAATATGCAATAATGAGTATGTCGCATCCTTCATGGACATGAACTGTTGTTTGTTAGTCAGATTAAACGGCAGGAATAAAGATGATGTGTTCATATAGTCCCAGGGAACTTTCCCAGCCTTCAATGTTTGTAAAGTCCATGCAAACTGCATTATAGAACGCAATTGATTTTGACCATGGTATAAAACAGACATATCATCTTGTACAATATCCACAACAGATGAAACAATATTATCTAACGTGTAAATTCTGGAAGAAAGGGTGTTAATGCTATTATCAATGACAGCAAGCACTTTTTTCAAATTTGCTTGATCAATAGCTCTTAATCTAGACGTAGCTTCAATTTGCGATAATTTCCTAACTTCGTTGTAAACAGCATACACGCATCTTTTGGACCTGCCACCCACAGGGTCCTTGGCAAAATCATTCAAATCTACTTTGTCATTTAATTTGGACAAATGAAGTTTAACAGATGCCATGGTGGAGTGTTGCAGCCAGTTCTGACATAATTTACCTACTGAATATGTAGTGACAGAATGGGAAGATTCAAATCGGGGGTCCACTCTAACCTGGGGATAACCGGGGAGGATACCCAGAAAACGATGTTGACAGGAATCTGAACTTTTCTGCCATATCAACCATCCTTCAGGATCTAAGGTTGAAATATTGAAGGACGTATTAGTGACGAATGACTGCAATTCATCAAGGGACAGATCTGTGTGATTAGCCCATGTTGGGTAAGCACCCAGATCAGGAATAGAAGGGGAATTCATATTTTTAGAAGTAGCCAATCCAAAGCAGGTTGTTTGAAAAATAGTAATATTCAAAAACAACAGGTGGTTAGGTACAAGGCATGCACAGTGGAGTGCTTCCTCGCCTTGTACCTGCCTTGCTTTAGAACCCCAAAAAGATTTAAGGTCAAGGGTATCTTTCCACAGCTCATAGCCCCCTACAGCTAATTCATCCATAAAGGACTTGGAATACAATAATTTAGTGAGGGTTAGTCTAACTTTGGAAGCTGATTCAGCAGCCATTTTAAAATAAAAGGCTTCAGGTTTAGAAACACTGAAATCAGAAAAATATGTACATTTTCCAACTAGAGTTTTGGAGCGGCCCTCAATTGGGGCTGGACAATGTTCCCATTGCTTATAATTAATGATATTTCTAAATGTATTCGCTTTATGCAGTAAATGATTGCCATAGTGTTGGTAGCAAAACAACTCTGCATAATTTGCAGTGTCCAAATAAAAAACTTCAGCATCAAAGGCAACATAATATTTCAAATCAGAAAAAAGAGCCTCTACAGCTTGGACATCCCAATCATCAGAGCGTATGTTTTGTTTCACTACATCCCCCATAGAAACACGAAGCACATTGGGGACATTAATCACCTCTGTGGAACCATGGATTTCAAATTTTACAGCATCCCATACAATCCCATCTAACACAGGCCAGGCAGTAATGTTAACAAAAGGCTGGTCCCTCTTCATGATGTGTGATGAGGAGTGGGGTGCCAAATTTCCAACAATTAATTTAATTGTAGTTCTTCCTGTTAGACAGTGTCCATTTACCAGATGGAAAAATACAACCACAAATCCAATTGACATAAACAAAAAAATAGATATGAGCACCGGCCAAATGTAAGTCCAAGGGGGAATTAAAAAATGTCTTATAAACCAAACAGCAAAAATAGAAATTTTTGAGGGGGCATTCGAAGTCATAGAGTCAGTGTCAAATGAAAAACGTGACTGGTCAACTGCACTTGATTGTGAACCAGGCAACGACACATCTGTGGGATAAGTATACTCAGTATCTTCAACTGGACCACCAGCCGGGGGAGGCAATAAAGGATTAGTAACTGTATGCATTTTGATGGCAATGTCAGGCCTGTTGGTAGTTGCCGGAGCCAAAACAGAATTTCTCAGCATTGCTGGACAAGAGACCGCTGGAATCATACTAAGAAGAATCGGCCACTCGTTGTAGTTTGACATTGTCAATGGAGATGTACCTGTTATCCTTGCGACCAGGAAGTGGAGGTAAAATGACTGTTCTTGTACCCTGCACGCCAAGCACCGGAACTGGAGCACGATAAGAGGGGCCGAACTCCTTCTTGTTCTCCACCTTCTCACGGACCAGGTCACCAACTCGAGGTAACCAGCCAACTACCTGAATCTAAAATGTAGCATCCGTTGTGGAGGGCAAGTATTCCTTTGGAAGACTGTCTCAGGTGTCTTGTAGGTTCTGTAACACAGCAGAATGATCATCTACGTCAAAGAGTTCGGCCGACGCCGCCAAGTCTAGATCATCACGGTCCGGGACAAACATCTTTATGCCAAAGAGTATTTCGTAAGGGGTCCGCCCACCCAGAGACCTTCTAGGGAGATTATTAAGTGCACGTTGAACGCTATACAAATGGGCCAACCAGTTCCTGCCAGTACCTAAAACCCTAGCTGTCAGGGATTGCTTTAAGTCACGGTTCATTCGCTCCACAACACTACTGCCCTCAGGCCGGTATGGAGACGAAAATTTGACTTGGACCCCCAAAGATCTCATGGCATCCTTGTACGCCTCAGAGGCGAACGCTGGACCCTGAAGACAGTTTGAGCAACAGCACTCCTTTGTGGCCAGACCCATAGAAAACATGTGCACAAATCCACTGCAACTAAGATATACTTTTACGCAGTATCAGAGGAGAAAGGGCCGCAGTGATTCAAATAAACACAACCGAGTGGTTTATTAGATATGTACAGCTGTGTTTGAGGTGGACGCGCAGCAGTCGAAGGCTTAATCTGCTGGCAAATGTCACAATTAAGGACATAAGCACGAGTCTGTTTATACAATCCGCACCACCAGTAACGTTGTTGTAAGATGGTAACAGTCGCTGAAACGCCGGCATGGGCAGAAGCCACACCCTCATGAGCTGCTGTTATCATGCAAAGCCTGCAGTCCGTGTTGGGAATCAATCTGTCACCAACATCGTTAATTCTCACATGGGGAACTTTATCAGGAGTTAAATGATAAGAGTATTTAGAAGGGAAACCATGAAGGTAATTATCACCCTTCTCTGTTGCAGCAATTGCTGCCAAGATGTCATCATAAATCTTTCTTTTGGATCTTGTAACTGCTGCTACTAGATATGTTGCCACTGCAGTTTTCGCTGCTTCGTCAGCTAAACTGTTACCAATAGCGTGGACACCTACGCACTGGTGCCCAAGAGTATGAATTACAGTCACGAGCGGCAGACGTTGTCTAAGTTCTGCGACTCGAACCCAAAGCATTTTATGCTTGATTGTGCTACCTTTGGAATCACGATACTCATTTTGAGACCAAAAGAATAAATTGTCGTTGTAAGACTGAACACAGTAAAAAGAGTCACTCACAATAAGAGTAGTCACTCGAGGATCAGCAAACTCCAGTGCAAGCACCAGAGCACGAAGCTCTGGCAACTGGGCGGTACAATCACCCAATGTCTGCGTGTGCACGACATCAGACTTGAATTCTCCATTCACAAAAGTTCCAGCCACTATTGCGCAGGCCGCTGAATAAGCATGCTTAGATTCCATTGCCAGTTGCGCCGAACCGTCAGTGTAAATGATACAATGGTAATCCTCAAGCGGGCGCAAGGACAGAGGAGCTGGATGAACAAATTCATACTATGAATAGTCCTGAGTCTGCAATGAGGCATCAAAGATGTAAGTGACATCCGGAGACGTCAAAGAAGTGGCCCATTGTATCCAACGCGGATGCAAAGCTTTAGAATTTGGTACACTGGCTTTCGTCACTGCCTCTAGGGCAGGATACGGTGTGACAACCAACATGCGTTTCCCTTGCGACAGCGCTCTCTCTTTCAGAATCGCCATTTGCACTGCAGTCAAAACTTTTTCGACAGTGGAAAAGCGCATTTCAGCTGAAGTGTACAGGTGTGACTTGTAAGCAATAGGGACAGTGTCTCCCTCATTGAATGTTAAGTACGTGAAACCCACTGCGCCAAGCACAATTCTTATTACCAGGTTTGTGTGGTTATCACGCGTCAGTAAGTATTTAGAAGCAAGAAGATCAGCTGGCAAAGATTGCAGGATAGCTGAATGTTCTTGCAGCCAGCTCGATTTGGAAAAAGTAGGTTGTACCAAGGCATATACAGCCTCATGCATCAAGCCAAAATCCAGTCGGTAAAATACCGAATCGCTATTAGCTCCCGGTATTGAGTTAAAAATACCCAATCCCAATGCATCAACCCAAAAGCAAAAATCGCTATTTAAGGAATCCTTAAATAGCGATTCCTTAAATAGCGATAGCATTTAAGGAATCCCAAATTGAGATTCCTTAATTTAAGGAATCTCAATTTGGGATTCCTTAAATGCAATGCATGAAAGTTAAAAAATTAGCGAATTCGCTAATAGGGGGAGCAAATTACCATGAAGATGAACTGCATGGTAATTTGCTAAAAGTTTGAAAAATGCACTTTTGTGCATTTTTCAAAGTTTCATGTTGCTCACACACATGCCCTTAGAGAATGTGTGTGTGCAACATATGTGCACATATCAATTTCAGGGGTGCAATAGGGTGTCATTTTGACACCCTTGCACCCTTGAAATTGCATGAGAAATTTGCGAGAACCTACTGGTACTCGCTATTTGCTCATGCAATCTTCAATTCATTCCTATGGGCCTGGAGGCCCATAGGAATGATTGGGATGGCATTCCTTAATTGCTACTCGCAATTTGCTAGTAGCAATTAAGGAAAGTTAAGGAATCGCTATTTGAATAGCGATTCCTACATGCATAGCCTTTTGCTATTCCTTATTAGCGATTCCTTATTTTTCGCTAATAAGGAATCGCAAATGGCATTGTTGATGCATGTGCCCCATAGTGGCTTGATACGCTGGGCATAATCAGGAATGTAAGTACGCCCGTAATAAAAAAAAAACCAGCAAAGATTGTAGTTTTTTCAGAGTTGTTGGCGCACTCAAGCATGCGCATTTCTCCAGGAAGTGAGGTGCTAAACCTCGACCTTCGTTGTTGAGTTCATAGCCCAAAAACAACACTGTAAACTCCGCAATGTGTGATTTTGCAAAGTTAAATTTGTAACCGAAGTCCGCGAACATAACAATTATGCGGTCAACGTGACACAGATGCGGCTATAATTCGTCATCTTTGAGATAGATTTAATCAACATACGAATACGCATCAGGGTCAATGCTCTCCAACAGAGAGACTACACGAGCGGCAAAGACACCAGGACTGTTTTTGTAACCCATGCCTAATCTTTTAAACTGTTTCTGTTTGCCGCCAGAGGTAAAGGCTGTCTATTGACTACTAATAGAGGACAGGTTATGGCTATAAAAGCCATTGGAGATGTCAAGTGTGATTTTAAACCTTTTTCTCACGAGACTATCAACGAAGGCAGAACTGTGGGTATTCTGTACCGTGCAAGTCTGACAATGAGAGTTCAAATGCCGATAATCCAAAACTAAGCAGTACGACCCATCAGGTTTGGTCACAGTTGTTGGAGAGTAGAATCTGCTTCACATGGGTACCCCCACTTTTTGCCGGTGTTTCACTGTTTTTCGACCTTAGTCTGGCTGTGGCCCTGCTAATCAGGACCACAGCCTAGCTGCTTCCTCTCTAAAATGGTTTCCATGTACATTAGGTACATATCTAATTGGATTCTGGAGTGCTTTACACGCCCCTAGTATATGGTATACTATGTACCTAGGGCATAGGTACCTCAGACGCCTACCAGGTGCTGCAGCATGTATTATGCCACCCCTGGGAAGTACTCTAAAATGACACCACAGGTCTGCTACTGCAACCTGGGTAAGGGTGTGCTTGCACCCCCTACTGTGATATAGGCTACCTATATCACTACCCTATACAGACACATATAAACCTATAAGCCACTCCTATGGCAGGCCTTGACAATCCTGAAGGCAGAGTGCTTGGTTTTATGTGAGAGGGTGCCCAAGCATGAGCTGAGCTCCTCTACAGCATTCGGAAATACTTCCTTATGGCTGTTCTGTGATACAGCCATACCATATACTCTTAAGTGCATTATAACCTCGCGGTAAATGCTAACTTTGGGATGGCTGCATCAAAACATGTCGTGTTTGGTGTCAACCGCCTTTGAATACTACCCCCCTGCCAGTTCTGGTGGCGGGGGTAGCATTCCACCCTTCTAGAGGGAGAGACATGTTCACACTGGCTTAACCCGGTTAAAACTTTCCAAAGCCCTGGCATCACAAAATGGATGCCACTGCCACAGCCACAGGTCTGACCTCCTGCTGCTGACTGAATCTCCGACAGGGGAGGCCTGGACAATAGGTTTCCTGTCACAGGGAGGTGTAACCACCTCCACAGACAGGCAGATGTGTATTGGGGCAGGGTGGGTGCATTCAGTGAATGCTTTTGAGACACTGCCTGGGGCACACAAGGTTTCCCTGTGCATAGCCCAGTTCAAACCGGTTTCAGGGGCACTCAGCCCCTGCTCTGGCGTGAAACTGGACAAAGGGGAATGGGTGTAACCACCCCCACCCCAGGCCCACCCATAGGTGGGGCCTTAGAGTTAGTCCATCCCCTAAACTTAGTATAAGTATTGGAATCCAGTCCCTAGGACTTTAGATTACCCTGGATGAACCTCTGAAACATATATCCTGGACCTTCGACTTTCTATCACGACTAGAAGACGGAAGAAATCTCCTTTGGGGTCAAGGAGTGCTTCCCTGCATGGCAGGCACCAAAGAAGCAACTGACCGGTCTGCATTGCTGAAGCTCCTGCCGGACGCCGAAGTCTTTGCATCACCAGAGGAGGATTTTCAGACTTCCCCGAGGCTACCCTGAGTCCACAGCAAAGCTGAGGCCCGTGGCTATCGTGGGTAACGTGGAACCGTGACCCATGGACACCGTGAACTTTTGCAGCAACACCTTCCTGGTCATCCTCGAAGTTGTGCTTTGGGCTCCGAGTAGCCCCAGCCTTGAGCACCGCCTGCACCGAAGATTTTTGGCCTCCACTCCACGAGTGACCCGTGGGCCAGTTCCAAGTGCGGCCGCTCGAGGCTCCTTCGCGATCACTAGCCCGTTGGCTAGCAGGTCCCCACGAAGGCAACTCCACTTCTGTTCGGGCTTTTCTGGTTGCTCCAATCTTGCTCCTACTTACCCTCGCTGGGTGAGTCCATCAGACTTTGAGGATGGTGTGTTTTTCCACAGGAGTAGAATTTGGAAATACTGCTTCCAGCTGGTCACATTTCTCAGCAAGCCAATAAGGCATATCATCCTTATTCCTGGGGCGCTTGCCGAATTAACCATGACGGGACTAATAGTAATCCCGGCCGGGCCAGCTGGTTGCGACGCAACTCCAGGTGCCCCCACCTAGACATTGCGAGAGACGTACTGCACTAAAGCCCTATGTACCGTAATCAAAGCGGTATGGAGTTGACGTAAGTCATCCACCGGGGCTTGCAAATAACGTGGATGTGGTGTAAACCCGGCCAAGACTGGCCAAGTGGCCCCTGGAATAGATAAGGGACCCAAACAAATCGGTGTAACGGTGTGGGGAGGGCGCCATTGTACCAAATGCAATGCTGCCAAGCAGAAATTGGAATCTCCTGCGTCCTATACGGCATGTAATTAGCTGGGACTGCTGTAGGAGTGTATGTGTGAAACATCTTATCATCCACATTCACCTCCGGCAAAGTAACCCAAGAGTAAAACAGCTCATAGGGAAATGATGCATCAGCACTCACCACAAAGATGATAGACATCCCATTGTCTGGCACCCCAAACTGCGTCAATTGACGCCGGAGAGGTGCCTGACTATGCGCTGCAATAACAACCTCAGCCATAAGGACACAGAGAAGAAAAACAATTGATTATAAACCGTAGCACAAAAAGGGTATAAGAGCAAATGGAACCTTTTTAATTGCCAAGCTTGAGAGAACTTATACATTAACTAATTAGGTAGGTTTAAACCGTCACTTCCATCAACCGGAAACAAGAGTGAGGGTGTTGTGGACAAATATAAGCACTACCAAGGCGTCTCAATCATAAGACCAAAACGGTAGGCGCGCCATGTTGCGGGGATTCTGCTCATGCACAGAACTATGCACAGGAAACCAGGACCTCAGGGAAATGTGGTGTACCAAAAAACTCACTTCAGTACCCAGAACCCCTTATCCGACTAGCATCAGTGTCTCATTCATTCTCCGTATCATTTCGAAGCTACCAATGATTAGACAACCCAGAATAAGCGACTTAGAGTACTCTCAGGAATGGTGGGAATCAGAAACACCTTTTCGTTATTATTCTCATATCAGTCAACAACAAGAGTAATTAGAGACACGGAAACGTTTAAAATGTTTATTTTTAACTACGTGCTCTAAGGTGCAGTGCTTTGGCTAATATAAGCAGACAAATGATTAAAAATAAAACCATCAGCATTGTTACAATACCATAGAAAATGAAGGGAGAAATCATATTAAAAATGATAGTGGAAAACAAGTCCTATAATACTTTGTGAACCACCCTCCCTTGGTTAGTAAACTAGTTTTATAAACTAATAGAAGGTCTCTAGGTTTGAATGGGGAACGCCATACATCAAAGATCAGCTTAGGTGAATCACATCACAGGATCAGCTCTGCTCTCTGTGTCTGGAGAGGTTTTCTCCAAGTGTCCTAATTATGCATGCAAATGCAATATTAAAGGCACCCGAGTTTCAGATATTTGCAGCTGTGTGCGTGTTGTGTCTAGACCGTATGCTGGTCAACCTGAATTCAACAGCATACATTGTTATTTGACCTTGACGGCTTCTGCCCACAGTGTTCAGAATAAGGTTGCGGTGCATGTCTAGAGATGTGAATAACAGACCGTTCTCATGTGAAGAAAAAGGCAAGCAAGCAGTTTTACTTGTAATAACAGCTACCTGTAGTGTTGTGTGCAAAAAGCAGCAAAGTGGCAAGATGGCGTTTAACTTCTAAAGCGCTTACGCCAACATAGCAATGTATGTACACAAAATCCTGTCTCCACTACAATAGTGGATGCAACCTGTATACACAACTGAAGGGGAGCACCAGAGCTCTCGCGGGTCAAAGGTAGGCCTGGGCGGTAAATTCCGTTCCGTTCGCGGAATTTGCGAAATTTGGGTAATTTCGCGTTCCGCGGAGAACGCGAAATTGCCCAAAAATCTGCGTTCCGCGACTTCGCGAAATTTTTTGCTTGTTCGCGTTCTCAATATGCGTGTTCGCGAGATATTTCACCCCGAGCACGCAAACAGCGATCGCGAACAGGAAAAAAGTATCGCGAACAAGCAATTCCGTGTGTTCGTGGAATTTCTGCGTGTTCGCTGAGATTTTTTACCGTTTCGCGGAGATTTGCGTAACACGATTACGCAAATTCCGCCCACCCCTAGTCAAAGGCGGTCACACATAAGCTAGTCAAGCCTCTTTCTGCCATCTGCAATGCCCCTGGTGCCACTGAGTCTGGGTCGATTTTAGCGATTATACCCCAAAGCTCTGCAAGTCTTTTGGGTTTTCCACTTGAAAACAGCCCTTCTTATTTGGTGACTAAATGGCAGAAGGAGATGGCGATAGGGTTCTAAAGCCCATACTGGCAGAATCAGTGGTTCATTGTGAAAAAAGGAAGTGTCAGGCCCATATAATTTTCTTAGTACGTCCCTCCTGGTTCAACCCATCACTGGTGCTGACCATGTCAAACAGAACTACGGCCCAATGGTTCTATCCTTGTATCTGGCATAGGCACCCTGTCAGCCCTATCATGATGTACATTATTCCATTGATCCCCAACTATCAATCAATCAATCAGGTGCTTGTTAAGCTCGACTACTCACCCGTAAGGGTCTCAAGGCGCAGGGGGGTGGGGGTTGCAGGTTCCAGTCCATCAAGGAGGGGGTCTGTCGAAGAACCAGGTTTTGAGGTTTCTCGCAAAGATGGGGAGCGAAGTTATCTGTCTGAGGAGAAGCAGAAGGACGTTCCAGGCTCTGGCCCCAAGGAAGGAGAAGGAGCGGCCTCCCAATCTGGGGGTATATCAGCAACGAGGCGATATAAAATTATCGCCACTTTTGTGTCCGTTTTCGGGCGAAAAGCGGCGATAATTTTATCGCCTAATTAGCAAGGTCACGCTATCGCGGGAAACCATGCATTAGCGCCCGGATTCTTAACGCCCAGCTTTGCATCTCTAATGAGATGCAGAGTGGGCGTTCCTGACCTGACATGACTGGAGAAATGTCGCTAAGCGACATTTCTCCTATCATCAAGCCCCACGCTATGAAGCATAGCGGCAAGAAAAGTAGCAATAACCCCTGTTATCGCTACTTTCCTTACGCCTGCTTCAGGACTGACTTAGCCATGATATCCTATGGAAGGTGGATATCATGGCTAAGTATGTGAGGCCCTATCATCAAGCTAACGCCAAACTTCGTGAGATTATCGCTGGGTTTCCAGTGATAATCTCACGTTTGGCAGTTAGCGCTAGGATTTTTATCGCTTTTGAGATAAGTGTTGCTAATAGCATGCTATCTCAGCAATAAAAATCCATGTTAGCCGGAGATAATTATCCTAACGCTAAGTGCGCTTAGCGATAATTATCGCCGGTTGTTGCTGATATGCCCCTAGTCTTTCTGGTGCTTGGGACCACGGCGTAGGAGAGCTGGGCTGATCGTAGGGTTCTTTGGGGTGCGTGAAATTTGAGTCGGCTGTTCAGGTATGCTGGTCCGGTGTCGTGGAGGGCCTTGTGAGCGTGGGTGAGAATCTTGAAGGTGATTCCAGCCTCGATGGGGAGCCAGTGGAGTGTGCGCAGGTGCTGGAATCGGCCACCCATAGAAGGACACCATAAATGTGGTAACTGTTCCGCTTGTTCCAACACAATTGAAGGAACTGAATTCGTCCACAATGAGATCAAATGGACACATAAGGAATTCACAAACTGTAAGACAAAGAACTCTATCTATGTCATACGTTGCCCATGTCCTAAAATATACATTGGGAAAACAACGCAGCAAGTAAATCAGCGCATAGTACTACACCGCTCTAGAATTAAGAAAAAGGTTCAAGCAGCTTCAATTGTGTCGCATTTTCTTGAGAAACATCACACAGAAAAAGACTTCACTTGGACAGTGCTGTCAACAATTCAACATCCACCGAGAGGGGGTGCTATTGACGCCCGACTTTTACACAACGAATCGTGTCTAATTCTAAAATTTCAATAGCGCAGAGACAGGACTGAATGAGGTGACTGAACTCACCAAACTTTAAGATATAGTCTTACTGCTTTAAAAATGTTTTGGTTGCAGCAATATAAACAGAGAATCTAGACATGGAGAAAACTACATAACCCAGAGTGCATCCTTATGTGCAGAACTAAAGCGCTAATAATTATATCAAGACAACACATAACTCACAAAAAGTTTGTGAGTATTCCGTTTGAAAATGATCACTATATTGAAAAAAGCCACTTCATACCCAGGAGGCTGTCAAACGTTTGAGCAAAGTCGCATTATCAATATGTCTACAGATTCAGTTCCACAATTTGAATCACTCCGGAGACTATGAAGGACTTCTCAAAGCATTTCCGTTCAGAACTGTAAAAGACAAGGAATCCATCAAACTCCAAGCTCGAAGAGGAGGAAGAGTTCACGTGTTTGCTGATATTTAAAGTGAGTGTCCCAACAAAGGTATTTTCAACTGAAGACTCGCACTTGAGGTACTTTTTCTTTTCTCCAGAGCCTGGTGGAAATTGACATTCTACGAACCTGCATACTGCTTAAAGTTTTCGTGCCTGGGGGCTGCTGCAACATTGTATCCGCAAGTAAGCCTAACTATGTGCCTTCTTATTATTGATACAGAAATGCGAGCATATATAAGCCAGTTTTAGGAGCTCTTTCATTTGTGCTTCGTTTCAGCTATCTAAAATAAGTTCTAATGAAAAATACTGCGTGCTGTTACAAAAATACAGTCTGACACCTGAGAACCAAAGTCCATGCAGCTGCAGCAAGACCATTTAAGCACTCTTTTCTAACAAAACTGATTACATTTTTACACATATCAGTTTTGGCAAACTCTACAATAGATTTTCCCCCCTTTCTTGCAGCACACAAAATCACTTCTGAGAAAATCCTGAGTCTTAATAAATACGCAACAGTTCAGGTATTAGAATTAATTACTTAATTCTCTCTAATAATTTTACTAGAATCATTTGAGAAGGGTTTACAAAAAAAAGCTTTGTTCTTTTATTCTTTTAGAGGACACCACACTACCTGCCCTGAAGACAATCCCTAGATTTTAACTGGGATTAGAAACGCGTCGGCATTTTCTAAAAATACTCCATGAGGGTGATGAATACAACCAAAATAGCATCATAGGGATAACAGTTGAACTACAATTCCCATAATGCTTTGAGCTTAAGCCCATGGCTATAGGAACTCTACGAAATGATGAAAAATAAGTGTTGGATAGAGTTCCAAATAATTGTTGGTCTGACAACCTGTTGGTGTAACATTATCATCGGTTAATGATTTTTTGCACTTGATATTATGTTGTTTCCAGTAATTGTTATATTTGCAATGTGTTTATGACTGTGTTTATGACTGGTTTTCATGTAACTTGATTTATGTGTATCACTTTCCAGGCAAATAGTTTATATTTCAGAAAATTGTTTATCTTATTTCAAAGGTCTGGCAAATAATAGCCAGTACCAATGAAAAGAGGTTTATATTGGTCCTTATTCTGCTAGAATAAAAAGCAGGAAACAAATAAGGTGGTCGGATTATCTATTTTTTACAAAGAAAAAGAACACAGCATGTGAATTAGCTGAACGGGCTTCACGATTAGGTAGCAATCCGTGCCCAACATTATATCGCACTAATAGTTTGAAAACGCCCCATGTGTAGGGATCCCCAGATAACCTACCAGTAATCATTATTCCGAATCCTCCGTTTTCACGTCACAGACCTTACATACAAGGTTGGTGCTCCTAAATACAGTGGTCAAGCTAGCAACCCCCCAACATTTCCTTAGTCTTTTTCTTTCATCAGCTCCTCACCCACATGGAGGACACCAGCCCCACAGAGAGGACCAGAAACATCAAAACATTATTTGGAAACACCTCATTCAGAGAACCACCAGGAGCCAGTCCACAATATCCATCATGGAATCCCTACACACTTAGCCAGGACAGGGCACCCCATAGTGGATGCAACCTGTATACAGAACGGAAGGGGTGCACCAGAGCTCTCGTGGGTCAAAGGCGGACACACATAAGCTATTGACCTTGTCAAGCCTCTTTCTGCCATCTGCAACGCCCCTGGTGCCACTGAGTCTGGGTCGATTTCAGCCATTATACCCCAAAGCTCTTCAAGTCTTTTGGGTTTTCCACTTGCAAACAGCCCTTCTCCTTTGGTGACTAAATGGCGGAAGGAGATGGCGATAGGGTTCTAAAGCCCCTACTGGCAGAATCAGTGGCTCATTTGTGAAAAAAGGAAGTGTCAGGGCCATATAATTTTCTTACTACGTCCCTTCTGGTGCAACCCACCACTGGTGCTGACCATGTCAAACAGAGTTACGGCCCTATGGTTCTATCCTTGTATCTGACATAGGCACCCTGTCAGCCCTATCGTGATTTACATTATTCTATTGATCCCCAACTATCAATCAATCAATCAGGTGTTTGTTAAGCGCGACTACTCAACCGTAAGGGTCTCCAGGTGCTGGGGGGGGTGGGGGGGGAATGCAGGTTCCAGTCTATCAAGGAGGGGGTCTGGTGAAGAGCCAGGTTTTGAGGATTCTTGTGAAGATGGGGAGCGATGTTGTCTGTCTGAGGAGGAGCGGAAGGGCGTTCCAGTCTCTGGCCCCGAGGAAGGAGAAGAAGCGGCCTCCTGATCTGGTCTTTCTGGTGCAGGGGGCCATGGCGTAGGAGAGCTGGGCTGATCGTAAGGTCCTTTGGGGTGCGTGGAATTTGAGTCGCTGTTCAGGTATGCTGGTCCGGTGTCGTGGAGGGCCTTGTGTGCGTGGGTGAGAATCTTGAAGGTGATTCCAGTCTCGATGGGACACCAATGGAGTGTGTGCAGGTGCTGGGAGATGTGGCAGTGTCTTGGCAGGTTGAGGACCAGTCTTGCGGCAGCGTTCTGGATGTTTTGTAGCTTGCGGGTGAGGTTTTTGTTTATTCCGGCATAGAGTGCATTGTGTAGTCGAGTCTGCTGGTGACAAGGGCGTGAGTGACGGTCTTTCTGTTATCGAGGGGGATCCATTTGTAGGTCTTAAGTAGGAGATGAAGGGTGTGGAAGCAGGAGGATGCGAAGGAGTTGATCTGGCGGTCCATTTTGAGCTCGGAGTCAAGGATGATTTCAAGGTTGCGTGCGTGGTCCATGGGGGTGGGTGGGCTTCCGAGGGCAGGGGGCCACCTTGTGTCGTTCCAGGCATCTGGGTTTGGGCCCATGATGAGTACTTCTGTTTTGTCGGTGTTGAGTTATAGGCATCTGCTTTTCATCCATTTGGCGACGGCTTCCATGCCTTCTTGAAAAAAGTGTCTGGCGTTGTTGGGTTCGTTGGATAAGCAGAGGATGAGTTGGGTGTCATCTGCGTATGACAATGTTGAGTTTGTGGGTTCTGACGATGGGGGCGAGCAGAGCCATGTAGACATTGAAGAGTGTGGGGCTGAGGGAGGACCACTGGGGACGCCGCAGGTGGTTGGTGTAGGGTCCGAGAGGAAAGGGGGGAGTCTGGCCAGCTGCGTTCTGCCGGATAGGAAGGAGTGGAGCCAGTCGAGGGCCTTGTCCCGGATCCCTGCGTCGTTGAGTATGTATATTAGGGTGCAGTGCGAGAATGCAAACACTGCTGAAAGAACGAGGAGGATGAGGCCCACTGTTTCTCTTCTGTTCAGTAGGGACCGGATTCGTCTGTTGCAGCGAGGAGGGTGGTTTCTGTGCTGTGGTTTTTCTGAAGCTGGATTGGGAAGAGTCGAGAATGTTGTGCTCTTCGATGAAGGTGGCAAGTTGGCTGTTGATGGCTTCCTCAATGACTTTCGCTGAGAACGGGAGCAGGGAGATGGGTCTGTAGTTCTTGAGGTAGGTGGGGTCCGCCGAGGGCTTCTTCAGGAGGGGGTTGATCTCGGCGTGTTTCCAGTTGTCGGGGAACGAGGCGTTCGTCAGGGAGCGGCTGATGGTGTGGCGGAGCATGGGTGCGATGGTGCTGCATTACATTTCTAACAAGTCATACACTGAATTTTGTTCCACATATATTCGGAAAAAATGATTGTTAGATTTGGGGGTCTCTAGTTGGCAGTGGTTTGCACATTTGTCCAAATAGGAACCCTTGCGTCTCGTCAGGGTAAGGGGCTACACTCCTAAAATAACCCCTGCTCACCCCCTAGGTAGCTTGGCAAGAGCAGGCAGGCTTATCTCAGAGGCAGTGTGTAAAGCATTTGTGAACATATACAGTAATACAGTGAAAACCCTACAGATGGACACCACACAGGTTTAGAAAAATAAGTAATCTTTACTAGACTTAACACATGACCAAATGACAAAAATCCACAATACTGTAATAAAAATATAATTTTAAAATGGTAGAAATAGTTTAGTTCAACGTAGATGGTAAATATGACACTTTACTCTCAAAGTACCTTGAATGCGTAACGCAAAACCAACAAAAGGGTCGCAGGGAAGGTGATGCGCCGTTCCTTACACTCATGGGAGTGGATGCGTCGGTTCCTTACTGCTGTGCAGGGGAGTTGAGGCTCACTTCCTTAGTGTGTGTGGAGTTGACGCACCAATTTCTTACTGTGATCCGATGCGATGAGGCTCTGGTGTGATGCGACAAAATGGCGTCTTGGTTAGGGTGCAACAATGTAGATGTGATGCGTGCACGCCCGACGGCCGTGTGGCGACTCAGTGAACTTCAAATGCATTAAGTAGTGTTTGAAACCCTCTTGCGGTCTAGGCCATAAGGACAGTGTCGTCCGCGTACATTAAAACGCGCAGACCACGCCAACTCACCTGGAGTTAATCCACCTTAGACTCCACTAAAACATTCTTTGGGTTGTTGATATATAGGTTAAAGAAAAAAGGGACCAAGATACACCCCTGTCAAGCTCATTTTATAGAAACCTTGCAGGTAACCTTCAAATCTTGAGTGTATCAAAGTTCAACCTTTGTATCTCTCTGGAGGTCCTGCAGGAAATGGAAGATATCATCATCCACCCCAATGGATAACATGGTTTGCCAGAGCTTTGTTCTATATAGGTGATGAAACGCGGATGACAGGTCCATATAGGCCAGGTGGAAGGTGCCGGAGTGGGCAACCATGTAGGTCCACGGTCGATAATCCCGGACAAAAACTATACTGGGCATCGGCTAGGATGTTGTTATCTTCTATCCAGCAGGTCAGCCTATCAAATAGGATGCGTCCAACCACCTTGACCAACGAGTCCAACAGGGAAATTGGCCTATAGCAATGGGTGCTGTCTCTATTTCCCATTTTAAATACTGGGACTATGGTAGATATGGCCCAGGAACCAGGAGAGCCGGTCTTTACCGTGGCGTTGATAACAGCTGTAAGGGCTGGCACCCACAAGTTCAAGTCAGATTTGTAAAGATCGGGTGGAATGCCATCCAGTCCTGGCGTTTTATTTCTAGACAGCTCAACAATGCACTTCCTAACTTCTTCGATTGAAAATACCAAAGCAGATTTTCCTTCACTGAATCCAGTATCTGTGATCCTGTCAGGGGGGCACCGAAACATACCCTCAAAAAGGTGCACCCATTAGTCCTCCGTTATGTGTGCCCCGAGGTAATTTCCCACATCATCAGCTAAGAAGGGCCTGTTTATGAAGCTCCAGAACTTCGAGCTACTCTTTAGAGTGCTTGCCTCAATTAGCTCCCTCCATGCTTCTTCCTTCGGCGCAGCCTTTCGTCTTGCTAATTCAGCTTCATAGGACCATCAACAAATCTTATTTAAGGCAATATCCCTCGGACTCTGTCCGAGGGCTTCCTTCAGTTTCCTAGATGCATGAGAACAGTCAGAATCGAACCACCTGGGGGCCAAAACAGAAGGGTGCCGAGCTGGGGCACTAAGAAGGTCTGTTATTGTGCGAGAGATGACATTGAAGGCCTCTACAATGTCATGTGGATCCGCCAGCGGGGCTATACAGATAGCTAACTTTTTCTGGCACAAGGCAGATAGGGATTCATGGTAGGACTCTGGGATTATCTGAGCCCATTTTAGCCTTCTTCTCCCATCTGTAGATTTCAATAACCCCTCTTCCCTGCCCCCTTAGTTGGCGCTAGTAGTGGCCAGCTAATTTGAACACATTGTGGATTATGGTCATTATATATGCTGGCCTCAGTAGAAAAATCCCCAATCAAATGAAGAGAGGGGTTGACACCAGAATAAATTCAATAAAAAAACCACTTCCCCTCCCCAACAAAGAAGGGATGAGATCCTGCCTGCAAGGTTCCAGTTTACACTTAGCCGAAGTTAAATCAAATTCATTTACAAGGGCATTGAGGGAGTCTCTCTCGGGGTGTGCTGAAAATGGATACCCTTCAGTCGTGGGCAACCCAAGTCAGTAAGGCCAGGTATCCTCGGATCCCCACATAAATGGATGTTGAAATCTCGAACAATCATTACATTATTATAAACTGAAGTGAATTGAATCCTTAAAAAGGAGCCCATCAGGGATATGTTGCAAACATCTGGAAAAGAAGAAGTAGCATGATAAAAATTTAAAAAAACGATTTTACAAGACCCTTTACTCAACAACAGTGATTGCAAACAGGGGTTATCTGTCGGCAACACACACCCTCTACATTCTACTGCTAGAGAGACATAAATCACGAAAACCCCCTTGGGTATTCCTGACCTCTAGGGAATGGCAAGTACAAAAAAGGACTTGTAACCCTCCAAGGGAAAACTATTCTCGTTGGCCCACGTTTGCTGTAAACAGATCACATTAACCTTTTTTACAAATAAAATCTATGCAGGATCTAGGAACTTGTTTGCCAAGCCAGCGTTATTCCAAGAAATTAAGTAAGAGTCCTTTCCATCCAAGGGGGGACGGCCTTGCTAGGAGCGATCATGCTGGTTATTTGATATCCCCCATTCCACAGGGACTTCCCCACGCATTCAATAGGAGGCATCCATGGAACCCAGAGGTGCAAAGCTGTTAGAAAGTGTTAAAAGGTGGGGGGTGGAGGCAGCCATCTGCCCACCATGCTGGACCTGTTTAGTTTACTTTGTGTTGCTCCAGCCTGTAGGCACAGGTTTGTAGAATATACCCAGTGGAAGTGTTAAAGATTGCAGGAATCGCTGTTAGCATGAGCTGAAAGCCATTTTGTTCTTGGCAGCCATTTTAGTTAGCCATGTGCTTTCTCCCTATTCCAGAGCCCTGCACATGCTCAGAGAGACCTGTAGCTGCCAGAATGCACCTGCTCCTAGTATAGATCTGTCAGGCTTTTTCTAACTGATGTCAGCAACTCATTCTCCTCCTACTTGTTGACTGTTGATTTTCTGTATGACCATCTATGTGTGTAACTCTTCTCGTGTACTTTTGAGCCCCTGTGTGGCTATATAAGGCCCCTGTTCTCTGTACTCCTTAGACTGTCTCCTACATTGGCCTGAGGGTACTGTATGATGCAGTCTCCCTCATGTGAAGTTATTAAATATGTTTTCTTGATATTACAGCTTCTGTGCCAATCTCTTCTTTGTTGGTTTAAAGGACCGGGTGTATCAGTGAACCCCTTAGAGGGTTCCTATTTCTTCAGAAGGGCCATAATAGTCAAGTGAGGCCAAAGGGGGTGCTAGAGGTGGTTCAAGCTAGAATCCTTTCTGCAACAAGAGGTCTGTTAAAGTTAATGAAAACACAATCTCCTTTACAAGTCTTTTTAGACCTTCCTACCCAGTTAACCCTACCCACCATGTTAATAAATGTTCCCACCCTTAGGCCCAAAGTCGGCACGGGGGAAACTCTTTCTCCTCCTCCTTCACACAGAATCCTGGGACTACGAGTCCCCGAGCCACAAGAAGTCGCCACCAGTCACCACCAGTGTATTGCCATGACATCCCCTGTCGCGGGAGGTCAACAGCACTATTCAGCACGCTGCATGGGGGAGACTCCTCCTTTGCACAGAATCCTGGAACTACGAGTCCCCGAGCTACAAGAAGTCACCACCAGTGTATTGGCACACCGTTCCGCGCCCTTGGAGGTCAACAGTGCTTTTAGTGCACAGCGTGCGGGAAACTCCTCCTACTCCTTTGCAGAGAATCCTGCGACTACGAGTCCCCGAGCCACAAGAAGTCCCCACCAGTCCCCACCAGTGTATTGGCACAACGCCCGTGGACAGCAGGTTTTATATCCCCTCTGTAGGAGAGTAGGATCTGCTTCACATGGGTACACCCACTTTTTGCTGGTGTTTCGCTGTTTTTAGTATAGCCCTGCTAATCAGGACCACAGCCTAGCTGCTTCCTCTCTAAAATGGTTTGCATGTACATTAGGTACATATCTAATTGGATTCTGGAGTGCCTTATAAGCCCCTAGTATATGGTATACTATGTACCTATGGTATAGGTAACTCAGAGGCCTACCAGGGGCTGCAGCATGTATTATGCCACCCCTGGGAAGCACTCCAAAATGACACCACAGGTCTGCTACTGCAGCCTGGGTAAGGGTGTGCTTGCACCCCTTACTGTGGTATAGGCTACCTATATCACTACCCTATGCAGACACATATAAACCTATAAGCCACTCCTATGGCAGACCTTGACAATCCTGAAGGCAGAGTGCTTGGTTTTATGTGAGAGGGTGCCCAAGCATGAGCTGAGCCCCTCTACAGCCTTCGGAAATACTTCCTTATGGCTGTTCTGTGACACAGCCATACCATATACTCTAAAATGCATTATAACCTCACGGTAAATGCTAACTTTGGAATGGCTGCATCAAAACTTGTTGTGTTTGGTGTCAAATGCTTCAGAATACTAGCCCCCCCCCCGCCAATTCAGGCGGCGGGGGTAGCATTCCACCCTTCTAGAGGGAGAGACATGTTCACACTGGCTAAACCCGGTAGGACTTTCCTGAGCCCTGGCATCACAAAATGGATGCCTCTGCCACAGACACAGGTCTGGCCTCCTGCTGCTGACCGAAACTCCGGCAGGGGAGGCCTGGACAATAGGTTTCCTGTCGAGGGGAGGTGTAACCACCTCCCCATACAGACAGATGTGTATTGGGGCTGGGCGGGAGCACTCTCTGGTGCTTTGAAGTCCTGCACTGGGGGCACACTTGGTGTCCCTGTGCATAGTCTAATTCAAACCGGTTGCAGGGGCTACCTTCCCCTGCTCTGGCACAAAACTGGATAAAGGAAATGGGTGTCACCACCCCTCTTTCCAAGCCCACCCATAGGTGGGGCCTTAGAGTTAGTCCATCCCCTAAACTTACTATAAGTATAGGAATCCAGTCCCTAGGACTTTAGATTACCCTGGACGAAACTCTGCAACGTATATCCTGGACCTTCGATGTTCTATCCTGACTAGAAGACTGAAGAAATTTCCCTTGGGGTCAAGGAGTGACTTCCCTGCTTGGCAGGCACCAAAGAAGCAAGTGACCGGTCTGCATCGCTGAAGATCCCGCTGGACGCTGAAGTCTTTGCATCACCAGAGGTGGATTTCCAGACTTCCCAGAGGCTACCCTGAGTCCACAGTAAAGCTGAGGCCCGTGGGTGACGTGGAACTGTGACCCCTGGACACATTGAACTTTTGCAGCAACACTATCTTCCTGGTCCTCCTTGAAGTTGTGCTTTGGGCTTCAAGTAGCCCCAGCCTTGAGCACCTCCTGCACTGAAGATTGCTGGCCCCAACTCCACGAGTGACCTGTGGGCCCGTTTCAAGTGCGACCGCTTGAGGCTCCTTCACGATCACTAGCCCGTTGGCTAGCAGGTCCCCACGAAGGCAACTCCTTTTCTGCTTGGGCTTTCCTGGTTGCTCCAGATTTGCCCTTACTTACCCTAGCTGGGTGAGTCCCTCAGACCTTGCTGGTCTGCACCCCTGTCCTTTCTCTAAATTCCAGTGACTTGCCGTTGCCAAGGCTTTTTGGGTCCTTTCTGGTCACCGACACCGCAGCACTCAACAGACTTTGTGGGACAGCTCGAATCCGGCTCGTGGACTCCGTCAAAAACCTCCTGGACCTCGTGGCTGAAGAGTCAAGACACCCATCAGCTCACCTGAAGCACCCGACATCTGTGGGCATTGGTCCATCCTGCCCTTGGTCTCTGGCTAGTGACCCATACTCTGTCCCCTCTGCTTTCAGGTTCCGTCCATCCTAGTTCCAGGCTTGGATCTTTTCGGACACTTCTCCTCTTCACGGCAGCAGCAGTTCTTTGCAGGCTTCCATTGAAATCGACGACGCGACCCGACACCAAAACTCACCTATGCACCCGGCTTCCCTGGGTGAGGTAACTCGAGTACTCTGCTGCTCCCGTGGGTGCTAGCCCTAGAACTTCTTAAGTCTAAAAGGGTTTGGTCCTGACTCGATTAGAAGTGTCCCTAATCTTTAAATTTCCAACCGCGGCATTGCCCATAGAAGATAACGGGAACCCACGGTTGTGTTTGCACACTGCATACAGTCCCCGTGGGTCCCCTGTGTCACTACCTTGGGTGGTTCCTTGGGGTCCCAGCGATTCTACAGGCTCTAAGCCTTGTGTCTAGTTCAGTCGTGGTTCTTATACCACTTTTTTGGTATATGGTTTTGTACGCCCTTAGGGCCCAAACGTGTATTTGTGCTAATACTGATGATTGCTATCTTGATACTTAAGTACTTCGAACTCCAGTCTCATAAAGAGACTAGAGGGGTGTGTGTTAACCTAAATACATATATTTTAAATATATACCTGGTGTGGTTGTCCTTTCATTTGATCATTCAAGAGATTATACACCGGTAAAACAAGCTGCTTTACATTCCTTCGAGACTTAGCCTGAAGGCTGCTCTCCATAGCTACCACTAGGATAGCTTTCAATAAAGGTTGTCTTTAACCTTTAACCTATCACCATAAGGGGTTGTTTGGACTGATACAAGGTGCCCACTAGAACTAGTGGACAGCATATATCAGGCAACCTTCTCATAACCGTGACGAGCACCGCCTTCATCTCACACCGTGACCCTGGTCTCACTGACAACACCATCTGATGCCGCCACCAAGCCTCTGCTCGCACCGCGACCTGAGGGCATCGCTCGCCACACCGCTGCACTTCGCACCGCAGCACCCGATGCCGGCCGACGCCAACGCTCCTGGCTTCAGCAAAGAGGAGTTAGATCTGCAACACGTGTGACTTCGAGGCCCCGACGACTCCTGCACCGACCTCCGGAACCGACGCCTGTGGACACCGTGTGTTCGAAAGCTCAACGAGAGGTCATCGACGCCCTGCATTTCTGAAAGGTACTGTTTGCGGGTCTTCCCGATACCGTAGCTGGCCCGCGACGTCGCGGTCAGCCAGAACTGTTTGGATTTGTTTGCTCACGACGCCGTGATAGCCCCGGATGGAGCTATCGACATCGAGGAACTGTTTTACAAAGTTATTTTAATAACTGAAGATTTTTAGGTACTGTATTGTGGATTTTTATCGTTTTGGTCTTGTCTTAAGTGTATAAAAATATAGGATATTTTTCTAAACTGGTGTGGTGTCCTTTTGTAGTGCTTACACTTTATTACTGTTGGTTATGTGCAAATAATTTACACACTGCCCTTTTCCTAACTAGGAAGAAGTGTCCATATTTGGACAAAGGTGCAAGCCCTTTCCAACTAAAGACCCCCATTTCTAACAGCCAGCCATATCGCAGATCGTGAGATGGCATTGACACTGTTGAGATACTCTGCTGTGCCTGGGATAAACTACGCACTAGAGCTTGCATGCAGATATTGTATGCCCCCTCTCGCGCGAAACCCGATAATCCCGGCATTGGCAGACCGCGGGAACGTCTCTTTGGCAAAATCCATGGGTTTTGAAACTTCTGCAGATCTTTATCCTGGCAATACCTTCTGCGAACCGCTGGGTATTATGGAGGAGGTCACAAGGGACTTCTCCGCACTTTTTGTATACAATAAAATCAGAGCGACGTACACACAACTACACAGCACCTTTCGGAGCCCTCCCACTTCCCTGCCCGTGCTGGAACAGATGATTACAAATCCATCCCCCCTGCAGGTTAATCACACGATTATATAACTCCAAACAAACTACAGCACCACTAACAGCCTAGGGCTAAGCACAGCTGGAATTTAGACTTAAATAACGGATTGGACTTTCTGCTGTGGCCGCCTTCAAATGATCTCACCAAACTACAGATTGAGACTAATTCATTTTAAGTACCTACACAGATTCTACAGGACCCCTTCTCAACTGTATCATATAGGTATCCGACCTTATGAGAATTGCTGGTGGTGTGGTCTTGCCCATGGAACCTTCATGCATATGTCCTGGCTCTGTCCACTCATTGCAGCCTTTTGGGCAGAAGTATTTAGTAAAATAAAGGAGATGCTAGGGACTTCGGGCGAACCATGCCCTCTGCTCGGCCTATTAGGGTATGTCAAAGACACAAAGGAAAAAAATCGTAAATTACATGCCATGCTACTCTTGCTCCCTAAACAGAGAGTATCTATACCCTAAACCCTGAAACACCACACCCAGCAAGACCCCCTACACTGCCCAAACACCACTGCCCTAAACCCTGAAACACCACCCCCAACAAGACCCCCTACACTGCCCGAAAACCACTGCACTGCCCTAAACCCTGAAACATCACCCCCTGCATGACCTCCTACACTGCCCGAACACCACTGCACTGCCCTAAACCCTGAAACACGACCCCCCACACTGCCCAAACACCACTGCACTGCCCTAAACTCTGAAACATCAGCCACAGCATGACCCGCTACACTGCCCACACACCACGGCACTGCCCTAAACCCTGAAACACCAGCCCCCGCACAACCCCCTACACTGCCCAAACACCACTGCACTGCCCTAAACCCTGAAACACACGCCCCCACCATGACCTCCACACTGCCCGAACACCGCTGCACTGCCCTAAACCCATAAACACCACCCCCAGCACGTCCCCCTACACTGCCCGAACACCACTGCACTGCCCAAAACCCTGAAACACTAGCCCCAGCACGACCCCCTACATTGCCCAAATACCACTGCACTGCCCTAAAAACTGAAACACCAGCCCCAGCACGACCCCCAACACTGCCAGAACACCACTGCACTGCCCTAAAGCCTGAAACACCAGCCCCAGCATGACCCCCTACACTGCACACACACCACAGCACTGCCCTAAACCCTGAAACACCAGCACATGCACAAACCCCTACACTGCCCAAACACCACTGCACTGCCCTAAACCCTGAAATACCCACACCCAGCATGACCCCACACTGTCCGAACACCACTGCACTGCCCTAAACCCTGAAACACCACCCCAGCACATCTCCCTACACTGCCCAAACACCACTGCACTGCCCCAAACCCTGAAACACCACCCCCACCACGACCCCCTACACTGCCCGAACACCACTGTCCTAAACCCTGAAACACCACCCCCAGCAAGACCCCCTACACTGCCCGAAAACCACTGCACTGCACTAAACCCTGAAACATCACCCCCTGCACGACCCCCTACACTGCCCAAACACCACTGCACTGCCCTAAACCCTGAAACACCACCCCCTGCATGACCCCCTACACTGCCCGAACACCACTGCACTGCCCTAAACTCCGAAACACCACCCCCAGCACGACCCCCTACACTGCTCTGCCCTAAGCCCTGAAACACCACCCCCAGCATGTCCCTCTACACTGCCCGAACACCACTGCACTTCCCTAAACCCTGAAACACCACCCCCAGCACGACCCCCTACATTGCCCAAACACCACTGCCCTGCCCTAAACACTGAAACACCAGCCCCTGCAAGACCCCCTACACAGCCCAAACACCACTGCACTGCCCTAAACCCTGAAACACCACCCCCAGCAAGACCCCTTGCACTGCCCGAACACCACTGCCCTAAACTCTGAAACACCACCCCCAGCAAGAACCCCTGCACTGCCCGAACACCACTGCCCTAAACCCTGAAACACCACCCCCTGCAAGACCCCCTACACTGCCCTAACACCACTGCACTGCACTAAACCCTGAAACATCACCCCCTGCACGACCCCCTACACTGCCCGAACACCACTGCACTGCCCTAAACCCTGAAACACCACCCCCTGCATGACCCCCTACACTGCCCGAACACCACTGCACTGCCCTAAACCCTGAAACACCAGCCCCCGCACAACCCCCTACACTGCCCAAACACCACTGCAATGCCCTAAACCCTGAAACACACACCCCCACCATGACCTCCACACTGCCCGAACACCGCTGCACTGCCCTAAACCCAGAAACACCACCCCCAGCACGTCCCCCTACACTGCCCAAACACCACTACACTGCCCAAAACCGTGAAACACTAGTCCCAGGACGACCCACTACATTGCCCGAATACCACTGCACTGCCCTAAAAACTGAAACACCAGCCCCAGCACAACCCCCAACACTGCCAGAACACCACTGCACTGCCCTAAAGCCTGAAACACCAGACCCAGCACGACCCCCTACACTGCCCACACACCACTGCACTGCCCTAAACTCTGAAACACCAGCACATGCATGATCCCCTACACTGCCCAAACACCACTGCACTGCCCTAAACCCTGAAATACCCACACCCAGCATGACCCCACACTGCCCAAACACCACTGCACTGCCCTAAACCCTAAAACACCAGCCCCAGCACGACCCCCTACACTGCCCGAACACCACTGCACTGCCCTAAACCCTGAAACACCAGCCTCGGCACGAACCCCTACACTGCCCAAACCCACTGCACTGCCCTAAACCCTGAAATACCCACACCCAGCATGACCCCACACTGCCCAAACACCACTGCACTGCCCTAAACCCTGAAACACACACCCCCATCATGACCTCCACACCGCCCGAACACCGCTGCACTGCCCTAAACCCAGAAACACCACCCCAGCACGTCCCCCTACACTGCCCAAACACCACTACACTGCCCAAAACCGTGAAACACTAGTCCCAGGACGACCCCCTACATTGCCCAAATACCACTGCACTGCCCTAAAAACTGAAACACCAGCCCCAGCACGACCCCCAACACTGCCGGAACACCACTGCACTGCCCTAAAGCCTGAAACACCAGACCCAGCACGACCCCCTACACTGCCCACACACCACTGCACTGCCCTAAACCCTGAAACACCAGCACATGCACGATCCCCTACACTGCCCACACACCACTGCACTGCCCTAAACCATTAAACACCAGCCCCATCACGTCCCCTACACTGCCCGAACACCACTGAACTACCCTAAACCCTGATACACCACCCCCAGCAAGACACTCTACACTGCCCGAACACCACTGCACTGCCCTAAACCCTGAAACACCACCCCCAGCAAGACCCCCTACACTGCCCGAACACCACTGCCCTAAATCCTGAAACACCACCCCCAGCAAGACCCCCTACACTGCCCGAACACCACTGCCCTGCCCTAAACCATGAAACAGCACCACCAGCATGACCCCCTACACTGCCCGATCACCACTGCCCTGACCTAAACCCTAAAACTCCACCCCCAGCACGACCCCCTACACTATCCGAACCCCACTGCCCTGCCCTAAACCCTTAAACACCACCCCCAGTGCAACCGTCTACACTGCCCGAACACCACTGCCCTGCCCTAAACCCTGAAACGCCACCCCCAGCACGACCCCTACACTGCCCGAACACCACTGCACTGCCCTAAACCCTGAAACACCACCCCCAGCAAGACCCCCTACACTGCCCGAACACCACTGCACTGCCTTAAACCCTGAAACACCACCCCCTGCATGACCCCCTACACTGCACAAACACCACTGCACTGCCCTAAACCCTGAAACACCACCCCCAGCACAACCCCCTACACTGCCCAAACACCACTGCACTGCCCTAAACCCTGAAACACCACGCCCAGCACGACCCCCTACACTGCCCGAACACCACTGCTCTGCCCTAAACCTTGAAACACCAGCCCCAGCACGGCCCCCTACACTGCCCGAACACCACTGCACTGCCTTAAACCCTGAAACACCAGCCACAGCACGACCCCCTACACTGCCCGAACACCACTGCACTGCCCTAAATCCTGAAATACCACCCCCGCAAGACCCCCTACACTGCCCGAATACCACTGCACTAAATCCTGAAACACCGCCCCAGCAAGACCCCCTACACTGCCCGACAACCACTGAACTGCCCTCAACCCTGAAACACCGCCCCGTGCACGACTCCCTACACTGCCCGACCACCACTGCACTGCCATAAACCCTGAAACACCGCCCCGTGCACGATCCCCTACACTGCCCGAACACCACTGCACTGAACTAAACCCTGAAACACCACCCCCAGCACGACCCCCTACACTGCCCAAACACCACTGCCCTGTCCTAAGCCCTAAAACACCACCACCAACACAGCACCCTACACTGCCCGAACACCACTGCCCTGTCCTAACCCTGAAACACCACCCCCAGAACGACCCCCTACACTATCCGAACACAACTGCACTGCCCTAAACCCTAAAACACCACCACCAGCACAACCCCCTATACTACCCAAACACCACTGCACTGCCCTAAACACTAAAACACCACCCCCAGCACGACCCTACACTACCCAAACACCGCTGCACTATCCTAAACCCTAAATCTACCCCCAGCACGACCCTCTACACTGCCCTAACACCACTGCACTGCCCTACACCCTGAAACACAACACCCAGTATGACCCCCTACACTGCCCGAACACAACTACACTGCCCTAAACCCTGAAACATCAGCCCCGGTACGACCCCCTACACTGTCCGAACACCACTGCTCTGCCCTAAACCCTGAAACACCAGCCCCAGCACAACCCCTTCCACTGCCCGAACACCACTGCTCTGCCATAAACCCTGAAAGACCAGCCCCAGCACGACCCCCTACACTGCCCGAACACCACTGCACTGCTCTAAGCCCTGAAACACCAACCCCAGCACGACCCCCTACACTGCCCAAAACACCACTGCACTGCCCTAAACCCTAAAACACCAGCCCCAGCACGACCCCCTACACTGCCCGAACACCACTGCACTGCCCTAAACCCTGAAACACCAGCCTCGGCACGACCCCCTACACTGTCCGAACAACACTGCACTGCTCTAAACCCTCAAACACCAGCCCCAGCATGACCCCCTACACTGCCCGAACACCACTGCCTTGCCCTAAACCCTGAAACACCACCCCCAGCATGGAGAAGTGTGGCTCAATGATTGGAGCGGCAGACTCTGATGCAGAGGTCTAGCCCGGGACCAGGGTTCAATTCCTTGCCTCGGCGGGTCTTGGGCTAAAAAATTCCACGGACCTGATAATTCTCGCCTTGGTGCCTATTCCAATCATGGAGTTCCACTCTGCAACTCTGGGCAATAGCTTGCTTAATCTCCACAACGGCCCCCACAACACTAAGGATGCCTGGCCTCCACCTTGGGGGTGCCCAGGAGTGGATGCCTCACAGGGAAAGCCAGGATGGGTTCCACAGCGGTATTCGTACAAGCGCCTTGAGACCCTTGCGGGTGAGTAGTGCGCTATACAAGTATCAAATTTACATTTACATTTACCCCCTACACTGCTCGAACACGAATACACTGCCCTAAACCCTGAAACACCAGCCCCAGCACGACCCCCTACACTGCCTGAACACCACTGCACTGCCCTAAACCCTGATACACCAACCCCAGCAAGACACCCTACACTGCCTGTACATCACTGCACTGCCCTAAACCCTGAAACCCCACCCCCAGCAAGACCCCCTACACTGCCCGAACACCACTGCCCTAAATCCTGAAACACCACCCCCAGCACAACCCCCTACACTGCCCGAACACCACTGCTCTATCCTGAACCACCATCCCCAGTACGACCCCCTACACTGCCCGAACACCACTGCTCTGCCCTAAACCCTGAAACACCAGCACCAGCACGACCCCCTACGCTGCCCGAGCACTGCTGCCCTGCCCTAAACCCTGAAACACCGCCCCCAGCATGACCCCTACACTGCTCGAACACCACTGCCCTAAATCCTGAAACACCACCCCCAGCATGACCCCCTACACTGCCCGAACACCACTGCTCTACCCTGAACCACCACCCCCAGCACGACCCCCTACACTGCCCGAACACCACTGCTCTGCCCTAAACCCTGAAACACCAGCACGACCCCCTACACTGCCCGAACACCCCTGCACTGCCCTAAACCCTGAAACACCGCCCCCTGCACAACCCCCTAAACTGCCTGAACACCACTGGACTGCCCTATACTCTGAAACACCACCCCCAGCACGACCCCCTACACTACCCGCACACCACTGCTCTGCCCTAAACCACCACCACCAGCATGACCCCTACACTGCCCGAACACCACTGCCCTGCCCTAAACCTTAAAACACCACCCCCAGCACGTCCCCCTACACTATCCGAACACCACTGCCCTGCCGTAAACCCTTAAACACCGCCCCGTGCACGACTCCCTACACTCCCTGACCACCACTGCACTGCCATAAACCCTGAAACACCACCCCCAGCACGACCCCCTACACTGCCCAAACACCACTGCCCTGTCCTAAACCCTGAAACACCAGCCCCAGCACGACCCCCTACACTGCCCGAACACCACTGCACTGCCCTAAACCCTGAAACATGAGCCCCAGCATGAACCCCTACACTGCCCGAACACCACTGCACTGCCCTAAACCCTGAAACACCACCCCCAGCACGACCCCTACACTGCCTGAACACCACTGCACTGCCCTAAACCATGAAACACCAGCCCCATCACGTCCCCCTACACTGCCCGAACACCACTGAACTGCCCTAAACCCTGATACACCAACCCCAGCAAGACACCCTACACTGCCCGAACACCACTGCACTGCCCTAAACCCTGAAACACCACCCCCAGCAAGACCCCCTACACTCCCCGAACACCACTGCCCTAAATCCTGAAACACCACCCCCAGCATGACCCCTACACTGCCCGAACACCACTGCACTGCCCTAAACCATGAAACACCAGCCCCATCACGTCCCCCTACACTGCCCAAACACCACTGAACTGCCCTAAACCCTGATACACCACCCCCAGCAAGACACCCTACACTGCTCGTACATCACTGCACTGCCCTAAACCCTGAAACCCCACCCCCAGCAAGACCCCCTACACTGCCCAAACACCACTGCCCTAAATCCTGAAACACCACCCTCAGCATGACCCCCTACACTGCCTGAACACCACTGCTCTACCCTGAACCACAACTCCCAGCACAACCCCCTACACTGCCCGAACACCACTGCTCTGCCCTAAACCCTGAAACACCAGCACGACCCCCTACGCTGCCCGAACACTGCTGCCCTGCCCTAAACCCTGAAACACCGCCCCCAGCACGACCCCTACACTGCTCGAACACCACTGCCCTGCCCTAAACCCTAAAACACCACCCCAGCACGACCCCCTACACTAGCCGAACACCACTGCACTGCCATAAACCCTAAAACACAACCCCCATCAATACCCCCTACACTAGTCAAACGCCACTGCACTGCTGCCCTAAACCCTACAACACTACCCCTAGCATGACCCTACACTAACCAAACACCACTGCACTACCCTAAACCCTAAATCTACCCCCAGCACGACACTCTACACCACCCGACCACCGCTGCACTACCCTATACCCTAAATCTACCCCCTGCATGACCCCCTACACTGCCCGTACACCACTGCATTGCCCTAAACCCTGAAACACCACCCCCAGCATGACCCCCTATACTGCCCGAACACCACTGCACTGCCCTAAACCCTAAATCTACCCCCATCATGACCCTCTACACTACCCAAAGTACACTGCACTACCCTAAACTCTAAATCTGCCCCTAGCACAACCCCTACACTATCCAAACACCACTGCACTACCCTAAACCCTAAAACACTACCCCAGGACAACCCCCTACACTACCCAAACACCACTGCACTACCCTGAACCCTAAATCACTACCCCCAGAACGACCCCCTACACTACACAAACCCCACTGCACAACCCTAAACCCTAAATCTACCCCAAGCACGACCCCCTACACTACACAAACATCACTGCACTATCCTAAACCCTAAAACACTACCACCAGCACGACCCCCTACACTACACAAATACGACTGCACTACCCTGAACCCTAAAACACTACCCCAGTACGACCCCCTACACTACACAAACACCACTGCACTACCCTAAACCCTAAAACACTACCCTCAGCACGACCCCCTACACTGCTCAAACACCACTGCACTACCCTAAACCCTAGAAAAGTAACCACCACCCCATGCCCAATCCCCTTTACCTCTCACTCCTCGTGGTTCCTCTCTCCTCATGGTTCCTGCTTCATGTCATCTGAGGGGCGATGCACGTCGTTGTGAGGAAACGGAACAGCCTCCGTTTCCTTACAACGACGTGGATCGTCTACATTTTCTTTAGAACTCATGGTCATTTACCACACATACCTTTACAACAAAATTTGTTGTAAAGGCACGCGTGGTGAATGACCATGCGTTCTAAAAAATGCGTAGTAATGACTTCGCGATGTACAACGCATGCGTGGTAATGCATGCATTGTAATGGTATCGCAAAGTAAAACATTTGTTGTAACAGCTGTTTACCGATCGAAGCTGGCCCCTGTTTTTCAGTGAGTCGTTTTTTTGATAAATTAGGAGGAAGGAATGTGTTTTTTTTACCAAAAAGTGCATTCCCAGCTGTTATATTGTGAAAGTGTCCGCGTGGCCTGGTTTCACTTCCGGTGAGAGAGTGGAAGAGTCTGTTTGGATCTAAAGGGGTTCTGCTGTTGGACAGGGCCGGCGCGACACGTCATCAGAAAGTAAAGCTAATGGAAAGCGTTGTCCCTGAAGTGTGGAGCAGTGCCATGAGAGGTCAACGAGTGTGCGTCCCACCGCAGTACAACCGTACCGCGTGACCCATGTGCCGCCTCCAGTGTACGGAAGGCAGAAGCGGCATCCATCGCAGGTCCTCTTGAAGACCGTTGTAGCACTAATTCTACATTTTGGAACTAGGGCATTTTAACCTTGTTGTTCCTGCCAGATACAAAGAGAAGATCTTGTGTTATTCAGTGCTCTCGTTACCTTGTCTGTGGGTTGTGATGCTTTTCACTTCGCTGCCCGCCGGTGCACATGACTGGGCTCCCCACCTCGAGTGCCATCTGCAGGGCCTCTATCCTCGGATCACTGGTTTCGGGAGTGGTAACATAAACAGTTGCTCCCAAAGGCCTAGCCTGAACACTTAGGTGAATATCCCCTGCGCCAGCATTCCGCGGAAATTCTTTCCTAGCTCTCCCACGTCGACGACGAAGTATTAAGAGCACTGCTCCGCTCGCGACACCATATGACGTCATAGGAGCCATAAGAGGACCTCGTCGGCATGCTGACGTCAGTTCCACCCATTTTTTCCGTGCCACCGAGGTAAACAGGTGGACTGATACATTTTCACATGTATACATAGTATACTAAATATATATATATATATATTTTTTTTTTTCAACACAAACATCCCCGGAATGAAATAATGCATTGGGACAGAGCCTACTAAGGAAATAATCATGCAGAAAGGTATTTAAACTGTACTCAAACAGAAAATAATTACGTACTTTTGTATCCAGCATGCAACACCATGTTGTACTTACTTGTTGCCCATTGGAGGGTTTAAAAGTCACATGCTGTTAAATACCTTTTTTCTATCCCATTACATGTCGATGCCTGTGATCAAGGGGATAGAAGCCCCGAAACGCGTAAGGCTA